>NC_138901.1:19016096-19616096 GCF_965194825.1 Balaenoptera physalus | reverse complement strand
TTCAAAATAGAAGCAAGCATAGGACTGTGTCCTATCTGCCCAATGATTGGGCCCAAGCATTGACACATGGAAATTCACAGTACTTTCCCTGAATTTCTCCTTTACAATATAGTGTGACAGCATGGTGACTTTTTAAAGCATGTGTTTGGTATGTTATGTTAAATTATGTCAGGTTCATAAAGAAACCTGTTAGAAAGTGTTAGAAAATATTTGCTAGAGGAAGAGAGCCTCTGTCCTCAGCACCCGCTCCAGCCTGGGCCAGACTGTGACATAAGTGAGGATCTGGCTCCACCTGATGGCTAAAGTAGAAATGGCAGGTGGACCCCCGTGGAAGGAACTCTTCCCGCCCAGGAATCTCTTCTCGCCCAGGCGCCCTGCTAACCCTCCCCAAACGCAGCCTCCACTGCCACCTTCCCAGACGCCCCCCGCCCCCAAGATCTCAGTGCTTGATGCTTCTTCAAGGGCTTCAGGGATACAGGAAAGAGCCCTGGCTGAGAGGTAGGAGCCCTTAGTACTGTTCCCCGATCTGCCACTAACTTGCTGTGTGACCACGGGCAAGGGCACTGCCCTCTCTGGGCCTTGATGTGTAGTGGTGGAGGAGGGGGGGAAAACTGGCTTCTGAGGACCCTCAAGGCCCGTCACACTCCATCCTCTCAACCAGGAGCATCCAGGTGCCCTGTCACCTGTCTGTCCTCTGTGCCTCCTGCCCACAGAAGTGAGCTTAGGGGCGGACAGGGGAGGGCAGGACAATTCTTCCTGGAGGCAGAGGGACAAGAGGGCTGGCCTCCCAAGTTTCCATCCCAATCCTGAGCTCTTCTTAGGTTGCAACGAGCCCCTGACCCAGGTCCCCATGCCAACTGCCACTCCTGCTGTGAAGGTCATCTGTGGTCACTCCAAAAATAGAACTCTTCTGCCACTAAGTGACCCCCCCCCCAGACTCAACCTCTGGCTTCCCAAGGGCTAGGGACTCTCTGAGGGCCGAGGTGGCTTTCTCCCTCGGACCGGGGACTCCCTGAAGGCGCAGGCAGTCTCTCCCTTTCTCCCCTCCCCCACTCCACACTGGGGTCCCTAACGGGCTGTGAAAGCCCCTAGACCAAGGGCTTTCTAAGGGCAGGCCCATCTCCTTCCATAGGGTCTCCAAAGATCCCAGCACAGCAAGGCAGGCTCCAAAGGCGGCTTGCCCCCCCCCCCAGTGCCCACAGCTGACCCCCAGCCCCTGCCCAGACACCGAGAGAAGGCAGCGAGGCAGCGAGGCTCTGAGGCATGTGTAGAATAAATATAACTTTATTCTTTATCCAGTAGATCTCAGTGGAAAGTCCAACAGTAACAGGTGCACCAGCGGGCTCTGGGGGGATGAGACCCCAACCCCGGGGCAAGGAGGGCAGGGCAGAGCCAGCTCCCCCAACCCGGGGGTGCAGGGGCGATGGGAGGGGGCCCCCTGTAGGCCCGTCCTGCGGGGCAATGAGGGGGCACGGGGGTGGGGTAGGCCAGGGAAATGGAGGAACTCAGGCCACAAGTGTCTGCCGGCCCGTCTGTCCACTGTGTGTGTTTGTGTGTGTGTGTGTCTGTGTGTCTGGGGGCCCTGCGGGCGGTGCTGGTGGCTGTGAGGCTGGGGGGCAGGGGCAGCTCGGACCCCCTGGCCAGCGCCTTCACGGGGCGCGGGATGGGGCTGGAGGGCTTCGATGATGTGGGCTCTGGCGAGGAGGCAGCACTGCCAAGGACACGAGGCTGAGAAACACACGCCTTTATGTTCTGAGGCCCCCTTGCTTTGCCCCTGCCCCATCTCTTGGGGGAGCCCCCTCCTTCCAGGGGTTGCCGGGGAAACTGTCCACGCCCAGTGGTTAGGCAGAGGGAGAGGGGAGGGCAGGCCTCGGAAAGTTAGTACTTCACAGTTTTAAAGAGAAAACTGATGAGGAAAAGGCTGGGGAGGAGGGCTTAGGGGGCACAGGGACTTAGAGAGGGGGAGCCCCTTCTGAGCCACTCCCCTCCCCCAGGACCCACCCCCCTCCAGTTCTGAATCCAGCTCCCCCCAATACACCGCACAGATTCCTTCAGTATAAATGTGCTTAAAATGAAAATTCTTATTAAAAAAATCAAAACCAAAAAAAAAAAAATTAAAATAAAAACAAAACCAGCAAGAATTAATACCTGGGGGTTGGTACGGCAGGGTATGTACAGGGGGAATCCCCCACCCCGGCCCACCCCCTCTGTCACCAACCGAGGCAGGGGGGTTCCCCAACGGGGGGGCAATGGCTTGCGAGTTCTGAGGATGGGGGAGCCAGGTCCTGGCATTTGCTGGTGATGAAGATGTGGAGAGGTGGGCAGAGGGGTGTCTTGATGAACACGAGGCCCCTGGGCCCCATCCTGAGGCGCGGGACCAGGGGTCCTCACTCAGTCCTTGCCCCCGATGTCAGCCCTGACATCTGCAGGAGCGGGCAGTCCATCGCAGGCCCGGGCCTCTGTCCGAAGAGTCGCCGCCGCCTCCCTCCGGTCCCCCAGGGAAGGGAGGACGGGTGGGGGGCAGGGCTGGCGGGGGTCGCATGGTTGGTAGAAAGGCGGAGAAAAGCCAGGGCACGGGGCGAGGGCTGTGTCCACGGGGCACGGGCAGTCACGGGGAGTGGGTGGCCGGGCTGCTTCTGTTTGAGCTGGGGCTGAGGCTGGGGCTGCAGCTGCCGGGTGGGGGAGCCAGGCCGCCCCCATCCCGCCCCCCGCCCCCCGCTTGTCCGCTCAGAGTGTCCAGGCCCTCTGAGTTCTCCAACATTTCCTGGATGAGAGGTGGCATGGAGCCCGGGATCTCCATCTTCAGCGTGATCACCCGCTCAGCCCCTGCAGGAAAGGAGGGACAGAGGTCAGCATGCCCGCCCTGCTCCTCCAGCCCCACAAGCAAGTGTGGCTCCAGGAGGGAGGGTGGAGGGGGTGGGAGGATCAATACTACCAACATCAGCTTCCACCGTGCACTGAAGTCGGGGCTCAGCTCTTTGACATAAGGCAGCCCTCCTAAGCCCCCACGGCTGAGGGGCAGCAGGGCAAAGTGGTTCCAAACTCGGGCTCTGGGGTCAGACCGCCTGGGCTTGACACTGGGCCCCTCCTATGCGCCGTGTGCTGTGGACTCTCCCACTGACATCTCAAAACAACTCTGTAAACACCATCATTATCCCCACTCCTCAGACGGGAAACTGAGGCTCAGAGCTGTTCTCTGACCTGCTCAAGCACACACACCCACACAGTCTGGTTCCAGAGCCATGCCCTTAACCCCCACGCAAAGATGACACTGCCACCTTGGGGCTCGCAGGCAGGGGTCACCTAGGCAAGGTGGGGTCCGGTGAGTGGGGCATCACATGGGCACAAAGACGTGGGGTGTCAGCTCAGATGCAGGAGGCCTGACCCTGGACATGGACGGTGGGTCCTGGGCCAGGTGTTGGGGCCCAGCCCCAGCAGACACATGGGGCATCTCCAGGTGTGGGAGCCTCACCCTTGGCACTGATGCTTCGCAGGTCTGTGATCTTCATCAGCATCTTGGGGAACATGTGTGGGCGGCTGGGCCTCCGTTTCCGCACATAGACCTTCAGTGCCTCAAGCAGCGGCTCCTGCAGCATGTCCACCCTGTCTGGCTGCTCCAGGTCCTGCCGGTCTGAGGAAGCAGAGATGCCCGCTGAGTCGCTGCCCTAGCCCAGCGAGGAACACAGCTGCACTTCCAGCCTTGACCACCAGGGGGCATGCCTGCCCAGACCACGGACTGAGCTTCTCTGCTGGGGGGCGGGGGTTAGGGGCGGGGGGAGGGGGGAGGGGGAGGGGCGGGGGCGGTCCCCACACATAAAGGCCCTACGAGGCTCTCAAATGTGAGCAAAGAGGGGCTGGGGACAGGGGTTGCCCAAAGGTCGCCCTGAGAGCCCAGTTCATGGAGGTGGGATCCCTGAACAGCACTCTGATGGCAGTGCCATCAGAGACAGGTCTCCCACTCCTGCCCATTATTCTGGACACCAGCCTGATAAGGTAGAACTCATAATAATAAAATAATAACAGCAGCCAACATTTTTACTGGGTCTTATTCTGGGCACACTGTGCCTTATTTATTACCTCCTAATCCTCCCATCAACTTTATGAGGGGAAGACCATTACTGCCCCCATTTTACAGAAATAGAGGCTCAGAGAAGTTCAGCAACCTGTTAAAGGTCACACATTGGCCAGGATTTGAACCTGGGTGGTCTGACCTTCCAGTCCTCACTCCTAAGCCCCCTACAAGGAGCACTGCCTGGGAACAGGGAACCAGAATCCAGGTCTCCATCACGACTCCCTTGCCGTGTGGCTGCAGACCAGACCCTGCTCCTCTGAGACTCGGTTTCCCCCTCTAACAGGGGTCTGACAAGGGTCTGACAGGTCCCTTTCTGATCTGATGATCCCTGAGCTTCTCCCCGGGAGAGGCTCTGGGGGTTGTACCACCACCCTGGGCCTGGCCCCCAGACCCAGGCCCCCTGCCCACCTCCACAGATGAGGCAGATGGCACTGAGCAGCCCTGTCTCAGCATCATCCATCTCCAGGGGCAGCAGCTGGTTGGCGAAGGCGAAGACCAGGTCCGTGAGAGGGCCGAAGCCGGCATTGTGCATCTGGGTCCGGTTCAGGGTCAGCCCATCCGAGAAGGTCATTGTGTCCTGCTCGGGCGTGTACCGCGTGCAGATCCGCAGGATCTGGATGCAGAGGGTTCTCGAGTTCAGGAACTCACATCCCCCAGCACTTCTAGCACCAGCAACCCCCGAGGACCACCTGGCGGGCAGCCAGACCAGTGCTGTCCCATAGAACCTTCTGCAATGCTGGACACACTCTACGCCTGCACCATGTAATACAGTAGCCACCGGCCACAGTGTGGCCGCTGGGCACTTGAAATGTGGCAAGTGCAACTGAAAAGCTGAATTTAATTTTAATTAATTTAAATTTAAATAGCCACACATGACCAGTGGCTTCCGTATTAAGACAGCGGATCGAGCTCATCCTGCCTCCATGCAGAGAATTAAGAGGGAAACTAGAATTTCCAAGAAGGCAAAGACCACAGTGGATTTATGTCTACAGTTCCCAGGACTGGGTACGCAACAAGAGCTCCATAAATGTATATTGTCTTCAGCTCTCTCAAACCCTGATCCTGCCTCTTGCATCCCACCTCCCACCCCACCCCTATCAGGAAGAGCAACCTGGTCACATCCCACCACAACATTCCACATCTCGACCACCTTGGAGGTGGTCCAGAAGGAACAGGTGGGCTGAGCCCATCAGGGAAGACAGGGAGGACAGTTCTCCCTCCAGCCCTGGATTTGACAATCCCATCCGCCCCCATCCTGCCTCCAGATGCCCTGCAGTCCCCCGAATCCAGCTGGTCCCACCCCAGCAGGCCTTTCACACGCCCCTTCTACAAACCCCTAGATGCTACCTCCTCTGGGGCGCCCTCCCTAGGGTCCAGCAGTGTGGCTCTCTGTCCTTCAGGGAGGGGACAGCCCTCCCCCATCTCCAGCCAGCGCTTATCACAGTTTTGCAAGCTCTGTTTACATATCTGTTGCCTCCACCAATAGAAGATTTTCGAGAGGGGACAGTGGTGTGTTCACCTCTGTTCCTGACACCCAGTTCAAGGCCTGGCCACACAGGGTCCCAGGTGAATCTTTATTAGACTGAATAGATGGGAAGATGGGTGGTTGGAAGGAAGGTCCGATGGAAAGATGGGCTGAGGGTGGATGGATGCGTGTATAGCTATATGGGTGACCCAGTGCACATCCGGGGGCTGAGTGGCTAAGTGGGCAGGTGGACACGTGGGGGAGAGGAAGGGTGGCTATTTGGGTGGGTGGGCATTTGGGCAGGTCGATTCCAGATGGACGTTTAGGGAGGTGGTTATTGGAGTGGCAGGACATCCTCCAAGGACACGGGGGTAGTGCCCAGGTGGGCAGGGTGCAGACCCTCACCAGGATGTCCAGGCAGGCAGCCTTGAGAAGGGTGATCTGGTCCGCAATGGTGAGGGTGGTGAAGCCGGGAAGCTGCTTGGCGAACTCCACAGTCTTAATGATGCACTTGGTGGAGAGTTCACTGAACTTGTCCCAGAGGTCAATGTCCAGAGAGACACGCTGTTCTGAGCTGTTGTTCTGGGAGGACGGGGGAGAGTGAGGGCCTTCCCCTCGTGGCACCCTTCTCAGCCTGGCTCCACCAGCCCCCGCAGACCTGCCCTCTACTGCCTTCACTTCCTGAGAGCTCCTCAACAGGAGGCGGCGGGGAGGAAGGGGAGGGGGGAGGCGGGAGGCGGGGGGCGGGGGGGGGGGGAGACACGGCAGTGGCCCAGGCAGGGGTGCGGAGGGGCAGGCCTGGCAGAAGAAGGGGTGCCCCCGGGGGGCCGTACCGTAGTGTATTTGCCCAGCTGGCAGAGGGCGGGGAAGGTCTCCTGATGCGCTTTGCGCACCTTCTCGATGAGCTCCCCCACCTCCGGCGTCAGCGTGTAGCTCTCGGAGCACTCGGGCTTGGGCGCCTCCTTCTTCTTCTTGTTTCGGTCGTTCCTCACGGCTGTGGAGGGCCCAGGCCGCGCGGTTAGAGGGCAAGTGCGGCCGGCGGTCCGTCCCCAAGCCCGTCCATCCCCAGCCCGAGCTCCTCCCACCAGACCGAGAGCAGCCAGCTGCGAAGGAGGCCATCCAGCGGGGGCGCGCACATGAATGCGTACACACGCGAGCGCACAGGCAGGCCGGATGACAACACACGGTGCCCCCCCGCCCCCGCCGTGCCCACCCGGCCCACACACCGAGGCCTGCCCCAGGGCCCCGTGACCACCGCACGCACGCCCGCTCTCCCACGAATCTACTCCAGCTCACACTCCGGGTGCGCACGCGCGGGGGGTCCAGGGCTGAAGGCACGTGTGCAGAGTGTCCCACGTCTGTGCTCGGCCTCCCTGCCTCCCGCTCCCCCTGCCTCTCGCTCCCTCTGCCTCCAGGGAGGACCGGCTCCTGCCTCCACCATCCCCCAGCCCTCCGGGCAGCCGTCTCCCTGGGGTCCCGGGGACGGCCTCGGAGAGCTCTTTGGGCGGCCAGGCGAAGAGTAGGGCTCCCCAGCCTGAGAGTGGGGGGCCCGGGTGGGAGAATCTCTCGGCCCATTAGCCGGGGGAGCTGACAAATCACCGGGGGCGCTGAGCCGCACACACCACTCGGCTTTAAAGAAGCGATGGGGTCGTTACCAGCCGATTATCCCAGACACACAATCACTCACAGGACCAGTGGTGGCGGCTGCTGACGCTGGAGGAAGAGAGGGTGGGGGTGGGGGGCCCAGGGAGGGGCAGCGGGGTGGGGGGGCAGGCATAATTTGGAGATCACTCATGTCGATTCTGCAAATTCAATAAAGTGCAAGGGAGAGAAGGGAGAGGGAGAGAGAGAGTGGGGGGATAATTTGGGAAGAGAAAATTGCAGCTGTGACAAGACGTTTATCATTCGGAAGCTTTAATTCTATTGAAATGGCAGCTGCTCAGCTCCGGGGCACAGAGCAGCCAGAGAGGAGAAGGAGGGAGGGAAAGGGGGAGTTGGTGGTGGAAGGGAGAGGGGGTCCCCACCCTGGTCCTTCTGTGATGAAAAGCTCTGGGAGCGGAAAGTGGCAGAAGCAGAGGGAGGAGGAGGTTCTGGGCCCTGCAGGGAAGGGTCCCAGGCCTGTGGGTCCCAAGTTGTCACCGGCTCTGCAGCGCACAGCAGCCACTTCCTGGGCTTCGGACAATGCAGCCCCTTCCTCCTGAGGCAGGAGGTGGCCGGGTGCTGCAGGATCCCTCTGCTCCTGTCTGGGGCTGCTCGTGTCCCCCCCTCGTCCCCTCCCAGCTTCCTTCTTCCACTGCCCTGCCCACAAAGGGCTAGAGGGTCCTGCAGCCCCCTCCCCCACTCCATCCCCCACGGCTCAGGCACCATGGCAACGGCCACGCAGACAAGGAGGCGTCTGTCAGCGTCATTTATCTCTGACATCATCAATCACCGGTCACCACGGCAACACCCATGATTTCAACACAAGAGGGTCTCCCCGTCCAGCCCTCCCTCTCTCCCTCCATCGGGCCTCAGCTGAGCCCAAACTGGAAGCCCCCGTTCCTCTGGAATCGGAGAAGTCCCAATTCTCTCTTCCAACTCCCGGTCCCAGGTTCCACCAGACAAAGGCTCTAAGATCCCTATGCCTGCAGCACCTCCCCGCCACCCACACACACACAAATACCCAGCAGCACCCCTGTCCTAAGATGCACAATCGGAGGGTCTCAGGGATACCTCTGAGCCCCACCCCAAAGCCAGCCAGGACCTGGAAGCAAGCCAGCAGGAGCAGACACGTGCATACACGTGGGCGAGCACACACAGCCTGCCTCGCTCGAACAGGAAGGGCTGTCCGCACATGGACACACAACTAGTGAGACAGACAGACAGGTCCCTGCAGCTATAGGTGAACCGTCCTCAACCACAAGCCTGTACACCACGTCACGAGCACGCCCGTTCACATCCACACACACATCCACATGCCCCTGATCACCCAGCTTTAGGGGCCAGGCACTCGTGCCCCGCCCAATGCATGGCCCCGCCCCGCCCATGGCACTCACACTCCTTGGACATGCCCACTTCGAAGCACTTCTGCAGCCGGCAGTACTGGCAGCGGTTCCGGGTCACCTTATTGATGATGCAGTTCTTGTCCCGATGACACGTGTACACCATGTTCTTCTGGATGCTGCGGCGGAAGAAGCCCTGGGTATGGAGGGCAGGGAGTCAGGTCAGCCACACCCACAGTAGGAACAGCGCTGGCCTGTGGCCTCAGCCGTGGGGGCAGAGGGCCAGGCGGCTGCTGCCCCAAGGCTTTGGCCATCAACTACCTGAGTAGACCAGATAAGGCAGAGAGAAGGGTCCACCTGCAAGGATACCCCGAGAAGAATCCCAGTACCTGCCGCCTCAACACTGCAGGCGGGCAGAGGGCTTCCCCCAACCCACACGCATAGACCCAGCTTCCTCTCTCCTGGGGAAAAGGACCTCGGGCTGCTGGTGACTCAAGAAAAGGGGTAGACGGAGCTAGATGAGAGAGAGGCAGAGCTCTGGAACCCACAGGCTGGGCTCAGAGCACAGGAAGAGAGGGCAAGCAGGAGGGGCCACACAGACACACACACAGGCTGGCCAGACAGGTGGAGAGTGCGCTCAGGAGCAAGGCAGCAAAACACACGTTCACACGTGTGATCAGCACAGACTGATCACAGGTAGACCAGGCTGGTCAGGGGCTGCCCACACGGGCTAACAGAGAGACTGACAGACAGGCTAAGGCAGACCAAGAACAACCAGACAGGACAGGCAGACACAGAGTCCAAGGCCTGGTGCTTTGCCCTTGATCTCTGCCCCGCACTGAGGGGCAGCCCAGGGCCCCAAGCCTGAAAGCTGTGCAGCTTCTGAGCCCCAATCTCTGGGGAAGAAACGGGTACAGAGGCTCAAGCCCTGGGGAGGGGAGGAGGAGAGGCCATGCCCACAGCTGCTGGGAAGGTGGCAGCCACATCTGCACCCTGGAGCCAAACACGGGCACGTGGAAATCCAGCCAGACTCTGGGAAGCCCACAGCCTGGGCACCTGAAGGAGAGGCCAAGGCAAGGCGCCTGCTCCTAACGGCCTCCTGCCAGGCTGCCGTGGCGAGGTTCAGGCAGGGCCACAGAGGGCAGGCCTCCTGGGTCCCCAGCCAAGAGCCGGTTGGCAGCCAGCTCACCATGGCAACCCGGGCAGCGGTAGCAGAGCGGGTGTACACCCTGCCAGCTGGAGGATGGAGATGATGGGGAAAAGAGCTGAGGCAGGAGGGGGACCTCTGGTTTGGGGGACCCCTGCTCATCTGCGGGGAAGGAGGTTCTGCTGAAGTCTTCCTCCCCTCCAAGGCTGCTGCCACCTCCCGCACAGAAGTAAGATCAGCAGCTTCAGGGACGCCCACCACCACCACCACCACCACCGGCACAGTCCCAGCACTCGGCAGTGGGAACATCCCATTTACCTAATCAGGGAGGTCCTTCCCAGTGACCCCCTCAACTCACCTTGCAGCCCTCACAAGCGCTGACCCCATAGTGGTAGCCTGAGGATTTGTCTTGACAGACAAAGCAAGGCTTGTAGATGCGGGGGAGAGGGGGTGGCGAGGGGGGGCTGGGCACTATCTCTTCGGAACTGCTGCTCTGGGTCTCAATGGCTAGAGAGACAAGAGGAGAAGGGCGGTTAGAGACCCAGGTCACCATCCTTAATATGGTGCCCACCCTGCCTCCTGATCTCTCCCAGGAGCCTCTCCCAGCCACCCCACTGCTGCCAGGAGTCAAACTCTAAACTCTGGGGCAGGGACACAGTCTCAGGAAACCTGGGACTTCCCAGCCCAACTGGGGAAATGAGGCGGCCGATGAAGCTCCAGCACCCCATCAGTCCTGCCTACTTCCGCAGGACCCCACCTTCAAAACCAGAAAGATCAGATAATAAACCATCAGATTTGTACACGGACGTGGCTATACTTGGTGGTTGGGCGTAGGTGTCAGCCTGGTTCCACAGCCCTGGACCCTGGGCAGCCCAGCCCCAGCTCCCCCAAGTTAGGAAGGAGTTAAGGCCTGATGAGGAGGGAGGGAAGAGGACACAAGCTGGGGACAGAGGAAACTGGGGTCAACAGGATATTCATAGCCGGCCACTCCCCCACCCCCTCTGCTTCCGCTCCCCCCTCCACCCCCTCTGCCAGCAGCCACAGCCCCTCCTCCACCCAAACAATCCCCTGGCCAGGGACCCAAGGCAGGGTGTGCAGAGTCACAAATGTTGGGGCACAGCAGGCGGGGACTCCCTGAGATAAGCAGGAGGACCCCCTGGAGACAGGGAGAAGAGTCCCTATGGGCCCCGGAAGCCCATTGCTCTGGGTGCCCCCTGTCTGGGGGGAAAAGCATGACAAAGGGGGTCTGTTCCCATCAATGCTCTGTCTGTCTGGCCTCCATACGATACTATGTCCTACGTCCCAGTTACTATTCCCCTCCCCTCCTGTTATTCAGCTCTAAGAGGGCAGCCAGGAGGGTGACCTAGCCAGCAAGGGCAGCCCCCCCCTACAAATCCTTCCCAGTGCCTGGCCCCATGCCCATCACCCCGGGCAGAACAGGGCTGGGTTGCGTGGGGGCTGTCTGTGCCCGAAGCCAGGGTAGCTGGGGGTGTACTGTACTGGATGAGAACTGTGACCCAGTCAACCCCAGATTCCCAAGGGGCCACCCAGCACCCTCCTGAGGCTTTGCCAAGTCCACTTGCCCAGGGCCAAGGAGGGGCAAGGATGCCTCCCTGAGTAGATAGATCCCTGCCTCCTCCCACACCCCAGAATCCTGTCTAGTCTCACCCCAAACTCCAGCACACGAGGTTCTGGAATTCAAAGGGGCCCAGAGTTCCTGCCCAAGCACCTCATAGCACCTCATGGCTCATGTGGCCCCGAAGTCCAGGCACAGGCAAAAGAAGCACCTGGATGGGGGCGGGGAGGGGTGGGGGGCTGGCTAGCTGCATGCTACTACCCTCCCCCTTTACCTGCAAACACAACTAGGGACTGCCAGGCGGTTGATGACAGGGAACCAGGCCAACAACCTTGGCAGGGCTTTCCTGGCTCTTAGCTGGGCCTGGGCACCACTTCCCTGGTCAGCCCGGCTGACCAGCACTGCTGTGGCCCCATGTCCCTGTCCCTGCCCAGAGAGCAGCCTGCAGCAAAGGATCAGTGGCTGCCGACACCACACCCCCACCGATCCAGACTCTTCGCTGACCTCCCCCACCCTCTGCTCCTCACCCCAAATCGAACTGTCCTGGCCTGGTTTTCCCCACCTCACTCTCCCAGAGGCCAGACAAGCAAATCAGACAGGCGAGAGGCCTGAGAACAGCTGCTGGGGGGGGGGGGCGGGGTTGGGGGGCCTGGGTGAGGCCAGGAGGCAGAGGGGTGAGCGACAAAGGAGCCTTTTGTTGTGCTAACTTTTTCCAAGACGTAAAAGGAGTCACAATAGACAATCCAGACTGGTGGGGGGTGGGGGGGTGTCAAGGACAAGGGGGTGTGGGGAGGGACCATGGCCTAGAATCCCAGTCAGCGTTCAGACCAGAGAGGAAGGAGGCTCTGACCTCCCTCCCCCTCCCTCCCTCCCCATCCAGTCTTTGCCCTGGGCCCACCTCCCCCAAGGCCCGACCTCTAAAATGGACCAGAGGGGAGGGAGAGAAAGGACAGAGGGAGCTTTGGGGTACGGAGTGGGGTTGAGAGAGGGGAGGGGGCCGTGGGGAGACACAGGGGACATCCAGATGAGGGACAGGCAGCTTAAGAGCAGGACTGACTGGAGGGGCAAAGGTCTGTAGAAATTTGGAGCTGAAGCAAAGTCCAGAGACTGTTTATGAAACTGGAAGAATGTGCTTTTCAAATTGCGCTTTTTGGCAGGACGGGGGAGATGACCGAAGGTGAGGGTACACAGTTTGGGCTCAGTGAGGCCTCCCTGCAGCCCACCCCACAGCAGCTGGCTGCCTCTGAGGCTATCACACTGGTCTGCATGCCCCATGCCCAGCACATCCCCACCTGTCACCCAGGTAACAGCTCTGAGGTTTCCCACTGTGCCCTTTGAACCCAGAGCCCCGGCCCAGTCCCCACCTCCCGGGCCACCAGCCAGCAGCCAAGGGGAGCAGGGGCACTCTAGGACGCTCCCAGCCTCTGCAAGAGTCAGGACGCAGCCTTAACTCTGCACACCCAGCGGGGGAAGGACTGCCACGGCCTGGCCCCTTCCCGCTCACCTCCCTCCCCAGAGGCCCCAGCCCACAAATCTCTCCTCTTCCTGCAGAAGGACGAGGCGGGAGAAGCACCACACCTTCTCAGCTCAAAAGTTCCAGCGCCCAGCGAAGGGATGGCACCGGCCCAGGGAGCCAGGCATCCCCTCCCGCCCGCGCTGCCAGGCTGCCCCTCCCCCGCCCCCCGCTCGGCTCCTGGTGGGCAGAACGCTCCGGAGTCCCCGCGCCCCAGAGCCGCTCGAAGGCCCGCACAAGGGGCCGGTTTCCTGGAGGAGATCAGCAGGAAATCAGCCGGGCCCCCGGCCAGCGGCTCCCCTCCCAATCCTGCTGGCGCCCGCTCCTCCGCAGCTCCGCTGGCAGCCCCCGGGGAGGGGCGGGGAGGGGGCGCACGGCGCTGGGTCCCGCCCTTCCTCCACCCCAGAGGAGGGTGGGGGTGACTCTGGGTGTAGCACGGCGGCGGCGGCGGCGGCGGAAGAAGGCCCCTACCCAGCGGCCGCCGATAAGCATCTCTCCCCCTCCCCCCACTACGGGCATCCACGTGCTTCACATTCTTGGACGTCTGGGAGCGGGCGGAGGCGTGAGCCGCGAGATTGGTGGGGGACAGATGGAGAGCCACATCCTGTGTACCCCTTGTCCTCTGGCGCCCCGAAACGGGGGTTCTGGGGGAGGGAGGCAAGGTCCCCGGGGCCCTGCAGGATCGGGAAGGTCTTCTCCCCCAGCCCACGCGCAGTCTCTTCCCACCTTTGGTGGAGGTGGCAGGAGGGAGTGGAGAACTCGGTGTGAGGGGGCAGGAGGGCTCCTGTCACCAGAGGACCTACACACACCCAGGGGTTCGGTCATGACCCCGTGTAATCTAGACACACTCAAGTCACCACCCCCAGCCTCCAGGCCCTTCCTGTACCCCACCACAACCCTCCCAGCCACTTTCCCGGCCCACTAAGCGTTGGGGGCTGAGCCCACTGCCACAGACCCGACACTCCCACCAAGGGAACAGGCCTCTGGCTCCACCCTGCCCCACACACGGTGCGGGGGAACAGGCCTCCACTTCCCCCATCGCCCGCTGGACTCCAGGCTTCCCCCTACCTCGCCTGGCCAGTTTGGGGCCAGAAAGAGCTGAGCTGCCCCCAAGGGCTGGAGCCCAAGCCCTCAGATCCCATCTCCTCCCCAGTCCTCTGGCAAAGGCGGCCAAGGCTGTGGAGGGAGTATGGCAGCCATGCCCCAAGTACCCCACTTAGGAGGGGACACCTTCCTCCAGTTCTGGGAGGATGGGAAGAAGGGTCCCAGTGTGTGTCAACCTCTCGCCTGTCCCTTTTTTCCTAAAGTCCGCCCACGCGCACCCCTCCCTCCCTCCCACGGTCTGCAGCCTGCAGCCTCCCAGGCAATCTGCCCCAGAGGCAAAGGTCAGGGGGCAGGACAATAAAGGCTGGGGGTGAGGTGGCTCTGAAAGGGGCAGAGATGGGTGTCTGCACCTCAGGTCTCTCTTCCTAGAGCAAAGGCATTGGGGGTTGCCCTTCAACCTACTGCAATCTGCCAGGCCCCCAGAGACCCACTCTACCCCTCCTCCCTGGCAGGCAGGAGAGAGGCAGCCAGTCCGGGAGGGTGGGAGAAGCCCCCCAGGGAAGAGTTGAGCCCAGAGCAGGACGGAACCGGAGCCAAGTAACAATAACCCCCTAAGCACCGCTCTCCCCCACCAGGTACACTACCTCACAGCTGGGTATAAACATGCCCAGGTGTGCACCGCAGGCACTCACAGCTCCCGCCAGGGTACAGAGCCCCTCCCTTCCAGGGAAGCCTGAACCCAGCCAGAGGACAGCGAGGAGGAGGTGCCAGGACTCCGGGGTTCTCATCAGCGGCCCTCTTAGGAAGGGACAGCCCAGTGCCTGCCCCATCCGCAGGTGAAAACACGGTAACAAAAGGACACGGCTGAGTTGGGAGGGGATGCAGCCCTCATTTCCAGAGTAGCCCCAGACCCACAGAAAAATCAAACTCATCCTCCAGAGAACAAACCGTATTAGGATTATGGGGAGGGGGATTCTTCCCACCAGAGTAGCGTCTCCCCTCCATTCCTGGCACAGAAGCTTGTACCAGCCAAGTGTCTAGGGCCAGGACAGCCCTCAGATGGACAGGTGCCCTTCCCCAAGGTGTAAGGGTCAGTTAGGATGGCCGACGGGTATCTGATGGAGTTGCCCCTTCCTGCCACACCCCACTGCCAACACCAAAAACATGGAGCGCTCCCCTGACACCCAAGAGCTGGGGGCAGCAGCTGTCGCCCAGGACAGGCTCTCCCCCAGGCTTTGGCAGGGGTGGGATCTGGGGAGGAGGCCCCTCCTCCTAGAAGCAGACAAGCCCACAGATAGGACCTTTACCCCACCCTTCAGGGTGGGAGAAAGGACCACTCAGCTGTGAAGCTATCGGATTGCAAGCAAGAAGAATATAAACTGGGGACAAGGGGCTTCACTTCCCCTGCAAGAAGTGGAAGGAGAGATGAACAAACGTTTCCTGAAAGGAGGAACCCCCAAAGTTCCTCAGTCCAAATACAACAGAAATAGCGCCCAGGGTTACTCGGGGGAGTCCAATTGTCCAACAAGGGCACCCGACTTTCAGCAAGAGAGACAAGTGGAGGGTAGAGACAAGACCCTCACTACGCCCCCAGGCCTGCATCTCCTGGTGGAGCGGAAGCCCTACAGCCCACCCTCACCCCCCAACTCCCACAATAGGAGGGATAGGCCGGTACCTACAGTGGTTTGAGCCATTCCAAAGCGGAGTCCGGAGCGGGGTGGAGTAGGGACCGGGGGCAGGGAGCCCCTTCTCTGGGAGCAAACAGGCCCGGTTCTGGTTATAAAAATCCACCACCAGGAAGGGATTGGGGGTGGGGGTGAGCCCCCCCACGTCCACACTCTCGTACATCTTCCCCGCGAAGACAAGAGGTCCGGGCGGATAAGTCCTGCGCGCTGCCTCCCTCACTCAGCCGGCGGCGCCATCCGAGAGCTGCTGGGGGCGAGGGGCACGTCCCCCCGCCCCGACTGGCGACCCGGGCAGGGGGCCGCCCTCTGCCCTTAGTCTCGCGTCCAAGTCGGCTGGCCGCTCTGCGAGTCCCAGGTGAAAAGCAGGGAAGTTGTGTGTACTGGTGGGGGGGGGCGGGGGGGGTTCTTCGGCTGACCCCGGGAACGCCCAGCCGAGGCCCGGGAACTCGGCGTCTTCACCTCGAGGGGGCTCCCGTCGCGAGTCTCATGGTGTCCGAAGCAGCGTCCCGCGGCTCCCCGAGTGCGCCGGCCGGGGGCGAGATCGGCGCGGGGCGGGGGGTCACCGAGCACTTCCTCCTCCCAGCCGGGGCTCCCGGGCGAGGATTCCGGGTGGGGTGGGGACCGCGCGGCTCCGCCTCCGCCTCCACCAGGCACGGGGCGGCCGCCCTGCGCTCGGTCTCCGGCGGTGCGCGCCGCGGGCCCCCAACCCCGGCCTACGCGCCCCCTCCCCTGCAGTCCCACCCCCTTTCCTCCGCCCCGTCCCGTCCAGGCACCGCCCCTGCTTTAACCCTTTCCCGGCGGGTCCGGCTGCAGCGGGCGCCAAGCCGGGAACTGAGAGGGAGAGGCGGGCCATGGAAGGCAAGGGGGGGGGAGCCCGGGCAGGGGGAGGAGAGAAGAGGGGACGGAAGGGGTAAAAGGCTCGAGAGGAGGAGTGCACGGAGTACTGACGAAGCCTGGGTACCGGCAGAGGAGGGGGCTGCGCCAGGACGGAAGAGGGGCGGGCGTCTCCCCCGTCCCAGTTCCGGCTCCCAGCCTCCCCCGTGGTTTGGTCAGTCCCCGGCCCCGCGATGCCAAGGCGAGGGAAGTGGTGGGCGGGAGGAGGGGGGTGGTCCCGCTGTCCTCCCCTAACACACACCCCCACCCAGCCCGGGCCTCATTTGCCTAATGCAATGCGGCTGAACTCTCTCTGAACTCGCCTGGCGGCGCCTCACCTCCGGGTGACCCACCCACCGCTGCCCGTGACATCACCCGCTCGCCAGCCCCCTGCCCGGTCGGGCCGCTCCCCCGGAGACGCGGAGAGTGGCGGCAGGAGGCGAAGGTCTGGGGTGCGTGTGGCCAAGTGTTAGCGCCGTGCCGGGTGTCCCGGGTGTGACATTGTGCAGCTCGGGCACCGCGTGGGAATGAGACACCCGGCTTGTGTCATTGTCTGTGACATCATGTGTGACTCGGGCCGCCCGCCGGAACCCGATGCGGCAGCTCGGGTGCTTTGGCACAAACGCGTGCAGAGGGGGCTCTCCCCGCAACGCCCGGCGTGCTTCAGTCGAGCAAAGCCCCGCCCAGGGTGTCTCCCAGAGGCGGAACCAGCACGGGCCCCCCACCGCACCGTCTAGCCCCGGAGAGAGAAAAGGAGGGGCTGGTGCCTTTCAGCTGACCACTTCCTCCCGGAAGCCCTCGGGATGCCGGTTTCACTGGAAGAAAGACCTGGGTTGGGTAGGTCCAGGAAGGCGGGGGGCAGGGGGTGGGGGGAATGCCCCAGGAGAAGAGAGTATCTTATTGCTCCCTCTGACCCTGCAGCAGAGCTCCCTCATTTGACAGGAATTTACGTGCTTCCCGAGGATAGTCTTCTAAAAGCCAGGTTCCTAACATATGTGTTCATTTAATCCTCACAGCAACTCTTAAGAGATAAGTGGTATTATTCCTATTTTACAAATAAAGAAACTAAGGTCTCAGCAAGGTTAGGTGGGTTGTGCAAGATCACGCTGCTATTAAAGAGTAGAGTGAGTATTTGAACTTTCTGCCATCAAAGCCCATATTCCCACCATGCCAGGCCGATTCAAGGAAAACTATTTTCTGAGCACCTCCCAGGTGGATACCCTGGGGAGCCTGCCTTTGCAGACCTTATGGTGCAACAGCCATTTAGCAAATAATCACAAATATATATATTTATGTTTATTACTGCATATTATAAATAATTGCAAACTGAGATAATTGGTATTATGACACAAGTAAGCACATAAATTATGCTTTGAAGGAGAATTAATGTAGGCACCTAATTTAGGGTTGGAGGGTCAAAGCAGAGACCTAAAGAAAGAGTAGAAGTTTAGAAGTTAGGTAAAGAGTAGGAAGGAGTGGAATCCCAGTAAAAGAGCCTGTGCAAGGGTCCTGGGGTTACAGAAGTTGGTGAGTTCATTCAGGGAACTAACAGAGGACATAACATAAAATTCAAAAGAAAAAGGAGCAGAGGACCAGGCTGGAGAGATGGGCTGAGGCCAGACCAGGTGAGCTTGCTGGATTTTATCTCAAATGCAGGGAGAAACCACAAAAAGGTTCCAAGCAGAGGAGAGGCAAGATCTGATTTACAGTGTTATAAATCAGATTTAACCGTGTGAAGCTGTATGAAGAATGGATGGTAGGAGGGCAAGAGGGACCAGTTAGAACAGTCCAGGCAGCACACAATAGTAGCACAGCCCAGGAAACTGGCAGTGGTGACAGAGGAAAGTAATCAATGTGGCTGGGGGGCTGGTAGGGGGGAGTGTGGGAAAGGAGGTAGCAAAGAAGACTCTGGTGTGTGGCTTGTGCTACAGCAAAGTTTCCAAGAGTGCGAAGTAGAAAAGTCTACTGGGCGGGTGGACAGGTGGGTGTTGGGCTCCAAAATGAGGTCTCACCTAAGTGAGGTCTGGGCTGCTGGGCTGCAGACGGAACACTGGGGCCTAGGGCACGGGTGCAAGCCTTGGCTGTGGATGAGATTGCTGGGGAGGAGGGCAGACTGCTTCCACGGCGCTTGGTATCTCCTCCCAAACGACGTAGATCCTGGGCACCAGTTATGTGCTAGGCCTTGTGTTCACAGCTTCAAGGTACTAAGGGATCTGGGACTGTCTCTGCCATCAAAGACCTGGTGATCAGGAAAAGATCTCCCAAATGATACAGCTCACTGCAGGTACCAGACGGAGAGGAGTCACTTCATGGTAGAGAGATGAGTGTTGTTAAGAGAAAAAATAAGGACCTGCGGGCCTTCAAAGGAGGGAGCGAGTGAGCAAGGAAGCGGGAACATCTGTGAAGGTTTCTGGGAAGAGGCGGTATTTGAGATGTTCCTTGAAAGATGGATAGGATTTATGGAGCTGGAGAAGTGGAGAAGTCGGGGTGAGATGCCTGTTCTGGGCAACAGCAAGGTCATGGGGCAGGTCAGAGCAGAACACAGTGTCCTGGGGCAATGGGAGAAGAGGGAAAAAGGAAGGTTCTGGCCACCTGGGGGGGGGCAGTGGGGGAGGTGGGGAGGACCGAGTGGCAGGCCTGGGGCCCCGTCCTCCTCTGCCGTGTCCCCCACAACTCCTCCAGGACTGTGTGCTTAGCAGGCCCTCAGCAGGTACGGGCGGAACTGAAGTGGCCCCCGCTTGTGCCAGGCAGGGCTCCCTCCAGTTCCCAACCCCATCTGGAGGGGATAACAAACAGGAAATCATGAGGCCCGGGGCCAGACGGACATTGGGTCCCAGTACAGGGTGGCCATCCCCCAAGACAATGCCCGGCTCCACCCACCCCTCGTCATCACTGCTTTTGCAGGGTACTTGAAGCTCGCCCAGGCCCTCACCAGCAAGCAGGTCACCGTGGCCTCATAGCAACTTGCCCAGCAAGCAACGGATTAGGAGTCTTGCTTTAAAGAGGAGGAAACAGACTCAGACTCGAGAGAGGGTGAGTGATCTGCCAAAGGCTGCGCAGGAAGAGCTGTCCTTTAAGACTTCTGCCAGGGGGACCTTGGTCCGTGGGCTGAGGTTCCCAGCAACTCAGAAGTCAAAATAGGGAGGGGAGGGCCTCTATTTCTGATCGAGTCGGGGCAGAGGGCCTCCAGTCTACCCTGGGAGGTCCAGCTCCACGGGCTGTGCCCCACCATTGAAAACGGAGAGGAGAAGGAAGGCGTTGTAGGCACCGCCCCAAAGTGATTTGGAGAAGGGAAACACTTCCTCTTTCCACAGACACTACCCCTCAAAGGGTAGTCAGGGCGTGCACTGGCACATCCCCATGGGCACAGGGCCCTTGGCACGGGCGGACACAGTGTCTCAGGTCTTGGCCAGCCTAAGAGGACAGGCTTCCTTCCCTGAGTCCCCTCCCCCTGCCCATGCTGGGATCCTGCCCTGAGGGGGCCTGTGCACTATCAATGCTTGGAGATAAAAGGTGAGGGGGCCGCCTTTTCATTCAAAACCCCGTCCAACAGTCTTTTGGCTGACTCTGCATTTTGGACCCTAGGGAGGGCACTGCTAGCAGTCCCCCCTCTCCCTGGGCTGTCCCTCCTATTGTCCAGGGAAAGAGTGGGCAGGAGCGGGGGGTGGGGGGGGGAGGGAGGATACAGACTGAAAAGGGGAGTGGCAGAGGAGAGGGAAAGGAGAAGGGCTCACCCCCTCCAGTCTCGCCTGGCTCCTCCAGACCCCAAGGCCGCTCCCCAGTTTCTAGGCACACACAGCAAATGTGTGGATGGAAAGGAAAAGTCTGGACCCGGTCTTTCGGGGCTCCCATCCCCAGCTCCTCTACAGATAGCTTCCAACCTCCCTGCCCCCAGTCCACAAATGGAAACAAAATAAGAATAAGAACGGTAGCTTTTACACTCTGTTCCTACAGTGTCTGTCTGGATGGAGATGGAGGCAGGGTGCCCGCTGAGCTCTGCAAACTCCCCGGGCTACAGTGGGCTGATCTGGGGGCGGGGATGGGTGTGAACAGATTGTATCCGCAGCTTCCAGGACAGGATGGAGATCTGGCCCAGGCCTCTTATCAGTCTTTCCCTCCAGCCTTCAGGATCAAAAACAGAAAAGGGGGCGTGGCTAGGGGGGAGGCCTTCCCCTACGCCCCCTACTGGGTGAAAGCGGAAGGTCCTGAGGCAGAAGCGGGGCTTCAGCCACGGGAGAGGGGGTTTCACCATGGCCCTGATCTCCCCACCCAAGGCTCCTCACACCCAGGAGGGCTCCCCACAGTACCCTCCCGCAGCTGCCTATCTGGATGGTAGAAAACAGCCCAGCTGTAAGGTCACTTAGCTCAGCCACTTAACCACCGGTGCTGTTTCCTCATGTGTAAATGGAGATAATGTCCCTCTCCCAGGATTGTTGGGATTAAGATTTGTAAAACAGAGATAAAGTCCCAGGCACACAGTAGGTGCTCCACAGATGTTAGCCTCCCGTTCTCTCCAGCCCCCACCCAGCTAGGGCCACAGTCCCTTTCCACTGTCCTAACACGGGGTACCACGGCAAGGAGACAGCGATGATCACATGCAAGGTGAGGAGCAGAGTGCGTTACGGCGATGATCTTGCCTAATCTCAGCCCTCTGAGGGAGGTTCTGGTCAGATCCCTGGGTTACAGACGAGGACACATGCCCAGAGAGGTTATCACATCTAGTAAGTGGCAAAGCCAGAACTCGCTACACAGCCTACTCCACCTCCCCCCACCCCACCCCCGCCCCCGACCCCGTGGAATTCCCAGGGGGAGCAACAAAAAAGGCAAGTTCGTTTCCTCTCCAGCCTAGACTAGCGATAAGAAATAGAGACCCTTCCCTCCCCAAACACACAACACAATCACAGACGCCTCCCCCTTACACCCTCTGTGCCCTAAGTCACCGCCCGCTCCAGCACACAAATTGACACCCCCTCCCCGGCTCTGGGTCTGATTCTCCTCATACACACTCTGACCCTCTCACCCCCTCCCCAACACACACCCAACCTTGACCTCCCCACCCCTAAAACACACCCAACCCTGACCCTCCCCACAAGGCACACTGAATCCCAACCCTCCACAGTAAATACCAGTCCTCAGAGACCACGCCCCAGGGGCTGGTTTAGAGGGGGGATCCTGTCCCATGTCTGGAGCTTCCCACCCACTCCGGCTCCCTGGGAGATGACAGCAGGACAGATACCCACCTGTCCCCAGTGACCTGGAGAACAGTTCTGTCCTTCCACAGGCCACCAGGTCTTTGAAGGGTACACCCAAGGTCCAGCCTCCTCCTGACTTGGGGAGAGGAATGGGAGGTGGAGGGAGGACTATCCAAACACTTTGCTGGTGGGAAGTGGGAGGAGGGAGCCTCATGTGCCAGGTTGCCTACAGAAAGGGTGGCAGAGGACCAGAGCATATAATCGCTCCTTACAGGAATGGGGGCCACGGATGTCCACCCCTCCTAGGAACTGCCTGACCCCCAGCACCAGCCCCCAGGTGGGGAGAGCGGGGAAGGCGAGGCCGCCTCCATGCCTGAACTTTGATCTGTCATGCTTCGCTACCCAGAGCTGAGAGCCAGGGTCTCCAGGCCCCTCAGCCCTGCCCAAGAAGGAGGGAGATGCCGGGCTCCCTCAGGTTCCTGGCCACACCTCTGGTCCCAGAGAAGGGGAAGGTCAGGGAGAAGCTCAGAGGCTGGGGGCCTGGGTAGGAAGAGAAGTTGTTGTTGTTTACTAGCAAGGGACAGGGCAACCCACAGGCTCACAAAGGGAGGGGGCAGGAAGGGGCATTGCCTAACCCGAAATGTGGGCACCCCACCCTGGGGGAAGAAGGTTACCAGGGTGGGAAGTGGGGTACCCGGAAACCCTCCCCACCCACCTCTAAGAAAGAGGAAGAAGCTTGCAACATTCAAAGAAGGGCAAAACATTTGCTTGTCCGGCACAAGACAGGGCAAGGTCAGGGGTCAGGCCCAGCCCCATCCAACCCTCCGTGAGCCAGGCCCCAGGTGGACAGAGTGTCTGGGGCGCTGTTCCCATCACCTGGGGAAGAGCAAGCTGTCCACCGGCACCAGGCTGGGCACCCTCGATGTCTCCCTCCCTGAAAACCCCACCCTGGCAGGAAGCAGACACTCCAGTCACTGGAGCTGGGATATGAATCCCAGTCCCCAGGGATGCAGGCACTACCCCACACAGACACACCCGCCCCTTCCCCCGCAACCCTGAACCCAGACACTGGCCTCCCCCGTCACCTAGCATAGACTGAAGACCAGGCCAGAATCGGGCTCCCGACTCCGACTCCCAGGTCCAAGTGCTGCCGGCTGCGCACCCGCCAAGGGAGGAAACAGAAGGTGGAGGTTTGAGGAGGCAGCATCCGCCTGTCCCCTGCCCCAGGGCACAAAGGGTAGGGACCTAAAGGAGCACAGACTTAGAGCCCCTGCGCCCAGTGGCCGGTGGGGCCCGGGAGGGAGGGGGCCACCGTGCAGCCACAGGAGGTGAGCCAGGAAGCAGCGGTGGCAGTGGGCAGCCGGCCAGTGCGGGCAGTGAGGCGCCCAGCCAGGGCCTGCCCCAGGGACAAAGAGACTCCCTGGCTCCGGGGAGAGGGCGCTGCCCCCACGCTGGGAAGGGGGCACTGACCCAGCCCAGCCGGGCGCACAGGGCAGCGGCGCCAGGCAGCTTGCCAGTGGCCACGGGAGAGGCGGTGGGTGCCCGGGGCAGGGTGTTCAGTACCTGCCCGCCAGGAGAGGTGGGACACGTTTCCCAGGTCAGCAGCTGACCAGCCAGCCTGCCGTCCACGGCCCCCTTCTGCTGCTTCCACCCCCTCCTGCCCCAGGCCAGGCCCCGGCTCCCTCCCCCCGCCAAGCCCTGGCCCGGCGCCCAGCTGGGCCCTGGGGGCCAGAGTTACTGTAAGCGGCCTGGCAGGCCCGAGGCCTGGACTCTGCCAGCTGGCCATAGCTGCTGCCACCTCCCACTACCTGGCTCGGCCAGCCAGGGAAGGTTACCGAGACCCCCACCCAGCCAACAGGCGACCCCTGTGGCAGAAGGCGGAGGCGGAGAGAAAACACAGGCCCTGCCAAGAGCAGGCTGGCGTCCGCAGCCGGAGTCCAGGCTGAGCGCCCCCTCCTGGGACACTGCCCCGACCCGCCAGGCTGCCTGTGGGCCCCTCCCCCTCACCCTCCCCACAAAGGGAAGCACCACCTAGCCTGGCCAAGGCGAGGGGAGGGGATTCTACGCCTTCAAGCCCCTTCCCCCAGAGGCACTGGATGGGGCGGGGCGGAGGTGGGGCGCTGCTCTCAGTAGAGCTGCCATTTCCACCAAATGTCGAGAGGTTTGTTTACCCGCCTCCAGCCTCCGTGTCCAGTCCTTGGAGCTATTTATAAGGCCCTCCACGGCACTGGGGCGGGGGGGGCGTGAGAGGCGCCGGAGGACAGCACTGTTCAGCTCTCCCTCTGTCCCCCCAACACCAAACACAGTCCCAGCCATCAGCCTACAAGCCCCCCAGACGACGATCCCCCTTGTCTGGAGGAGCCCTCACCACTGCCGAAGAGGCCCAGCCTCGGCCTGCCGCCCTCCACCGCCCCTCCCACCATGCCCCCCACTCCACTTACTGGCTGGGGATGGCGTGCTATAGCCGCTAACTGGAAGCTGGTGCTGGAGAGTGGTCAGAGCGCCTGGTGGGGAGAGTCCCCCCAGCATGGGGGGGAAGAAGAAGGCGTAGGGGGGCACCGGGTATCCATTGAGGTGCCCGCCCCCAGGTGTCGGGCAGGAGCTGCTGTTACTGGCCATGCCAAGCAGCCACAGTCAGAAGAGCAGGCAGACAGTCTGGCGGAAGGCTCTGGCAGGCTTCAGGCCGCCTCTCCTCGGGTCATGGGGCCTGGGCCCAGAGGGGGTTTGGGTGGTCAGCCCACCCCCCCCTTCTGTCCTGGAGCTGCGGTCCAAGGCTAGCAGGCTGATCTCGGCCTCCTGGAGCCCCGACTCCAGTTGGGGGCCAGGTGGGCTGGGGGACGTCCCAAGAGCCGGTCCTTTGGTCAAGCAGTTCTGTGAGCTGGCACTTTCCCAGGAAGGTCCAGAGCTGGCCTTCAGGACGCTGAAAGGATCCCTCTCCTAGGTGGGCCCCGGCTAGGTGGCTGGGGAGGCCATGTCCTGTGATGCTGCAGAGAGAAAAAAGACAGGTGAGTGGGCACCGAGGAGCAGGCGCACGGGCATCCCCCGCGGAGCTCCCCAACCTGGGCAGCCGGAGATTTTCCCGTGGCACCCGGCTGAGCAGACAGCTGGCACCATGCCTGGCTGGCAGAGACGGCCTGGGAGTAGGGCCCAGACACTGCTGGGGGTGGCAGGACAGCAGAGCCAGGCTGGGGAGACGGGGACAGAGCCCAGAGCTGAGGAGGGCCTCTCACCCACAATCCTGAGAGGAAAGGGTCCCCGGTACCATGCCACCCCAGAAGATTCCTGCAGCAGAGGAAGGCAGCTGGCCCTCCTTCCCCCAAAGCAGGTTACCTGAGGTCAAGATGCAGAGAACGTGTGCTTGAGGGGAGGAGGGAGGGGGAGGAAAAGCTGCTTCCCTAAAGCGGTGGCACTTCTCAGAAAAATGACTCCTAAGCCAGGGGGCCCCCGCTTACACCACTTCCCCCCCAAATCCAAGCCCGAGCACCCCAGATGGGTCTGTCCCACGGGCCGGAGAGGAGGCCCATTTACATACATACAAATAGGGAAATGGGAACCGAGGACTCCTGGGTATCACCTCCATTGCCTAAGAGCATGATGGGCAGGGACTGCCCAGGGTGGAAGCCCCCTACTCCCAGGCAATGGAGGGGCAAGGGAGACTGATCTCAGAGTTCACCCACATACTCTGTCTGCAGAAGCAACCTCCCTGGAGAGGGTGGGAGGTGGGCAGGAGATGAAAGGCCAGATGCCCCTCCACCAGTGCATCCACAAATCCATACCCTGTTTGAACAGCTGGGACCCAAGGACACGCGGAGATAACACCACAGGTAGCAAGAGACAGAGATGAACCCAGAAATTCCACGACACAGTGAGACAGACAGGCAGCAACAAGAGCAGAGAATGAGACGGAGAAAGAAGCATCCACAAGAGGTCCAGGAGGATATATATAAAGAGTATCAATAAATATGCACGTATTTATATATGAGTGTGTGTGTATACACACACATATGACATAGATGAGAGACAAAAGAAAAGAGACAGAAACATGGCCAAGCAAAACCACAATGAGATACCACTTTGCATCCACTAAGACGGCTATAATCAAAAACACTGATAACAACAAGTACGTGAGGATGCGGAGAAATCGAAACCCTCAGACGTTGCTGGTGGGAATGTAAAATGGTGCAGCTGCTTTGGAAAACAGTGTGGCAGTTCCTTAAGAGGTTAAACACAAGAGTTATACGACCCAGCAATTGCACTTCTAGGTATCTACCCAAGAGGAGTTAAAACGTAAGTCCACACAAAAACTTGTACGTGGGTGTGGATGTTCATACCAGCAGCCCTAATAGCCAAAAAGTAGAACCGATCCAAATGTCCATCAACTGCTGAATGGATAAATAAAAAGTTGCACATCCATACAATGGAATGTTATTCTGCCATAAAAAGGAACAAAGTACCGATATACACGACAACATGGATAAACCCTGAAAACATTATGCTAGTTGTAAAAGACCACCTATTGTATGATTCCATTTATATGAAATGTCCAGAATAGGCAAATCTATAAAGGCAGAAAGTAGATTGTGGTTACCAGGGGCTGGGGCATGGGTTCGAGGGAAATGGGAAGTGACTGCTGAATGGTATGGGGGCTCTTTCTGGAGTGATGAAAATTTTCTAAAAGTGATTGTGGTGACAGTTGCACAACTCTGTGAATATATTAAAACCAGTGAATTGTACACTCTAATGGGTGAATTTTATGGTATATGAATTATATCTCCATAAAGCTGTTAAGAAGAAAGAAAGGCGGGGAGGAAGGAGAAAGAAAAGAAAAGAAAAGAAAACAGGGCCACAGAGATCCCAAATAAGGACTACATCCCTTTCCAAGCCCTTCCTCCCCAAGCTCAGGCCGTGCCAGGCTCCAAGCTCCAGGCTCCAGGCTCAGACCTGGAGTCCAGGGGACACACACATGGCCAGCATTTGGCTGAGGACCATGCCTGGGATGGGGGAGTTCTGCCAAGGCCACTATGGACGAGGCCAGGACTTCTGGGCCCAGCCGGGCCGGCCAGCCAGCCTGTGACTGTGCGGGGCTGAGGGAGGGGGAGGGGGACAGGTACTTGCAAGGAAAGGGGCAGCTCCCCTATTGTTAACGAGCATGATTTTGACTGTTACTAATTATGACGACCACAGGGCCTCTCTCCTTACTCCTGAATGAGGTGCCCCCTTCCTTCCCCAGGCCCCTGCCAATTCCCTCCCGGGCTGCGAGGCTGACGTCAGAGAAGCAGGGACCCCACCCGTCGGCCAGCTGCCGCCCTGGCCCCCCACAACCCTGAGGGGCGCCACACAAGGGGAACTCGAGCCAGCAAGGGAGGGAGGGGTTGGCTGAGCCTCACCAGCGTTGACAGTCAGACCCTCACATACGTGCACACCCACTTCCAGAAACTCACACGCGCAGCTCCAGGGAAAGCGTCTGGTGGCCAAGAGCACGCGTGCTTGCACGCCCAGCCCGGGTGCATGCGGGCACACACGTGACACGTGAGGAGAGGGAACCCGGAGATGCGATCCCTCCACACCTGGGCTCCACACACAGCGAAGCCGGCTCCAGGCCTGCGTGCCCGGCCCGGGACACAGCTCCCCACAGACGCACAACCACAGCCTCAGAGTTTCCCAAACTGCACTTACCCTGGCCCTCACCCAGCCAGGCGAACCTATGCACCTGCCTCCCTGCGGCCCGGCCCCCCAGTACACAGCAGGGTCCACAGACACAGAGAAGCACACCGGTGGATTCAGGTCCAAATGGGGGCCAGCCTCTCTGAGGTGAGGCCCAGGAAGCCATTCACTCCAGACTCCAGGCCTCCTGACCCAGCTTTTGGGGCGGGGGGTGCGGCAGCAGATTCGGTCTGGACCCTCTGGAGCCAACCCTTGACCCCAGAGGAGAGATTAACGACAGCCGCCTTAATGCCTCAATTCTGCCCCTGAGGAGTTTGAAACTGGACCATACTTCAAACCTCAACCACAGATACACACCCCAGGGAGAGGCTGGAAGGCGTTCCCCACCCCCATCGGAGCCTCAGTAAAGAAGCTCAGCCTGCAAACTTCAATGCAGTTAGCTCCCTGGGGAAGGCCTTGAGCCAAGGGAGGGGGCAAAGGTTACAGAAATGGGCCAAGGGCCAGGCTGGCCAGGGAACAGGGATGGGCAAGGGCAGGGATGATGGGGGCGGGGCCAAAGAGCACAGGCCCGGCCTCAGAAGGTCCCTCTGGAACCATGACCCTTGGGGAGATGCCTGGGCCCTGGCCCCCTGCACCCAGGGGTGGAGAAGACACTGTGAGAGAATCGAAACCAGCACCAAAGAAAGGGAAAACAAATTACCCACATCCAACCTCCACCCTATGCCCGCCACCTCCACTGCCCATGGGCACCCTCCCTTGAGGGAGAGAAAAACCACAGGCCCACACCTCCCATACCCGGAGCCCAGCCTCGGCACAGCAGAAAGGGGGGGTGGGGGGGAGGGCCGGAGCACCTGCCACCAGCCAGGCACCCCTGCCCGCTGGGGCCTCCCTCACCCTCAAAAGGTGCCAGGATCCCTCCCCCAGTGTCAGGTGTCCCCAGCGCCCCGTTCTTTATGTCCCCAGAGTCACACATCTGGAGAAAAAGGCAAATATTGGTCGAGCTGTGAAGACAGTAGAAAGAACCAGAAGTCTGAAGGGTCAAATCTCAGCTCTGCCACTCTGGGTGACCTTAGGCAAGTCACTTAACCTCTCTAAGCATCTGTTTACTCGTCTGTGAACTGCCTACCTCAACAATGGGCTGTGTGATTTAAGAGATAAAAGTCCTGGAAAGCACCTAGCACAGCGCCCACCCGGCACACAGCAGGTGCTGGGCAACGGGTCCCCTCCCTCCCCTGCGCCTGCCAGCACCACCTCGGGGCCTCCCTGGGCAGTATGTCTGCTGTCCCTTCCCCAGCCAGGGCTAGCAGCTGCTGACAGGGCTGGGCGGGAGAATTACCCATTTTCCAGGGTCTGCTTCCCCCCAGACTGAGGACAGGAATGTGGGGAGAGGAATATTCGGGGTGTGGGTGGAGGCCTGACCACAACCCTTTCCCAAATTCCCTTCTTTCGTTTCACAAACCAAAAAAGGGAAACCTTTGGACGTGGGGAGGGGAGGAGGGGAAAAGGAATAGACGATTTCCCCCCCTGCCCTCAGGGGAGAGGAGCCAGGGGTCCCCAAACCCAGCTGGCCCTGCCCCCCTTCTTCATCCACTCCCTCCTCTCTGCTTCCCAGGCTACCCCACTACCATGGCTCCCAAGGAATAGAAGCTAGGCAGTCCTGGACGGGCTGAGAGGAGGGGATAAGGATTGGGGAGCGTAAAAGAAGGGGGGACAGGGGCTTTCCTAAGCATTCTAGACAGTCAGTGAATCATATGCAAATGACACCCAAAGCTCAAGCTCAACTTGGGGGTGGGGGACACGGACTCCAGAGCTGACGGAAGCAAAGACCCAGCCCCTCTGGACCCCCTCCCCTGTCAGGAGCTGGCAGAGCAGGGCAGGGCGGGACAGGGCAGATTTCAAACCAGAACAGTGGGCTGGAACTATTTATAAACTTTCCAGGAAAACGCACACACACTCACACACACACAAAGCCAAGACCTCTCCCCTCCCCCATACTCCTCAGATCAGCAGAATGATGAACATTACTCCCTTTTCCCCTTTTTTCCAGAGGCCCCTCTCTCCTCCCGGCCACTCTGGTCCTCTGTTTACCTTTTGCTCTCCAGGCTCTGGGCTGCAGGAAGCCAGCAGGGCCAGCCTCATTTTGAAAGAGACCACCCCAGGAGGGCCTGAGAAGGATCAGCGGGGTGAGGCTGGGACAGGTGGAGGGCACCTCTTCCCCACCAGTCCTCAGAAGCCCAGGCCTGCCTCGCTGGAGCTGGGACTTGTTGGAAAACCTGCCCCGAGCACATGCAGGGCCTGAGCACATCTACGGAGAGAGTCAGGGGAGTGCTGAAGTCCAGAGTCTGGCCTCTGGATGCTGCCACTGCCCCCTGCTCAAGACACAGCACCTAGTCCCAGAAAAGTGGATCTTATGTTTCCCCAACTTGTACCCGCCCAAGCTTCTGCCCCAGCTACACAGGGCTGCCTGACCTCCACGGGCCATCAGCCCCGCAGTGACTAAATACCAGGCAGAAAGGGCAACTGGACAACCCAAGCCCAGGACAGGCCAGGTGCTGGGAGGAGGAACTGGGGTGGGTGGGGGGGATGTCTGCTGGTCAGGGCAGTGGCCCGACTCCGCACCCCAGGGACTGCACCCCAGAGCCCCCTGGGAGATGTGCCCAGGGCCTCCGAAGCCCAGGGCAGCTGAGGGGCCCACCCAGAACCAGAGCTGAAGCCTCCCACCCAGTCTTCTCTTGGAGCAGAGAGCAGGTGAAAGGGCAGGGGGCAGCCCAGGCCTCAAGGAGAGGGAAGGGCCCACGGGGAAGGAAGAAAACAGGAAGAGGAAGAGATGAGGCTGCCGAGGCCACAGCCAGACCACAGGAGTGTGTGGACCACACAAAGGCAGCTCTGTCCGGGTCGGGGACCAAAGGGGCACAGACAAAAGGGGACAGCCCCCCAGCCTGGAAACCACCGTCCTCACAGCCAGCCTGGCACGGGGCTTTCCCCACCCCCACCTTGGCAGCTGCCCCCTCACCACTGTCTCCCCTCTCCGCAGTGCAGGAAGCATAACTCTCACAAGGGGCGGGGGCTGCCGAGCGCACAGAGCAGCAGGTATGTGCGCGGGTGCGCGGCTGCAACCCGCCTCCCCCAACCCCTCAGCTCTGCCCCGGGCGGACAGACTGTCGGCACGACCCCGTGCTACCAGCCCCCTCCCGGCGTCCTTCCCTAGGGACCCCGGGCTGCAGGGAAGCCGGGAACGCCCGCCCCCGCCCCCGCCCCCCTCCCGCCTCAGGATATCCTTTTGGCTCTGACCCCAGACCGGGCCTGAGTCAGACCGTGCCCCGCCCCACACCCCCCATCCAGCGACCCCCAGGAACTTCCTACTCCCCACGCTCCACACCCACCTACTCAGGTGGGGCTAGAACTAGGGGGAATCTCTTCCCCTCTCCACCCCCAGCTGAACAGGGAAGCCCACCAGGGGGTGGGGCGGATGGTCACAAAGTCCCAGGACCAGCCCCTTAAAGCACAGGGCCTGCGGGGTCAGGGCGAAGCGGGTACAGGCTGTGTGTGGAGGGGAGAGGAGGCCCTGCGGACCACCACCTCCCCAGCCCCAAAACACACACAACTGGGGATCCTGCCCAGAGCCCCTCCCTACTCCAGCCTGGACCCCAAGAAACCACAGAAACTCCCTGGGGAAGGTAGTTTCCATGAGAACACAGGACAGGAGAAGGCTCCAAAGGGAAAGGGGACAGGGAGCGGAGGTTCCAAGAACGGGCATCTTTCTGGGACAGCGGGACCCAGGCTGGAGGGGACAGGGTCTGCACAATCGGCCAGATTCACAGTCAGCCACAGCCAAGCACAGCCAGACGTGGTCACAGTCTCCCCGACGCTCAGTCTGAGTAGGTGGCTGTGACTCCTTCCCACAGACACAAGTCTGGGGGGCCCTGGGGGATCTGGGGCATCGGAGACCACACACACTCAGCTTGAAACAGCCCCCTGGGCAGGACCCCCCAACCCCCCCCTCAAACTGTGGGCCTAGGGGGAGGGGCAGCTCCCTCCCCACAAGAACCAGGGTAGTGCCCAAGGCAGCCATCTCCATGGCAACCAACAACAAACATCCCGGGAACCACAGAGGGACAGGAAGTGACAGCCACGTGACAGGAAGACAGTTTTTTCAGTGGGGGGGGCGAGGAAGATTGTTAGCAGCCCCTGGGGAATCAGCTGTCCCCTAAGTTTCCCCCACTTGTAACTGGAGGGAAGGGGTCAGCTGGGAAGGTGGCCACACACACACCCCCAACCCCACTGCAGTGTGCTCGGTTGGTCGCAGGGCTGACGGGCCCTCCCTTCCCGCCTGCCACTCACGGTTCTCCCCGCTGGGTCCCCCTCCCTTCCACTTCCTGCCGTGACTGGAGATCAGAGAACTCCCCACCGCAGCTTCCCCTTCTCAATTCTCGATTCCTGGCCTGAAGGTTTCACTGTGGGGCGAGGGACACAAGGAAGGAGGGCTGGGGACCTGCGGTAGGACCCAGGGGACAGAGGCTCTCCAGGGGAGGAGCCGGGAGGGAGCTACTCCAAGGTAGGTGTGTACACACAGGCACACATAGAGTGAGTGGGTCACGGTGACACACCACCGGGCGCAGTGACACACAGAGACTGCCTGACCTCAGGCAGCTCTGGGGGGAAGGGAACAGGGCCATTGGATCCGCCCCGGCGCGCCCCACTCCAGCCCGGTTCCTGAGCCTCCGAGTTCAGTTCAGGCGTCTCCTGGCCTCCAGGCAGGCGAGGTCCCAACCGTGCCCAGCCCCCACCGCCTCTCCCCTGCCTTTCGTGCTGAGGAATCCCCCTCCCTGCTCCAAGGTGCTCGCCCAGACGAGGGCACCTTGGCCGGAGGCGGGGGGAATGGAACCTCCCGCCACCCCCCTCCCCTTCTCTGCAGATGTCCCAGACTATATTTAGCCCAAACCGGGCGGCTAGCCAGACCCAGACTCCCCACTGGCCCGGAGCTGAGCTCCCAGTTTTTATGCAATTAAAACATTAACAGAGAACCACCCCCATCCACACACCCCCATACCCCCCAGCCCAGCCAGAGCGGCAGAGCTCAGAAAACACAAGGGCAGCCCAGCCCTGCAGCCAGCAATGCGGCTGGCGGTCATCGGGCAAATAGCAATAAACTCATCCCCTTACCCATCTCCCGGGCCCTAACCCCCACAGGCAGGATAGGGACATCACCCACGAGATCATGTTGACACTTGTGGGGGGGTGGGTAGGCTTTCCTTGTTCCAGGGCCGGAAGGGAAAGGCATATCCAGTGGCGGGGGGGGGGGGGGGTTGCCTAGCTGCAGAAATTCCACCTGTCATTTTGCAGCCCCCCTCCCTGGCCAGCTCCAGTTACAGGGCTGGGGGTTGGCAACAGGTGCTGGCCAGGCTGGCAGCAGTCTAATCCCCCACCCGCTCCCCAGGCTGACAGTGGTGCCTGAGGTCCAGGCAGGGGCCCTGGCCAGCAGGGTGCCGGGTAAAAGAAGGAGGCACTGCTGCCTGGTTGGGGGGGGGGCAGCCCAGGCCCCTTCTGTAATACCTGGCCCCCTGGACTCTGTGATGTGTACTGGAGGGTCTGGGGAAGGCAGGGAAACCTTAGTTCCACCGCACCTATTTCATTTCCCCACGACGCCAGGCCGGGCGGGCTAGAGTGTGGGAGGTCTGTCTGCCTGCCTCTTCCTCCTCCTCCTCTCCAAATTCCAGGAACAGGCAAGGGAGGCTCCAGTTGCAGAGAGAGAGAGCAAGCAGGCGGTCCCAGCTGGGGGGGGGGGGGGGCGGGGACTGGAGCGGGAGGCAAGATCCAGACGAGGCAAGAGACGCCCACGCCCAAGCCAGACAGGACAGACACACCGACACTGACACATTCTCCCACTCTGGGCCTGGTCCCCGAGTGCCGCCCACTCTGCAGGGACACCCAGACTTCCTCAGCCAATCCTGCCCATCCCCAGAACACTCCCTGGACACACACGGAGAGCCAGGCCTTCGCTCCCACCCCACATCCCCCCACAAACCCTGTGGGCTCCGTACAGCAGCCAGAGGGTGGAGAGGGGAACAGAGGGAGGAAAGACAGCAGGCGTCAGAGAGGACATGGAGCCAAAGCCCTGGGAACTGGGGTATCAGTTGCTACACTCCTTTCCCAAAACCCAGTAAGTCAAGACAACCCTGGCCATCTTGCCAGGAGCCCTGCCAGCTTCCCACACTCCCCAAACCACCACCACTAGAAAGGGTGTGGGGTGCTGGGCGAGTGGAGATTACCCCATTTACTCATCACAGGGATAGGATTACCCTCCCCAGATGCCCATCACCCCCAAACCCAGACAGAGCTCCTAAATGGACCCCACAGAGTCCCAAACACACCCACGCGTACAGCCTAGTCTGGGTCCTGCCCTGCCCGTGCCACCCAGAGGACAGGGAATGGGGCACTGAGGTTTTATCTGGGGGCAGGCCCCACCCTGTCACATAGTTCTGAGGACAACCCACCTAAGACCCTCAAGTCTTAGCAAGGAGTGGCGCAGGGGTTGGGGGGGGGAGGGGTTCCCAGAGGGCAGAGCCAGCTTCCAAGACCAAATGATTTAGGGGAAGGGGAGCTAATTAACTGGGGTCTGGGTCAGTACCCCCAAAACAGACCTTAAGGGCCACTCAGACAATGCCCTTTCCCCCCACAATAGACAGGGTGGCAGGAACCACGTCACGGTACATGTGGGTGACTATGCCCAGCAGGGCGGCATGGGGGTGATCAGGATGGGGCTGCCCGAAGCTAGCTTCCTGCCAGGCTGCCACATGGCTGGGAGTAGGAGGGGGACCAGAGAGATTTCCCAGAGTGGTAGCAGGGGCATTTAGGGTCAACCTGAAGGATGGGGATTTGGGGGCTATAAGAGGAGGTGGCCAGGATTAAGCGGTTCCAAGCCCAGGGTCTTCTCAGAACTGCCACTGCATCTGCACTGCCCTCATCAGTCTGGCAGGGAAAGTCCTGAGGTGACCGCCTCATGCACACTCATTCACACCCTCCAAATCCAAGATCCTCAGCTCCCAAGGGTCAACTCCAGTCTGACCCTAGTGACCGCTCTGTCTCAGGAATGACATGGTCCAGACTCCCAGGCAGAACTGATGTCCTAGCCCCTCCCACTGCACCAACACCTTTCATAGCCACAAACTCCCTGACTCCACAACTACCCCTCTTCTTCCTCCAGGTCCAAATACTCTTTCTCTTATTCCCTCCCCCAGACTCATCTCCACCCCTCACAGGGGAAGCCCCAAGGCTCCAAACCACCCCCCACTGCAACCTGGGGCTTCCCCAGCCCAGCCTCCCCATCAAGCACAAGCCCTGGAAGAGAGTTTGGGGCTTGAGCCCGTTTCCTAGCAAGACCTGGCAACCTTACTGAACCACTTCCCCAGAACCCTGCCCTATGACCACTGCAGCCAGGGAAGGGGATAAGAGACATCCCTGAATCTCCTAACCAGGAAACTGGAGGAGGAATGGCAGTTAGGAGCGGAAGTGAGGGTTGGGGGTAAGCAGCATGGGGTGGGGGAGTGGGGGAGTGTTCCTCTGAAAACACACACACACACACACACACACACACACACACACACACCCACGTGCACTCATCTCGAAGGTAGAAGGCAATCTGGTTACAGAAGAGGGAGCTGGCACTAGTGGGGGCCAAGGGTACCCCTCCATGCCAGCACGTGGGCAACCTATCCAAGGTAAGATGAACGGTGGAAAAGCGTCTCCAAGACTGGGGGGCTTTTCTTATCTGATTTCCACCTGAGTTAGTCCCCATCCCCAGACTAGCACACTGGAGGCCTGGCCTCCTTCTCACGGAGCCTGACAATAGGGCAATGCCCAGAGAGGAGAAGGGGCATTGCCAAGCAGATTTTCCAGCGCCCCCTCCCACATACACATCTGGCTAGCAGCTTCCCCGCCTTCTGGGTGGCACCAGGTCCCAGACACCCTCAGCAGAGCAAAGACGACCAATCTATTCCTTCCCCCCTACACCCCCAAAAGCTTCCATAACCCCATGGTGCCACCCGACCCAGAGACATCCCTCCCTGGCTGCACTGGCTCCCGTCCCCAATTCTGACGGCTCCCCGCGCTCCACGGGGGACACCAGCTGAATGGGCCCCGCCCCCCAACCGGCTGCCTCTGGTGGGGGTGGGCCCCCGGGCTGATTCTCCCCAAACCACAGGGCGGCTCAGATAACAGGAGGGAAAGAAGGAGGGGGCTAGTCCGTTGGGCATCCGATCTCTCCCCAAACAGGTTTGAAAGTCTTTTTGTTTTGCTTGTTTGTGAAGAGAAAAGTGAGAGAGAGCAGGAGTTCCCAGCGGCGGTTCTGCCACAGCTCGGTCGCCGGAGACACGCGCGGCAGACGGCCCCAGACGCCTCACGGCTTCGCGCGAAGACACGGGCGCAGACAGAGGGACAGACGGGGCTCCCCCACCCTGAGCACGGTGGCGCGGGGTTGGGAAGCCCAGGAAACCCCAGGTTCCCGTCGGAACCCGCCCGGCACCGGGTCCCCGCCCACGGGTCCTCTCAGGAGCAGGCCAAGGGGCCGCGATGCCTGCGGGAGCCGGAGGCTCTCCAAAATCCCCGGGGGAGAGGTTACCTCGCAGCGGAGGGAAGCAATCCGTCCGGGTCGCCCGCGAGCACGGCGTCTGCCCTGACCCTGAGCCTTGGAGCCGCTCGGCGTCAGGGGTTGCCGGGGTCCAGGGAGAGGAGCGGTTTGGGGGGCCGCGGCTCAGGGGCGCGGGGCGAAAGCAGCGGCCATGGCGAGTCACGTGCGGAGGCTGAAACTTTACCCGGAGCCCCAGACCGGGGGGCGGAGGGTACCGAGCAGCGGGGAGGACCTCACCCTCGGGCCCGCCCCCGGCCGCCCTCCGACCAATCACCAACCAGGGGCGGGCCCACAGGATCACGCCCCCCCCTTCGCCTTAACAGACCCGGGAAAGGGCGAGTCTTAAAGGAGCCGCGCCTAGCAGAAGGCTGGACCGTGGGAATCTGGGAGAATCCCTCCCTCTGCCCCAAAAGGAGAGATTCAGAGCGAGAAGGGGGAGTTCTGCGCAAAGAATGGAAGGAGGGCTCGGTAGAGAAAGGACTGCAGTGTGCGGTATCACACTCCCTTCCCTCCAACGACACACCCACACTCACAGGGGTTAAGGATCATACGCACACACCCCTCACACCTAAACCGGGGTTAGAGGGGCTGCGACGTAATATGGAAGCGAATACAGTGACTCCGGCCCTATCTGTCAAGCCCCTGACTCCCATAATTATAATCCTCCTCCAGGAACCCCTTGAAAATGAGAGCTGTGTGACCTTGAGCAAGTCGCTTCCTCTCTCTAAGTCCTAATTTTCTCACTGGCAAAAAGGAGTGCAAAAGCAGGTAGACCGCCCTCAAGTACACCTGCTCTCCTCGTCTCCCCCAAACACGTTTCCAGCTCAAGTGGGTCGGAGGAACTCTGGCCCAACCCAACCCTTCAGCAAACCCCAGAACCCTCCCCGCAAAAGGACAGCGGCTCTTGTGATCTTCCAAGAGCCGAGTAGGGGGCGCCCAGGAGCACCCTTACATGCTACGGGACTCTCAGACCCAAGCTTCTTTCTCCTGGCCCAGGCTGGAGGAGCCAGGAAAGCTCGCATTCTTGTTCCAGCGGGGCAGGATCTGAATCACTCTCCCTCTGCAGAGACCCCAATCCCCAACACAGCCACAAGCCCCTCCCAGCCTGCTGCTCCGTTTGGGAGGACCATCTCCCCACCTCTAGCAGTCCACTGGGGGAGAGAAAGAGGAATCAATAGGGAACACCCCCCTCCCCGTCCCTGGTCAGAGAAGTAGCCACAAGTGCCCCCACAGGACTTCCCACTGGAAGGGGAAGTGCCACACTCCCAGGCCTCCACCCCAGTGAGAAGACTCAGCCTGACCCGGCTGGCAGAGCTCTCAAACCCACCGGCCCGACGGCCCCCGCTTTATAGACGAGGAACCGCAGGCTGGGAGTGGACACGGGTTTAGTCCCCGATCACCCTGGCACCGGTTGCACAGCCGGGTCTAGGACCGAGGTATCTGATTGTCTCTCTCCAGCTTTGGGGCCCCAGCCTGGGTGAGGTAGGATAAGCAGGGTCGGCGGGACGCTGTGCCCTGAGGTCCGGCGGCACCGGGGAAGAGCGTCCGGGCAACGCTTCCCCAGGCCCCTTCCCGCCTGCTGGGCCTGGCCGTCTCCCGCTCCCGTCTGGATTTCCGTCCGCCGGTGCGAACCGCCCGCCCAGCCCCTCCCACCCTGTCCCGTCCAGATCCATCCGCAAACATGCGCTCAGCGGGCAGGAATGCGCCAATGGCTCCCAGATGTGGACGCCGACGCTTAACCCCTTCCCCCCCAGCTCCCCCCCCACAAAGGCATTCTAGAGTGAGTCCAGCCAGCAGCAGGGGGCGCCGCCCACATGAGGGACCAGCCTGGGAGGGGACTTAGTGCCAGCCAACCCCCAAGCCCGCGCAGGCTCCTCCTGGCCTACATTCTACCAGTCTTCCTTCCCGCGGAGGCTAGAGGGGAAGGATCACAGACACAGAAATACAAGCGTGCACAAACACAGGTATACTGCCTCCCACGAAGGGTGGCCTTCATGTACACCTGCCAGCACAGAGGGTCAGGTACACTGGCGTACACGGAGATGCAGGTGTGCAAATGCACACCCAGGACACGCATATATGCACACGCACGTGCACATTCAGAGCACACCTGTATGCACATATGTATGCACACAGAACAAGCACATACAAGACAGGCATCTGTGCGTGCACAAGGTCATGAAGTAGAGGGTGCGGCACACTCCCGGACAGAGCAGTAGACCCACAGGCAGATGAGGGAAGAAATTCATGCACCCACAAACCTGCTCCCCACAGGGGGCAGTCACTCACGCACAGAAGATCGGCACCCAAGTATACAAGCACACTGCACGCCTTTAGGGCACTCCCTCCCTGCCCAGCTGAACTGCAGCTGTGCTGGGCCCACTCCAGTGTCCCCAACCCCCACCCTCCAGGGACCCTCATGCAGGAGGGAGAAGGAGGCAGCAGGAGACTGGCAGAGAGAAAAGCCACAGTCCCAGGTGCTCCTCACTCCTCAAAAAAGACACTCCTTCTTGGGGCCTACCCTTCCCCTGCTGCAGGCAGAAGGAGAGGGGCTGGGGGTGGCGCCTGAGCAGCCGGCTTCCCGAGACAGGGATCCCTCTTCCCACTAGAGGAAATCTGAGAGAGCCCTGATAGGTGCAGGGCCGGTGACAGCCCCCCACACAGACAAAGGAGATACAAAACAGCTGTGAAACACCCCGGGAGAGCCCGCACTTCCCCCAAAACAAGGCCTCCCTTTCATGGCCTGTGGGGAACTCCTGAAGAATAGCATCATTGGTAATGGGAACAGAGGATGGGAAACTTTGACCATCTGGATGCAGGTGGGGTGGAGGTGTCTGCTGGAACCCGAACCGACCCCAACAGACTCCTGTCCCCCTCCCCAGCCACCCAGCTCATTCCCAAAGCCCCCTCATGGCTCCGCACATCTGATTCTCACAGTCCTGGAGGGTCATCTAGGGCAGGGCTCCTGCTTCCATTGTACAGATGAGGACATTGAGGCTCCACCAGGGAACTGCCTTGCTCAAGGTCATACAGCTTGTCAATGGCAAACCTAAGATTCAAGCCCACAATCCCCTCCTCACACGCCCTCCCATTTACTCTGAACGAAATACATTTCCACACAGTACCCTGCTCCCTCTTCCTTTACCCTCTCAGCAGAGCATATGGAAGAAACACCAGCCTTGCCTGGCTCTGCAGAGTTGTGGGTGGGGCCAGGACATGCCAGAGAGAGATCAGAGAAGATGCTGGGGGCTACACACATAGCCCCCAACCCCACCCCCAAGCGTGATGCCCACCTGCCCAGCAGGCATGGCCAGTGACTCAGCTGCATCCGGGGGAGATGCCAGGGCAGTGACTCACCTACCGAGAAGAGCTGAGCCTGGCACCTTGCCAGCCCCAGGACAGAAGTGACTTAGTCACCGAGACTGTGATACCCAGAAGGCACAGCCCAGGGATTGGGGACAGGGGCAGGCTGTGTCCTCCATGGTTATGTGCATTACAGGCATCCTGGGGCAAGCCATGGCTTTACCCGCCCCTGCCCCCTCCCCACTGCTCACCCCCACCACGCCAGGCCCTGCTCCAGTGCAGACAAGTTTTGTGAGACCCCCTGGGCTGCCCTGCCTCTCCCCTGAAGCCTGCCCCTTGCCCATCACTCACCACCCACTCTCCCAGCCCCGCCTCCGCCTGCCACCCAAGTTGTACCCAGGCTGTGAGTCTCCTTTAACATGTCTTGGCAACACCTCCTGCCGCCACAGCCCCTCTCACCAACACCCGCCCCCCCCCAAATACACACATGCACTCATACACACTTCTGCCAGCCCTGCTTCTGCCAGCAGCTGCTGAAGTTGTTCAGCAGGAGGGGAATCGGGAGGGTGGGGTGCAGGGATCGAGTTACCAGAGGCTGATGGGGTGGGCTGCCACCCAATCCCTTCCCCAGCTCGTCCTCCTCCCTGGGCACAGCCTGCCTCACCCACCTGCTCCCCTCCCACCTCTGGCTGGCAGTGGACTCCACCCAAGCTAGAAAACAATAAATGTTCAAGGGTATTTGTCATGCTAAGACCAGCCCAGTATATGAGAGAGAGGGAGAGAGAGAGAATGAGAGAGAAGACAGCGATGGACAGAAAGAATAATTCCCGTGCTCGGTGCCCAGGCTACAACCACTAGATGTGTGTATCTCTGCGTATGTTGAGCCAGAAGTAGACTGAGTAACTCCCCAAGTCCTGGGAGAGTTGATGGGGCCCAAGAGGAGCCGACCGGCTGAACAACCTCAATCCATTTGCACTATTGATTTCTCATACACTGCAGCCGGCCTGATGGGGGGGGGGATGATAAATAAGCCCCCCAGAGACATAGAAACTGAGTGGAGAGGGGGGAGGGGCCCCTGCGCCCAATCTGTGGCCCACTGAGACCGGCTTGCTGAGGAGGAGGTGGGTGGCAGGAGGGAGGGTGGGGAGTGGGAGTTGGATTCAAGCCTGTCTGGGACACCTCCTTCCAGCAGGATCTGAAGCTGATTCAAAGAAAGAAGGTGGGGGACAGGAGCATCATCTTTGGCTACACAGGCAGGGCTCTGAACAACTCGAGAGAGAAAGAGAGGGTGCCATTCATACCCTGGTCTATGGAATGGCGCCCCCTGCAGCTGTGCAACGTGGTGGCCCTGGGGATGAGGCTGAATTCTGAGGAACCATGTTTCTGCACTGAACTCTCTTCCCCTACACCTCCAACCAGCTGCCTCCGCCTCTAGGCCTCAGAAGGGCTCACTTCTGACTGCGATTAGAAGCCAATAGCAATCTCCCCGCTCCTACTCCCTTCCTTTGTTGAGGGAGATTGGCAAACAACCACCTTGACCTAGGCACGGCAGGATGGGCGCTCACAAAAGGCTCTGGAGAGTCTGGAAAGCTGCATCCTAGAAAGTTGGTCTGTCCCTAACTCATCCTAGGACTGTAGGCACAACCCCCAGCCCTCTCTGGGTCTCTAAAACGGAGTTAGACCGAGATGCCCCTTCTCAAAGGGGTCTCCAAGCTCCCGGCTCGCCAGCCTGTGAGACTTTTGGAACCTGCCCAGCACCTTGATTCACATCAGTGGCCACAGGCCACCTAAACAAACCCCAGCCCTGACCTCCTTCCAGCCTGAACACAGACTCTCTCCGCATGGTGGAGACTTATGAACACACCCAGCTGGGGTTTACCGGAGACCCTGTGTAAACAAGCAGAGAGGGAAACAAACCAGGAACCCAGCCCTTGCTGCAGGAGGGGAGAGACCATGACAAGAGAAAAACAAACAGTGCGAGGGGCCTGGGCTGGGGTTCCAATGCAGCCAGCGACCGACCGGTTGAAGGTCCTAGGGCAAGTCACATGCCCTCAGTCTCACCCTCTGTAAGGGGGAGGGATGGTCCAGGCTCCTCTAAAGCCCCTTCTGGTTCGTAGTCTATTTGGACAGAGAGAGCCCTGAGGAGTCCCCAGGACTCCCTGGCCCAGTCCAGCCCATCTACCAGGTCAGGACCTTCTCCCCCTCTCAAGGTCCTACCCCTGCCCGCCACGCATCCTTGCTCCGTCGGCTGCCCCTCTGGCCCTGCCTCACTCCACCCTCCTGCTTACCCTCACCTTGGCCAGCCCCTCTGCCTGCCCCGTGCTTTTCTGCACGTCCCTCCTGCCAGGGGACAGACCAACTAAAAATAGTCCCTGCAGCCTTTCTCGCCCACAGCTGCCCAAAGAGCAGGAAATGAGGGGGCAGGGAGGCCCATGTCCTGCTCTCCCCCACAAACTCCCAGCCCCAAATCAGGTCCAGCCCTCCAGCCTGGGGCTAGTGCCAACTTGGCCATCTCGGGGGCATCCCACGCCCCTTCTCTAGGGGGAGGCCTGCCCAGAAGTGCCTACAATCAGAGAGCTGTCCTTACCCCGCGGGAGGAGGAGGGAGGAGGCCAGCGGTCTAGAGGGAAACCTTCCCAATTTCTGACAAATCAGTGCCAACCACATTGTGGGCACCGAGAGGGCAGGGCCTGGCTCCACTGACTGGTCTTTTGAGGGCAGAGGGAATTGGTGTGGGGAAGTTTGTGCTGGTTTTCTTCATCCTGGCCCAGCTGGAAGGAAGACAAAATAGTGCCCCAGCCTCAATTACGCTAATCCCCTGCTCCCCCAAACATGTGGGTGCAGACAGAGGGGTTTCGGTAGACCCCCGCCAGATACCATGGGAAAAAAGCTCAAGAGGCTAGATCTTGGCTCCCACACGTAAAGATGGAAGCCTGGAGGCAAGAAGAGGCCATGCCTGCCAGGCTGGGCAGATGCTGCCCTGAAGCTGAGTCAGAGGTTAGGAGGGAGGAGCCGGGGTGCTGGGGCACCAGGGGCTCCAGTGCCCCCACCCCTAACCCACCTGGGATTTCTGACACCTCCCAGCCCTGGGAGAAGGCCCTCCCCACGCAGGAGGAAGGAAACCAGCTTAGCGATTCTCTGGAGGCCTGCAGAGCAGCCCTGCACCATGAGGCAGGCGGGAAACCCAGGAGTCCTGGCGCCCGGCCCAGAGAGTGAATGAGAGAAATACCTTGGAGTGGAGGAAACAGCCCAGAGTGAGGCAGACACATGGTGCCCCAGCAGCTCCCAGATGTGACCCTTCAGGAAGAACTGGCCAGAGGGGCTGGATGGGGCAGGCGAACACATTTCTGAACAAGAAGAGAGAAGAAAGCAGAGCCCTGGGGATGGGGAGGGGGCTGGGCCAGCCGGTCTCTCACCTACTCTCCTCTTGTCCAGGTCAGAGTGCGAAATGCTGAGGTTAAGGGCACTAAATATCAAAGAGGTCCTGGGGTCCTAGGTGTGTTCTCCACTTCCCTTGTCTCCAGACCCCAGCCTGTTCGTTCCTGAGCTTCCCCTGGCACCCCTTCCCTGGGGCCAAGCCAAGCCAGGAGTCAGCAGGCCCAAGGTGGTGCCTTGGAGGCCTGGGCAGTGCCAGGGGCAGCCCTCATCCCATCCTCCCACTGGCTTCCCTCCTGCCTGCTCTCAGCCGCCACACATATCTCAGCTGTCGAATCCGATTAGGGCTCCTGCCCAGTGAGCCGGACAAGGAGGCCACTGGGCAGGGGAGAGACAGGGACAAGGACGCTGAGCAGGGATGACAGGAGGAAGGTGGAGACAGGGCTCAGGGGAGAAGGTGTGGAGCCCCAGAGGACGAGAGCTGGTGGCCGGCTACAACCTACGTTAGGGGAATTCTGCAGCCCCTGGGGCAAAAGCCTGTCTGGTTCCTCCATCCCCCAGATGGGCAAGGATGGGGGAAGGGAACTGAAGGCGGAGAGATGACCTAGATTAGAAAGAGAATCCCATCCTAGAAACCCCCCCCCCGCCCCCGCCATTACTACCATTTGCACTGGGCTGTAGGATACACTGCTTTATGAGGTCTTTATGGCCGTATCTCTATTAGGCAAGCGGGTCTTGTTACTAATAGCCATTTTTATAAATGGAGAAACCAGAGGCTTAGAGAGCTGTATAAACGCACATGGTTAAAAGAGCGAGCTGCGTCTCTCATTCAGGCCTGATTCTCAGTCCACTGCTCACACTCAGAATTTACTTCCCTTCCTGGGTCAAGAGCAGAATTAAGTCACGCCATTATCCAAGTTTTCCTCTAAAACCAACCCTTCGGGTATCTGGGGAGTCATGGAGGGATACAGAACACACCCCACACCAGACAGAGTTACCAGATAGGGATGTGCCACTCACCTACCGCACAGAGAGCTAGAGGGGTTCCCTCAAAATGTGACCCGTCTCTTCCATTGCTCCCCACCCCAGTCTGCTACGCCCAGAGGCAACACCCACACTTACAAACACGGTTACCCCGACAAGCCATACACCCCTCCTGCAAACCCACCAAGCCAGAATGAGATGCCCTAGATCTTCAGAGAACAAGGCCTGTCAGCCCCCAATGAGAGGGACAAACAAGTCACTGTAAACAGTAGGTATCATCCAACCCTCTCCCAGAGAGCCTGCAGGAGGGCAGAAGCTTTGGGGTAACACCAGGAGCCTGAGCTCTGAAAGCCAAGGAGCCCAGGGAGCTGGCATGGCTGGGCGGCCTCCCTGATCTGGTCCACACCCCCTTCCCCAGCCATCTGGGCTGAGTTTGTTCTGGCCTGGGCCACGCTCTGGGATGTCTCAACGCACCCAGCCACCTCCATCCTAAGATTATAGATCTTACAACCATATGGTACACACACACACACACACACACACACATACACACACACACACACACACGGTGCGGGGGGGTGCTTTTCATAGGGGTTGAGGTGTTGGCAGAGATGGGAAAGACAGCTCTTTAACCTGAAAGAACTTTCCCCAGAGAAAAAGGTCACACACACACACACACACACACACACACACACACACACACACAGAATTGTTCACAACCTCCACTACCCTCCAGCAAAGCCTTTGGCCACTCAAATGTGCAATGAGCCTGGAAGGAGGCACTGGTTCTACAAGGTGAGTAGGGAGTGGGGGGCAAAGTCCTGAGCTCTTAGGGCTGGGGTGGGGGCAGAGAGGAAGCAAGAGAGAAATCTCCCAGGGAGTCTCGGGTCCCCGTCCGGCTCCCTGTCCGGCTCTCTGTTACCCCAGCTCTGCCAATTCTCCCCTCGAGGTGAGGTGGGGGAAGGGGGATTAGGCAATACTGCAAAGGAGGGTGCAGGGGCTGGGGCCTGGGCAGACCTTCCCCCACTTGCCATTCTTAGCTAGAGAACGGGAATGCCTCGAGGGGCGTGCAGCAAGGGCGCCGGAGGGCGCAGGGGCTCTGAGCTTCCAGACACCCTTCTGTTCCCAGGCTCCCACCTCCCTGCACTACAGCGAGCCGTGGGGGAGGAGGCATGGGGAAAGCCTGAACTGCCGAGAGGGAAAAGACCAGATCAGAAGCGGAGAAGCCAGGCGGAAGGCGGCCGACCGAGAATTGGGAAGGGGTGTGCGTGGTCCTACCTGCTCAGGTGCGTGCCGGCGGGGGGCGATGGGGTTCCCAGGAGAACTGGGGAAGCCCTCTCAGCTCGATTCAGGATTCCCCCCTGCTTCTGGGTTAGGCTGCTGCAAGAGGCGCGGGTTCCCGTTGGGTCCTAAAGCCCACTCTCCAACCAGGAGGCTCTCCCCACCCTCTCCCACCGTCCCTGACTGGGTCAGCGGATGCAGAGCTGAACTGATGGGGCAGAAAGAACTCACTGGAGAAAGACGAGGTCTGAGTCATGGGCTGGGACAGCAAGAGTCCCCAGTGTCAAATACACAGCACATGGCTGATTTTAGCTGACGATATTATGGGACAGGAGAAGACATTTCTTCTGCCTGCCCTGACCAGATGAATCTGGGCTTTGGGACTGAAGCTGGGGTTAAGATCGTTTTCCTAATCACTCCCAAGTAGCTTGGCTATTGAGAATTTGGGGAAGGGGGCGTTCATTTTGGACGGGAGCTCACTTCTACCCTCCCCCTCCTAGACAGAGCACAGTCTCCCCATCTCTCCCCCACTATTCCTAACTGCCTAGAAGGCCACGCCAAGGGCGGGGGGGGAAGTCCTGATTTCCAGCAAGTAAAAAGAGCAGTATGACTTGGACAGCAGTTGGAAACTGGCAGTTTTATATCCTTAGATCTGGGAGTGTGTGCAGATACACGGAGCCAGGTGAGAGTATAAGCAGGTGGGGCTGGGGGACTTTGGGTTACAACCATTAGCAGAAGTGGAATTGTCAGTGAACGAAGGGGACGCAGAACCTAGGGGTCAACTCGGGCCCCTACCCAGCCCTTAATAGGATCCTGAGACTTTACTAGAATGAATACGTAAAAGAAAGAATATTTTCCCAGGTACGACTTAGGATAAATATAGGGGGGCAGAGGGCCTCTTATGCACAATTAGATCAACTTCAAGGTTACAGACCCCGTTTAGGATAGCCCACCTTCTCCAAAGGGAGAACTCACGGTTGGTGGGCCAGGTGGGCCAGGGAAAGGTGGATGGGAAGGCTGCAGAGGGCTAGGGGGAGAACATTTTGCAAGGAGAGTTGCACATATCCCCAGCAGCAGGGCAGGGAAAATGTCACGGGGTGAAGGGCCAGGGGAAGTCAGGGACAGAGTCAAGGGAAGGGAGAGGGCATGGCCTCTTCCTAGAAGGGGAGAGGGCAGCAGCTCTGCCTCCACCTCTTCATCTGTCTGGCAGGAACTGGGGAAAGGAGCTGGACCTGGACGGGAAGTTTGGAGGGCCCCGGGGTGGAGTCCATGGGGTGAGCTCAGGTCAAGCCTTTCACCCTAATCTGCCTCAATTCTCTCCCAGCTGTTAAACAGGGCTCTCGGTTCTTCCCAGGCAGTTAATGAGTGTTTACAGAAGAGCCTGGAGATATTCAAATCTCAGCTGGGCCACCACTACAGTTATAAAGCTCAATAAGGGCTGAGTGTCATTTGGGGAGGGGAGGAGTAGAGGAAGAGGGAAACAGACTACTCTCTTACAACCTAAGGATAAAGCCACGCTCACAGAGCAGCGCAAGCCTCAGCTGCCACAGGATATCCTTGTGCCCAGGGATGGAGGTCACACACCTCCATCCCTCCAACCACCACCAAAGGCTGGCCTGCAGCTAACTGTGGGCAGAACCCAGGCTACAGCTGGTCTTCATTAACTCCAGCTTTTTTCACCCCCCTCCCCGCCCCATACTGTGAACCCACAGCTTCAACAGGCCTAGGCTGGAGGGGCTGCCCTAGCCCGACCTTGCAGCTGACTCTGAGGTGGGGGGCACCGCACCAAAGGCCAAGCTACCAGCTGAAAATAAGGTTGAAGCAAGACTCCCTTTTTGCCACTGGGAGCGAGCAGGGAGGAAAGAAAGGAGTGTGGGGCTGAGAGGGTGGAGGTGGGGGAATTTAGGGCAAGCAGCAGGCAGTGAAGTCAGCAGGATCGGGGCCCGGAAACCCCTACACCCTGGGGCCAAGTCCTACTCTGGCTTCGCCTTCAGCGCCTTCAGCTTGAGTCTTGGCGGGGCCCCAAACTAGGGAAGGCCCCGGCTGCCCCTTCCCGCCTCCCTCCCCCCACCCTTATTAAATACACATTTTATCTCTCAGCATCTTCATTATCTTAACTGAAGGAGACAAGCAGTGGATGGCGGCAGCAGAGAGCGCGGGGGGTGGGTGGGTGTGGGGAGCAGGCGCACCCTTGTTATAAAGTGCTGATCTAGCTCTTTCAGGCAGTGTGGGAAACAGAGGAGGGATCAAAGGGAGCCAGGCTGATTCAGAACTCAATTAGAGCTTTTTTAAAAAAGAGCCAGCTCTCTCCTTTCGCCAGTCTTCAGACAGCCTTCACCCAGGCCCCTTGCACCCAATTAGCTTCTCCTGCCAGCGCCTTGGGCTGGGGTTGAAATCAAGCGGAGGCCAGAGGGCAAGCCTTCTTCCCCTACAGAACCACCTCTTCTGGGAGACGGAGACCTGCTGCTGTTCGTAGCTTAAGACAGAAATGTCTTCGAGGGCACCTGATCTTTTCGGGAGGAACCGGAGGTCACATCTTTCCCCAGAAGTTAAAAAGTGGGACATCAGAGGTGGGTTCCTCCCTGATCCCTTGCCAACTAGAGGCACAGCTTCTGGCCCATCTCTAGGGACATTAGGGAGCCTCCAGACAGGCACCCCCTCTTCCCAGCCTGTAGGTGGACTCTCTCCCCAAAGCCAAGGCTTCCTGGGAGCAACATGGAAGTTGCCTCAAGCAAAGTACCACATCAGAGGGAGCCATTGGAACGCATCTGTGAGGCCGACAAATGCTGTGCTGACACATGTTGTAGGATGGAGCACCTCTTTTACAACGGCCTGCTCCACCTTGGTGCAAAAGCTCGAGCAATGTCTGCCTCCAGATTAGAACTGTCCCCGAGATGGAGGGCGAGGTAGCATCTTACTTGGTCATGTATCTGTTCACTCAACAAGTTTATTGAATACCTCCCAGGTCTCAGGCACTGTACGAAGTGCTGGGGACAGATACAAATGTAAATAAAATCTCCATCTCGGCTCTCTCTTTTGGTCTCCCTCAGTAGTCAAGGTAACCTCTCCACAGATATTTTTTAAAAGCCCCAAGTCGTATCTCTTTCCCCCTTCCCAGTTCTTATTGCTGCATCTTAAAAGGACACTGAATAAAGGCAGGGAGCAACGAAGGGGAAGAAAGAGAGAGCTCTGCCGACTTTCTGGATCTCTGGATAGCTTGGACCTCACACTCTCTTGCCAGTCATCCAGCCACAGGCAGGTCTTCACTGAGCCAGAAATGTCAGTTGCAGCTCTGGGGTTGAAACTCACACCAATTTTATTGTGTCTGTGTGCGTTCCATGGCAATACCCACCAACACTCTATGGAAGCTTCATCTGCTACTGTGAAGAAAAATAAATAAACCAGGATACAGACACACAGCCCACCACCTTCAAGAGGAAGAATGTAGGTCAGCATCTCTGCCACTACTCCCTGCGAAACAGCCTATGCTCCTGGCAAAAAACAAGTAACCACAGGCTCAGTCCAGCCCCTTAAAAATCCCACCAGAGCTGTCAGCTTCAGTGAGAAAAGGACTTTCTTCCCCCTCAGTCCGCTCCAGCTGTCTGAATCACACTGAAGACCTCACTGACAAACATGCATCAGGTGTTGCTCCCACAAGGGCAGCGGAAGCCAAGCAGGGACTCTAAGGCAGCTTCACGCATCATTGACAGAACCAACCCTGTTCCAATTGCTGAAGTCTTAAGAGCATCAATGACCTAGAAATTGACAGTGTGGGGAGAATGGAAGGAAAGGAAACTAACAAACCAGTACACAGAAAACCTGATTTCCAAATACCAGGGGAAAGGAAGAGAAAGGAGGTAGAGGGGAAAGAAATCTGGCCCCTTTGAATCTGCAAAGGCGATCTTGGCTCAGAGCCATGGAGGATGCATAGCCGCCCCACTGCGAGGCAAACCACGTTCCTGACTCCAGCCCTGCAGTTAAGAGGAAGGCGCCAAGCCTCCAACACAACGAGGTGGGGAGGCTGCTCCTTTTTGGGCAGGATCCTACTGTGGACACAGAACAGACAGCAGCTGCCCACAGTGTGGAAACAAACTGTAAAGCAGTCACGTCTCTTAAGGCTGCAGCATCCAATAAAATGTAATTTAAATCAAGCCTCGCATCTGTTCTCAATCCCATTCAGTCTCTGCTTTCCATCAGCCTTCGGACAATCTCTGCAATTATGCTGGTTAACCCTTATAGCCCCAGATACTTTACAAGCTTCTAGGTATAGAACTGTGTCCTCCCCTCACAAATTGCTCTCAGAGGGAATGAATGCTCTAGTAAAGGAGTGTGACGGTGAGACAGTCAGACTCCTGTCTATAGACTATGCGCTGCTACACACACGGGTGGGTAGTGTTCATTTCAGAGGGCTCTGTGTGCCCTTCTATCCCATACCACCTGCTGTAGCCCAGATCGCATTGCAAGGATACAGTGGGCAGCATGAACGAAACAGCGGCCAACAGATCATTTGTACACATATCAAGTTCTCAAACCCAAGCCATATCAGGAAGGCGGGAGGAGGCAGAAGAGCTCAGGGAGCAGCAGACTTGGTCACTGGCTCTCAGACCATTCACAGCGCTCATGGTTTGCATTCCAAGCATTTGCTCGAGTTATAAAAGTACAGCAACCTCCCAAATGAAGCAAACTTAAGTTTCTCTTTTCCCCTTCTCTCAAAACTACCCCAGCCCTATGCCTGCACTTTCAAGGCAGTCAGTGTTATAATGGTGCCCTCTGGTGTCCCTGTCACAAATTGCCATTTAATGCCACTGGAAACCAAACCCAGACAAAAGGGGAGACTTGAGTAACCATATGGATACATTTATCTAAGAAGACTGGGAAAATGAGGTGTCAATGAAAATCCAACCCCAAATGAAGGCATCTTGAAACAAGTGGCTTCATCTGAGGGCAGCTAGGACAGTGGGACAGTTTGGGGAGGATTTTCACAATTTTCACATTGCCTTCCGAAAGTTTGAGCTCTCCTGAAATGTGATTGCTTAAGAAGACGAAGAATGCAACTTGAAAATAAATATATTCACAATCTGTAGTCACATTCTCCTTACCACCTCCACAAGCTTGGGAGTGCCCAAGACACTCAATGAGTCTTTAAAATGTCACAATGTGGACGTATCTGCAACATGAACACAGTATACTCCAAAAAGAAAAACATTCTTTGATCAAAGTGTCCTCCAGATCTCCACGTGGACTTGCTTATTTTCCTGGATCATCCCCTTTTTCATTCTTCTTCCTCTAGTCCAAAAATTCTTTAAAATACACCAATGTTTGAGGAAACAGAGATAAATATATAAACTTTCCACAGCCTAAGTCTGTATACTTGCAAGCATGTTGGTTAGAGGCACACTAGAGGTAGAGGCAGTGAATAATTAAAAAGGGTCTACTTGGTAGTCTTTAATGCATAAACATAATAAGACCCAAAGATATATAATTCTGTGCTAATATTCATGAATTTATAGCTTAAATTTTATCAGTTTTAAGTAAAAAAGGTCATGTTTGCTTTCAGACCTAAGTGTATAAAGTAATAAAATGAAGATTCCATCCCTCTCTAAATGCCAGCCAGATAATTTTAGGCGGAGTATTAGTATAAAAGAAAAGAATTTAAGGCAATCCAGTAGCTAAGATATTTCCAACTAAAGCTTTGTCTTTCAGAGCATGCTCTATTTCCTTCTCTTCAATCTTCAGAGACACCTGCAAAGAAGAGAAAAGGACTTTTCATGGTGGAGAACTCACAAAAGCAGTTTTTATTACACAAACTTCTACCGTGTTAAACTTTTCTCACAAGAGGCAAGCAAGTTAAACACTGCTTTTGCAATAGCCAGAAAAAAAAAAAAATCTCATTCATACTACAGCCCTATATTCACACACCCTAACAAAAAAATTGTTTATCTAATTGTGGTCATTTTTAAATCTTTACTTGAGCAAAAGATAAGCTCGCCAAAGTAGGACAATTAAAAGCAATGTCACAAAGAAGCAGTTCATTGTACCTTTGCGAAGCGCATTTCCTTGTTTTTCTTTAATCCGAAAATGCCTCTGGCCTCCAAGAGCCCTGAAAGTGACAAACACTCTGACTGGTCCACAGCTGCCACCTGCTGTTTGCGGCAGACGTTACTATAGGCTTCATATAACTGAGAGGAAACAAGGGAGAACAAATGTTGCTTAAAAGTCGTATCTCTTGTAACCCTGTAATCTTTTAAAAGACTGTGAATCTGGGTTTGCAAAATAGTTATCTAAATACCCTAATTCTCTCCCTTTTCAATGAAGTCCTTGAAAAGGCATTTTGGAGATACTGCCAAAAACCTATACTGTAATGCAAGAAAGGGGCTTTATATATTTCATAGGGAGAGGCAGAAATAAAGGGGAGAAGATTAATGGTAAGGTCTCAACCACAACCCAAGGGAAATAAAGTCAGCTGCCTTTTACATGATACCAGTACTTATTCTTACTGTTAAAATCCATTTTTAATTCACATCAGCTGGAGCGTGATAGGCCTTTTGGAAAATATCTGCTCTGCAAAGCAGATTCTCATCTCCACCCCAGCTCCATCTGCTGAGATTCCCAACTAACCTTCCCCAGAGTGACCTCTTTGATTTTCAACTGCCTGGTCAAGAGCAGCAAAGAGCAGACCAAGATCTTCTGCTGAAGAGGGAAGGAATCTTGTGCTCCTTCTCGGCTCAAAGTCATTCTGTTTCCATCAACTTCCGAAATGACTTGTGATATGTGAATAACACCAACCTGCTTGGGAACCAGTGACTCAGAGGGTGATTTACCTATAAAGTAAATAAATCAAGCTTAATTAGATTTTTTAAATATTGTGGGTATTGAGACAGATGATATTAAATTTTAGCAGAAGGAAATTCAAGAGCAAAGCAGAAGTTCCAATTCTGTAACTAGAAGCCAGAGGATGAGACAAAATGTGATCCTTAGAAAGATGCCAAAGTGTGACATGACTTGGAAAGTAGAGTTATCCTTTTTCTGGGCAGAACGGTGAGCTATTTTATCCTGTAGAGTGCAATTTAATGTCAGAGAGACGAAATCCACCTCATGAAAGAATAAGGACCAGACAGAGAACCAATGTACTCAGCCTTGGAAGGTTCCTAATATCTCAAAGGCAAAGAAGGATAGAACCTTGAAACAAAGATGGCTGGGCCTGGTCTTTTTTTTTTTTTTTTTAATTCATTTATTTATTTTTGGCTGCGTTGGGTCTTTGTTGCTGCGTGCAGGATTTTTCTCGTTGCGGCGAGCGGGGTCTACTCTTCATTGTGGTGCGGGCGTCTCTCATTGCGGTGGCTTCTCTTGTTGCAGAGCACGGGCTCTAGGCACACAGGTTTCCATAGTTGTGGGTCGCAGGCTCTAGAGCACAGGCTCAGTAGTTGTGGCGCACGGGCTTAGCTGCTCTGCGGCATGTGGGATCCTTCCCGGACCAGGGCTCGAACCTGTGTCCCCTGCATTGGCAGGCAGATGCTTAACCACTGCGCCACGAGGGAAGTCCCTGGTCATTTTTAAAGGCTCAAAAAATTACCTAATATTTCAAATCAAATGAGTGGCTAGGGGACTTCCCTGGCGGTCCAGTGGTTAAGACTTCACCTTCCAGTGCAGGGGGTGTGTGTTCGATCCCTGGTTGGGGAATTAAGATCCCATATGCCTCATGGCCAAAAAACCAAAACATAAAACAGAAGCAATATTGTGACAAATTCAATAAAGACTTTAAAAATGGTCCACATCAAAAAAAAAAAAAGAGTGGCTAAACGTGGACAATCCTACCTAAGTCCTCTAGATAGCCTCCCCAAATGACCTTTGAGGTTGGGTTCATTTGCCCAAGCTGATCTCCAGGAGAGCAACACTTGAGAAAATGTCACTGGATATCTTAGCAGATAGCACCATCTCAGAGTCTGGAGGTTGGGAAACTGCCAACAAGCTTCGGAGGATTGTGGCCTCATTGTTTGGACGCAGGAATTGCAAGACAGAGGAGGGATTTGCTCTGTAACAACCTTTGCCTAAAGTTACTTCCTGAGACTAAGTCAGTTGTCTCACAAGAGTTTGCTTCTGTTTCACGAACACAGATGGGATGCTACCGAGGACTAATCGTCATGGAGAAACTGGAGATCAACGATCAAACAAGCAGAATCTTAAAGCTGAGAAGAATTTAGAGGTCTAGTCTCGCTCCCTACCCAACAGCTGAGTCTCTTCAAAACAATCCCAAAAAGTGGTCACCTATCCAGCTTGTGTCTGAGTATCTTCAACACTGGGGTACCCACACTGTGTCAAAGAAGCCCAGTTAGTGCTATTTGTTGGAGAGTGTCTTCTTATATCTATTTCAAGTCAGTCTCCCTATAGCTTTCTAGAGCCATTAAAAGCTAACCACACCTACCAGAGGTCAAAAGACAGGAATTAGATTAATAATTTATGACAGGAATTCACAACCCCTTTTAGCTGTATGTGTGCGGGCGGTGCTCACAGGGTCCACTGGCAAGTCTAAATGTTATTGGTAAGGGAAAAAAGGGAATAATGTGAAAAGTTGAAGAGAAACCAGTATCTAGTCTATGCATTGGCAAATATTACCTGCTATGAGTCTAAGCACTAAGTTTGGCTAATTCTGAAATATTTTTAGTAATTTTCTTTCAACAAGTTGATGAAAAAAAGAGTCTTCTGTGGAACTATGGTGCTAGAAACAATTTTAGTAACACTCAACCAGTGCAGGAGTGAAGGAAGAAACAATCAAATCAGACTGTCCTGTTTCTAAAGATTAAGAGTGGATATTAAACACAAGATATGTAGTCCATGGCCATTTTACATCTGCCATAGCTAAGAGAACAAGGCTGAGGGAAAGGAAAATTAATTTTGTCATTTTTGTAAAAGCCTGCAGTTTAATGTAGCAATACTATCTTTGTACCTCCACCCTCCTAGACTTGTTTAAAGGTTTGCGATATCTCAAGTTGAACTCAATTCTTTCCCGTCTGACTCTCTTACTTCCCAGGCTTTGCTTTCACCTATGTTGAGACCTAAAGTGCACTCAACATAAGTACCCAGAGAGAAGCTGATCCAACCTTACTGTCTAGTTTTCATTCCTAGAGCTTGGAAAGAAAACTGACTCTGTCCCAACCATTCATGTAACACCCTGGAGAACTCATTTCCAGTAACGCATGGATTATAGCACTGGCAGGCAAGATGGAAACAAAGTGGATGAAATTGATGAAAAACACGACACCCATACACAAATGGGTGAGTGTGGATTTAACTATGCTCATTTCAGCTCTCTATCTCTTTCCTCAGAGAAGTTAAGCTTCCAATTATAAAGGAAGACAGAAAGGAGATAAACTACTCACATTCAGACAGTGGTTTGAGGATAGTCTGGCTTTTGACATCCGACTCTACAATTTCAATAGCTCTCCTGTAAAAAAAAAATATTTCTAAAATTAATTTAGGCTGAGCCAAACCAAACACCACACCAAACCACCAAGCTCAAAAACAGGCACATTAACAAAAAGCAACATGTTTTATAATTTTAAAGCCCCCAGACAAAATTGGGTTATGTCTCAGCTCCAGGAGACTTAATTGCCTTGAAATAATTCATGGACCAGGGAATCTGAGAAACTTCAACACTACATGGTTTCCTATTACAGAGGCCGAGTAAGTCATCGTACACTGAGCCAATGATAACATTTTGGACGAGGAAAACCCGTCATGGACAGGAGAGAGGATACGTAGTGTGGGTGATTGACTGAAGAGAGCCAGTACCACCCATACACACCAGACCTAAGAGGACAGTCCTCAGTTATCTATACACAGGATATGTGTAGGCTAAGACCACACTGGCCTACTTGACTCTTGCTCATAGTTGCAGTCTCTACCCAAGTAGTTTGCTGACTAGGGGAAACTCAAATCCAGGATCACACCATCTAGCAACAGGAAGAGCTTACTCTCCCACTGCTCTCTCCAAAGTTCTTTGCCCACAGGAAGCCATAAGCCAGACTTGGATCTTCTGCATGGCAGTAGGGGGAAGTTGGACGAGCGGGCCAACGCAGCAAGTATCATTTTAATGGACCAAGTGTCCCTACTGGGAAGGAAGACATTTCATCAGTCAGCACAGAGGCTTTCCCCAGCAGGAGGGGCCGGGGGATGGGAAGGGAGAGAGAGGTCTGGAGTACAACTGTGGGGGACTACCAACTGGAGGAAGGGGTGCTCACAAAAGCAAAGGAAGGGAAAAAAGTCTAAAGGCAAAGATGGTTCAGGTCCATAAATAAACCTGCTTGAGACCAGCTAATGGAAAAGTAAACTGGAGTCTTTTTTAATATAAATGTAATTAACCAATCTATAATCACCACAGGGAGTGCCAGCAACATCTCATTTGTTTCTCCCTCTGTAGGTAATGGACTGATAATGTTTCAGACATTAACAGGGTGGAAATGCAGAGCTCCCCACTGAGAAACAAGTCCTCCTTTCTGAGTGTAAAATGTGGCAGAATGGAGCCTCTTAAGCCACATTCACTTGAGTTACATGAGACAATTAACAGCATTTCTTTTTTTTTAATAAAAGCAGCCAACAGTGCCATAACTCACCTGCAAACATCTAGCGCTTTGCGAACATCTCCCGAAACAGCAGAGACTTTGCGGGCACAGAACTGAATGGCAGCATTGTCCAGGACCTGATCTTTAGATGCCTTTGAACAACACATAGAAGATGACAGTTTGAACTATAAGACTTGCCCTCTGCAATTTAGGTCCCAGACTTGATTGACCAGCCTTTAGGGTCTAAGATGCCTTTTCTGCTTAGAAGTAAATGGAGATTTCATACACTTAAGCATTTTGTAGGAATGTGGTAGAGGTTCACAAAGGGGAAAAAAAAGCAGTTGAAACTTAAATTAGCAAAACTAAACTAAACTAAAATCTATTTGGTCATTTTCAATAGAGAAAGTGTTTTCATAGGTCCTATTTTATAAATTTATTTATTTATTTATTTTTGGCTGTGTTGGGTCCTCATTGCTGCTCGCAGGCTTTCTCTAGTTGCGGTGAGCAGGGGCTACTCTTCGTTGCGGTAGGTGGGCTTCTCACTGCGGTGGATTCTCTTGTTGTGGAGCACAGGATCTAGGCGCTCAGGCTTCAGTAGTTGCAGCACGTGGGCTCAGTAGTTGTGGCTCGCGGGCTCTAGAGCGCAGGCTCAGTAGTTGTGGCGCACGGGCTTAGCTGCTCCGCAGCATGTGGGATCTTCCCAGACCAGGGCTCGAACCCGTGTTCCCTGCATTGGCAGGCGGATTCTTAACCACTGCGCCACCAGGGAGGTCCCCATAGGTCCTATTTTAAAAGGCCATTAGAGAAGCATTTGGGTGACTCCTCTCTTTTTATTCCAACACTAAGGCATCTAAAATGGAGCCAAGAGTAGAAATTCATATAAAAATGAATGGGCTATAGGAACTCCCTGTTTAGTAATGCAATCAAAGCAAAATATTTTTGAACCATCTTCACAGGTGATACAAGGAACACTCAGCTTGGTACAATGCTTGGCACTCACCTGAGTAAGTCGATCCTGCAGGATAGTGGCTATCTGATTTTTGGTATAAGGTGGGAAGTTCAACAGCCGTGGCTTACATTTTTTTCTAGCTTGAAGCCTCGGCAGAATTCTGTCTGTGAGATCCAGGGTATTAGCAATACCTGAGAAGGAGATAAATAACACTAAGCATCATTGGTCAAATCATCGTAAAAGGAAAACTAAACCCTCTGAAAGCTGAATAAGGGACTTCCCTGGTGGTCCAGTGGTTAAGACTCCACGCTCCCAATGCAGGGGGCCCAGGTTCAATCCCTGGTCAGGGAACTAGATCCCGCACGCCACAACTAAGACCCAGCACAGCCAAATAAATAAATATTAAAAAAACAAAAAAACACCCACCAAAAAACTGAATAAAATTTCCAGTTATAATCCGGCATTCCAACTGTTGTTTCCCACTTTCCCCCACCCTCCACCCTGAATATCCATTAGATAAGATGTACATAATCATCGAAGAATGCTCTTTTCGAGTTAGGATTAGAATTGTTCAATTATAAGCAGGATCAGATACTCCCAAAATCAATTGTCTCTGAAATGCAGCATTATGTCATTTCTATCCAGAGTTAACAAAGTTGATTTGACTTAGATTAAGGTTCTTATTATTTTATAGTAACTTTCTTATTTTGGTAAGAAAGCAGAAAGCTGGTGTAAGACCAAATAATAGTTGGTAAGGGAATTCCCTGGTGGTCCAGTGGTTAGGACTTGGCATTTTCACTGCTGGGGCCCGGGTTCAATCCCTGGTCGGGGAACTAAGATCCCGCAAGCTGCATGGCACAGCCAAAAAACAAAACAAAACAAAATATGTGATGAATAAACTGAAGAGATTAAAAAAAGGTCTTTAGAACCACCACGTAACATCAACAACAGAGCACTAACCAATCAGCACCAACCGAGAAGTGCTTAGCCATGGCCATTCAAACAGTGTGTACAATACATCCTGCCCTCTGCTGTCCAGCTGGTCCATCTCGTCCAACACCAACACACTACAAAAAAAGAGAAACAATTAGTACCCATGTTCACCTTCTTAACTCTCCAATCTGTTTGATCTGGGCTGACGCTAGGTCACATTCCTACAGCTAAGACCAGTTTGAAGATCATAATCTGTCCCACCTCCAGTCACTGTTATGATGATACCCCCATCATCACCAGAAAATAACATACAGGTTTTTCAAGTAATTAGTTTAAAAACATTTCCCCCCAATTTAAAATTAGAAGGTTTTTGTTTTTTCTTTTCTTCTTTCCTTTTAAGCTTATGTAACTACCCCTCAGAGAGAAAATATAGGAAATGTTCTTTTTATGAGCAAACTGCTAAATTCAAGAGATGAGAATGTGAGTTTGTGGGCAATGGATCCTGCAGATTTTCACAGAGCAACATGCAGCAGAGCAATGCTTACATCATGGGGCCCTTCTCCGCAGTCATATGGTTTTCCAGTTTCCTCATTATGTCCTTCCCAGCTGGCCTGGATACTTCTTCCTGACAAATCTCCTGAGCAATGGCTGGGAATACAGCCTGGGCACTCCTCAAGGACATGCAATTCAGCATGATAGTTTTAAAGCCTTTCAGTTCCTTCTAGAAAAATGCAAACATGCGAGTTATTTTGGCCTCAGATAAAGGTTTGATGGAACCTGAAGTGTCTTTGAAGAGTTAACAGCATACAAGAGAATAAGGTCCACTTTCATTTGGAAAGATTTAGACAGTGTAATTAAAAATGTCTTATTTTGGGGAAAACTGCAGTCCCCTAAGCACTTCTACTTTTTCTTAACCCTTGATAACCAAGTATCGTTTTGGCAAGAGCATTCAGACTCTCAGTGTACCTTGAGGTCTTGCAGAATTCGGCTTAAGCAGGCAGTTTTTCCAGTTCCAGGAGCACCAGAAAGATAAAGACTTCCAGCTTTCTTCCCACAGATGTGCTCCCTCAGGAAATTCCTGATGACATCCATCTCCTTTTCCCTGGCAGGCAGCTGATCTGGGACAGCTGTCGTCAGAAGCTGCTTTGCTTGCTGGTAGCAAGTGCCTGTGCCAGACATGAAAGGACAATTAGACACAACAGAGGTGACTGAGAAGACCCACCAGGTTTCACTTGGAATCACCAGCCTTGTTTACGAGGCTGCACTATCAGCTGCCATGTAAGAACCAACCTTCTTGCTTGAGAAGTCTCAGACATGCAGATTCTTTCTCCAGTGGACGTCTCTGCTCAGAATTTGTTGCGATGTCTTGACCTTTTGGACCTGAGGAACGTATTTTGTTTTGGTGAACTCTGGCTTGTTCTCTTTTGCTAGGAGACTCAGTTGTCAGCTGATTGTCAAATACCAATCTGCGCCCCTTAGATGTACGTGAGCGAGGGGGACCATTTTCTTTCTTGCTTTGCTTTGGTGGAGAACAGGGAGGTAAACGGGGAGTGTTACACAGGTTGTCGTCACCTGAAACATTAAAATCAAAATGTGGTCATTCATAGCAGTGGATAGTAAAAGGACTTGGAAAGATCTCTGCATTCCCCCCCGCCGCCCACCGAAAAGGGGGATGAATTTCTATCATGGTCAGAACCACCAAAATAAAATGCCTCTCATTCAGAAGCAACTAGTGGCCACCAGATGGCACCACTGAGTCTTACTATTTGATAGAGGTTTTAATGGGATGAAATTCTAGGCTTGCTCTAAAACAGGGGTTCCCAACCTTGGCACCACTGATATCTTGGACCAAATAATTTTTCATTGTGGGGGACTGTCCTGTGCACTGTAGAATATTGAGCAGCATTCCCAGCCTTTATTGTCAGTATCACCCCCTCAGTTATGACAACTAAAAATGTCTCCAGATCCTACCAAATCACCCCTCATTAAAAAGAGATGATCTAAAACAAGAAAGGAAAAAACAAAAACAAACAAAAAATAATTTAAAAAAAGGAAAGAAAAAGAAAGGATTACCAACCACTGTTCTAAAACAAGAATTGTCACCTGTTTTTCTTAATTTCACAACTATCGAGGCAAGTCTCAAAATACTATATAACTAACTGCAAGGTCGTTTAAAACACTAACAGAACCAAGTTCAGTATTAAGGAACTGAAGATTAGACCCATTAAGTAGTTCGGAAAGTGATCTCAATAAGTAGCTTAACTCTGAAGTTCAGTAAGCACTTAGCAACCATTCTGAAAATAACCAAAGGGAACAGAGTGGTCTTAACTGAACTCAGAAAGCTGTTTCAAAGGCATCTTATTATTGAGAAAGAGAGGTCGAGAGCTACCAGTCAAAAAGTTGTACTCAAATAATGGATAGCTTACCCAGACGTTTCCTGGGGCTAAGAGGCAGAATTTTTGCACAAGGAGAACGGGGTATGGCCTGGACATTTGTCAGTTCTAGTTTGGTGTCACTGGAGTTTTTAGCTTTGTCCAATGTCCGAGGCTGTTTCTTTTTTGGAAAACTGATTGTAGCCTGTGACTGGGAGCGGGTTTGAGGCATGATGGCAACACAGCTGTGTACAAAAAAGAGAACAGGACAGCCAGTCAATATGTAAAAGTGAAGAAAAAACAACTAACATGTAACTTATACCGAAGATCAAAATTCATTTCAGAAGTAGATTATGTTGTAACAATATTTTAGCATTTAATTCTGCTTCATATCCGAATCTATGCAACAACAGCGAACACCACCTACTACGAGTAAAAGGCTGTCATAAACATCTTAGGTATTAACTCCTTTAAGTTTTACAACCACCTTAGAGGTAGGTACTATTATCCTTATCTTACTGATGAAAAAACAGAGGCAGAGAGGCCCAACGTCACAGCAAAGCAGGATATAAGACCAGGCATTCTGGCTCCAGAGCCCAAATTTTTAACCACTCGAGACGTGCAATAGCAAGTTGATCTTAATTGGCGTCCATAGTACTTCTACTCCCCTGGCTCCAGGCACGGGGTACACCGTTAACACCAGCTTAGCCCAGCAGCCTCCCACATTTACCGGCTTCCCCAAGCCCTCACCCCGCACTCAATCCCCGCTCTACCCAACTCTCGGCCCCACACAGCCCCAGATGTTCGGGGAACGTCTCCCTCCTGCCGCACTCAGCACAACTGCCAGAGCACTCCGACAGCGCACGTCTCCCTTCCCTACCCCGACCTTCTCACCCTCCGCGATCTGAGCTCTCCTCCTCTTACGGAACCCGCGGTCCTCGCCCTAGCCCCTCACCCAACTCCGCCGCCCCCCAGGACCCGGGCCTCCTCTCCTTTCCACCTCACAGTGCTGCGTCACCTCAGTGCCGGCGCCTTCTCACTTCTCCCGCACAAAACTAAAGGGACTGTGCACGACAGGATCCTGGACAAACCCCCACACCGTCAGCCGGAAAACCCAGACGCACTCGCGCCAAATCTGCACAGCAGCAGCTTTCCCGCCTCCCGCCAAAGCCCGGCCACGTTTCTGATTGGGTGTCGCCGTAGCGCCGCGCGCCTTGGCCCCAGCCCCCTCCTTCACAACCAATCAAGCGGGAAGGCGCACAACCAATAAGAGAGCCTCAGGCCTCAGCGCCACCGTGAGGCCACGCCCACCGAGCCGTGGGGGCAGTCTACATCCGGGGCCTCGGCGGAAAGACGCGCGCTTGCGCCGCGGCCGACTGAGTGAGGCCCGGCGGGAGCTGTAGTCTTTGCAGCTAGCGACTGTATTCCCACGCCCTACCTTCAGTACCCCTTCTCACTGCTGCACGTACCCATTTTTTCCTTACCCTAATGGGCTAGATTTTCAGAGAGTTACTACATAATACCTACCATTATTTGGGCGGTTCTGGGTGCGAGGTATGATGCTAGACGCTTTACATATCTAATGCTCAACACTGCAAGACACAAAGCAAATGTGCCGAGGGTTAGTTAGAGGTCACAGAATTTTGGTGGCCTCGAAGGGCCTAGGACCATTTCCTGACACCAAAAGCAATGTTTCTTTGTAAAGTTCTACATACATACATAAATACACTGCACTTCATCACAGTATCTCCCTGATTTGTGTTTCAAGGGTGAGAAAAAGGGCCAGGCCTTTGCTTTTATTTTGTTAAAGATAAGAATACGGTATTCTGTGCACCTTCCTATCATTAATCCCATTAATCCACAAATGTGGGGAGTGGAGAGAATTATGGCCCCTTAATTTTAAAATATTTTTTTTTATGGCTAAATACAAGGGTTTCAGGGCCAGAGAAGACCACTACAGAAGGAGTGGCAATCTGAGCTTTTAATGAAAAATATAAATTAGAGCAGTAATTTACAGGCCAGCTTCCAATGCTAATAACCCAGGTTCCACTAAAAACCCAAACCCAGTTCTAGGTGATGGTAAGCATTTATCTGTCATCCTTCAATATCAAATGAAATAGAGCAAGCCGAGAAATAGGAAAACAATATTACAATCAACTTAATTGTAGTTCATTGATATAGGAGATAAAAGCCAATATTGAGTGCTTGTGTGTGTGCCAGGCACTGAGCTCTGGTATTTTACCTATATCACCTTATTAATTCTCACAGTCACCCCCATGAAGTTGGAATTATTTCCATTTCACAAATGAGAAGACTGAAATAGAGAGGTTGAGTAAATCTGCCCAAGGTCACACAACTAGTAAGTGGAAGAACTGGAATTCAAACTCAGGGAGTCTGACAGGAGATCAAACTCCTGACCACTTAAACATACCGAGGGGGAATAGACAGATGCAGGTTTTAGAGGGAGAGATGGCTTTCTAGGAGCTGAAAACTACAAGAGTGAAGAGCGTAGGCTGCCACGAATGGAGAAAGTGTTACCACAGAATGGAGACTTTTTTACCAGCTGGTATGTCTGATCTCTTAACAGGGGAATAGAACCTAGAAAGAAGCAACTTTCACTGTTTATATTTATTTTTATAACCTGGGCACCTAAAACTTGTCCTTCATAACCAGAAATGGTAACAAGTGCCCAGCCAGCTTTTAAGGGATGGTGGTGAACAACTACCTCAGTTACAGTGGGACAGAGGGGGCAGAGGAAGCCATGAGTACTTAACGTGCATATTGGAGCCTATGAAAGCATTCACCAGGAAATATAGCACCGGTCCAAGAAAAGCCTACAAGAATAAGTGACTATTGTGGAAGCAGGCAGAGAATCACGGAATGTCCAGATTGAAAGTTCTCTAAAAGGTTACCTAATTGAAGTTTTCTCTTTTCACTACTCCAGTAACATGAGCATACCATCATACTGTTTCTCGCTTCTGTGGCTTGTCCTTGCTGTTTCCTATGTCTGGAATGCCAGTCACCATCCTCCCGCCCTGGCTAATTACCATAAAGCCTTTAATGCCCCGCATAGGTTTCCCTTGGTGGCTGTCCTGAAGTCTTCTGCTAGACTCTGAGCTCCTTGGAGGCAAAGACCATGTCCTATTCGTCTTCATATTGTCAGTGCCTGGCACAGAGTAAAATATGCAATCAACGCTTGCTGAATGAATGGAAAGGACATTCCTGCCAAGTGGATATCCATCTTTTGCTTCAACATTTTTTGTGGTCAGACAGCATACAGTCCTTTAGATCTCACACCCCTAAACCTAGGAGTGGAGAATGAATTCAATTATGTGTAAAAACAATCCAGACTGGGCTCCAGTGATGTCAAAGACGAAGCATTTCCCCATAGTTATCCTCTGGGGTGGTTAGGATCCTGAGGTTGACATTTTAGTTCTCTTACCTCTGTCTGCAGAGTAATAGGAAGTCAGAGACAGGTAGCTTCCTTGCAGTAAGTTGCAGTTAGTGGCTGGGCTGGGCCAGAAAATACTTAAGAGGCACATTCACCATAAGCGGCTATGTCTTGGTAATAACTAAAGTGGGCAAACTAGTGTCCTTATCACTTGCTAATCCATACACAGTGTCATGGGGGAAGGAACCAAATGACACAGGAAGAACCTGTCCGGCATCCTTATGTGTGTCTGGGCATGTGCACACATACACAGACGAGCAATACCATCCCAATAGGACAGAGAAAGCTTACAGGGTTAGGAAGTTGAGGGTCATTTAGGCAAGCTCTATTTGAGGGCTATTCAAAGTCACAGGAGGAACAATTAAATCAATAAATAGGTAGTTTATTAATCATATTAATAACAATGATGGGTCAAAGAATCAGGAATTCAGCCAACCTGGCAAATATGGATGAAAATGAAAGGAGGCCCTTTTTTCCCCTCGCTCCCGCACCCTCATAGGTTTTTATATCAAACCGTGTGAGAGTGACTCATACACACACCTATTATGAACCAGTACGGGAAATAATTTCAAGACCTTTGCTAGTGATGAAAGTGTAGGTTAAGCTCATTAAATCTTAGTGGTGATTATGTCAGCTGACCACAGTAAGCAGAGAATGTCTGGTTCAATTCTGACACCTATAGTCAAAGTTCAAGAAAGCCAGCTAAGATTTCAACTTAAGCAGTGAAGAAAAAAAGGCAACACCCACATAAAAACAGACACAGTCTGTGTGTTCTGCCCTCACCTTTTCTTCACACTATAGTGTGAGAATCTACCACACACACACAGGTGGAAAGAAGCATTAGGGATATAAGGAAAGGACACAAGGCCAGGGGGTCTCCTGAGTTCCCTGGAATCATGGGCAAAGGGGAGTTAGGTGGCAAATATAAATAATGACCAACTCTATCAGAATCAGTCAGTCAGCCTGGCTAACTGGAACTGTGATTTTCAAAACACAGCAGGAGGGGAGGAGAGAAAACTCTCAGGAAGCTGCAGATGCTTCTGCCCAAGTTAGTATTTCTACTTTCTCACAGGATCTGGAATCAAACCACTACCCTAACCGGAGGCAACAGATTTTCTCCCCTCTATGCCACCACTTGCGGTGGTATTCCAGACAAGACTACACAGTTTTCAGGTTTTTGCTTTTGTTTTTAAGCAAGGTTTAATTAAACTGCACGGCATCCAGAAGAAAGAAATGTACCAAAGAATCCAACCTGAGACCGGATTATACATTGTAGAAGGGGGTAAAGAAATCAATGCTAATTGGGAGAGGGAGTACTGTAATCAGAAACAACTCCAAAATAAATCATACAATAAATTATTTTTTAGAAGAAAAGAAACCAATCCACATGCAGACAAAGATGGACGCACACATACATACATACACTCTTCACACACGTCACTCTCGTCTTTTATTCAGTGTTGACGATGGCTCCCATGCTGGTCACCGTGGAAAAGGACAAGGGTTAGACGTGAGAAAAGAAGGCTCGGCCCCTCTGCCACCAGTGGAATGAGATCTAAGACAATTAGAGAGGGAACCCACTAAGTTGTCAGACAAGAGTAGAAAGAAGGAAACAGCAGTTATCAAGGAAGATTTTAATTGCTTCAAAGAGGGAGAGAGGAAGAAAGCACAGAAATCTAACACAAGTAAAGGCACAATGAATGTGGAGTTGAATGGAACCAAACCCTTCCTTCGGTTAAAATTATCCTTCTTTTTTTTGTATGTGTTTTGAAGGTGGTTGTAGTTTTGCTTCATTTTGCTTTTAAGAGACGAGTCTTGAAGGCAGAGTTGTAATGCCTCCCATTCCCTAAATTAGGGTGGCTCACAGAAAGCCACCTTGACCACGTACAGCCAGGGACTGAGATCCAACAGGGAAAGAAAGACTACAGCTGGAATGTGAGGAATCTGATTTGCAGTTGATTGTAGGTTGGGTTTCCAGAAGAACAGACAGCTCAGTGTAGTGCCATCAAAGGGCCTCAGATGCCCTCTACTCCACCCCCAGAGCTTTGCAGAAGGGAAGGACCCTGCAGTCACACTTCACCCCCACTCCCATAAGCACTCAGCCTACAGATTATTTCAAGTGATCAGGAGAATTAAAACACACCCCAACCCTGAGTTGCTCTGTAGCAAGTCTATTTACAATTTTATCTCACCTCTCCCTGGAGGTAAATTTAGGTTTCAAGAGGGGAAGCTATGGGGTGAGGGGATGCCCCCAGGGCAATGGCCAGTGGCTAGTCTCCTTGCCTTTGCCAGTTCGGAGGGCTGGGATGAACTCTGGAGACAGAAGCCTCATGTCCGTTGGGTGGGATAGCCCTAGGTGCTCTCACTCTGCGGGCCCAGCTGGGAAAACGCTGGGCCTCTGCAGCTGGAGGAAACCCGCCCCCCCCCGAAAGAGCAAACCACACCTGGAGCACCACAGCGCTACGATCCAGGTCTGGGGACCAGAGGAGAGGGGGAGAGGGGCATCTAGCTCATTTAAAAACCTGCAGACCACTGGCCTGCTTCCCAGAAAGGGCGGTAAGAAACAACTATGAAGTTTTTCCCACCCGAGAAAAACATCATAAAACCAAACCCACACAAGGGCTTTTAACACAGCTTCCTGATGCCTAGTTGGGCAATGTCTCTTCCTTCTGGGAAGGGATAAGGGGGTTAATGGGACTGGGCAACAGCCTCAACGTGAGACCACCCAATCTTCCACTGAAGAGATGACATTCCCACAAGCAGATAAAAAGAGCAGTTTAAAAGGTGAGAAGTTTTAGTGCTCTTGTAGCCAGCCCACCTCAAACCTATATTACAAGCTTTTTACAGCATACAAAATAGATCAATAACTATGAGGCTCACATTCCCATTCATCAATAGTAAATATACATGATAATAAATCTGTTATTAACACAGGGACCAAATAAGGTATAAGGCAAAGACATTTAAATAGGTACTGTGTCATCAACATGCTCTGAAGAAGAAAATCCATCGGACTAGATCTAGTCCCAGGCCTCTTTCCATGAGGCCAAGAAAATGAAAGTACAGTCAATACCCACGTGACACAGTCCAAATGCTGGGGAACATGAGGGGCATCAGGTCATACAGGAGGAAGATAGTAGCCCCACTGAAAAGCTGGGGTTTGGCTTTTACGTGTGATGCTCATTTCGATGCTCTCTATGTTTGAGTAGTGAGGGGAAAAGAGATACGCTTTGATAACATCGTACAAAAGGCATCAACTCCCATTTCAAAAATAAATGGGAAGACTTCACAGTCCAAGTTCAGTAACTGGGGTCAGCATCTACCCTGGAACTCTGTTGCAGTATCAAGTCTTGTACTTTCTCCTTTTCCCTCTACTAGCATCCTCTCTCTAAGCTCCACTGGCTTCAGGATGCTGGGGGGATACTGCTGGGAGGTAACTGCTAACAGATTTGAAAATAAGAATGATAAATAAAGAATGATTAGAAAAAGCATGGTCACAGACTTAATCATGGTTTGCCCCAACAGTCAATATGGTCCAGGGGATGGCAAAGGATCGCAGACCCCAGATAAATAACCCAAGTTGAGAGCTCTCTCATCTAGCACTGGGAAGACTTGGGTTTCACTGGGCACCATGTACAGATCCTTCGTCTGTGATCCAACAGATAGGAAAGGTCCCTAGGGCAGTTTAAGCCTGTGATGTATCTGATGAAAGCTCCTTTGCTCTCACTTCAAGCTTTGAGCAGCCTCTGCACTTGACAAGAGCTTTAGCAAACCAAACCAGCTGGATGTGGAGCCCAGGAGCTCCATCGTGCTGTTGGTGAAGGGGAATTCCCTGTACCATGATCCAAGCTCAGTTCCTACCTAGATTGGGAACCTTCATTTTCTCTGTGCTCTTTAACTAGGACCTGGAAGACGAAACAACATACTGCTGGCTGCCAGGGAAGATCAACTGGACTGAGGCACACCGCACCAAAGTCCTTGTGCTTTTGGCAGAGGAATCTTTGACTACCCCCATAAGCTTACTCACCCTTCTCCACTCTGCTGTGTTAACCCCTGCAGTCTTGGGGTTGAGCGGTGCAGAAGGGAACAGGAAGAGCCTGCTCACTCAGATGGTCTATGAACTTCACAACGAGCGGGCCTTAGTTAAAGTCATTCACAGCCCGCAGAGCTGGTCCCTTCCACAAGGTGCTTCACCCTTCCCTTCTTCGTCATCCCGGAGCACCCATCAGGGGCTGAAGTTTCTGAACAGGACTGACAGGGCCAGTGGCCTTCAGGGCCAAGCAGAGAAGACTGAGGCAGCCTCAAGGTCAAGGTTAAGGCCAAGGCCAAGGTCCTATCTTCCTATCTCTCACTAGAGGTTTTGGGGGTTTCTGAATCCATAATGAATGAATGAAAGGGACTTTTCTCTTGAGGGGATAGGTGGTGAGAGGAGGAAAAACATCCCTCAGCCTCAGCACCTGAAGAAATGGAGCAGGGAGCCCCAAAGGGCTCACATGGCTCCTGGGCCCTGTGCCGCAGAGGAACTGACTAGCTCTAAAAGGACCCCCAGTTTACTTCACCCTCTCTTTTTATCAGATGTTTAGTTCAACTGATTAGTATTTAGTATTTATATCCAACCTACTTCTGGGTATGAGTGTGGAGTGGGGTGAGGGCAAAACCAAAATACCCCTAAAAATAAAGCAGACCCACTTCCTTGCCCATGCTCTAAACCTGACCTTTAAAACAGATCACTTCTCTGCAAACTCCTTTCCCATTTCACTAAAAATGCCCACCCCCAGAAGTCCTGGCCATGCCAGCCTCCTAAAATGATGAAATATAATATACCCACCAAGCTCCCCCCACAGTGGGTAGGAGAAGGTAGGAGTACCATTCTCCACCCTGCCCCGACAATGAGTTCATTCATCACAACAAGGCACCTTTCCCCAGAGGAAAGCAGGAGACATGGAATCTTTTTCCTCATCTGGCCAGCAGGGCTTGCAAGAGGAGGGATGGATGCAGGGTTTGAGACCCTACTGTCAATATAAAGAGTCCGGTCACCAAGTCCAGAGACGAGATGCATAGATGGAGGTGGCTGGGAGGACGCTTGGAGTCTCGAGGTTGGCTGCACTGGAGAAACACGTTAGGAGCTGTCATGCAGGTTTCAGGGAGAATGGAAGGGACCATCTGAGAAGAGGAGAGGGTCCACCCTTTTCCTGAGGAACAGGACCAAGCCAGGCTTCACCTGAGAATGGGTGGCAGAGGTGGGGCTCCACGGGCAGCTGAAAAAAATAAATAAAAGCCACATACGCAAGGTCACCCACCAGACCCTGAATAACCCAAACGTTCCTAAAATGAGAGACAGACAGACTCTTCAAGCTAACCTTTAAAATTTGGGACAAGGCTTCGTTGTCTTTTTAAGAAAATGCAGACAAGGAGAAGCAAATTTTAAGCTAAGAAAAGCACACACCAATTCTACAGCCTATGCAATTATGGAAGACCTTCCATGATTCTCTTCTCTCACCTCGGTTTGTTTTGCTGGGATATATTCTCTGAAAGTGTTTATATTCTTCTGGAGCAGGAAAGTCTTCTACTGGATGGAAAGAATACTTTGACTCAAAATCATCTGCAAAAGGAACAGAATATTAATTCATATCACCCTTCCATGTGCTCCCACACACACCTCTGCCACTTCTGACCCTCCCCATACTAGTCTCCCAGGCTTCCTGATGTACCATGAGGGCCTGCCTTGCCCACTAAAGCAAGGTTCGTGAGGGCAGCAACAGCATTACTCTCTGCGCCTCGCATGCACAGAGTGTGTTCAAAGGCTCTTTACGTTAAGGAATGAGTCTTTGAACTGGTTCTTTAAATGTTTCCACCCCAAACCAGGCACATACCAGGAAAGGAGCCCAGCTGTTTGCATGGCAGGAGAAGGAAATATAGTTCTGTGTTTCGGTAACATAGTCATGTTAGAGACTATCACCATGGGAAACCAACTGAACTGAATCCACAAATTGGTAGAAATTAATCTAAAATGGGACTGTATGCCACCAGCTAGTGAACAATCTGACCAGAAAATTCCCTTTTGGCCCAGGCTCCCCTCATTGAGCTCTGCAACACAGTCGGGATGGCCATGTCGTGGCTCCCGCTCCCACTTTCCATGACCCCTCTACAAGAAGGCTCAAATGTTCTATGGGTGTGGCTCGATCACATTCCAAAGGGCATATCCTCCAAGCAAAAATACTGGTCCACTTAACAGGAACAGACTAGAGCAGAGCCAGAGAAGAGTCAACCATTAAAGAATCTACAGCGTTCAGGCTAAAAGGGACTGTGCAGATCCTTCCAGACTTCCTCAACAGAGGGTCTAACAACACCTGCTGGACAATCTTTACTTGGTGCTCCATCCCAGACCTAATGAATTAGAATCTCTTAGGTGGGGTCTAAGATTCATTTATAACCTTGGAAAAGTTAATCCGATACACTCTTGAGCTAGTCAGTCTCCTTGTTTCACAGATAAGGGAAGTGAGGTCCAAAAAAATGAAGTGACTTCTTCAAAGTAACACAACTAGTCAGTGGCTTTGGATTACTAGATAAAAGTTGTGTACACAGTGTTGTTTTGTTTTCAAAGGTCCAGAAAGGAGCTCTTCTTCCTAGGAGGATACGTAATTCCTGTCTCAATAATACTGAAGAGGATACAGCCTCTGACCTAAAAGCTAACCACAAATAATGAGCCTTGGGGAACAAGAGATTGGCTTTAGCGTTAGCACAACACCTGCTGATTTTACTTCCATCTATTCCAAAAGAATCGTGCCTAGAATTTGCCTAAGGAAAGGGATGTCCATGGATGGGACCCAGAAGTCTGAGGGAAGGTCAGGAGAGGAACTGCAGTGAACAGAGGACACCAAGCGACCACTCCCACTCTGCAGCGGCCACTGGAATTAGTGAAGTCACCACAGGAACTATGAGACTAAAACAGCTAGCTACTCACCCAAGAAAGATCGGACAGTGGTAATAGAATCTCTGTGGCCATTCCTCAGGGGTGGTGGAGGCGGCGGGGGGGGCCCAGCTGGCGTCCTTGAGGGCGGAGGTGGGGGCCTGCCTCGGCTCAGGGGTTCTGACCCATGCATTCGGTACGGTGGTGGGGGAGGGGGGGCATCCCTGGCACCATTTCGGATCATGGGTGGCGGGGGTGGAGGAGCTGCAATTAAAGTTCAAAGCAGTTAGGTTTGGATGTAGAGACGGTGATGGGCGGAGGGATTTGAGAGACATGGGCCAAAAGAGTGCTCGGTGCTTTCCCAAAGAACCAGACACTGTGAACCACTGGGCAGCATGTTAAATATCATATTCACCCTCCCCTCATCCCTATTTCTTTAACAACATCACCATTCTTCTCGATACCAAAGTTCAGAATAAATTTATGACCCTTTTTCATTTCCCATGACAAGTCAGTCAAGAATTCCACTTATCCTTGATGATTTTTTTCTCTGCTTTTGCATGCCTTCCTCCACAATTCTAAGTCAGGGCTTTCTCATTTTTATCTTGTTCTACTGCAAAAAGCCTCTCAAATGTTTTCCTTGCTTCTAATCTCTTAGCCTTCCAATCCATTCTGCATACCACCAACTCACTAATCTCCCCAAAATACCAGCTCAAACTTTTCCAGGGGCTTTGCATTTCCCATATCGTAAAGTTTCAAATCCTTAGCTTCCACACTGACTGGGTCTCACCCAATCATTTTCCTCTCTTACACAGTAACCCACCACATCAGTCAGCCTGATCGCACCTTCTTTTCTTCCTTGATTCCTACACTGGATTAGGTACCACTCTTCTGTACTGCCTCTGTCGACTCTGTCTCTCTCTACCACTACTATGTTGTATTACACGTGCTTCTTCCCGAGTGTACTGTATATTTCTTAAAGTCATCAGAGCAGTGTCCATTCATCTGAGTTCCCAAGCTCAGCACATGGTAGGTCTTCAATCAATACGTGCTAAATAAACCAAATTACATATGCTTTGCTCTTGTGACTCCCCCACAATACTCAGAAATACCACCCCTCATCCCTTACTATCAAATCCTACTTTTCTTTAAGGTTCAACTCAAGTCCCATCTTCTCAAGGCTTTTCCAAAGCAATCCACTCTAATCTGATTCCCTCCTTTGCTCTCCCACAGCATTTACAGGCTATGTCACTTATTCTAACACTTAGTAGTACAGACTAAAATGAGTGATTTTCAAATTATGTATAATAATTTCATCTGCAGAAGTTACATATTTCCAATGATAGGCTCATTGCTCAAAAAAAATTGGAAACACCTCTTTTGGAATTGCCTCCAAACCCCGGTTGTCAGACAGATCCATAAATATTGTCATATGATGGTCACTTCTCATTTCTGAGGTTGCACCACCAACAAAAAAATTCATACCTACATCTGACTCTGATTTTTGGCCATTTTCGAAAATCAAATTCACCCTTAAAAGACAAAATTTGCCACCAAGCATAATGTAATGTCAAAAGCACGTTGGGGGGGCTTCTCTGGTGGCGCAGTGGTTAAGAATCCTCCTGCCAATGCAGGGGACACAGGTTCGAGCCCTGGTCCGGGAAGATCCCACATACTGCGGAGCAACTAAGCCCGTGCGCCACAACTACTGAGCCTGAGCTCTAGAGCCCGCGAGCCACAACTACTGAGCCCACGTGCCACAACTACTGAAGCCTGTGTGCCTAGAGCCCACGCTCCGCAACGAGAAGGCACCGCAATGAGAAGCCCACGCACCGCAACTGAGAGTAGCCCCCGCTCGCCGCAACCTGAGAAAGCCCGCGCACGGCAATGACGACCCAACACAGCCAAAAATAAAAACAAACAAACAAATAAAAAGCATGTTGGGGGGACTTCCCTGGTGGCTCAGTGGTTAAGAATCTGCCTGCCAATGCAGGGGACACAGGTTCGAGCCCTGGTCCGGGGAGAGATCCCACATGCCACGGAGCAACTAAGCCCAGGTGCCACAACTATGAGCCTGCGCTCTAGAGCCCGAGAGCCACAACTACTGAGCTCACGTGCCACAACTACCGAAGTTCGCATGCCTAGAGCCCGTGCTCCACAACAAGAGAAGCCACTGCGATGAGAAGCCCATGCACCGCAACGAAGAGTAGCCCTCGCTCGCCGCAACTAGAGAAAGCCCGCACGCAGCAACGAAGACCCAATGCAGCCGATAAATAAGTAAATAAATAAAAAGCATGTTGGACATCACTGCAATAGGTTCGAATGTGTTTAAGTTAGATTATTTCTATGCTTTGCACTAACAATAATAGCAGCTACCATTTATTTGATATCCATCATGTTCCAGGCACTGTTCTGGGCACTTTATATGCATTAAATCTTTAAAAATTCTTGTAGCCACCACTGCACAAGTATGAGGCATTATCCCCATTTCACAAATGAGGAAACTGGGACTCAGGCTATTTGTCTAAGGTCACAGATCTAATAGACCCAGCATACGTCTGCTCTTCCATAGTAAGAAAACTGCTACACGATGCTTTTCACAACAACCTCAAGTATTAAATATCTCCCGAACAAATGTATAACCCAGTGAGATGGAAATGTGTCTTTTGGTACCTGGGCCATGTTACCAAACAGTACATGGAGACTACTCGGCTTAACAGACAACACTGTCTTAGTAATAAGAGTATATATCATTCCTCCTGAATTACTGTCAGAATTTCTATAGAGTAACCATAGTTAAGAATGAAACAGTAATGGGATGATTTTGTTTTTTTAAAATATTTATTTGGCTGCGCCGGGTCTTTAGTTGCAGCACGAGGGATCTTCGTTGTGGCGTGTGGGATCTTATAGTTGTGGCATGAGGGATCTAGTTCCCTGACCAGGGATAGAATCTGAGCCCCCTGCACTGGGAGCGTGGAGTCTTAACCGCTGGACTACCAGGGAAGTCCCTGGGATGATGCTTATAGACAAGAAGTCCGGCACTGTAGGCCCAGTAAATGTTAGTTTTAGCTTCCCATAAAACACACTCAGAATGTCAACTCTCCCTCACTCTCCAAGGTCTGTGTAAGTATGGACAGGGCCATTAGAGGCCATAATTAAAGAGAAATCTCCTTAACTCCTCCCAGCAGATCTCCGAACCCTGTTTTCATTCCAAATCTGCCCAAACCAAAGCTCTTTCAGGTCATCCTCAAAATACTTCCCTAAGACTCAGATTTCTCAGGGCCCTGAGAGTCTGCATCTACTGCGAGGGCGGGGCCGGGGGAGTAAGGTAGAGGGTCGGTCAAGCTCAAAAGGACACCAGCTAGACTCTGAGCAGGAGGCAGTGATGAGGGCCAACCTGGATGGGCAAAACGGAGCAGGACCAAGAGCTACCTGCTTGGCTCCCTCAGCACCCTCCCTCAGGGCCGGTCATCCGGACCAGATTCTGCCATCTCTAAGAAGTTTCTGAGCTCTTTGTCACATCCAGTTTTAAGACTTTCAAGTGACAGAGCCAGAACCCAAGGACCCCAAGAAACAAGCAGTGTGCAAAAGAAACCTTGGGGTAGGAAGACTGACTTTTTGTAATCCAAGATAAACCCGTATTAAAGAAAGCATGATGTTATTTTTTTTTTTATTGAAGTATAGTTGATTTACAATGTTGCGTTACTTTCTGCTGTACAGCAAAGTGATTCAGTTATACATATTCTTTTTTTATGTTGTTTTCCATTATGGTTTATCATAGAATATTGAATATAGTTCACTGTGCTATACAGTAGGACTTTGTTGTTTATTCATTCTATATATAATCACTTACATCTGCTAAACCCAACCTCCCACTCCATCCTCGATTTTTAAAAAAAAAAAAAAATTCCCTTAAAAAAATAGTGTTTTAGGGACTTCCCTGGTGGTCCAGCGGTTAAGACTCCACGCTCCCAGTGCAGGGGGCTCAGGTTCTATCCCTGGTCAGGGAACTAGATCCCTCATGCCACAACTAAGACCCGGCACAGCCAAAATAAAATAAATAAATAAATATATATATTTTTTAGGGCTTCCCTGGTGGCGCAGTGGTTGAGAATCTGCCTGCTAATGCAGGGGACACGGGTTCGAGCCCTGGTCTGGGAAGATCCCACATGCCGCGGAGCAACTGGGCCCGTGAGCCACAACTACTGAGCCTGCGCGTCTGGAGCCTGTGCTCCGCAACAAGAGAGGCCGCGATAGTGAGAGGCCCGCGCACCGCGATGAAGAGTGGCCCCCACTTGCCGCAACTAGAGAAAGCCCTCGCACAGAGACGAAGACCCAACACAGCCATAAATAAATAAATTAATTAATTAACTTAAAAAAAGAAAAAAAAGAAGTTAGTTTGTGAACTAGGTTCCCACTTCTCCATTCTTAAAAAAAAAAATATATATATATATATATATATATATATATATATATATTTTTTTTTTTTTTAAATAGTGTTTCACTCTGCAAAGGAAAAATTCAGAAAACAAACCCTATGGACCAATAATAAGGGACTTTTTGGTCTCTGAGCACCCCAGGGAAGGCAAAAGACTACATACTCATTCAAATGTAAATAATTCATAAAGAAACAAAAGTAAATTATCCCATGTTATCACACCGTATGATTTATTCATAGAGATAAGTCCATGAAAACTGCCTAGAAGTCCTTTGCATAAAACCACTAAATTCATCAGCACACCACAGTTTATAAAGCACTTTTACACATTCCTTTATTTATAACCACCTCTGAAAAGTACTGTGAACACCATTTTACGGATGAGGAAACAAACTCAGAGTGATCTGCCCAATGTCACAAAACAAGTGGAGCCAATACTCAAAGATCTCTGACTAAAATATCTCAATTTTTTTTCAGAGTGTCACTCTTAAGTACTGCTGCTCTGGTTACTGATACAGAAAGCAGGCTGAGGCCTATGTCAGGCCTCGAAGTTGGTGACGGCTAGTAGACAGAAGAACAAGGCTCATAACTTCACATTTTTCTAAAGAAATCACAAAAAAAGAACTGAGAAGTGGGAAGCAAGAAGTCTGCAGACATTTAAAACAACTCAGTTCAACCCACAGAAATTACATTTTTCTCCGCTTCTATTCCTGGTTGGCTTCAGAAAGATATGGGCTCTGCTCAGATAAAGGGTCATTTTTTTAAAAATCCCTAAGTTAAAAAAAATAATTTTTTTTTTAACCTAAACTTTGTAGAGTCAAAGGTCACGTTAGGACTATATCCTTATGGGTAAAGCCAGGGAGATACAGGGTCGGCCACGTACCAGGTTCCTGTGTGACCGCCTGATGCTACTGCCAGCTCCTAGAATACAAGTCTCTGTACCTAATCAAGCAGCGGTACCAGTTAATGGGCCTTTAATACATGCTTCCTGATGACATACCTGCTTAATCGATGATCTCATCTATACCTGCAGGGACTGTTTAAAATCAAAGTTCAAAAGCCATCTGTGAAGGCTGCGGCTCAAAGCCCAATGAAACAAGAGAATACAGGAGCCAAAATTCCTGGGTCTGAGAAGGCCCCAGCACGGTCTCATTCACTCTCTGCTTTCAGTCAGGCTATTTTGTAAGATGACACAACCTCTCCCACCTTTTTGAAGGTGCCTTAATCCCCTCCTTACCCAGTTCAGGACCATGGTTCCTTGTTACAAGCACTCCCTTACACACACCCTTAACTCCCTTGCCCTGCTCTCCATTATAGCCGCACATGCCTAAAACACACTAAGCTGGTTAAATACAACTCTGCTCCAACTCCGTACCTGCAGAGGCACAGCTGAACACACACGGAGCTGATGAATCTCACTTGAAATGTGTGGCCCCTAAGCTCGAGTGGGCCTTCCGTGATGCTGGTCATCCTAGCACACTTCTCTCCTCCACTCATTCTCCTGCATGCCCAGATGGCCATTTTGTGCCCTCTTTCCTCTCTCCTCAAATCTCCCTCTATTTCCTTACCCTCATTCACAGCATATGTCCTTGCTTTCAATTTCACCCAGAATATAGAAGCAAAAAAAAAAAAAAGGGCTTCCCTGGTGGCGCAGTGGTTAAGAATCTGCCTGCCAATGCAGGGGACACGAGTTCGAGCCCTGGGCCGGGAAGATTCCACATGCTGCAGAGCAACTAAGCCCATGCGCCACAACTACTGAGCCTGCGCTCTAGAGCCCGCGAGCCACAACTACTGAGCCTGTGTGCCACAACTACTGAAGCCCACGTGCCTAGAGCCCGTGCTCCTCAACAAGAGAAGCCACCGCAATGAGAAGCCCACGCACCGCAAGGAAGAGTAGACCCCGCTCCATGCAACTAGAGAAAGCCCGCGCGCAGCAACGAAAACCCAACGCAACCATAAATAAATAAATAAATAAATAAATAAATTTATTTATTTATTTAAAAAAAATTTAGAAGAAACTTCCCACATGCTCCTACCACTACACCCACCTACCTACTTGCTTCTTTGCCTATCTGCTCTGCCTTCACTCCTGTTACCACAAAGAACTGTGTTCTATCTAAGGCCAACCCTTGACCTGTGGATCAGGTTCCATTCCTTCTTGCCTCCCCAAGGACACTATCCAGGCAATTTCCTCCTCTCTACTGGATCATTCCATCAGCGTACAAACAGATGCTGAAATATCTCCCGTCTTGGGTGGGGTGGGGCGGGGGGAACCAACCCTCAATCTCTCATCCTCCTCCAGCCACCATTCCACATACCTGTACCCCCCACTCCCCTTTACAGCAAACTCCCTAGAGTTTCTCTATTGCTATCTTCATCAAGTCCTCTCCTACTCCTGCATGCTTGAACCCACCCCAATTAGACTTTGACCCTCACGCTCCCTCCAGCACTCCACTGAAACTACTTAGAAGGGTAGTTTGGGGTCCCCAAAATGACTCCCACGTTGCTGAGACCAATGTCATTCTCAGACTTCAACTTCCCTGACCCACCTGCAGCACAGGCCACAGCTGCTCACTCACTCTATCCTGAACTTTCTCCATTACTCTCTTGGCATTCCTCCTTTCTTCCTCACTAGAGGCCCTTTCTCAGTTTCCTCTGCTCAGTACTCTTACCACTCTCACCTGTCATGTAGGAAGGCCTCAGGCCGCGGACCTCTCCTCTTCCCTATACTCACTCCCCAGGTGATCTCACCCCAGCATGTGGTTCTCAATATCCTTCAAATTTCTCTCTCTAGCCCAGACCACTCCCCTGAACTTCAGAGTCTGAGAGTCAATCGACAATTGGTTATTTCCTCTTGGATGTCTAACAGGCACCTCAAACTTGACATCCAAAACTGAACACCCACCTTCCCCCAAACCTGCTGTGATCCTATCCATCTACTCAGATTATTGCACTAGCCCCCTACATGGTCTCCTTTGGCCCCTTTGTCCTCCTGCGGTGGGTTCTCAACAACAGAGCCAGTTGCCTTTTCAAAAGGTAAATCAAAGCTACTTCTGTGTTCCAACCCCCCGCCCCCCGCCAGTGACTCCCCATCTCACACAGAGTAAAACCCAAAGTCTTCACAAAGTCCTCCAATGTTCTCCCGCGGCGTCTGGCTTTCTGACCTCCAGGTCCTGCCGCTCTTCCCCTCACGCATCCTGGTCTTGCCACAATGGTCTCCTTGCTGTCCCCAGTCTCAGGGTCTCTGCATTTGCTGCCCTCAATGCCTGTGTAGCGTACTCCCTCACTTTCTTCAGGTATTTGCCAAACTGTCACTTTATCAGTAAGGCCTTCCCTGACCCCACCCCTACCCTCACCCCTGTAATTTAAAATATTACCTCATCCCCACTCCAGTATATCCCATTCCCTTTCTCTGCTTTATATTTCTCTAAAGCATCTATATACTATGTATTTATATATATATATATATATATACATATTTTTTTTTTTTTTTTTTTTTTTTTACTAATTTATTTGTTAACTGTCCAGGAGAACAGGATTTTTTGTCTTTTTTATTTACTGCTGTTTTCCTAACAACAGAGTCTGACACGTAAAAAGGCACTCAGTGAATCTGTTGAATGAGTATTCACTTCAATCACTGAAGGAGAGCTTTGGGGAAAAGGGTGAAGAGGAAGGATGAACTCCATCTCAGTACAGTAGGAAAAATAAGGTGCTTCCAGGCACTTACCTGCTCCCCGACTGGGAGGGTCTCGGGCTGGGGGAGGTGGCCTATTACTCTGTAAAGAAGGGGAGGCTGAGGTGGGTGGAGGAGGTGCTAGGCCTCTGACAGGCCCTGGTGTCTTCCTATGCAAAGAATTGTGTCTCTGTGGCAGCTCAGGGGCTGACTCGTTAGTGGGACTGGAGGGCCCATTGGGGACCCCAGGCGGCTGGCGGTAAGGCGGCGGTGGAGGAGCTAGAGACTGGCCACTTGGTCCTGTTCTGACATTCACAGGGGAAGGAGGTGGCTTGACTGGGGGTGGAGCAGGAGGTCCCTCTCGACCAAGGTGAAGCCTCTGTCCAGGTGTGGGCGGCAGGGGCTTCTCTCTGTTGTAGGCTGCGGCTTTGCTGCTGTGCACAGGCAGAGGTGTAGGGGGCGCGTTGGCACGCCGCCCCGGGGGAGGCGGAGGAGGGGCGGAGGAGCTGTGCTTCATGCCCGCACTGCTGGCGGTATTAGGCCGAGAGAGGTCCGGTAACGAGGGTCTCTGCGTCCGGGGCAGGTCTGGGAGTGAGGCTCGGCTGCTGTCTGTATCATCCTGAGGGCGCCCGCTGGCTGTACACCCTGGAGGCCTTGGGGCAGCAGCTCGAGAACCGGGGACTTGTAGGGCTGGCTTACCAGCTAGGTTCTCTACAAATACACCAGACAGCACTGGGTCAACAGAGCTGGACCTATGTTGCTGAGTATCTCCACGTCACCCAGCCTCCTTAGTGCAACCTGCATGGCAGCAGGGCAAATAGCTGTACGATTCTGGGTTTTAACCTGGTTTCAGGCTCAGCGTCCATTAACAAATACTACTGATGCAAGCTGAATGCATTCTTATTTACCCTCAGCTTTTGCTTTATTCTACTTTATAACTCCTCCCCTGCTCCCACCCCTCCTTCTTCCCATCTCTACCACACTCCTCAACCCCAGATGGCCCACCTGGGACCAGTCGGAAATGAATGCGCTTGGGAAATATCCTAAGAAAGTACTTATCACATACCTGAACCGTCCTTGGCTCCCACAGGGCGGAGCTTTGGCACTCCTCCTTGGAAGAGACCTCCCTTGGGCTGCAGGGCAGCTGCTCCAGAGCCATAACCACCACTGCTTCCTTTGGGTTCTGGAAAGCACACCATTAGGATTTTCATTTCATATGCTCTGAGGCTGGTGACCAAGTCAATCCTGAGGAGAAACCCCTCCTCTACCTGGGCTTTAATTTGCAAACAAACCGATATTGCTTTTGCCTTTCCACTGAAACAGAAAGCTGGGCTTCTCTGCTCCACAGCTTCATGTAGGTGTGGGGATGAAACTCTGTGCTGTGATGGAAGAGAGAAAACAAAAGGAACGAGGAGCCAATCTTCCTTTATTTGGGGCAGAGCGGTAACCAGGATGAAGACCTGTTCAACAGAGTTCTCTAGGCTTTCCTCTCCAAGTCCCAGATGGTGAGGGGGCTTAATGGCTCAGGGACCCAGGTGTGAGAAAATCCCCAGAGGCCTTTCAGAATGAACACTTGTAGCAATTATAAAATCATCGTTGGCTTCAGCTTACAGGTTTTTAGGACTGTGGTGGTCTTCTCAGAGAAGAGCCAAGGATATGCCCTAACAAGCACTAGTTATAGTAGGAGATGGGAGGCTTAAGACCCCGAGAATGCTTCTCAAAGGTCAAAAAGAAATTTCTAAGGTATCCAAATGAACAGATGAGAAGACAGCCAAAGAACATCCCAAGACAAAACTCTCCCACTCACGACCCAACAATAAAAATGACAGCCCAGCCTAGTCTCCGAGTCAATCCTGGGATCCCAGTGGTTCATCAGCAGATGAAGCTTAGACTCACTCTCGAGGACGGGAGCGCTCCGATCATTCGTGCTGGTCACCTTCTTCAGCTTGGTCCCTTTGCAGATGTCCTGTAAGAGAGCACCTCGACCCCGCTGCTCATCTCTACTCAGCTTGGGCAGCTCAGTGTTGGCCTGAAGGAAGAGGGAAACATAAGTTCACCCTCAATATCCCCTTCATCACAAGCTCGGGATAAATGCCTTAAGCCAAACTGGATTCCACGAGATGCCTGTCTAACCTAATAAGATACATGTGCCAAACGACAGTATCGATGTCCATTATCCTCCTCCTTAGACCTTTCTCTCATGCTGTACCTTCTGTGAAGGGTACAGGTCTTCCTCCTGTTCAGAAGCTTCTGACAGGAGGCCTGCACCAACACTTACTGAGCACCTATGTGCTAGGCTTGTGTGTCGGACACTTTATTTGTATCATCACCACCAAGGCAAACGTTTATTGAGCCCCCACTATATCCCAGGCATTGTGCTAATAATAAGCACATTACTTTCATTATCTTGTTTAAATCCTGAAATATTCCTATGACCAACAACAACAGGAGCATAGGGACAGACAGCTAGATAAATGGAACAAAACAGAAAGTCCATAAAGCAGGCCCAGGTCTATATAGAAATAATAAAAGTAATTTCTTCAGTGCAGAAAGGATAGATTATTAAATACAAGGTGTTAATAACAAGTGGTTAATTTTTTTGGCCATGCCGGGCGGCATGTAGGATCTTAGTTCCCCAACCAGGGATCGAACACACACCCCCTGCAGTGGAAGCGTGGAGTCTTAACCACTGGACCGCCAGGGAAGTCCGACAAGTGGTTAATTTTTAGAAAAAAATAATAAAGTTAAATACCTACCTTAGCACTTTACTCTCAAATAAATTCTAGCTGAATTATAAAATTTAAGTGTAAAAAAATAAAACCACAGAAGTACTATATGGAAAAAAATAGGTAACGGGAAGGACTTTCTAATCAAGACAACCAAAATACAGGAAAAGATCGACAGATTTGCTTATTACAAATTATTTACTTAGGAATATAAGTAAATATGCAGATGACACACTGGAAGAAAAATTGTCGGTGACAAATGTAACATATGATAGAAACAAAGGTAGTGGCCTAAATCTACAGAGCATTAACATATAAAGATGACTTAGAAATCAGCAGGATAATAAGCAAAAGATACGAACAACACTGCATAAAAGAAGTCAAAAGAGCCTACAAATATGAAAAAAAATCAACTATAATAAAAAAAATGTAGTGTAAAACTATCATTATCTACCTATGATACTGGTAAAGGTTAAAATTACAAAGAGACTGCTAGCTTTGTGAAGGCAGGGACCACCGCCTGTACAGTGCCTGGCACACTGAAGATGTTCAAAACAATGTATAGAATAAAACACTGCCCTATGGTGATCATAAGGATCCAGGAAAACAGGTACTCTTTCCTACTACCTGTGGTAGGATAAATTGGTATGATTTTTCTAGAAAGTAATTTATGTATCAAACACCTTTTAAAAGTCTAGCACAAGAATTCGACTTCCAGAAATTAACTTTAAGAAAATAATTGGAGACGTGCACAAAGACGATAATAATAGCAAAAAACAGTTTATAACAGCATAAAGCTGAAGTAATCTAAAAGTTCAACCGAAAAGAACAACGATGGTATAATCATACAGTGGGATGCCAGTTAAGCTCTTAAAGATGTAGAAGTAAGCATCTTTTCATGGAAATAAATATCTGACACAATCAAGCAAAAAATATTATAGAACAATACATATAGCATGATTCCAGTTTTCTACAGGAATAATAACAGGAGCTATCTCATAGGGTAGTTTTGAGAATTAAATGATAACACTTTTTAAGAGCTTAGCACAGTGCCTGGTGTATAGTAAGAGTTCAATAAGTAGTAGCTAGCTTATATTGTGAAGACAAAAAAGGTACACACATACAGAAAACTTCTAGAAGGATATACACTGATACTAGCAAAAGTTAATTTGGGGTAATAATTATTTATGTTTATCTGTATTTTCTAGTTTTCCTACAATAAACATACAAAATGTTAACAAAGGTTAACTATAGATTAACATTTTCTACGTTTATTGGTGTTTTCTAATTTTTTCTGGATTTTTAGTACAGTAAAAAATTTTTTAATGATATCACTAAACATTTAATGACATGACAAGCCATTCATGATGTATTAATGAGGAAGAAGAGCCGATCAGAAATCAGTATGTATATAAAGCACAGCCTTTTTTAAAAAAAAAAAGGTAGACGGGCTTCCCTGGTGGCGCAGTGGTCAGGAATCCGCCTGCCAATGCAGGGGTCACGGGTTTGAGTCCTGGTCTGGGAAGATCCCACATGCCGCGGAGCAACTAAGCCCGTGCGCCACACTACGGAGCCTGCATTCTAGAGCCCGCGAACCACAACTACTGAGCTCATGCGCCACAACTACTGAAGCCCGCGTGCCTAGAGCCCATGCTCCACAAGAGAAGCCACCAAAATGAGAAGCCTGCACACTGCAATGAAGAGTAGCCCCCGCTCACTGCAACTAGAGAAAGCCTGTGTGCAGCAACAAAGACCCAATGCAGCCAAAAATAAATAAATAAATAAATTAATTAATTATTTTTAAAAAGGTAGACAGATACAAAAGGAGGAAGGAGGGAGGGGAAGGCTAGACACAAAACCATTATGAATGGTTGGATTACAGGTAACTGCTCCTTTTTGCTTAACCACAGTTCATAAATTTCTTGAACATATTACTTTTGTAAAGAGAAAAATATTACTAAGCATGTCCAAAATTGAGCTCATATCCTCCCCCACAAACCTGTCTCTCTTGTAAATAGCACCAGCATTCAATCAATCCCCCAACTAGAGTCATTCAAATCTCCTTCCTCTTCTTCACTCTTCCATCTGTCATCAGACTCTTAAGATTTTACTTTGTCATTGTCTCTTGTCTCCACTCTCCATCCTCACTGCTTTAGTCTAGACTCTCATTTTCAACTGCCACAGGCTTCTGTCTCCAGTCTCAACCTCCCTGTCTGTAGTCTCAACTCCCAACCTACCGTCCACACTGTAAAGAGTAACTTTCCTAATATAAACCCAAGCAGGTTCCTCCTGCTGCTGAAGAGACTTCAGCATCTCCCCATCATGACCAAGAGAAAACTCCAAACCCCCCACCTACACCTCCAGCCTCAGCTCCCTCCACACCCCAAAAATTACAGGAAAAAACCCAGAAGTTGGCAGACCTGAACTCTAGTCCTAGTTCTGAAACAAATTAGCTAGGTTAAGTCACCTTTCCTCTTTTAGGGCACAATTTCTCATCTGTTAAACACCCAACACACCCAACACACACACACACACACGAGATGAAGCACCCAGGTTCCTTCCTTCTTTCTCATGTGACTCCAGGTATCACAACTCAGATATAGTAAAAGTGGCTGTCTCCTTGGTTCAGAAGCCACATTGCTTTTTTTTCTTCCCATTACTGAACCTTTAGTCTTCTTCCTAATTCCATTAACTCCTTTCTTTCTTGATATGGTGCGCGGGGGCATTTAGACCTGATGGACTCAACTTTAAAGTGAACTGATTTGGAGTAGAAGAGAAGGAAATGAAATGGCAGCAAGAAACAACAATTAGGAATTGCCATCCCTTTTCTCAAAGATGCAGGGAAAGGACACATTGACCTTTATATTACAATAGTTTTAGGGAAGACACACTAGTTCCTACTCTGATGCCACCTGCCCAAATCTCCATTTAGGCTGAACCAGGATAAAAAAACCAACACAAGCCATTATGGTCCTAAGAGGACTTCTCAGGAATCAGAATGAATTGAGGAAGACAGACTTTACTTATTTATTCTCCATTTTCCTACACCACATGTCTTTGAGTACACTGTGTCTTATACCAGGAAGCCCTAAGTATCCATTCAGGTCTTGAGATAGCCAGGTGGATGGACTACCTACCTGATTAGAAGTGGGAGGTGGAGGAGGACCGGGGGGTGGTGGAGGGGGAGGAGGAATTGGCATCCTTGCCCTGTTTGCAGTTGGCACTGCTCTCTTTCCTTTTTAATCTGCAGCTTTAGGTCACTCATATACCTGCAAGTGAAACAGAAATAAATTCATGAGAACAACTTTGCCATGAGAGACACTGAGTACCAGGAGAACCAGAGGACTGAGCATGACACCAGAGAGAAACTAGGCACTCATCTCCCAGTCGCACTGTGATATAGTCCAGGGCTCGGTAAATCTCTTCTGTAAAACGCCAGATAAAAAAATACTTTAGGCTTTGTAAACCACATATGGTCTCTGTCACACATTATTCTTTTGTTTTGTTTTGGCAACCTTTTAAATTAATAAACTTTATTTCTTAGAGCAGTTTTAGGTGCACAGCAAAACTGAGCAGAAAGTACAGAGTTCCCCTAAAGCCCCTGTGCCCCCCCACACACACAGAGTCCCCCACTATCTACACCCTGCAGTGATACATTTGTCACAATTGATGAACTTACACTGACACCTCGTTATCACCCGAAATCCATAGTTTACATTAGGGTTCACTCTTGGTGTTGTACGTTCCATGGGTTTGGACAAATGTATAATGACAACTCTCCACCAATGTCGTATCATATAGAATCGTTTCACTGTCCTAAAAATCTCTTATGCTGTATCTATTCATCCCTCCCTGCCCCCCACCCCTGAACCCCTGGCAACCACTGAGCTTTTTAATGTCTCCATAGTTCTGCATTTTCCAGAATGTTGTATAGTTGGAATCATACAGTACCCTTTTCTGATTGGCTTCTTTCACTTGGTAATATGCATTTAAGTTTCCTCCATGTCTTTTCATGGCTTGATAGCTCATTTCTTTTTAGCACTGAATAACATTCCACTGTCTGGATGTACCACAGTTTGTTTATCCATTCACCTCCTGAAGGACATCTGGGATGCTTCCAAGTTTTAGCAATTACGAATAACGCTGATATAAACATCCTTGTGCAGGTTTTTGTGAGGACATAAGTTTTTGACTCATTTGGGTAAACATCAAGGAGCATGACTGATGGATCATATGGTAAGAGTATGTTCTGTAATAAACTACCAAAATACCTTCCGCAATGGCTGTACCAATTCGCATTCTCACCAGCAATGAATGAGAGTTCCTATTGCCCCACACCCCTGCCAGCATTTTGGATTTTGGTCATTCTAATAGGTGTGTAGTAGTATCCGGTTGTTTTAATTTGCAATTCCTAAATGACATATGATGTTGGAATATTTTCATATGCTAACTTGCCATCTGTATATCTTCTTTTTTTTCCAGGATTTTTTTTTTAATTTATTTATTTTTATTTATTTATTTATTTATTTTTGGCTGTGTTGGGTCTTCGTTTCTGTGCGAGGGCTTTCTCTAGTTGCGGCGAGCGGGGGCCACTCTTCACTGCAGTGTGCGGGCCTCTCTTATTGCAGAGCACAGGCTCCAGACGCGCAGGCTCAGTAGTTGTGGCTCACGGGCCCAGTTGCTCCGCGGCATGTGGGATCTTCCCAGACCAGGGCTCGAACCCGCGTCCCCTGCATTGGCAGGCAGATTCTCAACCACTGCGCCACCAGGGAAGCCCTATCTTCTTTTTTTGAAATTAATTAATTTATTTTATTTATTTATTTATTTTTGGCTGTGTTGGGTCTTCGTTGCTGCGCGCGGGCTTTCTCTAGTTGCGGCGAGCGGGGCTACTCTTCGTTGCGGTGCGTGGGCTTCCTCATTGCAGTGGTTTCTCTCACTGCGGAGCACGGGCTCTAGGTGCGTGGGCTTCAGTAGTTGTGGCATGTGGGCTCAGTAGTTGTGGCTCACGGGCTCTAGAGCACAGGCTCAGTAGTTGTGGCACACGAGCTTAGTTGCTCCGCGGCACGTGGGATCTTCCCGGACCAGGGATCGAACCCGTGTCCCCTGCATTGGCAGGCGGATTCTCAACCACCGCGCCACCAGGGAAGCCCTGAAATTAATTAATTAATTTATTTATTTTGGCTGCACTGAGGCATGCAGGCTTAGTTGCAGCATGTGGGATCTTAATTCCCCGAACAGGGATCGAACCCGAGCCCTCTGCATTGGGAGCGCAGAGTCTTAACCACTGGACCACCAAGGAAGCCCCTATATATCTTCTTTGGCGAGGTTCGTGTTCAGGTCTTTTGCCCACTTTTTAATCGGGTTGTTTGTTTTCTTTTTTTTTTTTTTTTTAAATTTATTTATTTTTATTTATGGCTGTGTTTGAGTCTTCGTTTCTGTGCGAGGGCTTTCTCCAGCTGTGGCAAGTGGGGGCCACTCTTCATCGCAGTGCGCGGGCCTCTCAGTATCGCGGCCTCTCTTGTTGCGGAGCACAGGCTCCAGACGCGCAGGCTCAGTAATTGTGGCTCACGGGCCCAGCTGTTCCGCGGCATGTGGGATCTTCCGGGACCAGGGCTTGAACCCGTGTCCCCTGCATTGGCAGGCGGATTCTTAACCACTGCGCCACCAGGGAAGCCCGTTTGTTTTCTTATTGTTGAGTTTCAAGAGTTCTTTGTACACTTTAGATAACAGTCCTTTATCAGATGTATCTTTTGCAAATATTTTCTCTTACTCTGTGGCTTGTGTTCTCATTCCCTTGATTTTTATATTTTAAAAATGTAAAAACCGGGACTTCAAAAAGTATACAGTTGTCTCCTTATTACAGTCTGTAAGTGATGCTCATTTCACAAATGAGACTAAAGCCAGGGAACTTTAGTCTTCGTAAGGCACTGAAGCAGGGGGCAAAGATAAAACTAAAACTCAAGAACAATACCCCCCAAAAGTCACCCCAAGGAAATCCCACTTCTTGAACCCCCAAAAGTCAAAGCCAAATAACTGCAGAGGTCTGGCTCTAAACTCTACATGGGTGATCAAAATCTCTCTGTGAATAAAGAAGTAACCACTTAAGCACTTCTCTCAGTGCCCTGAGAATGATACAAGGGCAAATATTCCAAAGGTTCTATAAAACCAAGAACCTTTGTAGGTAGTAAATTTGATCAAAAACATGGCCGTGAACATCTTCAAAATCCCAACTCCTTCCAGTGGAATGCCACTCTAGGCTGGCTGCCCAACAGAGCTTTTTCCTCCAATCACAAAGAACTGGACAGTACTTTGGCTAGGTGGTTCCCACAGGGAATGATATCTGATCTCACTTCAAGGAACGAGCAGCTGACTCCCCTCTAAGGGAAATACCTTCTCATTTCTGGTTTCAAAATTAAGTCTAGTCTTTCTTTGCCAGGAATCTAACATACTAGGCTTGAAAAACTGATCAAAATAGTAAATCCTCATAAGCAGAACATCTATCTCGAGGCGTGGGGGATGTTAAAGTGAAAGAAACACGTGGAGAAGAAGAAAAAAACTTTCTTCTATTAAATTCTCTGGGGGACTTCCCTGGTGGCGCAGTGGTTGGGAGTCTGCCTGCCAATGCAGGGGACATGGGTTCGAGCCCTGGTCTGGGAAGATCCCACATGCTGCGGAGCAGCTAGGCTTGTGTGCCACAACTACTGAGCCTGCGCTCTGGAGCCCATCTGCCACAACTGCTGGGCCCGCGTGCTGCAACTGCTGAGGCCCGTGCGCCTAGATCCCACGCTCTGCAACAAGAGAGGCCGCCGCAGTGAGAAGCCCGCACGCCACAGCAAGGAGTAGGCCCCGCTCGCTGCAACTGGTGAGGGCCCGCACGCAGCGGCGGGGACCCAATGCAGCCAAAAATAAATAAATAAATTTATTTTAAAAATAAAAATAAAAAATTCTCTGGGTTCACTATGACCATTCCACTCAAGTCCCCATAGCAGTCTTAAAGCTAGCAGCCCAAGAATAAGGAAAATAGTAGTTTATTCAGAAACAAACATTTTCAACTAATTCCAGTCACCTCAGTTCCCACCTTTTCTGGGCTTCCAGTTCTACCTACTTTGGCCATTGCCACAGTTGAAATGGTCTCCTAGAATGACCCGGAAAAGAGATTCAGACAAGTCCCTAGTTCTTTCCAGATCCACAGTTGATCCAATCTACATGCTATGGAGTAAGAAATGACCTAAAGGGACAAACTTAAGTCTGACAGTGAGAGTCATTTATTAGGCAAAGCAGTAGTTCTCTAGCAAGGCAAATCTTTTTTTAAAGTCACCCACTGCAGAAGACCACTAATACATTACGCAGTTAAAGATGCCTTCTTAAAATAGGCTCAATTCAAACTCCAATTTCAAAGTAGACCCATCAAAAAAAAAAAAATCACTTTTGGGAGTTCCCTGGTATCCTAGTGATTAGGATATTCTGGGCTTTCACTGCTGTGGCCCGGGTTCAATCCCTGATCAGGGAACTGAAATCCTGCAAGCCATGCAGCGCAGCCAAAAAAAAAAAAAAAATCACTACCAGCACCATGCTTGACTACACGCAGTGGCTCTCAACTTTTCTTCTGTCTCCACAAAGACTGCAGGCATGACACCCTCCTACCAGGGACACTGAGCAAACAATGATACACTACAGTAGAGTATTATCACTCCCATTTTACAGGTGAGGACCCTGAAGCTCGAGGAGTGGGGTTACGTGTATGCACACTAGGGAGAGAGACAGACTGACTGAGCTAAGCGCGACCCCCCAGATCACTCAGGAGTAAACTGCAGAGTTAGAACTCAAACTCAGGTCTCCTGATCCCTTTCTATTTCACCAATGAAAAAAATCTCCACTGCAAGTTGGTTGGGTTTAGCAATTTTCTACTATTTTTCCTAAATGAAAACTTAACCCACTCCAAATTCCTATCTTAGTGATGGAATACAAACAGATCTCTATATTTTCCAAGAGCAAACCAATTTATATAAATTTTTTTTCTTTTTTTTTTTTTTTTTAAACTTTATTTATTTACTTATTTTTGGCTGTGTTGGGTCTTTGCCTCTGTGCAAGGGCCTTCCCCAGTTGTGGCAAGCGGGGGCCACTCCTCACCGCGGTGCGCAGGCCTCTCACCATCGCGGCCTCCCCTGTTGTGGAGCACAGGCTCCAGACGCGCAGGCTCAGCAACCGTGGCTCACGGGCCCAGTTGCTCCGCGGCATGTGGGATCCTCCCATACCAGGGCTCGAACCTGTGTGCCCTGCATTGGCAGGCAGACTCTCAACCACTACGCCACCAGGGAAGCCCTATAAATTTAAATGAACATAACTTTCCTTGCCCTCAAGATTCCCTAAAGAAGCTTTATTCAAACCAATTCAGGATCGACACTACAAGCACTAACGCAATGCAGAGGGTCTGCTTTGAGAACTGCTTTCAGTTAAGAACAAATGAAGCGGGTTTCCTTGGCGGCGAAGTAGTTAAGAATCCACCTGCCAATGCAGGGGACACGGGTTCAAGCCCTGGTCCGGGAAGATCCCACGTCGCAGAGCAACTAAGCCCGTGCGCCACAACTACTGAGCCTGCGCTCTAGAGCCCGCGAGCCACAACTACTGAGCCCACGTGTCACAACTACTGAAGCCCACGCACCTAGAGCCCATGCTCTGCAACAAGAGAAGCCACCACAATGAGAAGCCCGCGAACCGCAACGAAGAGTAGCCCCCACTCACTGCAACTAGAGAAAGCCCGTGCGCAGCAACGAAGACCCAACACAGCCAAAAATAAAAATATAAAAATAAATAAAATAAATTTATTTTTTAATAAAAGAATCTAACATTCCTGAAGTTAAACCTGAGATTAAACTAAAAAAAGGAAAAAAGAGGGTTCATCACAGAATTAAGTCTTTCCTTTCTCATCTATTAAATTAGAACTACAAACCTCACCATCTGTGTTCTTCAGAGTCCCTGATTTTCAGAAAAATTCTCATTCCCTTCTTAAGCCTTTCCACTTAAAAACCATGATAGCTTTTCACATCCTCAGGAGTCAGTTTCTCTGAAATAAAGATCAGAGAGCATTATTTCAAGTCTTCTTAATGTCAAATTTATCACAGAATTCAGAGATAAGTCTCCATAAAACTCAAGCAATGCACTTTTAAAAAGTGCTTTCTTCTATTTCTCAAAAGACAAAACCTATTTTTCTATTCAATTTTCAAATATTCATACACTTTAGGAGCAGGAAACCTCCTGAGGACAAAGACAGAAACTACTTCCTTTTACATTTGATAAACGAAGAATCCAATTTAGTTGTTGCTTTTTATCATATATTTTAAAAGATCTAAGAGGTATTCCAGTTACCACTACAATTTGAGGGCTTTACTCAAATGGTATTCTGCTGTTATAAAACTCAGGTTTCAATACCAAGTTATTTTACAAAGAAAAAAATTTTTATTTTAAATCTAAATCTTAATGACATCCACTTTCATGCTGAGCGACCTTAGGTAACAGCACTCTCCTTTGATCTCAGCTTTGATTACAGAGTAAATTACAGTTTTTGTACCAAAGTACCCAACAAAATCCCACAGGGGAAAAAAACACAAAAAAAACACCTGACCTTGAACATTTTTACGTAGGCTGTCTCCCTCAGCAAAGTCTCAAGGGCCTTAGTTCTACCTTACAAGACTCAGTCATATGGATAGGAATTCGGGATTTCAACAAGAAAATTATCTCTCCTTTGTTAAATACATGTTCAATTCTTTAATATCCTACTAAACCACTTCGTAATATAAAGAAACAGAGAGACAGCTAAAAGAGACATTTCAAGATTCTCACTGAAAGACCATTTAGCTCTGTCTACTCTGTCTCCAGATAATCTAAAGAGAAGACAGTTGTGTCTTCAAGAGGAAAAGGTTCCAAATGTTCCCCCAATGGAATTCTTCTGATCCCATAGTTCAAAAAAAAAAAAAACAAAACACCTCTCTAACAGTATGACAGATGGAACATAAATATTCAGCAGAAAGAGAAAAATCAGTTGCTCTAGGACAAAGAAAAGTCACATAACAGACAATGGGGTTTTTGTTTGGTGTATTTTCATACCAGGTGGATAGAGGTGGCAAGATTTTCCAAGCAAGGACGTTAAAAACTCAATGATGGGACTTCCCTGGTGGTCCAGTGGGTAAGACTCCAAGCTCCCAATGCAAGGGGCCTGGGTTCAATCCCTGGTCGGGGAACTAAATCCCATATGCATGCCGCAACTAGGAGTCCGCATGCCGCAACTAAAGAAGTCCACATGCCACAACGAAGATCCCATGTGCTGCAACTAAGACCTGGCACAGCCAAAATAAATATAAATAAGTAAATAAATAAATTTTTTTTAAAAAAGGTTTTACAGGGGCTTCCCTGGTGGCGCAGTGGTTGAGAGTCTGCCCGCCAATGCAGGGGACACGGGTTCGAGCCCTGGTCTGGGAAGATCCCACATGCCGCGGAGCAACTGGGCCCGTGAGCCACAATTACTGAGCCTGCGCGTCTGGAGCCTGTGCTCTGCAACAAGAGAGGCCGCAATGGTGAGAGGCCCGCGCACCGCGATGAAGAGTGGTCCCCACTTGCCACAACTAGAGAAAGCCCTCGCACAGAAACGAAGACCCAACACAGTCATAAATAAATAAATAAATAAATAAAAGAACGTGAATTTCAAAAAAAAAAAAAAAAAAAGGTTTTACGGATATTAAAAAAAAAAGAACCATTGATGAATCAGCTGTTCACGACCATTCAATAAAATAACCAACCCTAGAAACATTCCCATCAAACAAGTGCAAAATGAGCAAGCCCACTTTGCATATTTCTCAACCATGTTACTGACAGACTCAATAGCAAGAAACCAAGGGTAACTGCAACAATGAAAATAAGTAGAAAATGATTGGGTAGGTTTTTTTTGGCCACACCGTGCGGCATGCAGGATCTTAGTTCCCCGACCAGGGATCGAAGCCGGGCCCTTGGAAGTGAGAGTCCACTGGACCACCAAGGAATTCCCTGAATGGGTAGGTTTTTGTTAAAACTGGATTCCAAATTCAACAGCAATCACCCCATTCTGATAAGCATTTCATTTAACAACTATTCCTCAAATAACCCTATAATGGCCCTGGTACCAGTTTAGACATTACCCTGAACTAAGAAACTTTAGAGGAACATTTCATGTATCTGTGTCCATTTTACCCAATGAGCTCTTAAGCACAGACAGCACCATATCCTTCTATAGTTCTTCCCTATTATTTTACAGCACAGAGTAGGGGCTCAACTGTCACTTGTTGAACCGAACCAAATTTAAAAGTAGCATTGTCTGAAAGAGCAAGCAAGTCTGAGTTGAGGGAAAAAAGCAGTGAAGGATGGATCAATGTGCCAGAAATGGAAAAGACAAGAAAAGAGGTTAAGGAAGAAACACAAGGCTATATACACATGTGTAGTTCAGTGTTCCAAAAAATCTTAACTTGCTTAACTTGCTGAATTTATTCATTCATTAATTCATCTATCATACAATAAACACTTATTGAGCACCCACTAGGTGCCAAAGCATTGTTCTATAACAATGGTTCCCAAGCGGGGTGATTTTGTCCCCCAGGAGACAGTTGGAAATGTCTGGAGACATTTTTGACTGTCATGACGAGGGGGTGCTACTGGCATCTAGTAGACAGAAAACAAGGATGCTGCTGAACGCTCTATGGTGCACAGGGCAACCTCCCACAACAAAGAATTCTCCCGTCCAACAATGTCAGTAATGCTGAGGTTGATAAACCCTGTTCTAGAGGTTGAACTAGACAATTTTTTACAATCTTGGGGCCTACATTCTAGAGGAAGAGATAAACAAGGAAACAAATATAATCTCAACATTTCCATTACTAACAAAAAGAATGAAAAAAAAGAGAATCATAAAGGGAGAGTGCAGGAGTAGGGTATAGTGTTCTTTTAGATGAGGGCGGGGGCTGGGGGCTGGCTCTCCGAAGAAGTCTCTCCATGAACAGCCACGCCCTAGAAACATCTGGGGAAAGAGCATTCCAAAAAGCATTCACAAACATCAAAGGGAAAACCCCCTGAGATAGTAATGAGCTTGATGTGTTAGAGAACTAGTGAAAAAGCCAGAGTAACTAGAACAGGGTGAGGTGAAGAGTGAGAGGAGATGAAATCTGAGGCCTCTGTAGGCCATCCTCCAAATCCAAAAGTAGTATCCTTCTCCATCCAATATGCCTATTATACCAAAGAAGTCTAAACAAACCAACAGCTTCACACCCAAAGTAAACAAGTTCCATCAGTTATCTCGTTCACTAATCCCACAGACTGCGCCTCATCTCTCATTGGCTTGAGTACAGCTAGAGACCTAGGTACTAACTGGAAGCCTTCCAGGGTTAAAAGTCCCCTGATGGCAGTCTGCCCACCTGTCCACCTGCCCTTCAGCCTTGCTCCTGAAAAGCAGTACAGTATGGGGAAGCAGGAGCTCATTGCCACAGTGGCACAATGGCATCCAGTTCCTAAGCCACAGAACCCCACATGGGAGAACAGCCAGGAGCTACTGCCTAAGAGTATTCACATGCCACTGCAGGAGACTAATGAACAGCAGGAGCCAAACAGGTTCCTATAATTACGGAGGAACTGATGTCAACATAGAACTATGAACACGCCTCCATGTGTTCTAGGACAGAATACAGCAGAGAGTTTCCACTAAAGCATTTTTGGTTTCTCTAAAATACAAGGAAACAGACTAGAGTAACATTCTTGTTATTCATATTTTACCATCCTCCCCCCCGCCGCAAAAAGCTTTATATAGTCTGAAAATAATCTACAGCCCTCGTTTCTCAATGGAAAAGGTGCTCCCTCCCCCTTGAAATTCAATTCAGTCAAACCTCTGGTGAAACAGATTTCTATCATATGTAGAAATGGAATTAATTAAAATTCCAAGGTTACTCCATGAAGGGAAAAAAATCACTTTTCCAACTGCACGCATATTCCATCATGGAAATTCAACTCTGCAGCAAATCTGATTGATCCAACAAGTAATTTTTTAAAAAATCACAAAGGGACTGCCCTGGTGGCACAGTGGTTAAGAATCCGCCTGCCAATGCAGGGGACACGGGTTCGAGCCCTGGTCCGGGAAGATCCCACATGTTGCAGAGCAACTGGACCTGTGAGCCACAACTACTGAGCCTGCGCTCTAGAGCCCGCGTGTCACAACTACTAAGCCCTTGTGCCACAACTATTGAAGCTTGCACGCCTAGAGCCCATGCTCCACAATGAGAAGCCACCGCAATAAGAAGCCCGCACACCGCAACGAAGAGTGGCCCCCACTCGCCGCAACTAGAGAAAGCCCACACACAGCAATAAAGACCCAATGCAGCCAAAAATAAATAATAAGTAAACTAATTTTTAAAAAAATCACACGTACACCATGATAATTTAAACTGAAAATCCTAGACTTCTACAACTAAACCTGGATGTTTTACTCTTTACCTCAATGATTTTTCACTGTTACAAGCAGAACACAACCCTAGAAAAGGATAAAGGCAAAAGAAAGATATATAACTATATGATGAAATCCTTTCAAATATAATTTTCCTAATAAAAGCATAACTATACATCCCAAAATGCAGCTTTTCCCCCTAATATGACTCTTTCCTCTTGTCTCAGATTATTTTTCAAAAGCCCGAAAAACATAAACTCAGAAGCTTACATATTCATAGACAACTTGATGTGGTAAATATTAGGTACCACAGATTATGATTCCCAGTTACAGGGCAACCCAGCAGCCAAGTCCTCTCATCTAAAATGATCACAAATCAATGAGAAGTCTACTCTTGTGTGCAATAAAATAACCGCATCTGTGAAAAATGGCTTCATTAAAAAGACGGCTAGAGATAACTAATGCAAGAGCAACTGTAAACATAATACCTGAAAATCGTCCCACACAGAGATCAGGGAATGACCTCACCAAACATCCCCAGCCCCTACCACACCCCTCAAAGCAAAGAGAAAATCCTACTATCCTGAAAGCACTGAAGTATTGGGAAGGTGGGGGAACATATATAGAAAATAGTCAACTTCAGTAAATCAGTAATAGTTGAGAGTGCTGTAGTGCTTCAAAACATAGCCAGTGATTCACAGTCAATGAGACAATAACACTTTATTTTTATTTTTTGGCCGTGCAGCTTGCGAGATCTCAGTTCCCCGAGCAGGGATTGAACCCGGGCCATGGCAGTGAAAGCCTGGAATCCTAACCACTAAACCAGCAGGGAACTCCCAAGACAATAACACTTTAGATTTAGCACTGTTTTTGTGGCTTCATTCAGCAAAACTGTTTCAGTGAAACCTGTAAAATTCTACTAGAGCTGTTTTGATAGAGCTGTTCATCTTAGAATGTAAATCCTCTATGTCAGAGCTGACATGGCTTCCTCAGGCTGCATTTTAGCTAATAACAGCAAGACTTCCAACACCTGAGTACTAGGGTACTACACTTGGCCTCTACAACACAGCTAAGACAGGTACTATTTAGCTCCTGATCTCCAAGCGACTCACAGCAACCAAGGAGCAACGGTAAACACCTCATTTCCAGGTGTTTTACATACCAACAGTAAAAGATACAACTGTTTTTCCTTCCAAGGCCTAGGAATCTACAACACAAAAAGAAGAGAATGTGCCCTCTCATATTGTCAAAGTTAAAAACAAACTTCAAATCACAGTGCTTTAACATCTCCAAAAATGATGCTGCATAAATCTAAGGCAGATAATTAGTAGATTTGTTTTTAAAGCCTGAGTCAATTTTCCATTTCAAAAACAAAAAACAGATTCCTGGATTTGGACAGTGAAATGATGCAGAGTAGCTCAATATTCATAACTAATATTTCCTCCCCACCCACACATCCCAGGAACCAGTGGGTTTACAAATGTTGGCTAAAAAAATGGAGTCATACAAGGCCAAAGTTATTACCATTAGCCAGCATTTAACTACAGAAGAGAGGAGTTAATCAGATGAAGGACACATTCTAATTCAGAAATCCAGACCAAAGCTAGACAGACTAAAACACAGTCGGAATACAAAAGCAACTTAGGATAGCAATAAATGGTTTAGAAGATCCTTCTAAAACACAGCTTCCAAACTTGTCTGAAGATAAGACACATCCTAGGGCATTTGTTTAAAAATCAAACACAAAAAAGATTGCTGGGCCCTAATCCAGACCTACTAAAATCAGAAATTTCACAGGAGAGAGATCTGAGAATCTGTATTTTCAATGAGCACCTTAAGTATTCTTGGTGTTAGGGAAGTCTGGAAAACAGTGTTCTAAAGGAGCATTAGCAATCAACTGCTATCTGAATGGGTTTCAGTAAAGAAAAGGTGATGAATACGTTGGTTAAACATGATATGTCCGTGCATTTATCACACATAAACACCATCAAAATTACAGCAAAGGGATTTTTTAAGGCATAAACTTCAAAAAAGAAAAAAAAACGGGAAAGGCGACAACAACATAAAGAGAGACGTCAACAAAATTTTGGAAGCTGGAAAGCAGATGCACTAGTGATAAATAACTTCACAGAAAGGAAAAAGCTAAATGCTTGCAGCAGTAAGAAGCAAGCAGGTTCCTACCACAGACTCTCAGAAAAGGCTCAGAAATTGGAGGCACCTAATACCTCTGCATAAAGGAGTGTAGGAGGGGCTAAAACAGAATTGGCTGAAAATCTGTATAAGAAATAAGATTCTTCCATCCTCTCTGTCCCCTTCCCCATGATGCCTGGCAGAAGATGAGAGAAGTTGAACCAGAGGGCCTCTTGAACCAAGGGACCAGTCATAGCTAAGGGCAGCAGAGCCATAATGAAAACAGAGGGATCAAGTGAATGTCTAACTTGTACTCAACAATGAGACCTCTTCCCCCATCCCCAGCTCTCTTCTCCCACTTGGCTCCAAAACACCTGCTGCTGGGCTTATACTCTCTAGGCAGAAGACTGGAGCAGCCCTCTATGAGGAAAGTGACCAGTGCCAATTCACCCTAAAATGGTGCCCACCATTTGATGAGCCAGGGCTCCACACTCAGCTTTTTAGTGCCTCATCCTTAAAAATGAACAGACATAGCCAAGAATTATCAGACATTTCAAGAAAACCTCTAACATGAAAGACAGGAATCAAAGCAAACAAAACACAATTCCTGACAACATGCAAAAATATTTATACATAAAATTCTAGGGCTTCCCTGGCGGCGCAGTGGTTGAGAGTCTGCCTGCCAATGCAGGGGACACGGGCTCGAGCCCTGGTCTGGGAAGATCCCACGTGCCGCGGAGCAGCTGGGCCCGTGAGCCACAATTACTGAGCCTGCGCGTCTGGAGGCTGTGCTCCGCAACGAGAGGCCGCGATAGTGAGAGGCCCGCACACCGCGATGAAGAGTGGCCCCCACTTGCCACAACTAGAGAAAGCCCTCGCACAGAAACGAAGACCCAACACAGCCATAAATAAATAAATAAACAAATACTTAAAAAAAAAAAATTCCAAAAAGATTTCCTGGAAATTAAAAAAACTGATAGCAAGGACTTCCCTGGTGGTGCAGTGGTTAAGAATCCACCTGCCAATGCAGGGGACACGGGTTTGAGCCCTGGTCCAGGAAGATCCCACATGTTGTGGACCAACTAAGCCCACGTGCCACAACTACTGAGCCTGCGAGCCACAACTACTGAGCCCACGTGCTACAACTACTGAAGCCCATGCGCCTAGAGCCCGTGCTTCACAACAAGAGAAGCCACCACAATGAGAAGCCCGTACACCGCAACCAAGAGTAGCCCCCGCTCGCCACCCCAACTAGAGAAAGCCCGCATGCAGCAACAAAGACCCAATGCAGCCAATAAATAAATAAATTTATTTTTTTTAAATTGATAGCAAATATTAAAAATACAATAGAAGAGTTGGAAGAAAAAGCTAAGGCTATCTGAAAATTGAATGAGAAAAAAAGAAATTCACAAGGGAAAAAAAATTACGGGGCCATTCTAGGAGTTTCACCATCTGGATTCCCAGGAAAGGGGTTCCCAGAAAGAGAGAAGAGAGAAATAGTTATCAGAGAGAGAATATACTATAAAAGATGTTAATACAAGAAAACTTCCCAAGACAGATGGAAATAAGTTGCAGACTGAAAACGCCCACTGAAGGTCAACCATGATGGTTTGTTTTTTTTTTGGCCGCACCACCGGGCTTGTGGGATCTTAGTTCCCTGGCCAGGGATCAAACCTGGGCCCCCAGCAGTGGAAGTGTGGAGTCCTAACCACTGGACCACCAGGGAATTCCCAAGCATGATGAATTCTAATAACCATCCCAAGGCACATCATTGCATTTCAGAATACCAGGGATAAAGACAAGACCCTAAATGGGACTTCCCTGGTAGCCCAGTGATTAAGACTCTGCACTTCCAATGCAGAGTCTTCCAGGGGTGCAGGTAAAGACAAGACCCTAAAATCTCTCAGAGGAAAAACAGATCCCACACAAAGAATCTAGAATTGGAATAGCATCAAACTTCACAATATGATTTTTGAAAGTTAGAAAACCACAAAGGCTTAAAATTTCCAAAGAAATATGATCCCCAACATAATATTTTATATCTAATCACACTACCAACCAGTGTGAGGGTAGAAAAGAGATGATTCCGACATGCAAGACCTCAAAAAATGCACCCCCTCCTATAGACCTTTTTTCATAAAGCCTCTGGAAGAGACTCCACTAATGTGTTCGAGTGTACTGAAAAGAGAAACTTTCATCCGAGTTTAGGGATGAATTAATGATTGACACTCAGAAAATCAAGTAAAAAAAAAAAAAAGAAAAGAAAAAAGGCAATTATTATACTTAGGGGAAAGAAGTATAAAGAAGGAAATATAATCATAGTACACAGTCAATATACTGGATGCTTTTTTTTTTTTTCTTCTTTTGATAACACTCACCTCTACTCCCTTCTGGACTCATGGGAGAGGAGGGAGGCTGGAGGTCTGGGAACTACTTTTCCTAGAATCCCCTGTCAATGGGGCTGTGGTTTAAATTCCACCGACACAACTCATTCACTCACTATCTGGAAGATGGAAGGAAGGTGGATGCTATTATTGACCTTCCAGGAGCAATGAGCAGGTGTGTGGCCTCCAACAGATGACAGACATGTGGTTTGCAGCAGTTTTCAATATTCTGTAAATTGCCTGCTTTGGTGTTTAAGGCAGCCAAGATTATTAATGGTTGCAGTTTCTTACAATCCCTGCAAGTGGCTTTCCCTGACCTATGCTCCCCTGGCCTTTCAATGATTTGGTAATCTGTGAAACATCAAGAATGGTTGGTTTTTCTATTTGAATCCTGATATATAACACAAAAACATACAAATTATTGATTTAATCAAGATTGTGATATATCTCTATTAGGCAGATAGCAGGAAGGGTTGAGCGTGAAAAGCAGCATAAGAATGCAAAATTCAGTGTCCACAGTAGAAATTCAATAGATATCTAAGAATGGAAAAACCAAGACATAATAGTGTGAGTATACTATGTAGAAGCATGAAGGTAATATACATCAGGAAAAAATACCAGAAGTATTCAAAGTGATTGAGGACAAATAAGGAGAAATGGAGCAGCTTTTTAAATTGTAAGACTTATAGTACTATTTGACTCTTTAAACGATGTATTCTTACTATATTGATTTTTTAAATTTAATTACTAAAAATCAAAAAAATCTAACGCCGTATAAGCAAAACCAAGCTTCAGACTGACCAAAATTTCAAAAAAATGAGGTCAGTACTGGATCTGCTACCAATGCAGTTAAAGAGAGTAGAAAATCCCAAACAAACCAAAATAACCCGTGTCTCACTCAACTGTAACAGAAGCAGGCTGCCTAATGCAACCCGAATCTCTGGCACAGCCTGGGTGCAACCAGTGTTCACCACCCCAGAGCTCACTCCACCACAGGTCAAATATGGGAGGAACTTCCAGGCCACTATGAGAAATCGTGACCAAAATTTAACTGCAAATGTAAGCACAAAAATAGAGGGATAAATCTTAAAATCAATTAACTTAGCCCCCTTTTTAAAAGGTCTTCTCCTCAATTTAATGCAACTAATTGAAAAGCAAAAATAACCATCTGTTGTCAAAATATCTTTAGAAGTTCTAAGAAACTGTTAATGAGATTAAAAGACTGTTACCAGGTAGGCTGAAACCTAGTCACTGATGACAAAAAGCAGCTCTTCTCACTCTAGGTTGGCCATCTCACAGTACTAGCCCTCGGCTTCTACGTGCCTTCCTTCATTTGCACACCCCAAATATAAAAGTAGAAAGTTTATACAGAGAACAGTCAGAAGGAAAATCAGTGATGACAGTCTCCATTAAGAAAAGGTCTGGGCTTCCCTGGTGGCGCAGTGGTTAAGAATCCGCCTGCCAATGCAGGCGACACGGGTTTGAGCCCTGGTCCGGGAAGATCCCACATGCCGTGGAGCAACGAAGCCCGTGCACCACAACTACTGAGCCTGTGCTCTAGAGCTCGTGAGCCACAACTACTGAGCCCACGTGCCGCAACTACTGAAGCCCGCGTGCCTAGAGGCTGTGCTCCGCAACAAGAGAAGCCACCATAATGAGAAGCCTGCACACGACAGAGTAGCCCCAACTCGCCACAACTAGAGAAAGCCTGCATGCAGCAACGAAGACCCAACGCAGCCAAAAATAAATTAATTTTTTTAAAAAAGACCTGAAAGAAAATTTAAGAAGATGCTCCATAAAATGTTGATTCAGGCTCCACATGGAGAGAAGTGTCATGCCTCATTTCAAAGATAATAGATTAAGTCCCAACTCACCACAGATAATCTTATAACAAAGCTATGACTTTCATTGAAGAGTCTCTTCTCTCACTCTAACACCCTTAAGCCATCAGATACACATATGCTCCTTGCTGAAATGCTAGAAAAATTTGCACATTTTCATTCCTTGATCACTAGTGATGGTCTGCTAAACCAAGAGTCTACTTTGAGCTATGAAAATAGGGCAAGCTGATCCAATTACACAAGAAAGGTACTAAATCAAACAGGACCATCTGGGCTTTGGGGAAGAGTACTGTGATTCCTGAACAAACGTCAATATAAAATATACAGCAGATAGGGCTTCCCTGGTGGCGCAGTGGTTGAGAATCTGCCTGCCAATGCAGAGGACACGGGTTCAAGCCCTGGTCTGGGAAGATCCCACATGCCACGGAGCAACTGGGCCCGTGAGCCACAATTACTGAGCCTGCGCATCTGGAACCTGTGCTCCGCGACAAGAGAGGCCGCGATAGTGAGAGGCCCGCGCACCGCGATGAAGAGTGGCCCCCGCTCGCCGCAACTAGAGAAAGCCCTCACACAGAAACAAAGACCCAACACAGCCATAAGTTAATTAATTAATTAATTTAAAAAATATATATACAGCAGATAAAAATGTTTTCATATATTCAGAGTTATAATGGCCCTTGAGCTACTGATTCATTTGCATGTCCAATAAGTCGTAGGCATCATGTTAAGACATATGTCCTAGATGACGGGTATGACAAATTATATTCAGTAGTTCACAATAAGAACATCTGTGTTCTCTCTCCAGCCCCATGAGGCTTACAAAAACAACAGTCAATAGTCCCCAGAAGTGAAGAGGTTTTCTGTTTCCTAAATAAGCAGGTCTGGCAAACTAACAATCCCATCATTCCCCATATAAGAACTGCTCCCCAACAATCTCCAAACCAGTTCTCGAGAGCCCAAAATTTTAAGTCCTAATCCAGCCACGCAAGTTTAATTTGCAGGACCTAAAAGAAATCAAGATAAAAGAATAGGCTTTACCCAGGAAAGTTTTTAGAAAACATGTTCCACTCTACAGGCATCATACTCCTTTATGATACTGATGGTTTCAGCATCAACACTGGTAAACTACTACATGTGGAAAGAAGTGGCAGGAAAAAACGTCTATTGTAAAGGTTGAGCTCAAAATTCACTATGCCATTTATCTGTATCTTTGGAGAGATCACACTCTGAAGCCTTGCCTCCTATCTCTCTGCTTCTCACTCCCTAAGCTCCAGACACACTGGAACTTCCTTCAATTCTTCAAAATAGCCAAGTTCTTTCCCTCCTCAGGACCTTCATCTATGCCATTTCCTCCCCTCATCCTTTAGGTTTCAGCCTTAGAAGTCAATTCCTCAGGGACCTTACCTGACTGCCCGCCTTCCCAATGAACCAGGGTTAGGCTTCACATTAGCTCTCTCCACAGCACTTATAGCAAGAGTAATTAATTATTTGTTTAATGGATGTTTTCCCCACTAGACCATAACCGCATGAGTGCAAGGTCTGAGTCAGTTTTGTTCACTGCTGTATCTCCAGCACCTACCACAGTGCCTGGCACACAGCAGGAGCTCAAAAATTGTCACATAAGTGAATGACAGGGCCCAAAACAAGCAGTTTCAGCAATTCTACTTATAATTTACCCTACAGACATAGTCACACATGCAAAGGGCCAAATATATATAGTTATTCACTGGAGCATAGTTTGTAACAGCAAAAGACTGGAAACATTATATATCTAAAAGACTAGAAACATTAAATATCTACCAGTATAGGGCAGGTGCCAACTCTCTTTACTGCTCATGCGGAATGATGGTCAAAATAAGTTTCTTAAAAACTGCAGATAGAATTAGCAGTGTGCTACACTTGTTTAAAAAAATGCAAGAAATGTATGTATTTGCTTTACATGTACACAGTATCTCTGGAAAGGATCTCAAGAAACTGATAATATTAGCTGGCTCTGGGAAGACGAACTGCAATGAAAAGTAGACAAGGGTGGAGGGCAGACTATTCACTGTATACCATTTTTTTTACCTTTCAAATTCTGGGCCACGTGAGTGTATTATCTATTTAAAAGAATAATATTTGTCAGGACTTCCCTGGTGGTCCAGTGGCTAAGACTCCACGCTCCCAATGCAGGGGACCCAGGTTCAATCCCTGGTCAGGGAACTAGATCCAACATGCATGCCGCAATGAACAGTTTGAATGCCACAACTAAAGAGCCCGCACGCAGCAACGAAGATCCAGTGTGCTGCAATGAAGACCTGGTGCAGCCAAATAAATAAATAAATAAAATATTAAAAAAAAAAATTTGTTAAAGACAGTCCTGTCCTTATAAGACAGTGATAGCAAGAGTTTAAATTAATCTCATACCTGGATCTTTGATGACAAACACCCTGCCTACATCTGAGCACAGGGAAGGTAGAAGTGGAAAGAAGGAAAACTCACTATCCACAAATCTCAGACAGCTTGTCCCATAGTAGACTGTACCACTTTAGAAAATGTCTTTTTTTCTTTTTTAAACAACCAATTGTTCCAATCCGGACTTATGGAGAATGTTTCACAGTCAGAGGGATTATTGGGAGGAAAAAAAGGGATTATTGGATTCAGCATTTCTATAAGCACAGAAAGCCGGCTGATGAATTTGTACTGAAGAATTATCATAAATACCAACTAAAAACAAATTACTTTCACTCAGGGGCCTCAATCTAAATGGAGCTTAATATGAATCCATGAAGTTTAAGAAACTAAAAATTTTTTGAAAACCAATTATTAAAATGGGGAGGACATCTACACACGTTCCTTGGATATACAGATGTGCCAAACTTCAAGACACTCTTCAGGAAAGAAAGACCTGAGACTAGGCTGAACACAACTCCAATAATCATATTTGTTACCACAATCAAAGCCCTGGACCAGAGTCAAAACCTTTGGATCTGAACCTGCATATCAGGAACAGAATACTCTGGACTAACAATGGCAAGAGAAAGGTGAATCCAGGGCCACCAAGAAGAGGATTTGTTTTGGGGTTATCTCCAATGTTCCAAGGGCCACTGTCACACACTGCAAGAAATGATCTTCATAATCCATTCCAAGACCTAATGGAGACACAGTTATCTTCAAATAATTATCCCCTGAAAAACAAAAGGGTAGGGACTTCCCTGGTGGCTCAGTGGCTAAGACTCCGCGCTCCCAATGCAGGGGGCCCGGGTTCGATCCCTGGCCAGGGAACTAGATCCCACATGCCGTGGAGCAACTAACAGTTCGCACGCCACAACTAAGGAGCCCACATGCAGCAACTAAGACCCAGAACAACCAAATAAATAAATAAATATTTTTTAAAAAAAGGGGGTATTCACTAAGTAGAACACACTGAAAAGGGTATTTACTAAGTAGCATTAAGTATTTAGTACAGCCATACTAAATTGTTATAACTTTGCCAAGCCTAAATGGCAAGTTAGAAGCCAATTCCTGGCTCCCCTATTTGATAACCTATTTGCCTCCACAGGCATGGTAAGTCAAAATATTAAGAGATCTAAGACTGACACAGACATTAGCAAATGTATCACCTTCGTTCCCTACTAACATTGTTTTTCTCCATAAAGTTCTATTCAGCATTTTAAAATACCCCTCGATAATAATACCAAGAAGTGCTCGTGAGTTTAGCCCGTGGCTCCCCAGGCTCAAAGGCTTGGGACTGAGAGTGAGGAGAAAAAAAAGTTGGAAACACTCTTTCTCTCTTCCTCAATGCCTTGGACTTTCAAAGCTAGGCAAAGGCAATGATTCTGCATTTAATCACCAGATGAATAAGTAACAGATTTGAATTTAGGAGAAACATAAAGGCGTGTAAGAACATTCAGTAAAGAGTACCGCCTCCATTTCCTTGCAGAGCAGCTCTCAGGATCTGCCAATGAACCTCACTTTGACATGAAACACCCCATCCACTCTAATCCGGGCCACATCCCTCAAGAGACAGTCAACCGGAACTCTGCCAACTTCTGCTCGGGAGCTGTGTAAAGAACAGCAGCAACAAGAGCCTACTTTGAGAAGGAGATCAACAATCACACTCAAGAAGAAAAGAAGTTATGTGGCAAAGGGAAGCATGTTGCCAAAATGTTAGTCACAGCTTCAAGGTCCTGGTTTGTGTTTCTGCAACTATTCTTTGCTTTGACAGAGTCCATTCTCTGGCCCAGCAAACCCAGCTCAGCTTCTGTCCACCCTCCCCATTTGAAGCAGTCAAAAATCCTTTCAATTTGGTGGTATCAAACTGTGACACAGACAAGATGTCCACCAGAGACTGAAAAGGAGGAAAAAAATGTGCAATTTGCCGTTTTCCACTTGGGACTGGCTCCAGTAGAGCAATGGAAACACATGACAGGATAGGAAAAATGGAAAACCATTATGTGAAAGAAGAAGGCTATATCAAAAGTCTGCCCAGAGCTCTGACAACTTACTTCAATACCTTAAAAACAAACCAAAAAGACACACTGTAGGTTGAAATGACAGCAAAATATTAAGCAAGTTTTTACTCCCAAATCAGTGTACAGATGGGTTACATCCTGATAAACCTATTGTAAATTGAAAATACTGTTAAGTCGAAAAGACATTTAATACACCTGACCTACGGAACATCATAGCTTAGCCTAGCCTACCTTAAATGTGCTCAGAACACTTACAATAGCCTACAGTTGGGCAAAATCACCTAACACAAAACCTATTTTATAATAAAGTGTTGAATATCTCACGTCATTTACTGAATACTGTACTGAAAGTGAAAGACAGAATGGTTGTATAGGCACAGAATGGTTTTAAGTGTATCAGCTGGTGCGGATGACTGGGAGTTGAGGCTGTCTGCCTCTGCTCAGCATCACAAGAGAGTACGGTGCCAAATCAGGGAACGATCAAAATCAAAAATTCAAAGTACAGCTTCCACTGAATGCATATCACTCACACACCATTGTGAAGTTGAAAAATCTTTAATCGAACCACGGTAAGTCAGGGACCACCTGTATACACTTCATACCTGCAGTTCTTCCTGGGGTTGGGTTGCTGAAACAGGCTGAACCAGCAGCCCCCGGTTTTCAGAATTACTTCAGAACAATAGGAACACAGGTTCAAGTCCACCAGGTTACTCTCCCAATCAAAGAGCCCAAGAAGTCAAGAAAGAATATCCGACAATTTTCCCTTCGAAAGAAATAGGACTCGTCCCTTCCCTTCTTAAAAGCCATCAGTAAAACCAGAAAACTGCACAGCTCTCAACACCTTCCACTTTCCTCTGCATTTCACCTTTGTGCTGACATCACCTAACTAATCAGTACCAACTAAGGTAAACACTACTCTGATATCAAGTGTGAGTTAGAATCTGCCCCTTCTTAAGCAAATCCACATCAGACTTCAGAAATGCCAAGACCTTCAGGAACACTTCCAAGCTAAACAAATTCACCTAAGGGCAAAGTGTTTATAGAGTATTATGCCCAAAGAAAAAGCTAGAACAGTCAAGATGTTAAAGGATTAAGAATAAAGAAGCTAAAATTGTCCACGAGCACACTGGTTCCCCAACAACTGGCAAAAAGGGCCAAAGTGACTGGACCAAAGCAAAAGGCTCAACTGTCTACAACACTATTTTTCAGTGAATTCTCAAAGACAATAAAATAGAAAATAAAATACTGCATTCTTCCACATTCTCCATCAACCAACCTTATTTATTCCCAATTCTAACTTCCCCATCTCGGTCTTGATGGCAGCCAATACAATGTAACACAACAATATGAAATTTTTGGCTACTAAAAGTTGACACTGAGAAAAGTTTAAAAATTGGGCATGTTTCAAATCAAAACCAACTCCTCCCTGGCACACACACACACACACACACACACACAAAATGTGCAAGGCTGAGAGGAAGAAACTGGGAAAGACATGTCTTCTAAATATCAATAGCTCAATCCAATTTTCGGGGATCACTTCTTTGCAACCACTTTAGAGATCCTACTTGGTTAACACAATCTTTTAGAAGCAGAGAGGGATCAAACCTACATTTCCAAGTGAAAAAAATGAGACACTTTAATGATTTGCCTCAAAGTCGCTTAGTAAATCCTTAAGAGTCCTTGTTCCCTGAGATTCTGTTCTGGTTTGTAAAAGGAGAAAAAAGTCACCCAAAACATGCCATAAGTCACTCAGAAACAAACACAGGGCAAAAATTACACCATGAAAAGGGAGGTGGATCCTGGAGGTGCCCAGAACTAAGACTTCACATCACTCCAACCTGAACCCTCAACTGCAGGTCGCTCCCATGCGAACCCCAAAGTATCTCAATCCAGCCTTTGACTCAAATCTGATTCCTTCTCAACCAATGTTCTCCAGATTCCCTCTAGTGTAAGCAATTTCCTCAGTTATCCCTTCAACCATTGGTTTTCACTCATCAACTCCCAAAATGTCACGGCGGCCTCCTCACCCGGAGCATCCTGTTAATTACCTGTTCCCAACAGGTCCTCCCTCCCCATCTCCCTTTTTGCGCACGGTTACCTCGTTCCTCACCCTGAGTTGCCGTCTTACTCACCCAACCCTTCAGGATCCCTTATTTCCCGTCTCTCAATAACCTTCCTCCCCATTTCACAGTCAGCGCTCGCCCCACACCAATTCCCGACCACTCCTCCCTACTTAGATTCCCCACGGCCCCTCTTCTCCAGGTTATTCAGACCCAGCCCCCACTCCCCCTCCCCTCAGGTCCCGCCCCCAGGACCCCTCTCTCCCACAGGCCCCTCCTCCAAAGTCCCCCTCTCTCCTCAAGCTCCGCCCCCATCGCCCCTCCCCCGGCTCTCCCTCCCATTCAGGTCCTCAGGTCATTTCAGCGACGGACCCACCCTCCCCGGCCTCTTCCCGACCTAGGCACAGCAGCTCCGGGAGCGAATCCTCCGCCACCTCCGCTCCGGCTCCGTCCCGTCCTGCTCGCCCCCCCCCCCCGGCAAGCTCCCTTTCTCGCCGCCGCCGCCCCTTTTGCCAACCCGGAAATGGATCTGCTCCCACCGTCCCCAGCGTCCGCGAACAAAATGGAGGAGGGGGAAAAAGGAGGAGGGAGCAGAGCGCGAAGAGTTGCTACACGCATGCGCCCCTGGAAAGCCCTCCCCCTGCCAGCGCACGTAAAGGCGGAAGTGGGCGGGTGGCCGGCATCTGGAGAAGGTCACAGGAATTTGGTTTAGCGGCTAAAAGCAGGGATCGCAACTTTGGCTGCGATTAGAATCACCTGGGAAGACTTGAATAAATAGTGATACCTGAGTTCCATCCCCAGAGATTCTGATTTAATTGGTCTTGTGTATGGCTAGGCATCGGAACTTTTAAAATTGCGAAAGTGATTCTAACATGTTGCGGAGGTGGAGAATCACTGAGCTGAACATCTTTTTGAATATCTTTTTCATCTTTTTGGCGCGCGCGCGCGGACACACACACACACACACACACACACACCATAAATGTCCTTTCCTAATTTCGAGTTAACGAAGAACCCGCCCCAGTCAACCTTGCAAGGGCTCAGTAGTCAAGCTCCGGTTGTCACGGCAACAGAGGCAGGCCTTGTTAACAAGTTATCCTTAACGTCATCTTAGCTGCCTGACTCGAACACCTGTGAACATCCGTTTCCTCTTTGCCGGGCCTGGGCTTCCTCAGTTTCCAGAGCTGGGGGTTGGTGCTGCGGACTTCCAGCTGCTTGGGTCAGGGAAAGGAATCCTGTGCCCTCCCTGGTGGGGCTGCTGTTAACTCGGTCCCAGCTGACTAAGGATCCCTCCCTAGTTCACCCACAAAAGTGCTTTTCCGTTGCAGTCAACCCCATTGTCTTATATCTTCACAATGTCCTTTGGGTCTCTCCATCATCCTTATTTACGCTGAATCCGAAGTAAGCGGACAGAATTGGGACTTAGTTCTCACTACTTACTGCATGCCCTTGGGCCTCTGCCACCCTATCTGTAAAATGGGTCTACATAATAGTGCCTGTCCCAACTGTTTCATAGGGTTGTTGGAAGGCTCAAATGAGGTAATGAATAGGAAAGCACGTGATAAACCATACGTCATTATTATTTTTGTTTTCCTTCTGTTCTGCACCACCCACTAGTCAAGTAAATGTCACAACATTCACTGCGTACCTGCTGTGGGCCAGGCACTGGGCTAGGCATCAGAAGATGGCTACAGAGGTGACGAAGACAGAGCCTCTGCCCTAGGAACTCACTGGGTGGTGGGCAAACTGGCATGTAAACATCTGGCTGAGATACAAGTCAGCATGTGATTAGTGCCATGGGGACATATGGGCTGTGGGACCTCAGACAAGGGAGTGATTATTTTCTGCTAAAGAATGGGAGAAGATTTGGTAAACGGTTTGAACTCAGCCTTGAAGGAGCAGTAGAATTTTATTGCTAATCAGAGAAGGCGGGGAACATATTCCAGGAATAGGGATCAGTAGGTGCAAAGATAAAGATTTTCAGGTATGTAGTCCTATATGCCTGAAGGTGGGGTGACTGGACCAGGGACACGGTAGATTTAAACTCCCAGCTCTTCAACCTCATCACCATTCTGTCCCCTCCTCACTCACTATACACTGTGCAGACCCACATCTTTTTTCTTTTTAATTAATTAATTAATTTATTTTTGGCTGTGTTGGATCTTTGTTGCTGCACGCGGGCTTTCTCTAGTCGCGGCGAGCGGGGGCTTCTCTTGTTGGGGAGCACGAGCTCTAGGCGCGAGGGCTTCAGTAGTTGTGGCACGCAGGTTCAGTAGTTGTGGCTCACAGGCCCAGTTGCTCCGCAACATGTGGGATTTTCCCGGACCAGGGCTTAAACCCGTGTCCCCTGCATTGGCAGGTGGATTCTTATCCATTGCACCAACAGGGAAGTCCCCAGACCCGCTTTCTAGTGCTGCAATGCACCAAGTGGTTCCTCAAGGCCTTTGTATTGGTTGCGCTCTGCCTCTTCCTCATTTTTCAGGCTTTAGCTCAAATGTCCCCTCCTCAGAGGGCATTCCTTGCCCACCATAGCTAATGTAAGCCCTCCATTTTTTATCACATTACTCCATGATAAGAGCAGCCACTAGGGTGCAATACAGGAACATCTCACCTAGACTGGGAGAAATAGGTGTAGGCTGCATAAAGAAAGTAGTATCTAAGTGAGACCTGATGGGTAAATAGGAATTGGCCAGGCACAGAGGGTAAGGAAAAGCATTCCAGGGCAGAGGGAGAATACGAACTAAACAAGAAGAATCATGCCCCATTCCAAAAACTGAAAGCATTTTGATGTAGTTAGAGCAGGAACTTATGGGAGAGGCAAGAAATTTGATCGAAGAAGTAATCATAACATCTGACATTTATCAATACTTGCCATGTGCCAGGCACTGTCATAACTTCACATGTCATAACTCACTTATCCTCACGATAACTTTCTGAGGTAGGTATTGTTACCTCCATTTTACAGATGAAGAAACTGAGACACAGGAAAGTTAACCATCTTGTCCAAAGACACATACATACAGGGACTTCCCTGGTGGCGCAGTGGTTAAGAATCCGCCTGCCAACGCAGGGGTCACAGGTTCGAGTCCTGGTCTGGGAAGATCCCACAGGCTGTGGAGCAACTAAGCCAGTGCGCCACAACTACTGAGCCTGTGCTCTAGAGCCTGCGAGCCACAACTACTGAGCCCGTGTGCCACAACTACTGAAGCCCACGCGCCGTGAGCCCGTGCTCCGCAGCAAGAGAAGCCACTGCAATGAGAAGCCTGTGCACCGCATCGAAGAGTAGCCCCCACTCGCCTCAACTAGAGAAAGCCCGCACACAGCAGCAAAGACCCAACGCAGCCAAAAATAAATAATAAATTAATTAATTAATTTTAAAAATACCTGCCATGTGCCAGGCACTGTCATAACTTCACATGTCATAACTCATTTATCCTCACGATAACTTTCTGAGGTAGGTATTGTTACCTCCATTTTACAGATAAAGAAACTGAGACACAGGAAAGTTAACCATCTTGTCCAAAGGCACATACATACACGGACTTCCCTGGTGGTCCAGTGGTTAAGAATCCACCTTCCAATGCAGGGAACACAGGTTTGATCCCTGGTCAGGGAACTAAGATCGCACATGCTGCGGGGCAACTAAGCCCACGCACCACAACTACTGAGCCCGTGCACCACAACTAGAGAAGCCCACGTGCCACAACAAAGACCCAGGGCAACCAAAATAAAAATAATAAAATAAAATAAAATAAATATCATAGCGTAGTTTAAAGAAAAAAAGACACGTACCTACAAAGTAGCAGAACTATCTGCAGAGCCTGTGCATACCAAATGACCCTGCACCCTACCAGACCCCAGCATCCCTTTATTATAACAAATATAACTCAACTTTACTATCCCCAAGTGAAATTAACCTAATTTAACCTATCTGAATTTTTTTTAAAAAACATGATTTCAAAAAATATATCAATGTAATGCTCTCACTATAAAAAAGACAAATAAGAGGAAGGCATTTCAATATATCAATGCTCAGGTATCACTACACTGGAAGATGTATAGTGAAGTATTCAGATGCTTGTGAAACAGGAGGGAAGGGGACAGGGCACAACCTTTGAAGGAATGACATAGCCCAAGGACATGACATAAGCTGATTAGAACCAAATGGGTCCAAGATGGCAGACAAGTCGACTTCCATTAGGCCTTGAGCCTCAGTATACGCTCACTGTAACACATCAGCAAGCTAAATGACACATCCACAGGTGCAATGACAGTTTCAAGACCAACCACAAGGATCAAGAAGTGGGCAGTGGCCCAGTTCCTGGAAATCCCCGCCCCTTCCTGAGATACCTGAAATATTCCTCCCACTCATTAGCCTGTGAAATTACCCATCCCTATAAAAACTGACAACCCCATACCCTGGGACCTTTCTCGCCTTCTGAGATGGCCCACACTCTTCTCCATGGAGTGTGCTTCTCTCTAAATAAATCCTTCCTACCTATCACTTTGTCTCTCACCGAATTCTTTCTGCCATGAGACATCAAGAACCTGAACTTCATTAAGTCCTGAAACTAGGTGTGTGATCTCAGATGGAAGACTGTGGGTTTTGGCCGGGTTCGAGTCCTAGCCACGTGGTTTCAAGTCCCAATCTGGGTTTAGGCTGGGTTCGAGTCCTGGCACTGAGGTTCAAGTCCCAGTCTGAGGTGCACGGTTTCACTAGCACTCATACCTAGAATCACTAAGAATGTGACAGGGACAAATGCAGACTGACCTAAGGGTATTATGTTGGGCAATGTTGTCATTTGCGATTTGATTTTCCCAAATGGTGAACAGCTCTTGTTAAAGTTCTGAACAACACAGAACAACAGAGTAGTTGTATTCTTAGAAAAGGCGGATTATATTAAATATGTGCAAAAATATTGTATATTTCTATTTTCCTATTCTGACCATATGACAGACTAAGTACCTTGGCGACCTTCTCCCTAACAACTAAAAATCCTAGATAAAATTTTTTAAAAATATTTATTTATTTATTTGGCTACACCGGGTTTTAGTTGTGGGATCCTCGTTGCCACGTGTGGGATCTATCTTGCGGCATGCAGGATCTTTTTTTTTTTAGTTGCAGCACGCAGGATCTTTGTGGCAGCATGTGGGATGTTTAGTTGTGGCATGCAAACTCTTAGTTGCGGCGTGTGGGCTCTAGTTCCCTGACCAGGGATCGAAGCTGGGCCCCTGCACTGGGAGCCCAGCATCTTAGCCACTGGACCAACAGGGAAGTCCCTATTTTTTTTTTTTTTTAACTCTTAAATGCTTTGATGGAAAATTGAGGAATTTTCAGGGCAAACAAAGTAAGTGAAGGCAGGGGACATAAAGAGAGATGAGTGGAACACTGAAGCAGGCTTTTGCTCTGAGGACACTTGCCTAACTTGGTTTCCCTCTTGCCCTAGAGATAAAATCTAACTTTTCATGAGAGATAATAAAGTCCTTCACAAATTGGCCCCTGGCAACTTGACAGTGTAGCATGGGGCAGTGGTTCTCCATGGGGGCATGTTGGAAATTCATGGTGGCTTTTTTTTTTTTTTTTTTGGCCCCACTGCAAGGCTTGTGGGATCTTAGTTCCCTGACCAGGGATTGAACCTGGGCCCTCAGCAGTGAGAGCATGGGGTCCTAACCATTGGACCGCCAGGGAATTCCCTGTGGTGGTTTTTTTGTTTATCACAATGATAAGTTCGTGCTACTGGCATTTGGTAGGCAGGAGTTAGGGATGCTAGATTTTGGCAATGGAAGGGACCATTCTGCACAACCAAGAATTATCCACATGACTTTCACTGTCTTACTGAACATTCTGTGTGAAAAATCTATTATCATCTGAGCCTAGAATCTATCTCCATTAACTCTACATCCAAGGGAGGAGGGGACAGGTTTATTTCTGGTTCACCCTAACCATGAGGATGTAGTCCTTTGGGGTCCCATCTTTATGAAGGAGAATGTCCTGTTAAACTCCCCTGTTGAGGAGGTCCTGGGGTGTTTTCTTTTCCCACAAGACCTGGAAAAAGCTCAAATTCATCTAGTTAGGCAAACACGGGTTCGAGCCCTGGTCCAGGAAGATCCCACATGCTGCGGAGCAAGTAAGCCCATGCGCCACAACTACTGAGCCTGAGAGCCACAACTACTGAAGCCCACGCGCCTAGAGCCCGTGCTCTGCAACAAGAGAAGCCACCTCAATGAGAAGCCCGCGCACCGCAACGAAGAGTAGCCCCCGCTCGCCGAAACTGGAGAGAGCCCGCGCAGCAACGAAGACCCAATGCAACCAAAAAAGAAAATAAATAAATATATAAAATTATTTTAAAAAGAACGTATATATGTGTATAACTGAGTTACTTTGCTGCACAGCAGAAATTAACACAACATTGTAAATCAACTATATGTCAATAAAAAATAAAATTTCTTTTTTAATAATTTTTTTCTTTTTTAAAATTAGTTTATTTTATTTATTTTTGGCTGTGTTGGGTCGTCGTTTCTGTGCGAGGGCTTTCTTTAGTTGCGGCAAGCGGGCGCCACTCTTCATCGCGGTGGGCGGGCCTCTCACTATTGCGGCCTCTCTTGTTGCGGAGCACAGGCTCCAGATGCGCAGGCTCAGTAGTTGTAGCTCACGGGCCTAGTTGCTCCGCGGCATGTGGGATCTTCCCAGACCAGGGCTCGAACCCGTGTCCCCTGCATTGGCAGGCAGACTCTCAACCACTGCGCCACCAGGGAAGCCCAAAAAATAAATTTTAAAAAAGTGATTAGTCTGAATTGACATATGCTGTGGGTATAACATGCATACCAGATTTCAATGACTTAATACAAAAAAAAGAATGTAAAATGTCTCAATATTTTTATATTGATTACATGTTGAAATGATATTATTTTGGATATATTGAGTTAAATAAAGTATTAAATTAACTTGTTTCTTCTTACTTCTTTAATGTGACTACTAGAAAAATTTTAATTACAGATATGGCTCACATTATATTTGTATTGGACACTCCTCTCTAGACAGAACTAATAGCTTATACTCTATAGAGGGGACGGAGATGCAAGTAAACAAGAGCATGGGGAAACAATCAGACAAGTCAAGAATTTACAAGACATCTGTCCTAGACTTTGAAAAGTCAATGCCATTGAAAAGAAAAGAAGCTGTTCTCGATTAAGAGGCTAAAGAGATATAACAGCCGAATGCAACACATGGACCTTGATTAGATCCGGATTTTTTTAAAGTTTTCTTAAAGATATTTTTGAGACAACCTGGGAAAATTAAATATAGACTGAATATTAGCTGATATCATGGAACAACTGTTGATTTTCTTAGGTGTGATAATGTTGTGGTAGACATGTAAGGGAACGTCCTTATTCTTAGGAGATTTCTGCTGAGGCTTTTAGGAATGAAATGATATTAACGTTTGCAACTTACTTTCAAGTAGCTTGGCAAAAGAAAAAGTGTGTGTGTGTGTGTGTGTGTGGACAGAGAGAACAAAAGCAAATTTAGCAAAATGTTAATTATAGAGTCTAAAAAGATCTAAGTATTCATTGTACTAATCTTTCAGCTTTTCTGTGTTTGAAATCTTTCATGATGAAAAGTTGGGGAAACAAGGCAAAGTAAAAAAGGAATGAATGGGACATGAGGAGGTAGAGACAACCCTTTCAGGAAGTTTGGCCTAGAACTGGAAGTGAGGGGGTACAGAAGCTAGAGCGGGTATGTCGGGTGAAGGAAAGCGTTTATAGGGAGTTCCCTGGTGACCTAGTGGTTAGGATTCTGGACTTTCACTGCCGTGGCCTGAGTCCAATCCCTGGTCAGGGAACTGAGATTACACACACACAAAAAAAAGTTTGTAAAAATGGAGAGTTGAGAGGGGTTTAAACGCTTAATGGGAAGGAGCCAGTAGAAAGGCAGAGAATGAAAGATATGGGTTATTCTGGTCAAATTTCTCATGCCTGGAGATACACCCTCTGAGAGATTCAAGATTCTACCCTGCTCTCCCCATCCCAGGCCTCCTCCCTATTCCCAAGTGTGGTGAGAAGTAATCTTGGTGGCGACACCTAGTGGATTCAAAGGGCACTGCTTAAATTCTTCACTCTGTACACCAGATCCAGAGAGCATCTTATTACATTTTATTTATTACACACCAAATTATTTCCACCTTTTTTTCACTGCTAAGCCAGCCTAGGAGGTGAAACATTATTAAGTAAGCTCATCCTCTCCCCATACAGCCCACAGGGCTCTCTGACCACCTCGTGTCCTGAGGGGCAGCTCTCAGTGCTGAGCAATGCTCCCATGTCCACACTTTGCCCATCAAACCCTTTGCCTGCTTCAAGGACTGGGTCATCTCTTCCAAGAAGTTTTCTCTCTCTGTTTTTGTGTGTGTGTGTGTGTACTTTTTGGCCACACCCCACAGCATGTGGGATCTTAGTGCCCAGACCAGGGATTGAACCCGCACCCCCTGCATTGGAAGCACGGAGTCTTTTTTTTATTTTGGTTGCATTGGGTCTTTGTTGCTGTGCGCGGGCTTTCTCTACTTGTGGTGAGCGGGGGCTACTCTTCGTTGCGGTGCGCGGGCTTCTCATCGCGGTGGCTTCTCTTGTTGTGGAGCACGAGCTCTAGGCACGCAGGCTTCAGTAATTGTGGCTCATGGGCTCTAGAGCGCAGGCTCAGTAGCTGTGGTGCACGGGCTTAGTTGCTCTGTGGCATGTGGGATCTTCCCGGACCAGGGCTCGAACCCGTGTCCCCTGAATTGGCTGGCAGATTCTTAACCACTGCGCCACCAGGGAAGTCCCTGGAAGCATGGAGTCTTAACCACTGGACCGCCAGGGAAGTCCCCCAAGGAGTTTTCTCTTATTGTCCCCCACCCCCCTATCCCCAGACGAGTAATGAATCTCCTTGGTTTAACTCCTAGAGCATTTATCATCCTGTGTCTTGTCCCCCTCTTATGGCTCCTATTTCAAACAACCTAATTTACTCATTCAGCAAATATGTATCGAGGGTCTTCTTGGTGCCAAGTACTGTTCTAGGTTCTGAAGAGTGAACAAGAGAGACTCATGGAGCTAACATTCTGGGGGCTGGAGGAGCAAATACACAAAGAAGAGTAGATGATGTCAGGTAGTGATGAGAGCCTTGAAGAAAACACAGGAGGATTAGGGGAGACAGAGTCGGGGGTGTGCAGGGGTGGGATCAGAGTAGTCAGGAAAGGCTCAGGGAAGCGCAAAGGTAAAATCCCTGAGAGAAGAATGAGTGTTATGTGTTTTAGGAACAGTAAGGCAGTCAGCGTGGCTGGAGTGGGATGAGTGAGAGAAGGGAGAGGAGGTGAGGTCAGAGAGAGAGAATTTTGATTTTTCATCTAAGTCTTATCAAAAACAGAGGAGCATTATAATAATCGGAATTGTTTTAGTTGAACTGTAGCATTACAGTGAAATATATAAATCTCAATGGACACACACACACACACACACACACACACACATGTAACCACATCCAGGTCAAGATACAGAACATTATGTTCATAGCAGCACTATTTGCAATAGCAAAGACATAGAAGTAACCTAAATGTCCATCAACGGATGAATGGATAAAGAAGATGTGGTACATATATACAATGGAGTATTACTCAGCCATAGAAAAGAATGAAATATCCCATTTGCAGCAACATGGATGGATCTGAGATTATCATACTAAGTGAAGTAAGTTAGACAGAGAAAGACAAATATCATATGATATCACTTATATGTGGAATCTAAAAAAATGATACAAAGCAACTTATTTACAAAACAAAAATAGACTCACAGACATAGAAAACAAACTTATGGCTACCAAGGGGGAAAGTGGGGGAGGAATAAAGTAGGAGTTTGGGATTAACAGATATATACTACTATATATAAAATAGATAAACAACAAGGACCTATGGTATAGCACAAGGAACTATATTCAATATCTTTAATAACCTATAATGGAAAAGAATATATATACACATATACATATATACATATGTATATGTGTATATATATATAACTGAATCACTTTGCTGTACACCTGAAACTAAACACAACATTGTAAATCAACTATACTTCAATAAAAAAAAAAAAGATACAGAACTTTTTTTTTAAACCAGGGAATTCCCCAGGGCATATTTTTAAAAATTAATTAATTAATTTATTTGGCTGCGTCGGGTCTTAGTTGTGGCGTGCGGGCTCTCTAGTTGTGGCACAAGGGCTTAGTTGCTCCACGGCATATGTGGGATCTTAGTTCCCTGACCAGGGATCGAACCCTCATCCCCTGCATTGGAAGGCGGATTCTTAACCACTGGACCACAGGGAAGTCCCTGATACAGAACATTATTATCACCACAGAGGGCTTCTTCACACCCCTTCAATACTCTCTCCCACCCCATGAGTAACCACTATTTTCACTCCAATCCCCATAATTTTGCCTGTTTTTTAACTTCTCTAAACAGAATTATACAGTGTGTGGTCTATATGTCTGGCTTTGTTTACTCAATATTATGTCTATGAGATTCATTTACACAGGTAGTAGTCGTTTGTTCCTTTTCATTGCTATGTAATATTCCATTATAAGAATATACTACAATTGATTTGTCCATTCACCTGTTGAAGGATACTTGGGTTTTTTCCAACTTCTTTATCATGAATAAAACTGCTATGATCACCATTGTACATGTCTTTTGGTGACATAAGCACTAATTTCTCTTGGGTATACACCTAGGAATGGAAATGCTAGGTCACAGGTACGGTGTACATTTAGTTTTAGTAGATACGACCAAACAGTTTTCCACACTGGTTGTACCAATTTAGACTCCCGCCAGCAATGTATGAAAGTGCCGGTTGCTCCGCATCCTCACTGACACCTGGTATCGCTGCTCTTTAAGCTGAGCCATACATTTTCTGATTTAGGTTTGTAAACGAGCACCCTGGCTGCAGTGCAGAGACCCAGCTGGTGGGGTTAAGAGCAGGCTGGACAGAGGAAGCCGAGAGCCCAGGTAGGAGGCTAGTGCAGTCGTCCAGGGAAGACATGAAAGTGTCTGGACTGGGTGGTAATAGAGAAATCGTAGAGAAGTGGACTGATCAGGTTGTGTTCTGGAATTGTAGCCGCCGGGCCGGGCCGATGAGATGAGTGAGGGATGAGGGGAAAAGGCATCGAGGGTGAGTCTTAGATTCTTGCCTGGAAAACTTGGGTGGATGAGAGGACCATTTTCTGAGATGCAGAAGACTGAGGGAATAACCGATGCAGGATGAGGGAAGGTCAAGGGCTCACGTGTAGCTGTTTGAGTATATGATGTCCCCTGGAGCTCAGGCTCTCATTAGAGCCTAACACGAGGCTCTAGATTCTCCACATCTTAGCATAACTGGTAGGTACTGGTGGTGTGCAGAGTGCATGCTGTCTGGGTAGCGCCTAGAGCAGCGGTCCCCAACCTATTTGGCACCCGGGACCGGTTTCGTGGAAGACAATTTTTCCACAGAAGGGGGGCGATATGGTTCAGGTGCTAATGCAAGTGATGGGGAGTGGCAGATGAAGCTTTGCTCGCTCGCCTGCCGCTCACGTCTTGCTGTATGGCCCAGTTCCTAACAGGCCGCGGACCACTACCGGTCTGCCTCCTGGGGCTTGGGGCCCCCTGGGCTAGAAAACATGTATGCTGTCTATAGCAGACCGATCTGGGTTAGGGGCCCCGCTCTGCCCCCTTGCTCGCCCTGTAACTTGGACATTATGCTGGGACTGCCCAGCTTCCAGCTTCCACCTCACGGTGTTAGAATTAAACGAGATCACATATCCATGGCACCTGGAATGTGGAAGAACGAAAACATTCACTCTTGCAAGTCCCAGGCACTAGGTGGCATTTCTCCCAAGGTTAGCACCTTTTCCTCTCACCCACATTTTCAAAGTCACTCCAGAACAGCCTGGTTGAGGTGGCCCAGAGCCCCGAGAGGTGGTTCCCTCTCTCCTCCCTCGGCCTTTCCTTCCCCAGGCTCAAAGAAACAGAATGGAGAACAGCAGGTGGGTTGATTCATAGACTTTTATCAGCTTTTACTCCACCGGGAGGTTTCTGCAATGACAACCGAGCCTGTACAGTACACACGTTTCACTCTGGTAAAGCTGTGGGGCACAGGAAGGCGTCCGGGAGGCCCCTGGGCGGCAGCAGGGCAGGCGTCAAGGCTAGGGGCGGGCAGCAGCCGAGACTGGACCAGTGGGCCCCAGGGTTTGGGGAGGATGGTGAGAGCTGGACTGACAAGGCTGCTGAGAGGGGTCGGGAGGAAGCGCGGCTGCAGGGGGAGGAGGGCACATCAGCAGGAGCAGGGAGGAGTAGATAGACAGAGGTCCTTGTCTGTAAGGGATGGAGGGGGTGGGACACAGCACCTGTGAACGTGCTGGGGGTGGGGAGTCTACAGACATTTTTTGGGGGCAGGAGCAAGACAGACCGCTGTATAAAAGGGACTGTACAACATAACCTATGATACACTGTTTACATATGATACAAGGCTCTTTCCCTCTTTGAGTTTTAAAAAATAAATTTACAATTCCCGAGCTTTTGGTAAAAAATATATACACTCTCAGAATAGGAACGGCAGCTGCTTTGGCTGCTTTGGCTGCTGCCTCTTCAGAAGGGAAAGAGGTGGTGCCAGAAAGGAGGGTGAGGCTGCACCAGGAAACCTCACACCGTAGCTGCCGGGAGCCCTGCACCCCTCAGCCCTGGAGGCCCGTGATGGGAGACGGAGGGGAGACAGAGAGGTAATAAAGGCATCGCCAGAGCCCAGTTTTGCCTTTCCAGTCTCTGTCATTTCCTTCCCCACGCTGGGGGGCTGCCTGCCCCAGGTACAGGGGTCCCCCCCACCCCAGCTTGGATGGGAAGGACCAAGGGGGAGTCAAGACAGGGAGGAGGATGAGACCATGTGTTGGTATCCCACAGAAGAGCCAGAAGGGAGGTGACAACTCCCTGCTCAGCAGTGAGACACCCCAACAGCAGGAGTATGGACAGCAGGCACCCCAACCCTGACACTGCCACACCTCACCCCCCTGCAATGCAGACGGAGGGTCCAATAGGCAGCTTAGGCCGGTGTTTCCCTGAGCATCTTCTACCCTCTCATGGGAGCCCACCCAGGGACCTTTGGGAGGCCTGAGGGGGGGAAATCCTAAGGGCTGATGGGTAACCCTCCCGTCTGCTGCTGCACCTTGCCCTCCCGAGCAGCTTTACCCAAAGGCCTGGACATGCAGGGCAGCAGAGGAGCTGGGCAGGGAGCGGTGGGGCGGGGAAAGCACCCCACACCGTCCCAGGGGCAGAGTAGACAAGGGTAGCACCAAACAGAAGGACCCCCTCCCCGGCACACACAACACCCTCCCTCAACTACCAGATGCACTCCTGCTCCTTCAAAGGGGGCGCACACACACGCACGCGTACACCCGCACAGACACAAGGTAAATATAATATTCGGGGGTCCATCTAGGGGTCCCAGCCCTGACCATGGAGAAGCCTGGCAGGTGGTGGAGAGGAAGGACACCAATCCCTCCCGTAACTCCGCTCTGCGAGATGGGAAGGGGGGCAGCTTTCCTGTCTGCTTGGGAAGAGGAGGCTGGGAGCTCCATCTCCGGAATAGACCTCTATGGGAGGGGCTGGGGAAGGAGCTCTCCGCCCCCTTTCCCTGGGAGGGCAGGCACCAGCAGAGTGTGGTTTGGGCTTGAAGGAGCAAGGCGGAGAGGACTTCAGCAGGATGAACAGGCTTATGAGTCCAGGGCTAAGTCCACCCAACTCTTTCCTGCTCCCGGGGACAGAGGTCAGATGTGGGTTGGGACGTCGTGCAAAGTGCTTGAGTGCCAGGTGCCCGAGGACCTTGGTGAAGGGCCAGCCAGAGCCTCCGTTCTCACTGACTGTTGGCCTCCAGCTTGTAGGAGAGCTCGAAAAGGAGGTTCTGGTTGTCGATGACCTGGAACTGGCGCACGTAGGCCTTGGTCTGCAGGTGATGCGGGGAGGCCTCCATATCAAGGCCTGGGGGTGTGAGGACAGGGAGGCGGTCAGGGTGCTGGCCACCCTTCTTCCCCTACACACATACCAGCCAGAGGAGAAGGGTGTGGATTGGGACAGATGTTGGGCAGGAGGGCCCCCGGGCAGGCCAAGGAGAGAATGGAGAAATGACACATTTAAGGAAATAAACATTCAAGTGGGGACTTCTCCCAGGAACCCTCCCGGCTCAGTCAAAGCTCTACCTGCAACGCTCTCAAAACGCCTCGGGTTACTCACAAAGGGGCCGGCTCCGGTATTTGCGGACGGTCCTCACTTTTTCGGCCACTGAATGCTGGGAGATGACAAGGAATGAGTCCTGAAAAGGGCACAGAAAGATGCTCCCCCTTCTAATGCTCTCCCTCCTCCAATCTCCAATTCTCTTGGTTTAACTCCCTCCAGTCCCCAGCTCTGGAGGGTCTCTAAAGGACCAAAGAAGGGGTACAATAGGGTGCCAGGTGAGGGGGAGGCAGAGTTGCCTCCCCACCCCGAGCTGCCTGTCAGTTTTGCCACCCGTGGGCAGGTTGTCACAGTGACACCCCCAGGGAGACAGTCAGGAGTCTTTCAGGCAAGCTGGGCGCCATGAGGAAGGCTGTCGCCTTTAGGGGGGATGCCAGGAGAGGGCGAGGGTGCCAGCCCTCCCCCACTCATGGGACTGAGGTTGGCAGTGCCACTCACCAGCTTCTCAATGTTCACCAAACCATCTACAAGGGTCTTACTCCCCTCGTGCAGGAAAGTCAGGTCTAGGGATGGGGAGAGAAGCAAATGGGTAAGAGAGGAGGTCCAAAGGGGCCCTCCCCTCCCCCCAACCGTACTCAATCTGGGGGCGCTCCTCTCTAGGTGGGCACACACAGAGCTGAGTTCAGAGGGGACGGAGGGTCAGAATGGGGCATGGAGAGTGTGGAGAGAAGAACGTAGCTTGGAAGTGACTCTCACCTTTGAGGATCAGAGGCACGAAAGGAATCACAGGGGGTTTCATCTTGGAGATCACTTCTCGGTAGCTTTTGTGGTTCCTGCAGGGGTCCTAGCATTCCATAGAAGAGGGATAAAGGGACAGACAGGCCCAGTGTACCCCAAAGTCAGGCCCCACTCCCTCCCTCAGCCCCTACCCTAGAAATATCTCCAATCAGATAGGGGCGTGTTTGGGTGTCTTGCTTGGGGCTCAACTGCTCTCCCCTCTCCTCCAGGGATAACAGAGCAGCAATCCTCCCATCTTCCCTCCCAGCGTGGTGGGCAAGGGCGGGTAGGGGTGGGGGGACCCAGGCACTAAAAACCTTGAAAGGGAAGCTTGAGGTAGAAGGTTTATGGGCACAGAAATTCTCTGGGGTGCCAGTCCAGGGGCAGATAAAAGAGCCAAACCCACTCACTGTCAGGTTCTCAAATTTGCGGAACAAGTTCTTGAATTTCCCTGGCAGCTTCTGCAGTTTGAAGGAAGAAGAGATGTCAGAGTCTGGAGCTCCTTGGGTTTCATGGGCTCTCCTGACTAATCCCCAGGTGTTAGAGGGGGAAAGGGCCTGAGTGTCTCCCAGGAGGCTGGGAAGCTGGCCGCCGGTAAAGTAAAACCAGCCCTGGGCTAGGTCTGGGGAGCTTGAAGCAGCCCAGAGGAATGAGTTATTCTGGGGAAATGGAGGCCTCTGCAGATGCACGTGCCACGTACAAGGCCTCACTGGGTGCTGTCTGAAATCCAAGAGCCAAGGCCGCGACCTGGCCAGGACTGCTCCCTCCCACCCCACCCCCACCCCCCGGGGTATCCGCCTCTGCTAATCTGCCCTGGGACCGGGTCCCTCAGCCCTGCTGTGTGCCCCGGGGCTGTATTTGCCAGAAGAGGGCGCCTCCTTCCAATCGGCACAAAAGCTCCCTAGAGGCGAGCAGCGGTCCCGGGAGGCCGCTTTGGGGTGAGCCCGGGATGTCAAGGCTGAGGGTGGAGGCCAAGACCCCCGAGGTGGGCCAGCACAGGTGGGAGGAGAGGAAAGGGAAGAGGTCTCATCACCTCCCAGGTGAGCCTCAGGCGGCTGACCGCGGCGTTGTCCAGCCCCATGACCACGGCGAAGAAGGACAGCAGGTCCTGGTTCTGCTTGCAGCTGCGGGGGCGGGAGGCGGGGTCAGCGGGGGGGCGGGCGGCCGTGGCCTCCCCCTCCGCGGCCGCCGCACTCACATGGCCGCGATCTTGATGAACTTCTTGAGCAGCTGCGCGCGCTTGCCCGGGGCCTCGCAGAGCAGCACCTCGGTGGCCACCCAGTGCGTGACCTCGCTGCAGCGCTGCAGCAGCAGCTCCAGGTTGGCCGTTTCCCGGCGGCCGCGCTCCCCGTGGAACACGTAGTCCACGAACTCCAGCTGCACCCGCGGTGGCAGGAGGGGCCGCCAGGGCGTGGGGAGTGCGGGTGGGAAGAGGGCAGTGCGTGCGAGGCGGTGAGCAGAGTAAGGCAGGAGGGCGGGGGCGGGAGGGGTGGAAAATAGAAAAAAACCGGGACAGGACAGGATGCAACAGAGAGGGGGGAGAAAAGACAACCAACATTAATAATGCTCTACAATCTACTGAACACTTACCCGGTGCCAGGCGCTTGAACCATCTGATCGACATTATTGTCCTTGCCTTATTTTCTTTAATAGTGAATATTTTACAAATTCTAACCGTGGGTCGGGTTCTGTGTAAGCAGCACGTGGATCCTGAACCAACCCGGGAGGGGGGCGGGTAGAGCGGGGTGTTTCCTCTCTCTTTGCTTTTTTTTTTTTTTTTTTTAAGATAAAGGGAACAAAGGCTTAGAGAGGTTCTGGCGGCACACTGCCCCAGGGCATGCTGCAAGGGAGCATCCTCACCAGAACTTTCAGCCCAGACGCTGCCTCCCTCCAGACCCCCAGCCCAGCTCCAGCCTCAATCCCCACCTCGTGCACACAGCGGAACAGCTCCCAGTGGAAGGCAGTAAGGTTGTTGGCGACGTCCTCAGGCTCCCCTCGGTGGATCTCTGTGTCTCCAGGGGAGACCTGGATCTCCTCGGGGAGGGGCACCTGGTGGCAGGCAGGGACATGGGCTGGGCTTCTCAATTTCTGCTCCCGGCCCCTCTCAGCCTTCCCTCTCAGCCAAGGCTTGTGAAGGAGTTCTTACCAGGGCCTCATAGCTGTCTCGGGTACAGGCAAACAGGTGGCTGTTGATGCCCAGCGTGGTGAAGACACAGTCTTCGGTCGGCTGGAGAAGGACCTTCTCTGCAGGAGAACGAGCTGCCCTGCCTCAGCCCCGGCCCCTGCACCCTCACACACCCCAGCCACCACCGCCGTCCCCTCCAGAAACTCCTCATCCCGCACAGACATGTTCTAGACTAACAGGACTCATATCATCACCAGTTTATGCCATATTTATCTGACATTTTTCAAAAAATGAGTTCTCTTGCATTTATAACCTCCTTTGGCTCCCAACCTTCTTTATAGCTCTTCTCTTAGTCTATCATCCCTGTGACACTGGGAAAGCAGGAATTTTTTTTTCTGAATTAGAGGAAAATAAGGCTATGACTACATTGCAGGGTTTTTGCCTTCCTACCGGGATTGGAGGCCCACCCTGTGTCTTTGGCCTCATAAACGTAGCATCCTTAGATGCTCGTGGAAGTTAAAGGACAAGATCCCAATGTGAGTAAGAGGCAGGCCCCCAGAGCAGCATGCAAGTGTCCTGGACCACTGCTTGCCCAACTTTAATGTGCATAGGAATCACCCGGGGATCTTGTTAAAACGCACATTCTGATTCTGCAGGTCTGGAGTGGGGCCTGAGATACTGCATTTTTAGCAAGCTCCCAGGTGATGCTCATGTGTCTGGTCCCAGGACCACACTTGGAGTAGCAGCCAGGGCCTAGAATTCAGCCTTTACTCCTGCCCCAAGGCACTGGGCTTGTGAGTTTCTTTTCTTGTGCCCCCCCACCCCCCGCCACCAGCCCAGCTCTTTCTGACCCTCACCTCCTGAGGAGGCCACAGCTACCAGGATGAGGGAATCCTCACGCCCCGCAGGCTCCTCTGAATACTGCAATTTCTCCGTCACAGAGCCCAGAATGTCCTGCACAGATGCTGAGAGGCGGCTGCGTATGGTCACGTAGGAGTGGTCAGGCATGTAGACCCGGCAGAAGACTGGATAGAGACCGGGAGGTGGCTTGTCACCAGTGGGCAGAACGGCAGCATCAGCACAGTTCCCTCCTGGGCACCTCTGTTCCCCACTCCACCCCAACCTGAAATTGGTTGGCCTCTGAAAAAGATGCTGTGAAAAGGACTGGTGCTATGACACAAGGAGACTCCACAGAGGGTGCCCGAGATCCGGAGACCCCTCAGGGCCCCCGGAGCCACTAAGGAAGCCCTACCCCTCCTACGGTCCACACTCACTCTCATCGGAACCCCGGAAGGCCACGCGGGTCTGCAGACAGGAGTCTATCCGACGGAAGTGGCGGAAGAGTGGCTTCACCTGCTTGCTGGGCAGCTGGCTCTCGTCCGGGATCCTGGTGTGGACACAGCTGGGCATCAGGAAGCCCTGCCAGGCATACTGCATGCAAGGCAGGCAACATCAATCAGGGATATCAGAACTGGTCAAGGATGCCCCGGCATCAGGTTCAGAGAGTGGTGAAGGGGGTAAGAAGAGAGGACAACGGCCAGCATGGGACAACTGTCTGAATGACCCAAATCAAATGCCACCTCTTCCATGAATCCTTCTCTATCCATCCCACCCACTAGGAGAGGTCACCATTTTGTCTTAATAGCTGTAGGACATTGGGCTAATATTTGTTTATGTTCATGTCTTATCTCTTTTACAAGATTGAGAGCTGACTGAATTTTATTTTCATCCTACAGGTCTAGCACACTGCCTGGCACATGGTAGGTGTAGGTCATCAGCTGTTTGCTGAATTTTGCCAACAAGAACTTCACAGTCTGGGGGACTTCCCCGGTGGTGCAGTGGTTAAGAATCCGCCTGCCAGTGCAGGGGACACGGTTCAAGCCCTGGTCCGGGAAGATCTCACATGCCACAGAGCAACTAAGCCTGTGCTCCACAACTACTGAGGCTGCGCTCTAGAGCCTACGAGCCACAACTACTGAGCCCGTGTGCCACAACTACTGAAGCCCACACGCCTAGAGCCTATGCTCCGCAACGAGAGAAGCCACTGCAATGAGAGGCCCATGCACCACAAGGAAGAGCAGCCCCCGCTCGCTGCAACTAGAGAAAGCCTGCGCGCAGCAACAAAGACGCAACGCAGCCGAAAATAAAATAAATTAAAAAAAAAAAGAACTTCACAGTCTGGGAGGGAGACAGACGGGCATACAGCTACATCTAACACGAGGCAGGAGGTGTTAGGTGATATAATAAAGGTACGAGAACAGTTATGTTGGTATAAGGGAGGGACAGCTACTGCTAAAAGATGCCTTCACTGAGAGGATGACATTTGACCTGGACCTTGAAGGACAACAAGGAAGAGAAGGGGGTGGGAGGAGGGCACGCTGGGGTGAACCACATAAGTGACAGCAGGAAGCTGGGAACACAAAGGTGTTCATGGAATGGTGGGGTGTATAGGGAGTGTCACGGGTGAAGGGGGATGTGGGAGATGAGATGGGAAGGATGACCAGAAGGCAGAAAGAGGGTCTAGGATGTTGCAACTTCATCTTATAGGCAATGGTGGGCCGTGGATATTTTTGGAACAGAAGCACAATGTTGTCAAGTTTGAAAGATCTCTCTGGGGTCAGCATAAGAAAGACACAAAGCCATAAGCTGAAGCCCTGGATGGGAGGCTGTGGCGATAATCCAGGTGAGAGATAATGACACCTAAATGAGGGTTACGATGGTGGGATGGAGCAGAGAGAAACTGAAAGGGCTGAAAAGATGGAGGGATGGATGCGGTAGTGTCCTGAAGCCAGCTCACATTGGTTCATGAGAGCAGATTGTTAAATTTTGGGGAGTTTTGCCAACTGGTTTTAAACATAGCCATTCAAAAATTAATTATACATATATATGTAAACTTACATATATATAAAACATATAATTATATATAAACATATATATATGTGTGTATATATATATATATATATATATATACACATATATATATGTTTTATAAACTTACAGCCAAATTATTACCAAAAAAGTAGTTTCCTAATTGTTTCACTACCTTTTACTCTTATCTATGCTCTTCAGGTTAGTTACGTCTGTTGGATTTATATGGTGAAGATAGTACCTAATGGCCTGCTACTGCACATCTCTTCCCAACTTCACATTCAGTGATGTCATACTGGTAGCTTGGAATCAACCACAGTGAGAGAATTTACACCATGGGAATCAGCAAAAGCTATAAACCAGGGCTCTTTTTCCTGACGTGCTGGCTGTTCAATATTTATCAGTACACCATTGGATTGACAAATAAATGGATGGGAGAATGGACCCCAAAAATGACTGGAGACAGTGCTTTGTGCTACTCTCCAGTAAGAGAAAGGGCATGAAATAAAAGCATCTTGAGCCCAAAGACTAGAGGCACCCAGCCCTGTAACAGAGGAACAAGGGGGACTTCTTTCCTGTCCCCTCCCCCAGCCTATTCCCCTCACTTTAGCTCCACTGTTTCCACAAGCTGGTGCAGCCTCAGTGTGTCCTCTCGGAGGTCCTGGTAAAGGGACTCATCCTTCATAATCAGCAGGTACAGATCCTGCAGAGATGAGGAGAGAGAAGGTGAGGGCAGGGGTCTCAAGCATCACTCTCTGCAAGGGCGGGGCAGGGTCTCCATGCCTTCGAGCACAGAAGAACCATACATGCTAAGGCTCACTGGCAATCATTTCCTTCCAGGTACCCAGCTTGAGAAGTATGGTTCCTTCAAAGGGGGCCCCCTTCCAGAGCACACAGCCTGCTCACCCACCTTCTCATCCCAGGCCCACCTTGATGATGCGGCCAGCCCCCTCTTCCTCCTGCAGCAGCCCCTGGTAGGTGTCCAAGAAATGAAGGAGCATGGCTAGACAGGCCTGCTTCCGGCCAAGCCCCTCGGGGCCCTCCATGCCTCCTGCCCAAACAAAGCTGACCCCTAAGTTAAGAAAAAGCCCTGGGCAGGCAGACCTGAGGACACTGGGAAGGGGTATGGGAGGCAATGGGAGGCAAGGCTACCCCTAAAAATTCTCTAGGCTTGGGGCCATGGAGAAAGGGGCTCCAAGGGCCCTTGGAACCAAGACCACCTCATGCCCCAGCCCAGGTTTTTGCCAGAGTAGGTAGGGATGGCACCCACTTGACCACATCCAGCTCCTGCTCCTGCCTGTTTGAATTTCACCTGAGAAAATTCACTAGAAGCTACTCTGCCTGGACCCACCCGACCCCTGATCAGCCCACAGCCTGCAGCTTACAGCAGGCTGATAAAGGCCAATAGTGCTAACCACAAGCCTGACCATACTTCAGTGTAAGGCCTGGTGTTTCTAAGAGAGCCTATGATATTCTACTCACTGGCCTGACATTGACAATTAGGTCCTAGAATAACTTGGTGAGAGGCCCTACGAATAGCCCAGCCAGTGGCTGGTCTCTAGTAGACCCTACTAAAGCACGGCCATGACCTGATGTTTACATCAGACCCTGTAATAACTCACTGGGCAACCAGATGTTTGGAGCAATAATTCAGTGGGGAGAGAGGCACTCTTAATAGAGTAATAACACCTTACATCTATACAGGGCTCTGCAGTCTCCAGAGCACTCCCACATCTGCTGTCAGAATGGTCTCCACAGCAGCCCCATAGAGAGGCAGGGCAGGTGCTATTTACCCCCATTTTACAGAAGAGGAAACTGAGGCCCCAGGAGGTTAGGTGAGCTACCCAAGGTCACACAGCTGGTGAGTGAAAAACCTGGAATTGAAACCCAGGTGTGTTTCCTAGGGAAGAGCTTAGACCCTCACATCACATGTGGGGTGAGGCGGGGTGGCTCCCTCCTGACCCCTTTTGCAAGCTCCACAAAAGGATATTACTGGTGTAGCTCCTGCAGGAACTTCTCCGTGGGAAGGAAGAGAGAATGGGTGAGGACGATGTCATCCAGCAGGATATCTGTAGAGAGCAATTGCCACCACTGATGTCGGGAGGGCACTTCCAGGGCCCAGTGTGACACTCACCACCCCCTCTCTTGCCTCTGAGGGCAAATTCTCTTTAGCCAGGCTGGAGCCCCAGCCACCTGCCCAGTCACGCTCTGCACACACACGCGCGCACACACACACATGTGAAGGTTCTGGGCAGCCGCTGCGGGGGTGGGGTTGGCAGCTGCCAAGGCGGCTGGAGAGAAGGAGGGGGCATGCTTGCATGGCCACGCCCACTTGTCTCCAGTGTGTGTGGGAAGCTGGTCAGTTAATACACCAAGCTTGAGATCTGCCTGAAAAAAAGAGGAAGAGGTAGCCCCCAGAAGTGTCTCTAGACAAAGAGAACTTTTAAGCACAGAGGTTAGGGTCGGCGTGTGTGTGTGTGTGTGTGTGTGTGTGTGTGTGTGTGTGTGTGTGTGTGTGTGTGTGTCCCTCCGCCCCTCCTCACTCCCTACCTAACAGATTTGAGTTCCAACTAGGCAGGTGAGAACCAGCCCCATTCAAAGGGAGAGGGAGCGACTGCCATCTCTTTGATCCCAAAGCCTTGAAACAGAAAGCCTGTGTCCTCCGGATGCCCAGGGATGGAAGAGTTAATGATGGAAGGGTGGAGGGGAGTGGTTCCTCACACCACCCTTTCCCCCTCCACACCCCCATCTGGGCCTGGCTCAGCCAGTCAGCCAGGTACAAGGTCGCCCTGACTTGCAGCCAGCCCTGGGGTGGGGCAGGGCAGCCTGGCACACACAGACAGGCAGGGTTCAGGGAGGGACCCAGGTGTCCTCACCAGGACAGGTTAGGGCCAGGTCCCCAGGTACTGCCCCAGGGCAAAACCAAGGCTTCTGATGACCCCCGGGTCACCACCCCCTGGCCTCCAATTCCAGCCATGAAGGTGGAGCAGGAGAATCAACACAAGATCCTCTACTTCAACTACTTCATTTCACAAATGAGAAACTGAGGCCCAGAGCTGGGAGGGACTTGCCTGGAGCTGGAGTAAGAACCCAGACTCCTGAGTCTGTGTTCTTTTCTCACCATGCCTGAGGCGAGCAGAGCGTCAGAGTACAGTGGGCAGGTGGGGCTGCTTAGACGTTTGAGAGCCTTTGACTAGTTTCGGGTACCTTCTCTAAGTCCCCTCCTCCCACACGCCCTGGGAGGGAACCGAGATGGCTTAAGAACATTGGTTATATTGGAGAATATCAGAGTGGCAGGTTAAGCTGATTCTCATTCACTCTGGGACTGGTTTGGGGTTCCCCAAAGCAGTTACTCTGGGGATCCAGCCTGCCAGTCCAGATAATACGGTGACAATCAGTTCAAGAGTCCTTCCCCAGGGGAGACTGAGCAGCGTCTGTGGCACCAGGCCCCTGCGGAAGGGGAAAGACAGTTTTTCCCTTTTCCTCTCTGCCCAGTTTTTAAAGTGAGTCTGAGCCCCCCAGCCCTGACCCTCAGCTCCAGGGATGGGGACGAGGAATAGGGATGCCCAAAATCTTTCCTCTACACTTTATCTCACAGGAGAGCTAAACAGAGCAAAGGAAGAGGAACGTGGGGGCAGAGTGGGGGAGATGCTGTTATGGGGGCTACAGTTTGGCGTCTGTCTCTTCCAAGGCAGGCTCTGGTCCAATGTACAGCCTCCCCAGGGAATGTGTCATAGAGACATAGGGTGTGTGGTGTAGGCGGGAAGTTATGGTTAAGAGAGCTGTGTGTGTCTGATATTTTTCTAATTAAATCCAAAAGGTGTCAGCTCCCCAGGGCAACTACAACCTGAGCCAAGGAGAGTACCTGGGTGCTGAGAAAAATCTAGGGGAGTGGAGCCCCATTCCACACATCTGGGTTAGGACTCCCTGCAAAGGTCTGGGAGCAAAGCATGAAACCCCATCTTTAGGCCCTCAACCAGGGCTCCCAATCCTCAGACCCTGCTGGGCTTAGTGAAATGCCCAGAGCTAGCCCTAAAGACCCTCCGGTCTTCTACCTCAGCCACTAACCAGCAATCTGAGGCCTCAGTTTCCTCAAAATCCCCTTAGTAGGGGTGCTGGTGGGGAGTGGCAAAATAGCATCATCATTCAGGGAATAAGCTTCTCAGGGTGTGGTTATTTTTTAAAGAGGCCATGTGCTGAGGCCTGCCACCGGAAGGGTGGGAGTCGGAGAGGTTCAGACCCCCCGGGATGCTGCAGGGCCCTGATGTCTGCCTAGCTGCCTCTCCCCCAACAAATATCTTCTGAGTCAGCCCCCAACTAGAATACCTCCCTCCCCCCAAGCTGCTAAGGACAATGCATCCCTTTGCCAGAGCCCAAAAGGCAGCTTGGGCCGTGTGCCTGTCTGGCACTGCCCCACTGAGTGGGCCAGCCCTCTGCTCTGGGGCTTCTAAACGGAATCGGGGACTCCTGGAAGGTCTTTTGGGGCTTGGCCACCTCTAGGGGGCTGCACTGACTGGTCTGGGCAGCTTCCATCTTAGTGTGTCAGGCCCTAATTTTGGGCCACAGAAGGAGGTAGTCAGCATCAGGGACCCATGAGGGTCTAGATGAAATGTCCAGGTGAGAGGAAGGGTGGCTTAAGGAGAGAAAGGGGTTCAGCTTCTTCTGCAGCCGTGGGTGAGGCCGCTACAGGGAGGAAGGTGGCACTGCCACTTCTCTGCTGCAGAAAGGTCTGTTCCTCCCATAGGCCCCCAGCTGACCACTCAACACCCGCCCCCCACGCCGAGGCTCGGCATAGGGCAACCCCCACCCACCGTCCAAGGGCAAAGGAAGAGGAACCAGGTGGCAACCCCCTACTCCGGGATAGATGAGCCAGCCACCCCTTACCTGAGGCGGCGCTGTCCCTGGTGGCCCCTCCGGCCAGCCGCTCCAGAACCCGGTTCAGAAGATGCTCCGGCCGCTCGGGGGCGCCCAGGGGGGCCCAGGGTGGGGAAGTCAGAGGCTCGCCCGGGGACAGCTCGTCTGAGGAGTATGAGGAAGGGGAGCGCAGGGGCCCCCCTCCCCCGAGAGGCCCGGGCCCCGGCACCTCCTCCAGCTGCAGCCAACAGGGCCCCCCGCTGCCGAGATCCTCCGCGACCCCCGCCGGCTCTCCTCCGTCCTCCTCTGGGGGCGGCTCCAGACCCGGCTCGGCGAGGGGCTCCCGGAGGAAAGCTGGGAGCAGCAGGCGAGACACGCTCTGACGCCGCTGCAGCGGCCGCGGTCCCCCGGCTAGACCGCCGCCCCCGCCAGGTCCCCCACCCCCTCCAGGCCCGCCGCAGCTCCCCGGACCCCCGCCGGGACCTCCCGCCACCGTTCGCCCCGCCAGCTGCGACGTCTGCTTCTTCAGAAATTTCTCCAGCGGCTTCATGCCCCCCCCCCGCCCCTCTGCTCGGGGCCGCCGGGGGACCCAGGTGTCCCAGGCACGGGCGGGGGGGGTGGGGACACGGTGCTCAGAGCCGGAGGGTCAGAGCAGAGGGCCGTGCCAGGCGCCGGACTGGGGGCCAGAGGTGCCCGAGGTTCGCTGGCCGGAGTCCAGTGGCCAGGGACCGGGGGAGGTACCAGAGGGAAGGAGTGCCCGCTCTTAGTGGCCCCCCATGCCGGCTGCAGCGCACGCGGCCCGAAGGGTGGTTAGGCTGCGGGGCCGGTGCCCAAGGCTCTGCGCTCCTGGGCCGGGCTGCGGCGGCAGAGGCAGCGGGCGGAGCGCAAGGCTGAGAGGACGCGGCGGCGGCGGCGGCGGCGGCGGCGGCGGCGGCGGCGCTCCCGGCCGGGAGGAAGGTGGCAGAACTGAGACCGCGCCCCCTCCTCCAGTCCCCGCCCAGTCCCCTCCCCTACCCTAAATAGACCCGCCCCCTGGGCCGCGCCAGGCTTCAACTTGGGGCTGACCGCGAGGGAAACAGTAAGGGCTGACCGGCATTGGGTTCAGAGCAGACGCAGACATTAAGGACAAGGGTGAGGGAGTAATTTACCAATGGAGAGGGGCTTCCTGGCTCGAGGCTTACGAGGACTCCTGGTATCATTGCAAAGAACCAGGATGAACCTTGACTCACCTACCTGTATTCAGGTGAGGCCTACGAAAATTGCTGATTGGGTGTCCATCACTCTCGATCTCGACTGTGTGCTCTGTTGCCATACTCACTGGAATATGTGGTCTTTATCTTGCTTCTGTAAGAAGGGATGGGAAGGCCTCGGGTGGATTGGCATTGGAACTGGGGGCGGTACCCATCTGCCCTTTCTGGTAGGGCACCATAGGTGGTGAGGGCCTGGCCTGTGAGAGGCAGGTACTGGCAGGCAGGTAGGAGCCAGGCAGGGAGCAGCAGGTTGTGGCAGGTCTAATTAGGATGAAGAGAAGAGACGGTAGGCAGGTGGAGGAGGAGACCAGGGGCACAAGGGCACCTGAGCCTACTGGCAGCAGGAGGAAGCAGAGCCCTGGAGATGGGTGACAAGCTCTAGAACTGCCAACCAACACCATCAGGCATAGAGATCCCCTCCAGAGGTGACATAACCATGGAGTGGGGAAAGTGGTACCGAATTTGCACTCCAAATAATCCTTATTCCTGATCCTATGCCCAGAGCATTCTGTCCCTAAGGGTACACTGTCCCAAGAGGAGGGGTATATAGAGACACGCACAGTATAAGCACATCAAGGTTAAGGTAACAAGGTGGGAGAGTGGCACCAGGCAACAGATGGGTCGAGGCTCCTTGGACAGTGCCCCACCTCTGTTTACTGTGCACAGACCAGGCAGGGACAGGAATGCTAAAGGCTGGGAGTGGTGGTAGAACTGAATAGGGTGTGTATTACACATGTGTTACTGTGTGTGCTTATCTGGTCCTATGTGTACAAGAGCATGTGTTTACAGAAATAAAGCTTTGCACACCCATCTGTTTGTGGATTTGCAATAAGGAACAGTAATAAAAAAGGAGAGAGAACAATTTTGGCTAAGAAGCTAGAATAAAGATCAAAGTATCAGTTTCCTGGACCCACTTTATTGGATACCCTAATATCCCTGGGGTTAAGAGGAGAAACTGGCTGGAGTGGCTTGGAGCTCCCCAGGCATTTTATGAACCAAGTAAGGAGAGGGGAGGGCTCCACTCCCAGCACATGCCACAGTTACCAGATTAAACTGGTTGCCTTGGTAACGTCCTCTCTGGGCAGGATTTGGGATTGTCGGCTAGGAAGGGGGAAGAATTGGGCAGTGTGGAGGGTGTAGGGGCTGCAAATAAAAGGGTCAAAGAGACTTCTGGAAACTGGAATGTGGGGAAACAAGACCTCAGCACCCTCCAACTACTCAAGGATGTCAGGCATAGACTAAGTTCAAGACCTTGAATCAGAGAGGAAAACCAGCATCGAGTTATGGTCCTCCTAGAACAGCAGTGGTTCTCACCCCAATTGCACACTGTAATCCAGGGAACTTTTCAAAAATATTGTTCCCTAGGCCACACCTCAAATCAATTAAATCAGATCTCTGAGGTAGGGCCAACGTTTACGGTATTTTTTAAAAGATCCCCAAGTGATTCATATAGCCAGGGTTGAAAATCACTGCTCTAGAGGGACAACCCAACCTAAGTGGGCTGCAGATGCTGGGAGACAACTTGGGGATTCTAAGTCCTTGGCTCTTCTGAGTCTCCCACAAAACCTGTGCGCCGACCTTGTGGGGAGGATTGTTGGCAGGGCATCTACACTCCATGAAGAAATAGAGGGAGAGAGGGTGGTATGATTAACACCTGTGAGGAAATGGAGGCAAAAAACTGTGAGAGCCCAGCCCATGGACTTCCGGAAGGGGATAGGGCAGGGCTACCTAAGGCTGATCCATCTGCCCCTTAACACTCGCCTTCTTTCTGCCCACTGAGAGGCAGGCTGGGAGGGCAGAGAACCTGGGGGCTTTGCTGAGCTTGAGTTTCTTCTTGCTGAGCTGGTTACCAGGGCAACAGAGAGAGCAATGGGATCTAACTGCAGGACTGGAGAATCCAGAGGCAGGGGTGAGGGGGAAATATCATGCTCATTCCTCCTGCCAGCAATGCACCCCCAAGGCTGGCTGGCATTCTTTGGATGACCCCAAGAGATCAGGCCCATAGTTACCCATCACTCCGCAGGGGAGAAGGTAAGTAAACTGACTTTAATCAAAGAGGAATTAGGGCTGAGGGTCAGAAGAGTCAATGGTTCTCTGGCTGTGGCAGCAGCACCAAAGGAGGGAGTCCCAACTGTCATTTTAAGATGCACCATGATGCCCATGCCCCCAGTGTACAAAGACTTGTGGGACCCAAGGACAGATGCTGCCAGCTCCACACTGAATTCAACTGCTTCCCCACACCAGGGATAGCCTTTGTAGTAAACTTCCACACCACCGAGGATCTGGAGGATCTGGAGGAGGAAACAGTCAACTCAAAGCTAGCTACCAAGTGGCCTAGGTAACTGGGACCACGAGCCAGAGCTGGTCTTTCAATTGCCCCTCTTCTTTACTTGTACTAAGACTGATAGGAACCTCTCTCTTAGACTGTGGTCCTTGATACTTCAGTGCCAGCGCAAATTTTCCTTTTCAAGAGGACAGCTAGCTATTTGCACCTTCCCCTCATCCAAGACCTGGTACAGTTGTATTGACATGTGGGGCGTCACCCTGGGAAACTTACTTGCCAAGCACAAAGGCAGGCATGAGGGTTACTAGCTGTTCATGTGGGTAAGCAACATCTCACTAGTTTTTCTGTCCCTTGCACTTCCAATCTAAGAGACTGCATATCCTGGTGTCTATGTGGCAATGGGGTTAAGAAAATTAATGGGGAGTACAGTCATTTGTGGCCTCATAGGGGGTCCTCACCTCTCTGGGCTTCCATTTCACAATTCTGAGTTGGCTCAAGCTGGGACTGTGACTCTAGGGAATCAGGGGGTCCCCTTCCCTCCCTCCCTCCCAAATCAAGACTCATGCAAAACACTGGCAAATGAGCCAAGTTTACATGTCTAAATTTTATTTTCTCCAAGTCACAATGCCAATCACATATGTGCACCCTTTAAAACAGTAACAAACAAGAACAATACACATGGAGAAACTCTTGCAACAAAACACAGTGGACCAACAGAGACAACTGTCACAGTGTCTTAAGGTCTGGGAATCTGGGCATGTGGCCCACTGGCTTGAGGAGACATCTTCAGGTTTAAGGCAAAGGGAACAGCCTACAAAAGGCACAACCATCAGCCACCCCTGGAAGAATCTCTTAGTTGTTTCCTCCTTGGGGGTTACAGCTTGAGTGCCTCTTTCCCCTCCCACCCCTGTGACTCAGAGTGGTTAAGCCAGCTGTTGAAGAGAAGGAACAGAATTGGTGACATTACTTGGGGAGAGACACAGCTGCTACCTTCTCCCTCAGGTTCTGTAGAAGGACAGGGACAATGGCCAAGTTACCCCTGGCAGTCACAAGTGCTGCAGTAACAGGAATCTCTTCCAAAGAGGCAGCAGGGGAGTGGTTCAGCGCCATAGATAAGAAGGAAAGGAGGGAGGAGCCCTTGCCCTGAAAAGTGACTGGTTTCCTTAGGCTTTAGGCCCAGGTGTGGTATCCTGTCTGCAAGGACAGGAGTAAAACTTAGGAAAAACAAGGTAGTAACATCTAAAACACTTGTAGCAGGAAAGACATGGAGAAGAGCAATTGCAAAGGACAGGGAAGACCGCTGGCTGGGTAATATCTGCCTCTAGAGAGATGCATTGGTCCATAGCAACTGGAAGGGGTGTGGTAGAAAGGATGTAAAGAAAAGCAGAGCCCTCTAATTCCACTTACCTCAAAGACTGAGCCTTGAGGACTGTGTGAAGACATACCCCTAAGGTGCAAAGAGTCTCACTCCACCCTCCCTTTCTCACTAAAGCATCTAGTTTGCCATCTCTCCCCACTGTTGAGACTTTGCTCTTAGTAGAGAACTGAAGTCTACCAGAGTACAGAGACTGATGGAGGCCCAGAATTCTAAAAACTGAAGTCAAGAAGAAGGACTCCTACCACACACTTTGAGATCTTCACAACGGGACACTCTGTGCAGACAGCTATGTTTCCATAGGGTTAGAAGAGTTAAGAGAGTCCAAGTATACAATAACAAAGGCCAACCAAAAATGAAAGGCCAGCTCTTTGTAGACTTGGTGGGGGAAGACTGGCTGGTAAGGTCTCAATTATCTGGGATGCAGGGAAGAGCCAAAAGGGAACCCAGAGAAGCTAGCAAACCAGAGAATGAACTTGTTTCATTTAAAGGCAGAGAGAGAGAAAAGGGGCGGGGGGGGGGGGGCGGGGTTTAAAGGAATATTAATTTAAGAATAGCAAGCCAGGCTTTAAAAACGAACATCTTAGAAAACAAAACAGGATGGAGCTTCCCTGGGAGCAGCAGATGCTTGAATTTCCCAGGAGAAAGTGAAGAAGAGCAAAAGATGTGGGCTCCTAGATGTAGACTCAGAAGCCTGGGCTGTCTGGATCTCTGCTCCTCTGAGCACAGCCAACTCAAAGAAAGACTGAAAACGGGAGGAAGTCCACTTGTTTCTCCCTTTCTCCAACAGAGCCTATCCTCTGAGGAAGGCAGGGGTCCCCCCATTCAGCTGCTTGCTGGTAGGAGCCACCCTGTATCTTCGAAGCCCTCCTGGTAGTAGACAGCCGGTTGTTTTCTATCCTGGGTTCTCACCTCTGCTGTCCTGACAGGGGTGAGAAAAAGGGAAGAACCACCAAAGTGTTAGTGGACCTTTTGGGCATTTACAAGCTATTTTCAGAAAACCACATTTCTAAATAATGTATATTAAAGTAATATCCCTAAAACAAAACAAAACAACAAAACCCCCATGGTCTTTCTCCTCCACGACCTTTAGAACTGGCTCTGCTGTAACACCTCAAATTTAGATTTCCCCTTTCCTTAATAAGGAATGCCCTCCTGCATTTTTTCCTTCCAGCTTCCCAAATAAAATGCTACCAAATTAACAGTGGTTTCTACTCAACCCTGCTCAGTGCATTCATAAAACAAAGAAACTGGCAAATTTTGGGACTCCTCTAAGCCTCCCCCTGAGATATCCCATGATTACAACTTAGAGCATTAATTAGGTGACTGTTAAGCAAGTAAGCATAAGCATTAGTTTTAAGAATGTTCTGAGTCATATGAAGTTGTACACTTACTTTTATACGATGTTAGATTTAAAATATTCAGAAATTCATATTAACTGGAACCCCTGCTTACAACCTGAAATAAAAGTTGGAATTTGTTATCAGGTCATTATTATTTAAAAAAAAAAAAAAAGACCATTTTCCATAGAAACACACCCAGAAAAGGAGGGAAATCTGAAGAAAAGGAAAGCCCACTGAGGTCGGATGTGCCCTAAACATCCCTTGTTTAGAGCTCCTTCCCTAGGAGCTCTCATACCTCAGGTGGTGGGGGCTTGATGGTGACTGGCTGGGGAGTCCTCCGGGGTGGGGAGGGCTTTGGCTGCACCTGCTGCTGGGCGGGGTTATAGTAGGTCACCCCTCCATATACCTGCGATGGGGCCTGGGACCCCAATAAACAAGGAGAAGAAAAAGGAATTAATTCATCCAAACTATGATAAACAGGAAACATTATTCAGGCAAAAAAATAAGAGTATCGGGGAATTTATAAATCTCTAAGCTGCCCCCCTTTAAAATAATTATTCATTTCTGCCTTAATATGTCCTAATATGGTTCTTACTTCTTCAAAGTACTACCCAGCTTTCTCTAATTCCTACCATCAGCTGACAAATGGAAGAGACTGAGCTCAGTGGTGACACTCCAGATACCACATGGTGTCAACCTTCTGGGAGTTAAACAGTACAGGGAGGGGTAGGGCTGGTAAGTAGAATACAGCTTCATTATGCAGTTGAATAAATAGCAGACATGCCAACCTAAGACATACTAAAACACTTGAATGAAAAACATCATTAAAGAAATGGAAGAGAATAAACAGATGATGGGCATCACATAAGCTGCATTTCTAGCTCCTGACCACCAAGAGGCGTCCTGACACCACATGCAAATCAGTGGCATTGAAATGTTGTCTCCAATTCTTTGCGCATTCTCCTCATACTATATTCCTGTCTGATTTAAAGGATGTGTACTTAGGAAAATCTCATTAGCCATCTCACCTGCGTGTTAGGATATAGATGAGGCGGTGGGGGGGGAGGCAGTGCCCCTGGCGCATAAGGGTAACTGGGATTACCAAAGTTCATGACGCCTGGAGCAGAAAAGTAGGTAGGAGCAAGCAACTGCTGAGGCGGTGGCTGTCCTGGAGACATGGACACTGGTGGGGGATAGAGGCCTGGATTGGGCAGAGGCGCCGGTGTCTGGTGGGGATGTAAACCTGGACAAAAAGAAAACAAAAACTGAAATAAAAGGTAACACCATTTCCATGGGATGGCCTGGCTGGACTGCTCACCACAAACTGCTCAGGGTGGAAGTCCTCAGGATGGACCCAAGAGAAGTTTGTTGCCCAAGCAGCCAAAGTGGCCAGCTTCATTAGCAAGCAGCACAGAGCTCAGGAGGATGGGGTTTGTGAAGCCCCCAACACATATCCTCACGTACTGGAAGCATACAAGCAGAGGCACAAAGCTTACCTGGGTGGGGAAGGTGCATTTCTGGCTGCACAATCATGCCCTGAGGAGGCAGTGGGGCAGGGCTGTCACCATGGGTATAGATTGGTCCCTGGAACTGCACTGTAAGATATCACATTGGGACTCTCATAAACCCTCACTCTTCACATCACATGGACAAGTCTCCTTGTCCCCCACGCCCTTTGAAAAGATGTTCTCATTTCCATGTGAAGAAAACAGCAACCAGAGAATGTTTGTTAACCACAAGGAGAGGTCAGAAGGGAAATTCAGGAGGCAGGAGGCTGGTCTCTTAGTTCACTTCACCCTGCCAAGAAAGATACTCCAACAATAAAAATAAACTCACATGGATCATAGTAATGTCCCTCCATGATACTGATGTGCACAGGAGGGGCAGGGGGCTCCGGCACAGGTCTTTGCCGTTGAGATGAATAGCGTTTGGCTCGCCCACCCTGGACACCCTGAAATAAAGAAAGAGGTCTGAGCAAGAAGACTTCCAAAAGGCTGACTCTCGTATCATGTCCCACCCTCCTTTAGGTACTGCAAAACACTTACCTGGTACATGGCAGTGTTAAAAAAAGTATTTGCAAAAAGAATTGAAAAACCAATGAAAAGCATCAAGATCTAAACCCAAACCCTGTACCCTACATTTCGGGAGACCCAAATTAAAAGGGAAACATGCGAAAACTGACTTAGTTTAAACAGTGAACAAGCTGTGACATGCAACCCCCAACATGTGCCCCTTTCCCCCTTCTGTACCATTTCTTCCATCCGGTTAAACTGAGGTGGAGGTCCTGCTCCCATGTGTATGTGGTTGGGCATACCTGTAATACACCAAAAAAGTCACTGCTGCAGAGCAGACAGATGTGAATGGGACTCAAGATACCATCAAGAAAGTGACAGGCTGAAGAATCCCAACATGGGGAATGGCTTTCTTCCTTTAAACTAACAAAATTCCTTTTAAACTATCTCTGCTTCCTGTCAACTCCAGCATTTGGAAATTTGCCCCCACTGCCTGCCACCTTAATATAGCAATAAAACCTTTGAACATGAAAAAAAAAAAATTCAGTAATGCAATTCAGAAAATGCCAAGTTCAAAATCTTCCAATCAAGTATTTCCCTGCACAGAATCCCTGGGAGGTTATAATTAGCATATTACATTATCAAACATATTGAAAAATCTCAGCCCTGAAGTCTCTGAGCAACAACTAGAGAGGGGAGGATGTTCTAAATCTACCTGATTATTCCTGGCCACAGAAGTCTGGGCTAGAAGTATGGGAAGAGATTCCCCTCTGGCTGAAGATGACTCAGGACAAAAGGGAATGTTCTAGAGACTGTCTTCCAATGGTAATAAGGCATTGGTAGGAGAGTGTACTCCTCTAACCAAAGATCAACTCCAGGTCCAGTTTAGGCTACCCTGGTTTTCGGTGTTCAAAAATTACGCACACCACATAAGAATGCAGAAATTGCCAGTCCAAATGAGGATTTCCAATCTTTGAGCTCGAATTAGATTTCAGAAACTAAGGAAAAGATCCTCTGATCTATCTGACTGGAGGAAGAAAAAAAGGATCGGGGAGAGGGGTGGTAGACAGGTCCTAGTCACTAGCACTATGCTGTCCAACAGGATATCCACTAGCCACATGTAGTTATTTAAATTTCAATTAATTAAAATTAAAACTTCAGTTTCTCAGTCACTCTGGCCATATTACAAGTATTCAAAAGCACCATCAGTACAGAAAGTTCTACTGGGCAGCCTGGCTCTAGAAGACTGAGGAAATTAGAGAGGCTTTCCTTTCAAGAAGATTAGGAGATACTCATCCAAATTCAAATGCAGTTTCTGCCTTGAAACATTTAACCATTAGCTCAAATAATAAGAACACTGCCTTCTTCCACTTTTTCTACAGCGACTGGTAACGGATTCTGTACTCAGGAGCTCAGTATTGATGACTGATCAGTTAATAGTAAGCAAAGTAGTGGGGTAGTCTTGTGCAATAAATAAAACTGCTCTGAGGTTTTTGGATGAATATACCTATGAATCCATCTGTTCCTTGCAGTTAATGAAGATACTGTCAGACACCACATCCCTGAGAGACATAAGTCCCATGCCCCTAAGTCCAATGATATAAAGGGGAAAAAGCGAGTCACTATCCCTAAGGTACCTACCCCGAAGCTCACGTGATTGCAGGAATGAAGGCTGCCCTGGGCTCCAATTCTGTTCTGTTATATTTAGTTGTGCCACATCTTGTTCAAGTCCACCTGTAGTAGAATCCACTGGAGCCTCCCAGTTCCCAGTCTTAGCAGGCGGAGGAGGCGTAGTTTCTGGGACTGGAGGTGCTGGGGTCAGCCCTTCAGGTGGAGGGGGCACCTCCTCTGCAGCCTTGACTGCATCTCCAGCTTTGACCCTGGTTCTTCTTGCCCGGGAATAGGATTTCTTCTCAATAGGCCTGTCAGGAGCTGGTGGTGCAGTGTCAGGAGCAGGATTTGGTATCTCTGAGGCCGCCTCCTCCTTCTCAGGACTGCCAAGCACTTGAGCATCTGCTTCTGGAGATGGATCCCTTACTGGAGTCTGCTCCAGGCGCCGTGACCGGTAACTAGTCTCATGTTTAACAGTCTCACCAGACCGGCCAGCATGCTGCCCACCAGCTTCCACAGGCCTAAAACCAGCACAACCTTCCTTGAAGCCTCCAGATCGAGAGTAATTCCTGGCAGCAGACATGCGGCCAGTACCTGCAGCATTCCTGTTGATAAATGTCCTTGGTGGTAAGGTGCCCCCAGGACCCTGGTGGCGATGGGACTTATTTGGCCGCTCACCAATCCAGTTTGGATCTCTTTGTGGAGGACTCCCAAACCTGAACAAACGGAACAGAGAAATAACAAAAGGGACCACTAGAGACATAAACTGAGGGTCAGGGAGACTTCCCATATTCCTCACCCAATTACGGGCCAGAATAGCATTTTAAAAAGCAGAGTTTTTCTCCTGTAAATATCAATAGTGTAGGCTCCAAAATTTCCTCACCTGGGTTTCCGGATTCTTCGGGGTTTGATGTCATCAGGATTGTGAGCTGAGCGGATGTCATAGCCATAAAGAGCAATGAGCTCCTGTCGGGACTTTGGAGCCTGTTCATCTTCCCGAAACTTGTCATGCTCCCAGCGACCCTCATCCTTCCACAGCTTTCGCTGACGTCCCTTGGGTCTGGTTGAAACCAGGGAAAAGTGTCTTAGGTTGGCAGATTCTGCCAAGTAAAGATGTTCATGAAATAAACAGGGTTGGGCAGGGAAACAGTAGGAACTCAGGTATTCTCTCCATCTTCCCCGACAGGCTATACAAAACAGGCCTTCCAAAGGCAAGAGTGAATCACAGCACCTCAGGGCCTGCTGGGCTCAAATGTAACAGGAATAGAAATGAGGAGAGACTTCACTTCAAACTACTCAGCACTCTGGAAACATCTCTCTCCTATAAGGCCACCTATGCAAGTATTTCAAATCCCAGAGGTTCTGAGCCTCAGATTAAAGAAGGCAGTGGAAGTGTGGGTCTGGATCCCAGCTCTTCCACCAAGAGTTACTAAATATTCTAAGCCTTACTTTCCTCATTTGTACAAGAGGGATAATCACAGTACTTACCTTAAAATGTTGTGAATAGTAAATGAGATAATACAAGTAAAACACTTAGCAAAGTGCCTGGCATATATTTCAGTTGTAAGCACTACATACATACTAACATCCTACAGAGCAGTAGCAAGTGGCTGTTACCTGACTTCCTCCTCCTGAGTCTGCCCTCGAAGATCATGCTCAAAAAAGAGCCCTTTCCGGGGTATGTATGCTGGGTTCTTCCGATCTTCATCATCATCCAAATGCTTAGGGCCTTTTTTACCAACTTTGTTCTCCACAGGCTCTGTGCTCTCCTATCGGACAGATAAAGGACTCCTTACTCACTCCAAGGTTAAGAGCTCCTATTCCAGAACCCAAATGGAGGCCTTTGGTGGGTACTAACCTGTCCATCCCCACTTTGCCTCTCTCCAGTCACAGTGCCTTTGGTGTCAGGCTTTTCTTCTCCCTTCTCGTCTTTTGCTGAAGAATTAGCAGCATCATTGGCTTCTGATTTCAGCTCCACTTTGGAGTTTTCCTCTTCACTGTACTCCCCTTCATCACCCTGAAAAAAGTTTCCCTGTCAGCTGTGGAGATAAGATCTGAATGGTGTATTTTAAAATTTTCTATTTTTTTAAAAAATTTTCCATTCTTTAGGAAAACATTTTCTAACAAATTTTACTGTAATGTAAGAATTAAAAGCAAACACATCAATATTCTTACTAAAATTTCTAGAGAACAGAAACATTGTTAAACAAATTAAAAGCACATTAAAAAAATATATATACAGGGAATTCCCCGGCGGTCCAGTGGTTAGGACTCCATGCTCATGCTTTCACTGCCAAGGGCCTGGGTTCAATCCCTGGTCAGGGAACTGAGATCCCACAAGCGGTGCAGCGTGGCCAAAATATATATATATGTTTATATAGATTCCTGTAAGTTTTCCAGGAAGAAATGCAAGGAACTGTTAACAGCAGCAGCCTCTTTCATTCACTAAGCTTATTGTGATAATCATTTCATGATGTATGTCAAATCATTATGCTGTACACCTTAAACTTACACAGTGCTATATGTCAATTATACCTTAATAAAACTGGGAGAAAAAAAAAAACAAAAACCAAAAACAGTGGCAGCCTCTGGGGAAGAAGCCCAGGGGATACGGATGGGAGGCTCTAAGTGTCTAGCACACAGAAGGAGCTTTATCTTTGTTGATAATTTCTCTCCCTCTCAATGAACTGTCTCTTAAACATGCAGTGCCTAATAACTACACTCTAACTCAAGTTGTTAATTCTCTCATCTCAAAATGGCTTAGAACAGAGATTCCCAACCTTTTAGATTATGTGAACCCCTTTTTAGGATCTAAAATTTTCATGGGTCCCCATGAGACAATAGTTTAGTATAGTATCCACAAATTGAGAAAACATGTAATGACAAACAACTGCTATACATTCAATAATACTTTTAAATACATTAATATTTTATTAATTCATATATATATTCAATAATAGTAGTACATAAAGGTGGGAGATGTTGATTTGGTGTACAGATAATGAGAACACAGCTAGTGAATTTGCAGCCCTTTATAATAACTCCATGATTTCCCAAGGCACTATTACTCTCAAGTTGGGAAACAGTGGCTTACATTTTTTATGTCTATGATATAAATACTAAATTTTCTGTAGCATGAGAGCCCCTTAGCCAACAACTCTGTCCAGAATGATAAAATTATAAAATTTTGACTTGGAAAACTTTAGAAGAACTTGTACAATCACTGCACCTGAGAAATGAAAAAAATTAAAGCCCAAATGCTCTCTCTCCTCTCCACTTTCTTCCCTCTCTTAGCACAGCAAGATTGGATAATCCAATCAATTATACTTCAATTAAAACAAACAAACAAACAAAAAACAACCGGATAATCCTGCTTGTGACATAGAAAGTGTTAGGTCTGTCCATACAAAGAAGGGTCCCTTAGGCCATCCTTTAAATAGGGGCCACTAGAAAGGGTTAGGCAATAGAGGTGTAGCTAGTTCTAGGTAGGGAAAGGGAGCAGCTAAGGCTCCTGCTAAAGGGGCTGGCTTTAGACTAAAGTTACTCTCATATCCTTGTCCTTCCAAGATTTGGACCTAAGGAGGCAGGGCTATAGGCAGGGGAGGTAGGTTTAGAGACCTATGAGGACACAAAGAAATGGATTCAAGGGAAGGTGGTTTAGTCCCCACTGCTGGGTTAACATGTAAGGGTACCAATATACCTCTGCCCCCCTGGTAGATTCGTGTACACTGGTCTCTTATTCTCCTACTGGGTCTGACACTCAGTCTGTACCAGACCCTCTCCTGACTCCAGGTCCAGGATGGCCTCAGGAATCTGATCAAAGATCCTCACTGAGATTCCTGACGAAACAAGAAGCTCTCAAGCTCTAAGTCTCTGACCTTTTTTCAGATAGGGCTGCGATTGCCTGACTGGCCCAGACAAGTCAATTAATTCCCTTTCCCCTTTATTCCCTGCTCAGCATCAGGGTATTTCAGCCTCTAAGTGTTTTGGGTTAGGAGTCCCAGAAAGGTGACACTGCTATGAAACCACAGAGTTCAGGGAGACTGCTTGACCACACCCACACTATGAGAACCACGCCTTTACCTGCAGCTTTTTAACAACCAAGTACCCTTGATTCTTCCCATTTCCCCTCAATCACAAGTAGTTTTCTCTCCTCTTGAGTTGGGAATAGGTGGGTGGTAATCATTCAGTTCTTTCCTTGGTCCTATGTTCCCTTCAGGTTCTGTAGCAGAAATTGCAAGAATCTTGCTTGGGGGACCTCCCTGGTGGTCCAGTGGCTAAGACTCCACATTCCCAATGCAGGGGGCCCAGGTTCGAGTCCTGGTCAGGGAACTAGATGCCACATGCCACAACTAAGACCTGGCGCAGCAAATAAATCAATATTCAAAAAAAATAATAATAATAATAATAAAAATAATAATAAAGATTTCATCTTTAAAAAAAAAAGTCTTGCTTGGTGTGTATGTGACCTTAATTCACTACTCCCCCCCACCCCAACAATGACTGAATTCAAACACCTTAAAATAGTATCAGCATGATTAATGAGAGAACTTTGTTTTATGCTCTATCCCCTCTTAGTCTGTGGTGGAATGTCAAATGAGGCAACTCTTTTATTCCAAATGAGAAACTAATTTTGTTTCCAGGGCAGGACAGAAAGATACAAATAGCACAGTGCTGAGGAGACTCCAAATTAGCATCAAAGTCTGGTATAATGGAAGCCAAGGTGCTACCCTAGAGTCAAGCTTCTTCAGCTATGGGCTGACATCAAAACCCTTTCCCCTAGTGCTGACTCTCCCATTCAGTGAACACGCTTCCAAACCCTAAAGCCTAGCTCTCCACTGAAGCAACTGCTTCCCTGGCAGAATTCTCATGCAAACGTTTTAGCTCATTTTTCCATTCCCCACATATTTCAGAGGAAGAGGTCGAGCTGGTATCTTCCTCATTCTCAATGTCTCTTCCAGATCTAACTCTTCTGCCTCATTTAAAAAAATTTTTAATTTTTATTGTTTTTATTACTTATTGAAGAATAGTTGAATTATAATGTGCTAATTACTGCTGTACAGAGAAGTGACTCAGTTATACATATATAAACATTCTTTTTCCTATTCTTTTCCATTATGGTTTATCACAGGATACTGAATATAGTTCCCTGTGCTATACAGTAAGATCTTGTTAATCCATTCTATATATACCAGTTTGTATCTGCTACTCCCAACTCCACCTCATTTTAAACTGCTGCTTCTCTGAGGCTCCTATCACCTAGCTATACCCTGCTTCTCGAAAGTTCAGATTACATCACTTCACTTTTATGAAAGACCTACAGTAGCACTTGTTTTCACAAACTGAAAGAAGCTTCAAGAGAATTTTTGTTTTAAGAAAAAAGGCAAAAGTGAAAACTGTACTCAGTGTTTTGTTTTGCAGTGAGCTGTCATATTGGCAGCTCCACACCCCAAGCAGAAAGAGTGGCACCACCAAGCTCCTGCCCTGGGAACTACACTCGGCCTCTCAGCATCAAGCTGCCACAGCTTTGAACTGTGTCTGTGAGCATCCGCGCTTTATGTCTATTTATTTTCTGCATCCCTTGGCAAGATGTGTCCTAAGGTAATTGCTTCTTTGCTTTAAGCCATTTCAGCTTACGAAAGGTTTCACAGGGACGCTCTATCAGACCAAGGGGGAAACCTGTACCTCTATGCCTCTGCCTGGGTCCACCTTGTCGTTAATTTGAAGACTATGGCAAGGAGCTCACAGTTTTCACCTCCATTTTAGTCATCCACTTCCATGTACACACTTCAGACCAGTCTTACCTGGAACTGCTATATACATTTTTTTTTTTTTAAGTAAACCTGATCTTTTAAAAATCTTAAATTTAAACAGCCCAGACTTTGATCAAAACTGTCACATGGGGGACTTCCTTGGTGGCGCAGTGGTTAAGCATCTGCCTGCCAATGCAGGGGGCACGGGTTCGAGCCCTGGTCTGGGAAGATCCCACATGCCCTGGAGCAACTAAGCCCGTGCGCCACAACTACTGAGCCTGCACTCTAGAGCCCGCGAGCCACAACCACTGAGCCCACGAGCCACAACTACTGAAGCCCGTGCGCCTAGAGCCCGTGCTCTGCAACAAGAGAAGCCACCACAATGAGAAGCACTGCACCGCAATGAAGAGTAGCCCCCGCTCGCCGCAACTAGAGAAAGCCCGCGGGCAACAACAAACACCCAACGCAGCCAAAAATATATATATAAATAAATAAATTCATTAAAAAAAAAAAAAGCCACATGGAAAAGAATGAAGTTAGACTCCTCACCCTCACCTCACCCCTTATAAAAAATTAACTCAAAATGGATGAAAGACCTAAAATATAAGAGCCAAAACTATAAAATTCTTAGAAGAAAACATGACTTTGCATTTGGCATGGATTCAGCAAAAGCTTCTTTGATATGACACCAAACACACAGCAACAAGAGAAAAAACAGATATATTGGACTTCATCAACACTGAAACCTTACACCATCAAGAAAGTGGAAAGACAACACACAGAATGGGAAAAAGTATTTGTAAATCATATATCTGATAAGAAACTTATACCTAGAATATATAAAGAACTCTTACAACTCAATGATAAAAAAAAAAACCCAATTAAAAAAAGGACAAGGTATCTGAATAGCCACTTCTTCTAGGAAGATACACGAACAGCCAATAAACACAAGAAATAATGCTCAACATCATTACTCATCAGGGAAATACAAATCAAAATGAGATACCATTTCATACCTACTAGGATGGCTGGAATCAAAAAATCAAGACAATAATAAGTGCTGTTGAGAATGTGGAGAAACTGGAATTCCCATACATTGCTGCTGAGAATGTAAAATGGTGCAGCTGCTTTGGAAAACAGTTTGACAATTCCTCAAACAATTAAACAGTTACCACATGACTCAGCAACTCCATTCCTAGGTACATAACCAAGAGAAATGAAAACATACAACCACACAAAAACTTGTACACTAATGTTTACAGCAGCATTATTCATAATAAAAAAACAGAAACTCAAGGGTCCATCAATGGATGAATGGATAAACAAAATGTGGTATATCCATACAATGTAGTATTATTCAGTCATAAAAAGGAATGAAGTACAGGGGACTTCCCTGGTGGTCCAGTGGTAAAGAATCTGACTTCCAATGCAGGGGACATGGGTTTGATCCCTGGTCAGGGAACTAAGATCCCACATACCACAGGGCAACTAAGCCAGCACGCCACAACTACTGAGCTCATGCACCTCAACAAGAGCGCCTGTGTGCCACAACTACGGAGCCCACATGCCACAACTAGAGAGAAAATCCGCACACCACAACTAGAGAGAAGCCCGCACACCGCAAACAAAAATCCCACATGCCTCAACAGAGACCCCGCATGACGCAACTAGCAGCCAAAAAAAAAAAAAAAAAAAGGAATGAAGTACTGATACATGCTACAATTTGGATGAAAACCTTGGAAACATTATGCTAAGTGAAAGAAGCCAGTCATATTATATTATGTTGCCATATAATATATGATTCCATTCATACAGAAGGCCAGAATAGGGAAATCTCTAGACACAGAAAGTAGATTTGTGGTTGCTTAGGGCTGGAGCGAATGAGGATGGAGGAACTGTGGGGGGCAAGTGACAGCTAAAGGGTACAGAATTTCTTTTTTTTTTTTTTTAAGATTTTTTTGATGTGGACCTTTTTTTTTTTTTTTTTAAATTTTGTTTATTTATTTTTTGGCTGTGTTGGGTCTCTGTTGCTTCACGCGGGCTTTCTCTGTTTGCAGCGAGCAGGGGCTACTCTTCATTGCGGTGCATGGGCTTCTCATTGTGGTGGCTTCTCTTGGTCAGCACAGGCTCTAGGTGCATGGGCTTCAGTAGTTGAGGCGCGCAGGCTCAGCAGTTGTGGCACACGGGCTTAGCTGCTCCGTGGCACGTGGGATCTTCCCGGACCAGGGATCGAACCCATGTCCCCTGCATTGGTAGACGGATTCTTAACCACTGCACCACCAGGGAAGTCCCCAGAATTTCCTTTTGAAGTGATGAAAATGTTCTCAAACTGACTGTGGTAATGGTCACACATACCTGTATATACTAAAAACTATAGAACTGTACACTTTAAAGGAGTAAGTTGAATGGCACATAAATTATATCTCAATAAAGCTGTTAAAAAAAAAAACAAAAACAAAAAACCCTGTTATTCCTGTTCTTTCTCAGTTACTCCTTTACTCTCTAGTCTCCAATTTCTTAAGACATCCACTCCCTTGACATTTCTACCTTTTCCCTACAGATCAGTCCTTTCCCACATTCACTTTGCTCTCACCTCTGTGACCCCTTCATTTCAATCACTACTAGTAATTCCCTCAAGTCCCCTACTCCCATGTGCCCAAGACTGGATCAACTAACTGTCTGCTTTTTCTAAGCTTACAACCAGACTTCTGATCATCACTAAAGGGAGTTTAAAAAAAAAAAAAATCATACAACTTCACCCATCAGTGCCACCTCCAACCTCAACTACTCAAACTTCCTTTAGTCTCACAATTCCTACACTGCCCTTCCACCAACAACCATTCTTTACGTTTTTCCTTCTATTTCACAAGGAAAACAAAACGAAGAGCACACCAGCTTCCTCCCCATATACCTTTCCTTCCCACTTCTCTATAATTACAATGGAAGACGTTTTTCTTGTCTGTTTCCTATTTCTTCTCATGTACTCAGTCAAGGACACCAATACACGCATTACCTATCCCCTCCCTGTTCTCTCCCTTTCTACTGATTTCTTCAACCTTTAGCCATACTTTATTCTCCAACTTAAAAAATAACACCAAACCCTCTCTTGACGTTAGAGCCTTCTTTCCAGCTACCAGCTCTCTAGCCTCCCCTTCATAGGCTAATTTCTTTAAAAAATTTTCTTGGAGGATTCTGGGGAAATGGCAGCAGCATAGTTTTTGATCTCTTCAAATCTCCACATGAAACGGGAGCAAGATCAAAACCCTCTGGATAACATTTACAACAAAACTAGGTTGCAAGCTATCCCCCAGGACCCAAAATATAAGCACATAAGAGCAAAGCATCAACAGCCACAAGACCTGCATCAGATTGGTATCAGTGCTGGAAAAAGCAGAGAGCACTAAATGGACCTGAAAACAGGAGAACCCTGAACTAGTCAATAGGTAGTCAAAAGAAAGCAAAACTGAGAATAACAGTTGAAACCAGAAAGGGTTTTACTGTCTCCAATAGAATGTGAGTTTAAGGGTCCTGCAGTAAGAAGGTCTGAAAGGGTTAGAGCAGTGTAACCCTTTTGAAATCTTAAAACCAATCTGGCTGCCAGGGCCCCCTCTAGGAGAGTAACACACTGAAGATAAAACTGTTGAGAAGAGAATCAAATTCAGCAGAAGAGGGATAAAAGGAATGAAGGAAAGAGAAGGTCCAAAACACATTAGAGAAGGGAACAAAAGCAGGAAATCTCAGAAGGCAAGCCACCATATATTTTTTTTAACACTACAGAAAAACAACTGAAGAGGGAGCTCTATGAAGTTAGAAAAAGTTACTCTGAGCCGCACTTCCTTCGAAAAGATCAGGAAAACTAATTTTTAAAATCAACAAAGGAAAAATACAGAGATCAAATCCCACATAAACTTGCTATGAGAAAAAAAAATAAGTAGAATAGCATTCCTACAATGAAAGCATGCCAGAAAGACATGCATATCATATCAAAATTGTAACTTCTATTTCAAAATGAGCAAAAAAGACATTAATATTATATAAGGCATGAAAGAACATCAGTCAGAATTAGAAAAATCCAAAAATGAAATGAAAGAACTCATTCATTCAAAGGAAGATATCAGAAATTAAAAAAAAAAATTCATTTCAAATACAAAGTCTAAAACTAGAAGGAACACAAACAAGCGTGGATAAACACAACAATAATGCCTTATGAGAAATTAAAAGTGAAAAGGAAGAAAATATTTAAAAATCAACAGAAAATGAAGAAACAGATATAAAGGATTACAGAGAAAGGGTCAAACACTGAAGACAGGAAAAGAATATTGGGATAGAAGTTCCATGACATACTGTAGAGCACATCTCATACCTATGAACACTGATCCAGAATGACCAACTCCAGGACAAGTTCTAATAAATTTACTGGACCCTAAAGAAAATATACTGGGAATACCTAGACAAAAATAGCAAGTGACTTATAAGGGAAAGAAAATCAGGTGTTCATTAGTCAGTTCCGTGCAAGATAAAAGCTTTGGGTCACACTGGTATTTTTCCAAGGATATCATGGAAAGACAATTTGCAAGAAATACAAAGGACAGAGAGAGCATGCTAAATTGTACTATGAATGAGTGACCATCAAAATCTTTTCAATGGATACACTGTAAAGAAAACAAAGGGATGAAAAACTAAACTGTAGACTAAGAGATAGATCAAAATTTAAGAAATAGGCAAGACTAAAGTGTTGCATCTAGGTATATACAGTTAGTAATCAACAAGAAATTCAAGCAAGTAACAGATTACAATGAAAGGCAAGATGTCAAGTCTACTTCTCTAATCTAGACAAGTGCTGTCCAACAGATCTTTCTGGGATGATGGAAATGTTTTTATCTATGCACATGTGGCTACTGAGTACTTAAAATGTAGTTACTGCAACTGAGGAGCTGAAACTTTAAGTTTAATTAATTTAAATAGCCACATTTGGCTGGTGACTACCCTATCTGACAGAACAGAACTACACCTCTCTCTTAAATTTCAGACAATATATACTAGGTATTGCCACATCAAAGTCCCACATGTTCCTCAATCTCAAAACATCCAAAACTTAACCCAAACACTGTCCTTCCTAAAATCTCCTCCCCCTGTGGTCCGTTTCTTAGTGAATAACACCATTCATCAACCTGGGCATCCCTTTGACTCCTCCTTAATTCAGGCTCCACATTCAATCAATCAAGAAGTTCTATTAGTATCACCGAAATATCTCTCAAATCTATGTCTTGCCAGTGCCACTGCCATGTCTTTTCTTTAGGGCACCATCACGCTCCTTGGACTATCCTAATAACCTTTTAACAGCTCTGTCTCCAGTCTTGCCTCATCCACAATTCATCCTCCACACTTAAGCCTCCAACAGCCTTTCTTTCTTTGCTGTTAGAGTAACATCCAAACTCATTTATACACAGAATGGTACACTCCTATAAAGTCACAATCACCAAACCTCACTGAACACTCCATACTGCCTGGCAGTCTTTCTGATGTTTCTGTTCTCTAGTGACTACAGCAAACATTCCTCACTCCAAAACCTCTTATCTCCTTTTTACTCTTTGCAGATAACTTTACCATTGACTTCAAAGAAAATAAATCATCTCATCAATCACCACATTCTGTCAATTCCATAGCCTAAATAACTGTCAGTGCTGTCCACTTCTATTTTCACTGCCACCACTCCACTCCATGCCACACTTACTACTTTCCTAGACTTCCACAGTAGCTTTCTTAACTAGCTTTTCTGTCTCTAATCTTGCTCCCTTCAGATCAACTCTCCCCACTGCACACAAAATAATGGTTATAAAAATAATAATTCTAAAATATTACTGTGACTCAACCTGGGATCTTGTTAACATACAAATGTCTGAATCTTCCCTCCCTCTGCAAGATTGTTTCAGTAGGATTTTTCCACGTAGGTGTTCCCTGGATCTGACAAACACTGCTTTAAAATTTAAGTCTAATTCATAACCTGTATCACACTCTTGTTTAAAACCCTGGTACACTTTTTTACTTCCTTAGAATAAAATCCAAATAGTTTTCAGCCTGGCTTATAAAGTACTTTAAAATTTGGACTGAGATTCATCCTTACCACCAGTCGTACTAAACTCTTCATATCCTCCAACTCACCATGCAGTCCATCCCTTCTAGACCTTCTTTCCACACTGTTCCCTCTGCTTAGAAAATTCTACCTGGCTAACTCCTATTCACCCTTCAGGTCTCTATTTGAACATTCGCTCCTGTAAACATTTCCAAACACCCTAAACCCAGTTAGTTGCCCCTGCTATGTGCTCCCAAAGCACCTTATGTTTCCAATACCATGGCATTTACCAAACATTATTGTAATTACTTAGTTAACTGTCTATATTTTCCCCCTCTGACCTGGAATGTACTGCTAAATTCCATGAGGGCAGAACCATGCCTGTCTTTTATTCCAGTGCCTAGTACAGCTCCTGGCACTGAGCAGGCACTTAATAAAGAGAAGGAACAAGTAATCCCTGCATGATCTGGCCCCTACTCACTAATATGCCCTTATTTCTTGTATCCATCCTGTCCCAACAATGTTCCAGCCACACCAAACTACTTTCAAGTTTCCAAATATTTAATCTTCTCTCCTGTCTCTGGGCTTTTGTAGCGGTTGTTCCCTCTGCCTAGAACATGGTTTGCCTGGCTAACTCCAATTCATTCTCCTCTGACTGCCTAAGATGGACTCAGTACCGGGCCATTAACACCCTACTTAACCCTATCCCCGAGCAGTTGTCACCAAGTCCTATGATTGCCTCAATGTTTGTCTGACTTCCTTACTAAGTTGTAAGATTCCTAAAGATAGGAACTTTGTTACACTGTTCACTGTTGCATCTCCAGGGCTTAATGGAAAGTCTAATATGTAGCAACAGTTCTATAAAATTTATAGAATGAACCTTTGATCCACAATCCAATTCCTCCTTATATCTCAGGGCTCTGTTCAACAACTCCAGGGAACAAAGAGCCATTCTGATAGCGTCTCTAGTAGTTTATTCAATCAAAACAAGTAAGTTCACAAACGTTTGGCTTAGGGAAACTTTCTGCTAAAGACAGAAAACCTTATCCATAAACTGAGAAATGTTTCTGACACAAACCACTCAGAATCCTACCCTTTTAAGGTCTTCAGATATACTCAGAAAAAATATCCAACTGGCTGGCTTCACTACCTAGGCATCATGAAATGGAGTGTCAAACAACCTGTAAAGGGCTTCAGAATGTTCTCATTCTCTTATTTAGAACCTTATTTCCTTTAGACAGGGTGAAAAGCCAGCTATTAACAGTGTAACACATGTGGCCTGAAGAGGCTTACACCAAGCTTCCCTCCCTATAACTGAACAAGACCCTTTATAATAGTTTTTCAGAAGCACAAATGAAGAATGCACAAGAGGAGTAACAAGTAGGTGATGGTACTTTTGAACCACAGGTGTGTACAGTTTTTAAAATACATTTTCCAACCTACACCATAGGAAAAAGAAACTATCACACTCACTTCTGAGTCTTCTGCACTTTCATAATCCGAGAGAACAGCTGAAAGAAAACGGAAACATGTAAAGAAAAAAAATTCAACACAAATTATTATAATTACATCTCCTGACTGCCTGTTGCGGATCAAGCTAAAGCTCTCATTTAATTCTGACTTCAACCTATGAGGAAGATAAAATTACAGTCCCCATATACAGATTGAAAACAGGTTCAAAGAGTGACTTCGACTTTCCCAGGATCATACTGCTAAAACGTATGCTTTTAAGCTCTATGCTACAAAGAGCCACTTTGTGGCACCCTCCCCCAAATCCTTAACAGTCTGAGAGGATGTCAATTGCTGGAAACGGCTGACCTGAGTTTATGGGCAAATAACTCTGTCAGGATGCTACTCACCATCGCCCTCGATGCCATCTTCACTCTCCTGAAGGAAAGGAAAAGACATGGGTTAGTTCTGTGACTTCCAGAGGGTGAGAGCTGAAAACTGAACACAAAATGGTTGGAAAGGGAGACGAGGAAAGGTACATCTTTAACAAGTAGCATCCGAAGGAGGTCCCGTCTATTCACCTCCAGTCCCAATTTCTGAATAAACATCCACTTCCCATCCGCAGCAGCTCTGCCCTCCCCCCACAAACCGCTCCTCCTCGCTTGGGGCTCCGGAGGCAAACCGCACTGGGATAGCTCTCTCCTCGAACACGTTACGCCTCAGCAGCTACCATTAACTCCCAGCCTCCCATCTTCACCTACACCCCGCCCGCCCCCCGGCCCGCCCCGCCCGCGCGCACTCACACACTCCGACTCCTCAGCGCTCTTGGCGCCCCCGCTCTCCACCCGCCGCAGATGAAGGGCCCCGGCTCGGCCTCCGCGCTGCGAAAGCACAGAGCCACTGCCGCCGCCTCCAGCGCTACCGCTGCAGCTCCCGCCGCCCCGCGCCGGGGAACCGCCGCTGTCTGAGCCGGAAGCACCAGATTCTTCGTCCTCGGTGTCCTGCGAAGCGCGCTGCCGCCGCCGATCCGCCATCTTACGGAGAACGGCCGCCGCCGGCCGCCTCCTGACGTACCCCGCCCGTCGCAGGGGCTGCCGGGAGGCTCGAGACCTGGTCCCAGCATGCTTCACTTGCGGCGCTGGTTGCCCTGCTCTTCAGCGGGAGGCGCTGGGGGCGGGGCTGGCGCGCTGCGGCAAGTTTGCGGGCGAGCGGGATTGCGTAAAGCGGTGACGTAGGGGGCGTGGCGCGGCCCCTGACTTCCCCCGGTAGGGCACCGGGCGAGGGGAGTTGCATTCGGGCAGCCTCCTTCGGCTCCACGCTCGGCCATCTTGGGCTTTCCGAGTGGATATCTTTGACCTGTCACAGCTTCACTGCGGCATTGGAGTTGTTTCATGATTTTCTTTTTCGTTTCTACCTATGTTTGAAGCAGATCGTTTGACTGAATTCGTTTGCTTGGTAAAATCACGAATCAAGGGAAACCTCTGAAGCCGTTGTGCTGCATCAGATTTGTTAACACCAGCCCATTTTAAGCTAAAGGGCGGAGGAGGAACCAGTTGTTCGTAGTGAAGCCCGAGGATTTAGTGTTGCAGCACTACAGTGTTTTCCCTGTATTCTCATTTCCTCTTCCCCCTTCACGTGTCTTCCCACCCCAGCCATCACCTCTCCCAAAGTGCAGGCTGGTATGATGGTAATCTTACCAAGATTTAGAACCGATTTAAAAAAAGATAATCATAGGAACGGGCATTTGGTTCAATAACCTGACATGATTTCCTTCTTGTTAAGGGCATGCCAGACGGGTAAATGAGGGAATGCTGAGATTTTGGCAACACATTTTTCAGCAATGAAAAAAATCGGTATGTTTGTTTTGTACCATAATAAAAACATATAAGAAGCGTAAGCTATTAGTGCACCTACGGGAGTACACATTTTAATAATACACACCAGAGAAAGGTCACTATCATAGCACAGGATTCTGTCCTGTGTAATGCTTTTACAAATGCTATGTTTGATACTGATGTTTATCAAATTTATAGACAATATGAAACTAGAAGGTATTCTGAATGCCTTCAGAGATATAATCAGGATCCAAACAGATCTCAACTGGTTAAACAAGTGGTCAAATGTGACAACTTGTAAATACAGCTCCAGAAACCAACTGCCCGAGTTCAAAATGGAGGATGTGTGATTTAATAAGTTAACAGAAAGAAAAAAAAAAAGACCAAGAGGATCCTATCTCAAAGTAAATTGATATAGTAAAGCTGCCAAGTTTAGTGTCTAAATAAGGAAAGTAATAGTCTGCCACTTTGCCTTTCAGTTGTTTGATCTGGATTCAATTTTTTTTTTTTATAAATTTATTTATTTATTTTTGGCTGCGTTGGGTCTTTGTTGCTGTGCATGGGCTTTCTCTAGTTGCGGCGAGCGGGGTCTACTCTTCATTGCGGTTTGCGGGCTTCTCATTGCGGTGGCTTCTCTTGTTGTGGAGCACGGGCTCTAGGTGCGCGGGCTCAGTAGTTGTGGCTCGCCGGCTCTAGGGCGCAGGCTCAGTATTTGTGGTGCACGGGCTTAGTTGCTCCGTGGCATGTGGGATCTTCCCGGACCAGGGCTCGAACCCGTGTCCCCTGCGTTGGCAGGCAGATTCTTAACCACTGCACCACCAGGGAAGCCCCTGGATTCAATTTTTTTTTTTTTTTAATTTATATATATATTTTTGGCTGTGTTGGGTCTTCGTTTCTGTGCAAGGGCTTTCTCTAGTTGCGGCAAGCGGGGGCCACTCCTCATCACGGTGCGCGGGCCTCTCACTGTCGCGGCCTCTCTTTGTTGCGGAGCACAAGCTGCAGACGCGCAGGCTCAGTGGTTGTGGCTCACGGGCCCACTTGCTCCGCGGCATGTGGGATCTTCCCAGACCAGGGCTCGAACCCGTGTCCCCTGCATTGGCATGCAGATTCTCAACCGCTGCGCCACCAGGGAAGCCCTGGATTCAATTTTTAAATGGACATGAGCAAATTGTTCACTCATCCAGAGAACTGAAACATTCAAGATCCTTTCTTTTGAGGAACAATTGTAAAATCTCTGAATGTTAACCATGAAGATTGGGACTGCCACAGCAAACTTTAACTATTTGAGGGACTATGAGGAAAGGAGGAATTGATATTTTTTCATAACCCTGGAAGGCAAAGTAAGAACCAGTGGGCTCGAGTTACAAGAAGTTAGATTTTGTCAACGAGGAAGAATTTTCTAACATTTAGAAAAAAATGTATAGGAGAAAACAAAGTGTTAAAGGAGAAGCTGGGGCTTCCCTAGTGGCGCAGTGGTTGAGAATCTGCCTGCCAATGCAGGGGACACGGGTTCGAGCCCTGTTCTGGGAAGATCCCACATGCCGCGAAGCAACTAGACCCGTGAGCCACAACTACTGAGCCTGCGCGTCTGGAGCCTGTGCTCCGCAACGGGAGAGGCCACGATAGTGAGAGGCCCGCGCACCACGATGAAGAGTGGCCCCCACTTGCCGCAACTAGAGAAAGCCCTCACACAGAAACGAAGACCCAACACAGCCATAAATAAATAAATAAATAAATAAATAAAATTAAAAAAAAAAAAAAAAAAAAGGAGAAGCTGGACTTCATTTGTCTGGAATGTTGTCAAAGGGAAATCATGTATTGGAGTCAGACTAGAAGACCTCTAAGGTCTTTCCAACTGAGGTTTTACTAATTTAGACACCAGGCACCAAGTATCCTATCATCTCTTGTTTTTAAAGTTGCCAATTATGTGTAAGGAAGAACACAGGACAAAGAGGGATGAAACATACATTGTGTTCATACACAAATGCAAGTTGATATCTCATATAAAAGGGAAAATGGTGTTTTTCTATTTTGTGAAAATGGATTTCTTTTCCTAGTCTTTTAAAATATACAAGCAGAATTGTTTAATGCTTCCCAATAAATCTAATAAATTGAAGCAGAAGTTCAAAATTAACAGCCACAATAGTTTATTTACAATTGAACTCTTTATAAGATATTTACAAGACAACCAATTTTACACATCAGAAATGGTATCAAAAGTATGAATTACAACACAGACAACAATATGAAATGGGCATAAAACAAAGCTGAAGTGGACAGACAAGCAATTTCTCTTTTTAATTTATTAACACTAGCTTAAACTTTGTTAAGGAAAGAAACAAAGAACTGTGTTTTAGGAGAATTGCAGGTCCTTCAGTTGAAGATTGAATTTCACAGTGTTGTATCCCATGTAGGGAAAAAATAAGACTAATTTTCCCCCCACACTTCAACACACTGTAATTTTGCTCTTGGAACTTTGCTAATCTACTCTCCAACCTCCTTCTCAACAAAACTTCAACATATCCAAATCAAAGGAGAACTGATCTAGAAGAGGGGACAATAAAATAAGAGGTCCTAGGTAGAGGGAGAACCAAGGAAATAGAATCCACTTAAGTCTGGCCAGATAGCACCCATGGATTCCTCTTAGTCTAACTCAAGTTCAAAATCTGGGGAGTCTGCTGGATAGGCACAAACATAAAGGCTAAATTTGCTAATGCATATCCAAATTAGGAATCTGACAAATGCTGAAAATCAAGAAGAAACTGAGAGGAATCAAGGAATAAAAGAGACACTGACTGGTCTTTTTCTTCTTGGGCACATTATAAAGGAACATAACATAGGTCAGAGTAGGAAAGCCAAACAGCTTGCCATATTAAAATGATGGAGAACGAAGAAAATCTGGCCCAGTTTTTCTAGAAATCTCCTTCCTCTCCTTAAGGTGTGAGATGAGAGCCCCTAGTGGAATAAGTCCTATTTCTCTCTACATTCTTGCTGCAATGAAGTTCACAGCAGGTTCCCTTGTGGAGAGCCCACTCTCCTAAGCAGATGGAGTTACAAATGAAAACCCATAGTCACACACACACACACACACACACACACACACACACACACACACAAACACACACACACACACACACAAAGGAGAAATAAGAGCAGCAAGATCATCCAAGAATACTACATGTGCTGCCGGAGTAATTCCTTTAAAAGTCAAACTCGGGGAGCACAGATCAACATCTCACAAAAAGCTTTAGCAGTGGGAGGCCCCTGAGGAACTTTTTTCTTCCCTTCCCACAGTGGTATCCCATTCTCTCATGCTCCACTGATGGGCCGGCCACACACCCTACATACCTTGGCTTCTCCTCTAAAAGTGCTAATAATCTGGGGACATATTCTCTTCAAGGATAAAAGCCCCTACCTTCTAGGAGATTAGACCCCTACTTGTTTTCATACAATAGTCCAGAAGACTAAAGAAAGGCAATTCCTATATATTTAAGACCAGAGGTCTTGGCTCTATTTTCCTTCCAGATAGTTACAGGGATCTTACACTGAGACCAAAGTGGCCTGGAGTGCTGTCCTGAAATTCTTTTAACAAAATGGGGGTGGGGTGGGGGGTAGGGGGGAGGGGGGAACTAAGATGGTACACGTACAAATCTATTTTTACAAAATGAACGGAGAAGCTCATTAGGTACATCTGTTTGTTTCAAGATGTAGACATTTGCCAGCCAAAGGAAGCACATATTTCCACACACACCCCCACCCTCCCTAAATCTCTATCCCACCACCAAGAGCTCAGCTAAAAGGATAAAACCCAACTAAGGAATACTGGAGAAGTGATGTGACACAAAGACATCTATACAGGATCTGGCATGCCATCCCCAAACACCAACGGCTTTTGTTTAGAGCCATAACTGGTCCCAAACTTACCATCCTCATTCTCTTTTCAGAAGATTTTATTCTTTGAGGGGTGGGAGAAGAAATTCAGTTACCCATTAACTAAGAAAATAATCACAGCCAAACATCCCTTCCCACATGGCTATATCACAGGATAGTTTTAAGAGAACTGTCTTTTCAGATATTTATCTACCAACTCTCCAATCTCTTTTCTACCCTGTGAAGATGACTTGCTTCATCACGTCACTTGTTATTCCTCATCTGGTCCTTAAGCTCATGGTGAGGTGTTTTGTTTTGTTTTGTTTTGGGGTAAAAACCATTATACTCACACTATAAGGAAGGGTATACCAGGGCAAGACGAGTGCCATGCAGGCACAGCTCTAAAGGCAGGGGTTGCTTCATCTTCCAAAAGTCTAATGAAGAGAGCCCTTTTACCCTTTTAACATAGGCAAATGTAGAGAAGCAGCCCCCTGAAGCTTCCAAATCTGCCATCCTATAGATTTAGCTTGAGAGTTCATTTCCCCAAAAAGGGAAAAGAAATCCCAATCACCCTCCATAATTCACAATTAGCCCAGTGAAAGAGTATTTGTGAAATCAGAGTGATGAAAACAAAACCAAGATCAGGGGAGTATGGAAGGGCATTACCAGCAAATGATAACATACATGAGGACATCGGTCACATATACAGGTCTCTGCCACTCTCTGGGAATGGCATGCTACAACTATCTGAAGACAGAAGGTTCTTGCCAGCACAGCTATTTCCTACATGTCCGATGAGGTGTTTGCTTCTTCTGGATCTCCAACCTGCATCGGCTACGCTCATCCAACCAGGGCAGCTCAAAATTCCTGGCAAAAAAAGGATACGGAAATCAACCTGCAAGACTAGAAGAAACTCACTATGGACATGAGACTAACTCAAAAAAAGACACTATGCCTTTTACCACTCCTAGCCCTGACTCCCAAGTCCCAAGTTTAGAGTGTCTTTCCTGCCTCAAAGCCAGAGCAACGGTGTGCTATTAAAGTGATTGAATAATCTATTTCTAATTCAAAAAGCAATCCTCCTAATTCCTGGCTTGGGAATCTTATCACTGCAAAAACTAGTGGCCCAGGCAGCCTCACTTCTGTCAAAGAGCCATGGCTATCCCTAAGCCAGCTATTCCACCTTATGTCTAGGCTTTCATGAAGTCTGGAAGGGAGGTGAAGCGCAGACTACCTGAGAGATGAGGGGAAAAAAACTTTATACTTACTGTGGAGTTAGTTTTGGTAATGGTCGTCCAAATGCTACAACAGGCAAGAAGGGGGTAATCATCAAACTTTCAACTACGGAAGAAAGCCAAATGGAACCTTGTTAGTGACACAGATGGAAAATGTCTAGCAACTATACCTGTTCCAAAATACTGCATTCATTCAGAGCAAGTTGTATCCTGGAGCCTTGTACTCTTTTAGATAAACAAAACTTACCATCATCTGGCTCAGGGAAAAATGAGGTAACCTCGGGCTCAGATTCCTGAATTCCTTTCTTTTTATACATTCTGAGCTGCAGTCGCTGTAAAATTCTTTGTTCCCTGATCCTCTGAATATCCCATCTGGGAAAAACAAACCAGACAAACAAAACAAACAAACCCAACATTACTGAAAACCAGCTCTATAAAGGCAACTCACACAATCCAGATGCTAGGGAGATCTTTGCTGAGTCTTCTAGATGGGGGAAGGGGGGTGGGGCGGGGTAGGGGGGTAAAGAGAACTGCCTGCTTGGTTAGGGAAGAGCTGTGTAGGTCTGGCAGTCTAGATCATGCGTTGGTGTTCCCCAGAAGAAAAAGAGGCCAAACGTGTATAACAACCACCACTTCAAACTCTGATACTCAACCAATTGGGAAGCCAGTAATTTAAAAGTATTAAGAGCTCCAGAGCTCCCCTCAGCATAGATAAGAGAGGTCAGGGTCCTATAAGGGCTCAGTTGTCCCCAGAATGGACATCTCTAGCCTCACCTTTTCCTTCTCTTCTCATCCAGCTCCAGTTTTGCATGCCGCTTCGAAAACACACTGTCATCCAGGTTCTGTGTAAAGAATAGCAGCTGATAAGCTACTTATCACCGTGTGACACGTGTATACTCATTTCCAGCTTCCAGGAATGTAAAATCTTTCACCTTCAGGTCCCACCTGAGTCTGTGAGTTCTATGGATATCATAGGAACCTCCTGGTAACAGAATCAACAAAACATAGACTCCTTTCCCCACCCCTACCCTGTAGAATCTCCATATTCCAAAATCATTGCTATAATTTTCCAAGGTGAAAGTCACATCAAACTGAAACAACCCTTGAGACTGCCACAAACCCTCCCTACCTCTATACTTTATAAGAGTCTGAGTTTAAAGTAAGTATCAAACTTTTAACAGTCAAATGAAGTTGGAATATATAATTCTGTTGCTGAGTGGTACACGCTAACTTTTCTACTTAGCGTGAAATCTAGCTTTGTTTTGAACATTCCCTAGTTATTTATTTTTTAATAAATCACTTAGCCACTCTGGACCTCAGTTTTCTCATCTATACAACAAAGGAGTTGGACTAGATAATCTCTCAAGTTACCTTCTTGCTTCAAAGTTCTATTTAACCCATCCATACAGTTACGATGACATATTCAAGTAACAGCCCCATTTCTATCTGTCTCTCACTCCCTTCTACTGACAGGTCTTAGGTACCTACCTCCAAAAGGTCTGAAGGATTTGGGTCCCTTAGAGGCTCTACTGAGTGGTCCCTCCAAGAAGGAACTGGAAAGAAAAAAGAAAAAGAAAAAGAAAGGGAGGAGGGGTGGAACCATCCTTAAATCCAAGGTCACACAACCTACTATTCACTAGGACAAGAGGTCTCTCCCAGATGAGACAAAGTTACCAAGTGATAGGAGGCCATTCTATGGCCTCGCCTGAAGCCATATTCAGTGTCCTTGCTATGGTATTAAAAGAACCTAAAATGCCATTGCAGTCTGCCAAACACAGGATCACAAAAAACCCTACACCAATACCTGACAATTCACATAATGGATGCTATTGCAGTTCCTGAAAAACAACTGAAATTGGTAGTCATTTGGAAGTCTATAGTGTAATCATACACCAAGGAATCTCACTCTCCCCCATCCAACTGATGGGGAATGCAGCTCCCAACCATCCACCGTCCCACCAACCCCCACCCCAGGCCCAGCCAGCACAATTCCTATTCTACTCACCAGCCAAGACTGAAGTTTCTCCTGCAACACTTGATGGCATCAGACACCCTAAATAATGCAGGAAAGAAGAATCACCTCAGTGTAAAAAGAAAAACAGCCCGTCACCCAAAATGGAGGAAAGGATCATCACTGAAGTTCTCACTAGGAAGCCATTTTGGTTTTTTGAGTTGTTCTTTTGAGAATTTCTCTCTGGGGGAGGGGAAGAGGGAACAACAGACAAAAGAAAAGAAAATAAGCCCACCACTTTTTTTTTTTACACTGAGACGACTTCTTTTCTTCATTATTTAGGGTGGTTTCCCTGCAACAGTTGATGGCCAAGGATATCAAACCTTAAACTCAGAACATGGCAGGTGAGTAAAAGTTGACCCTAGTTTTCAAATAAAAGATCAGTGTTCTCAAAACTTACATATGTAGTCTTCTTCAACAGCTCCCTCCTCCCTCCAAACAAACTACCTTGCTGGTCCAGCCTGAACAACATGCACAAAGACTTTGGCTTCCTTAAAACAAGCCATTGAGACTTCCTCTTGAGATAGGGGCGTCAAGAATAAGGATTCACACGTTTATTCACAACTCAGGGTCCTCAAAGGACTGGGATTCCCCCCATCAGACTCTTTCTGTACTGCTAGGCCCACAATATTAGAGGTGTTCGGAATTTTCTGTACTAGGGCAGAAAGGGTTTTCAAAAACAGCCAGTCACACAGAACAGCTCCGGACTAAGCCATTTCCCAATCCCGGATGGGAAATTGCTTCACGGTTTCTCTTGTTACACAGCATTGCCATGGCAGCAAGAAGGTTAACCATTAAGGATGAACCTGTTCAACTGACTGAACCAACAAAAAACCTGAACCTAGATCAGGGTCCTGGTCTATCTCATGTACTCAAGTGTAAGGCCTAATGAATTTTAGATAATTCAGAAGAGTAATCTATCTTCCCCACTTAATTTTGTCACCAGAACAGCCAAACAAAGCCTGGAGAATGCTCTTGTCTTACTGGAATGGATTCCCATCCCCATCCCTACTAGGGCAAGACACAGCGTTAGAAACTCAGGGCTGTGACTCTATCCAAGGCTTCCCCACCATCACCCCGGAGCACCCGCTGTGACTGTCACAGACTAACATTACACGATTGAAGGCACATTCCAGTTACTGGTTGATGTAGGAGATAGGGGAGCATCTCTGTGTGGAAGCCATGAAGAAAAAAAAGGGAATGAAGACCAAGGTCCCATACCCCACACCCATCCCAAGCAGCTCAGATATCCCAAGATAGTCCTTATTGTTTGAAAAATAGTTTGTAGACCATTTTATTTAAATATATGAACAACCAATGGGCTACTGCAATCCAAGTAAACTCTTCACATTTAGAACCTTTGTGAAGTATCGTAAGATAAAGTAAGACTGTTGGTCTTTGGCAGATTCCTCCTGCCCCCCAGACCGGGACATAGAGATACAGATAAATGTTTATATAGTTAAAGAGCGGAGGCCCAGGTGAAATTCCCCACCCCAAGCTGGCTCCCCAACCCAAAAATTACCATTGGCCCCTGAGAACACCCAAAGACCACCCTCCCAGGTTTCACACAATATCAATTGCAGGAACAGTCGTGCATGGCAAAGTATAAGTTCTATGCACTTCACAGCACAGAAAACCCTTCTTTCAGAGGGCATGCAAGTTGCCGGAGATTACACCCCCAAGTCTGGTGCTCTTGTGATGAGCAACTTACTGGCAAACACATCTCCCAGTGTTGTAAGCAGGCAAATACATTGAGCACATTTTGCTGTAATTCCATCTATTTGCAATGCCTGCACAGTGTCTGTCTCTGGCTGTTAACTTACTCATTCTTGACAGAACTCTGCTTTATTGATTGCACTTTTTTAAAAATGCCAAAGGCATTTTCACACTTGTTAGCTTGACCGCCACCACTAGGGTATAAGAGCAAGTGTTCTCTATGCCTTACTTGCTACAGTCTCCTCCTTCTTTGGAGAGGATTCCCGTAATGGTAACGGTGATGGGGGAGGCTGGTGCCAACGACACAAATACATTTCTGTGGTGGAAAGGTACGGCAAATCTTCTATCTCACTTGAGAAGGCTTTCTCCTTGGGATGGGTGCTGGGTCCCTTCTGGGGAGTCGAGAGTCTTGGCGGGGTGTCCACTGAAGACCGGGGCTTTTCTGGAGTTTCTTGGCTCCTCAATTCACGTTTACAAACAGTTTCAGATAAGGAACCACAGGGTTCCTCTTTAACAGGAGAGTGCTTAGGAGTTTTTGTTTTGACTTTTGAAAATTCAGGAGCCAGCTTTTTAACAGGAATCTTTCTTTCTGTACTTCCAAATGGGGATTTCCTATTAGATAGGGAAGAAAACATTATAGAATTTATTGACTCTTGAATAAAATCTGATTTGATTACATTTTGGGGCAAGAGAACTAGCTTGCTTCAAAATAATCAGTATTCAAGTATCTAAATATCTGGGTTCATTTGGCTGTCATGAGCAGGAACAGCCTCACGCTTAACAGTATATATAATAGGCCCTTAGTAAATGTTTGTTGAACAAGTGAGCTTCCATGCTTAAAACCTCTACTAGTATCCTACTGCCTACTAAATCTAAAAAGGTTCCTATTTTATTCAAGATCCTTTACCTAACATTAGAGGCCTCTACTTTGTGGCCTGTTTCATTCCTGTCAACCAGAGACCAGTCTCTTACTCCTACCCCCCCAATCCTATACCATGTTAATTACAATCTCTATTTCTTTTTTTTTTGCTATCTTCTGACTCTCTTTCTCCCACCAGTCTACACACACACACACACACACACACACACACACACACTTCTAGAATGCCAACTCCTCTCCTTTTTACCAATCTAAATTCTATACTTCTTTTTCAAGATCCATCTCCTCCTTAAAGTTTCACTATTCTAACGCACAATAATCTTTAATCTCTGAATAGTTTGTATCACTGTTGTCTATCTGCATATTTTATTGCAGTTGAATTCTGAGTTTTCAAAACTTATGCCATCCTTATAGCTAGACTAATCTCTTTGAGTCCAAGGACACTTAGAGCTTACATTTTAATGTCTACCAGTGCCTGATGCAATGAAGGAATTTAACACTTCCTAACTTGAAGTGAAGGGCTATAGTTTTCTTTAAGAAACTCAGCTGTCACATTTGTTGCCCACTCTCTTTATGATGTACTCTGCATTCTGTAGTTACTACTGTGACCAAAATGTTCCTAACAGACTTACATAGTCTGCGCAAGAATGTTTCAAGACAGTTTCTCAGCACAGAAGACCTCATGATTCAAGACATAGTTCTATTAAAACAAATTCATAAGTCCTAATCCCTTACTCTCAGTCACCGGAAACAAGTAACCTCATGTCCAGACAGTGTAACAAAGTTATCAGCACACCTTTTGTGTCCCTTTCCACTCCGCCCACAGGAGAAAGGCTTGGGAGGCAGAGTCTGGGATGTCTCGGAAAGCTCCGGCTGGCACTCCAGTTTAATTTTCTCAGATAGCTCCGTTTCCTCTCTCTCTTCAGTTTCATAGCCCTGAAACAGCTTGTGCCTTTCCTTCTCGTTATCCTTCTTTACCAGCTGCATCCGCCTTTCCATACGTTCAATCCGAGCAAGGAGCTAAAAGAGACAGTGGCAAAATGCAGACTTGAAAAACAAAAAAATTAAACACAGGTGCTTAGCCCCATTTGCGAATCAGTATGGTCTTCTGCCTCTTTCCATGAACCATAGCAATTCAACTTATTTTTAACAGGCAGACATTAATCTGAATAGATTTTCTTAAACACAATAGAGAAGACAAGGTACACTGCTTAATTTTAGAGGCTAACCTAGTTGGGGAGGGGCATGGGGGAATTTGTAGTTCATTCTTCTGAAAGAAAATCCTCTTCACTGGGAGGGGCCACAACATGCCTTTTAAATGGCACGGTCTCTGCTACTGCTAACCATGTGGCTCCAAGTCAGTTTGGGAGTTTCCAGAATTAACCTTAATGTTCTTTTAGGAGGCCCTAAGGTTCTCCAAACACTATCCTCTCTACTTCCACTCCAAAACGCTATACACAAGGACAAAGTCCACACAGGACATTGAGAAGGAATTAAAAGCTCACACAATCACAGTGCCACTAGGGATTGCAGTGTTATTTGAAGGCGGGTGGGGTGGGGGTGGGGAGGTGCCACCTAAACAATGAACACTCAATTTGGAAGAATTATAAAAGAACCAGTACCCATAAATCCCATCAATCATCAAATATACATATTGCTTTGCATTTGAGATAACAAAAAAATTATACCTATTTGTCTGAATATTGAAAACAAAGTCTTTTAATTCTAGTTAAAGGGAGGAACACATAATCAAACAGAAAATGTAAGTCTATTATCATTGAAAAGTTCACTTTAAAATGTTCTGAGAAAAGATGCCAAATGTGCTACTTATACTCTATAATAACAATTTTATTTGGGTTAGACAGTGATATTAATGTTGACTTCATTACATCCACTTAGCTGCATAGATTTCATGAGAGGCCAAACAACAACTGGAATAAGAGAAACAAGCTTAAGCATCACTAAGACTGCAATACACAACAGAGGCAATGAATGCCAAGTTCAGACTGACACTCTATCCTTAACTCACCCCGCTTTTCCTGCCTAGGAAAGTCTGCAAAGGGGCCATTACCTCAGGAACTGAACAGAAACCTCCACAATCAGCAGAGAGCCCCTCTGTCAGCCACATTCTCATTTCATCTCCTTCTGTTTTGATTCACAGCCTTAACATTACTTAAACACGGTTTGTGGGTGACATTTCCTTGACTTCTTCTCCTTCACTGGTCGTTCTCTTCCCGCCTCCCCCCGCCCCCAAATAAGGACACGATGTGTTGTAATTACAGTACCATCACACCCCTAGACTGCAGTACAGTAGCTGAGCAGTGCCACCTCCATGTTGAGTAACTTCCACAAATCAACACCATGAGATAATTTAATGAGACCGGCCCCAGCTCCCATTCCACCTTGCAGAATGCATTCTCCAATAAAACAGTCGCTGCCTGGAGAGATTCATTTGGAAAGCAAACAAAATGAACAGCCCTCTGCTCTCCTGCTCAGCCCTTGGCGCACACAACGCCAGAGAGGGAGAGGGAGAGGGAGAGGGGGAGAGAGAGAGGGAGAGGGGGAGAGAGAGAGAGAGAGGAAGAGAGAGAGAGAGAGAGGGAGGAAGAGAGAGAGAGGAAGAGAGAGAGAGACTGCTGCAGCCTGAACACAACAATTGTAGAAACCATGTTTATTTTTAGGCAGCTGTAAGGTATGCTAGCACAGTAATATCCCACCACCACAGCTTTCCTGATATCTGGAGGAATATGTTTTAACACATAAGGTGCCCTTAGCTACTGCTGCAGTAAAAACAACCCTATATAGTCGTGCTCCTCAGAAGTACAAAGAAATAATAAATGACTTCCCTACTACCTTAAGATTCTAATACAGGGGAAAAAATTTTGGTCTACTTAATACATTTAATACGCTTAATTTCCCCTGATGCCTTAAAAACCTTCCAGCCTCTAAACACCATGCTTATACAAGGGAGCTGGTTAGCAGGTCATGTTTTATAACTCAGATTCGTATTAAAAACTGTCTGAAATCAAAGGTGATGATTCTCTTAATATCATTTTAAAAAGCTGTAATAGGGTTCCACCGTGAATCACCTCGACCCCTCTGCCCATTAAAAGACCTACTACTCTGTCTAAAGATGCTAAAGCAGTGCTTAGAGCAACAGCTGTTATGGCCCTCTCCTCCAGAATGCATTTCTAACGCAAAGCTCTTTAAGTTAACCCCTTCCATAAAGCCACCACATATGTATCCCACCTTTTCATTTTTCAACCCCTCACAAATCAGGTCTTTTCCCACTCTAAACGTCTTTCCCACACGTCTGGGGCTGTCATTTTAAATTAACCCTTTGGCACCTGAAACCTCCCCTCCCCCTCCCCCTGGGAGGTTGCCCTTTAACCCCTCCCTCCAACCCAACGTGTCTGTGGGCCTGGCTCCCAAGGACCCGGCAACTGAGAAGACTCCTTCGCCGGTGGCCAACCTCCTTACCCCTAACCCAGGGATACCTTAACCTCCTACAGCCCCCTTCCCCCGAGCATGCGCACAACTCGCTCCTCGTCCCGAACGCAGATTAACCCCTCCCGTACCGTGTCTCTCTCTGACTTCAGCTCCTCGATCTCCTTCTCCTTGGCCTGCAGCTGCTGCTGCTGCTGTTCGATGAGGTCCAATTGCAGCAGAAGGATCTGTTTGAGGCAGGCGGCCTGACTGGAGGCTCCCGAGCCGCCGCCACCCCCGAGAGGGCTCTTCCTCGTACTCTTCCATCGGCCCTCGCTGGCCGCCAGGGTCCCGGCGGCGGCGGTGGGCGCGAGGGGTGGCGGCCCGGGCAGAGGTAGTGGTGGGGGTCCCGCTGGGTCCGAGGCGGTGGCACCTGGGGGAGCCGCCCCACCCTTGTCCCCAGCCCAGGGCGTAGGCTCTTTGGCCGCCGCCACGAGAGAGCCCGTCTGAATGGGCAGCACCGCCTGATACTTGGGTCGGGGACTGCAGCCGGCTCCGGCTGCCGCTGGCTCCCCCCCAATGCCAGCTTGTTTGGTGGCCGGGGGCGGACAGGGCAAGGGCACCGAGCCGCCCCAGCTCTCTTCCTGCTGCCCGGGGGCCGCCCCGGCCGGGAGTAACAAGCCCCGGCCCTTGCCGCCGCAGCCGGCCGGGGAGGGCGCAGGGCTCCCGCCCTGGGAGGAGGCCAGCGGAGGCCCCGGCTCCTTGAGCTTACGGTGCCGGGGGAGGAAGTGGGCTTCGGCCGCCCCGGGCTCGTCCTCGGGCCCGCCCAGCGCCGCAGCTCGCTCGTAGTCCAGTCGCTGCTCAGGGTTGCCGCCGGCAGGGGCCGCGGCCGCCTTGAACACTGCGGATCTCATGGTCATAGTGGTCCGGAGCAGCGCCGGGGACCGAAACGGAGGAGGGGGTGGGGAAGGGGTGAGGTGCGGGGGGTCGAGGACGGAGGAGGGGGAGGGGAGTTTGGCGGGCTCGCCTCAGCAGCGCGGCAGCAGGCCTTGGCTAGCGCGGCTCCTCCGGGGCCCGGGCGCCATCCCGCCGGCGTGCGGAGAAGTGGAGGCCGCGGCTGAGGCCCGCCGCCGGCCCATGGGGGCCTCGCCGCCGCCTCTGCTGCCGCCGCCGCCGCCTTCGCCTCAGAGGCAGGAGTTCGCACCCAGCCGCCCCCGAGCTCATCCCCGGAGCTCGCTTCGGCCCCCCCTGGCCCGGCCGGGCCCGCCTCGTCTCCCCACCCCACACCCCCCCTTCCCCGCCCCGGCCCCCCGCCCCGGAGCTCTCCTCAGCCGCCCCGAGCCTCCATTTTCCCCCCCCTCCTCCTCAGGAGGGGGTGGGAGGGATGGGTCCGCCCAAAGCCCTCCTACTCCGGGAGGGGGTCTGTCGCCTCCCCCGGGGGTCTCCGGGCTCGGGGTCCCCCTCCCCCACAGTCACCCCCGGCGCCTCAGCGTTTCCCTTTAAAAAAAACGGAGTCGCTCGGAGCCGCCACAGCCGCAGCCGCCGCCGACCGGAGGGCGCATGCGCCGGGAGGGAAGCGGGCGGGAGCGAACCGGGAGCTGAGAGGAGGGAGGCGGGCCGCGCTATTGTGAAAGGGGCCGCCGCCGCCTCTAGGAGGGCGGGCAGGGGGCCGCGGGGGCCCCGGGCGCGGGGGGCCGGCGAGGGGAGGCCGGGGATGAGGGGCGAGGACCGAGAAGCCCGAGGAGCGGCGGGGTGAAGGTGGGCTGCCGGAGGAGGGGCGAGCCGGGGGAGGGTCAGGAGGAGTGAAGAAAGGGCTGGGGCCATGACGGGTAGAAGGCGAATGCGGAGGCTCCTCGGGAGAGAGGAGCGTGAGAGAATGGAGTTGAAAGGAAGGAAGGGGTCGTCGGGAGGCAGAGGCGCCCTCCGTGGAAGTGTACCGAGCGGTCCACGTACCCTGCCTGCGCTGGACTACCCCTTCCCCGGGCACCTTGGCAACCGGCCTGGCCCTCGCCGGAGGGGCCCAGCGGCCCCGCACGCCTCCTGGACCAGTCAGGATGCAGGCTCCTGTTTGAGCCTACGGGTGTTTCCTGGGCATAGAATTCTAACCCTCCACCCCCAGCACTCCCCAGCAGCCCCACACTGGTATGGGAGAGAATGCAGTTCTTTGTCTCTAAGGGATCCAGGCCAGAAACGGAGGGGACCTCTGGTTCCCCGAGGGAGGAAAATCCATGATGTCTGCTGCCTAGGGAGTTGTTGCCCCCACCTCCCTGGAATGAAGTATTGCCTACTACCGACAGTTCTTTCCCAACGGCCATCTCCCCAGCCTTCTTAAGTCGCTTCTAGCATCTTCTGGGGGTTCATGAAGGATTGAGGCAAAGGAAGTCTCGGAAGGGACCTTTACCTTTACCGGGAATAGGAATACTTTAGGGTATTCTCCTATGCTGAGCACTTTGTCCTCTCTCTTCAGTGTTCATTTTGTGTGTCTGTCTGTCTTAACTTACAGGCAACTTTAGCTAACAAGTCCTCACAGAATTTCTCCTGGAAAAACTTTTAAATAGTTTTAATTGATTGTTTTTCTTTTGTGTTGAGGTGGGATTTTTTTTTTTTCCAGTCTGTGTGGAGATGGAGATGACTAACATTCTTTGGCCTAATGTGAAAACCTCCCCAAAACACAGAGCACTGGAAATTTTAAATAAATGGGTGCGAATATGCTAAGAAGCCAAGGGAGCCCCAGCCCTCTTCTGCCAGACTGTATGGCCTCAGATCTGCAAGGGGAGTACTGGAGTTAGGGATACCAGTGAAGGAGGTGTGTGGCAGGAGGCATATAGAATAGTGGTGATCTTTTTCAGTGTCGAGACTTTCCATACTATCTCTACACTGGCAACTCCTAAATTTATATCTTCTGGGATCATCCCCTCACTCCAAAATCATATATTCAGCTGCCTAGGAGACATATCCACTTGGATGTGTAACAGGCATTTCAAACGTACCTCTAAAATCACACTCCTGAATTTCCCTCACCCAAATCCTGCTTCTTCTACAGCCTTCCTCTCTTTCTCTCTCACTCCACATCCAATCAGTCTTCAATCCCATTGCTCTTCAATATATATATATCCAAAATCACACACCTTTGCAACATCTCCACAACTTGCACCTTGAGTCATAATCTGTGCCATAATCGTATCTCACTTTTTTATTGCAGTAACCTTGTAATTAGTCCCTCAGTTTCAAGCTTTACTTTCCCCCACTTAAGTCTGTTCTCAACACAGCAGCCATAGTGATTCTGATAAGATATGAGGCAGAACATGTTCTTTCTCTGCTCAGAACCCTCTCATGACTTCCCATCTTACTTGGAGTAAAAGCAAAATAGTCATTGTGGTTTGTTGGATCTGGCCCCCGGGACTGCTCTCTGACTTTGGCTCCTACTACTCTCCCCCTTACTCACTCCCCTCCTGCCACACTTGCCTCTTTGCTGTCCTTCAAACACACCCAACATGTGTCTGCTCAGGTCCTTTCACTTGCTGTTCCCTCCACCTGGGTCACTCTTTCTTCAGATAGTCACGTACCTTCCTCTCTCATTTCCTTCAGCTCTTTACTAAATATCATCTTTTCATCATGCCTTCTTCTCTGGCTACCCTGTGTAAATGCACAACCTCTTCCAAATACCCTCCCTTGCCTTTCCTGCTTTATATTTTTCATATACTTATTACCATCTGAGATGTAATTGACCTTGTTTATTGTCCTCTCACACTAGAATGTGAGCTTTGTGTTTTGTTCACTGCTGTATCCTTAGCCCCTAGAACCATACCTGGCACAGAGTAGGCAGTTAATAAATATTCATTGAATGAGTAAATGAGCTGTTTATATTAAGAGAAAGCATGTACCCTTGACCTTTAGCTTGGTTGAGAATGACAGTCTTATAACATTAATAGAGTGTAAAAATTAGTGAAACCTAGGGGAAAATAAAGTTGTCTAGAAGCACAGAGAAGATAGAACATACTCTCTGGAGGGAATTGAGGAAGTGACAACTGAAGTGGGTCTTAAAGTTTGAGGCCATAGGAGGACATTTCAGACAGAGGTGAGAACATTGCCTAGGCATGGGATAAAAGGATGTGTTGGAGTAAATAGGAGAAGTTGGCTGGACTTTAGCTTGGATACTGGGAAGTACAGGGGATAAAGCAAGCAAGGTGTGTTGAGACCAGATTGTTAAGGTCTGAAGGCCCAGTTAAGAAATGGATACAGTCGACCCTCCATATGTTCAGGTTCCACATCTGCAGATTCAACCAACTGCAAATTGAAAATATTCAGGAAGGGACTTCCCTGGTGGCGCAGTGGTTAAGAATCCGCCTGCCAATGCAGGGGACACAGGTTCGAACCCTGGTCCGGGAAGATCCCACACGCCACGGAGCAACGAAGCCCACGAGCCACAACTACTGAGCCCGCGTGCCACAACTACTGAAGCCCGTGCACCTAGAGCCCATGCTCTGCCACAAGAGAAGCCACCGCAATGAGAAGACTGCGCACCGCAACAAAGAGTAGCCCCCGCTCGCCGCAACTAGAGAAAGCCTGCGCGCAGCAACGAAGACCCAACGCAGCCAAAAATAAGTAAATAAATAAATTTAATTTAAAAAGCTGACCATTAAAAAAAAAAGAAAATATTCAGGAAAAAAAATTCTAGAAAGTTCCAAGAAGGAAAACTTGAATTTGCCGCAAGCCCGACAATGATTTACATAGCATTTACATTGTGTTAGTTACTATAAGTAAACTAGAGATGATTTAGAGGATGTGCGTCAGCTATATGCAAATATACGCCATTTTATGTAAGGGACTTGAGCATTTGAGGACTTTGGTATCCTGAGCAGGGTCTTGGAACCAATCCCCCTCGGATACTGAGGGACAACTAATTTATCAGCCAAGGTGAAACATCGAAGGATTTCCACCAAAGTGTGGAATGATCAGATTTGTGTTTTTGAAAGCTAACTTCAGTATATCTTTGCACCGAAGGCAGGAGGCCAGCTTGCAGGCTGTCAGTCCAGGTGAGAGATGATGAATGATTAATCTAAGGCTTGAGAGTGTAGTTTTCACATTATTAGTAATTTGCAGAATTTCTTGATCGACAGAAAGTGTGAGGAGGGGGTGAGGGAGAAGGAGGACTTTGTGGTCAAGATTTCTAAGGTCAGGCAGATGGCAATTCCATGAACAAATTGCATATGTTTTCTTCCTCACTAGACAAAGTGTGGTCCTGGACTGGCATCACCAGCATCAGCTGGGAACTTGTTAGAAATGCACATTCTCAGGCCCCACTCTAGACCTAATGAATCAGAAACTCTGCAGTGGGACTCAAGCAGTCTGTGTTTTAACAAGCCCTCCAGATGATTCTGATGCACCTCAAATTTGAAAAACACTGCTCTGGAGTCTATACCAGGACCTATTCTTCAAGAGCCACATAGTAAGTATTTTAGGCTTTGACAGCCGTGGAGTCTCTTGCACTATTCAACTCTGCCACCGTAGCACAAAAGACAATGTGTAAATGAATGAGTGGTGGCTGATGATGAGTGGTTAATCTAAGGTACCAGTGGTACGGGGATTTAGAGGGAATGACAGGTGGCAGACTCATTGTTTGAAAGCAAAGGCTCTGGGGTGAGGCTGCAACCAGCGATCACATTCCCACCATTTTATAAAATTTTATTTAGGAACACTGAAGTTTAAATTTCATATGTTCTCATGTTTCATGAAATATTATTTTAGATTTTCAACTATTTAAAAATACTTAGTGGGACTTCCCTGGCGGTCCAATGGTTAAGACTCCGCGCTTCCAATGCAGGGGGGAAGGATTCAATCCCTGGTCAGGGAACTGAGATCCCTCATGCCTCTGGGCGTGGCCAAAAATAAATAAATAAAAAACAACACACACACACACACACACACACACACACACACACACACACTTAGCTTAGCTTAATAGAGAAATGCAAATCAAAACTACAATGAGGTACCACCTCACACCAGTCAGAATGGCCCTCATTTTTCTTTTTTTTTTTTTTTGGCTGCATTGGGTCTTCGTTGCTGGGTCTTCGTTGCTGCACGCGGGCTTTCTCTAGTTGCTGCGAGCGGGGGCTACTCTTCGTTGCGGCGCGCAGGCTTCTCATTGTGGTGGCTTCTCTTGTTGCAGAGCTCAGGCTCTAGGCGCGCAGGCTTCAGTAGTTGTGTCACGCAGGCTCAGTAGCTGTAGCTCACGGGCTTAGTTGCTCCGCAGTATGTGGGATCTTCCCGAACCAGGGCTCAAACCCGTGTCCCCTGCATTGGCAGGCGGATTCTCAACCACTGCGCCACCAGGGAAGTGCAAGAATGGCCATCATTTAAAAGTCTACAAATAAATGCACCCATGTAAATTAATGCAGGGTGGCTTAATACTGTCATTTACTCAGAGATCACATACTTCCTATTTTGTGTATGTTAAAATGTACTTTCGTGAAATGATAGTGATAGTACACAGCAATTGGTGGTGGGTAGTTTTTTAATGTCCTTACTTGGCAAAATAAAAAGCTTACATCAGTCCCCCACAATTTTTTTTCCTGAAAACTTTACAGTTCTGAAATCCAAAGTCTAGGATTTCACTGCTCCAGGCTAAGTAAACATGCTTTTCTCCCCCAAAGCGAAAAGGCTGGAATTTTTGATTTGAGGTCTGATCTTCTTGATCTCAATTCACAGGATGAGGTGGATAGACCACCAGAAAACTGAAACCTGGGAAGAGAAGCTCTCTAAAAAGGGAAGAGAATTCTTGCTTCCAAACCATTAGGTTCTAAACTGTGATAATCCCTGAACTAGGACATATCTAAGGACGTGAGATATCAAAGAGTAAAGGACAAGAGGGAGAAAGTGGACCTACTGGCTGAGAAGGAGCCTTAGGAAAACCATAGGACCCATAAATCAAGTCCCTAATCAAATCTCTATTTCATCCCTAATGGGATAATGACCATTCCCATTTGCCCTCTGGCTAAGTGTATGGATGTAGTTGAAGCCAACACTTTCACCATTCCTCTAAGACTTTTTGGAATGACAGAATTCTGTTTCTATGACCTACATTCTTTGAAGGGAATGCCTATAGTGTGGAAAGAGCATGTAGCAAGCCTTTTTAACAGTCTGGGTCTTGGTTTCCCCAGACCAAAAAGAAAATTGAAATAGATCATCTTTAAGACCGTATGAAGCTGTGTTTTCCTATTAAGAGTGGGGCCGAACTAGGTATAGTAAAAAGAGACTTGTTTTGGCTTCTTCCCGGAGACAGAGTACTCATCTGGGCGGCTTCCTGAGGCTCTTGGAAAGGTAAATAAAGACGGGTTGCGTGGCTGGCATTAACGCAGCTCCACATGGCACCAAAATGAGACCACGGGTGGAGAGGCCACCTTTCCGTTTTTTGGGAGGATGGGGGATGGGGAACCAGCATGGAGCCACAAAGGTTTCCGGCTCTGAAGCCCTGCCCCGGCTCAGAGCTTTCTGGCAAAAACCCTGTTCTGCGTTCCAGGCCTCCGCGAGCAGGATGCTCATGTGCCGCTCCCCTTCTCCCCTCCGCGGGGGCCTCTCCGCAGGACACACCCTCCCTGCTGCCTTTCTTTCTTTTTTTTTTTTAATAAAATCACAACTCAAATTCGGCTATTTTTCTCGTTTTGCCAGCCCCGCCAAAACTTTCAGCGAGTTCCGCCCACTCCACGTGGACCTCCCTTCCCTGGCCCAGCAACCTCTGCGAGGACCCCACCCCCAACACGTGACCAATTGTTATATTTCCTTCTTGGGGTCCTTTTTCGCTGGCACCAACTAACGACTGAACAAAAGTGCCCCCTTCAGGGTGAATGTGGAGCCGCAGCCTGGGGAGGAGAGGAAAGTTGACTGAGGACTGGAGTACAATAGGGGAACGTGATTGCCTCTGCTTAAAATGATTTCAAAACCGTAACTCCCTGGTTAATAACTTTAAGGATAATACAATTAAAAGATGAGGCAGCTTTTGCGGTAAGCGGCCTGAGGTGACCTCTAAAAATGGTTCGCTATTTACTTGACCCAGAAAACCCCACAAAATCATGCAAGTCAAGAGGTTCAAATCTTCGTGTTCACTTTAAGAACACTCGTGAAACTGCCCAGGCCATTAAGGGTATGCATATCCGAAAAGCCACCAAATATCTGAAGGATGTCACTTTAAAGAAGCAATGTGTGCCATTCCGTCCTTACAATGGTGGAGTTGGTAGGTGTGCCCAGGCCAAACAGTGGGGCTGGACGCGGGGTCGGTGGCCCAAAAAGAGTGCTGAATTTTTACTGCACATGCTCAAAAATGCAGAGAGTAATGCTGAACTTAAGGGCTTAGATGTAGATTCCCTGGTCATTGAGCATATCCAGGTGAACAAAGCCCCCAAGATGCGGCGCAGGACTTACAGAGCTCATGGTCGGATCAACCCATACATGAGCTCTCCCTGCCACATTGAGATGATCCTTACTGAAGAAGAACAGATTGCTCCTAAACCAGAAGAGGAGGTTGCCCAGAAGAAAAAGATATCCCAGAAGAAATTGAAGAAACAAAAACTTATGGCCCGGGAATAAATGCTGCAAAAAATAAATGCAAATAAAAGTAAAAGCAGAGTGTTGGTTGTTTTAATTAGTAAATCTATTTCAAGTGTCATCACAAAATGGATCAAATGAGTTTTCATAAACATGCTGTTTTGCAAAAAAAAAAAAGATGAGGCAAATTCAAGAGGAAGGATATCATTTAAAAAAACTGCTTTGGGGGCTTCCCTGGTGGCTCAGTGGTTAAGGATCCACCTGCCAATGCAGGGGACACGGGTTCGAGCCTTGTTCCAGGAAGATCCCACATGCCGCAGAGCAACTAAGCCTGTGCGCCACAACCACTGAGCCTGCGTGCCACAACTACTGAAGCCCGTGTGCCTAGAGGCCGTGCTCTGCAAAAACAGAAGCCACCACGGTGAGAAGCCCGTGCACTGCAACAAAGAGTAACCCCCGCTCACCCCAACTAGAGAAAGCCCCCGTGCAGCAATGAAGACCCAACACACCCAAAAATAAATAAATTAATTATTTAATTTAATTTAATTAATTAGAAAAAAAAGAAAACTGCTTTGGAGGTGGAGTTGGGTAGAGTTTTAATCCCTAGCTGCAAAGTTGGTTGCCTCTACTCCATTTCCCCTAGAGTTCTTCATGATGCTGGCAGAGCTCTCTGAGATCCCCGAATACCACCCGAGTTCTTTAATTACGGGCGGCATAATGGGAACGTGGCCTCTCCTAGGGTGAGCGTTCTGCTTCTTGCCTCCTCCATCACCTCCCCTTCCCCAACGACACTGGAAACAGTTTTTCCTCTCTGGGCTCAGTTTCCTCAAGCTGCAAATTACTTCTAGAATGGAGAATACTCCTCTCTCAACGTCGGGAACATTTGTCCTGGATGGGAAGAGCCCTGGGAGATCAATGGTGGAGGAAGGCGGAGAGGGCAGGACAGCAAAAATTAGTCCAGTGGGAAGGCTTGATGCAGAGCAAGGGGACTAAAGAGGAAAAGCTAGAAAATAGGTTAAGTGAAGCTAAACAGAGGAACTGTTTTCCTTGGGAAAAATTCTGACCGGGGCTTTGTCCATTTTCCGCCCCACTCCTTTTCCCCACATGAGATGTGGTGTTGAGAGATTGGGTAGGGAATTGGAGTGACAGAAGTTACGTAGTTGGAGGCTGACTAGGAGAAAGGGTTGTACATCAGGTAGTGATCAGAGAAGGAAGGGTAGGGAAGGGTAAATTTAAAATCAGAATAGTTGGGTGCCATTTGCCCCTCCAAAGTCACAGAGGTCATGAATAGTAGATAGCCCAAGAAGTACAAATCTTGGGGCACAAACAAGGGGACTTGCATTGTAGCCAAGAAGCACACTACCCAGGGGCATGTTAAAGAGAGATGTGTCAAAGGGAATGGGAGGAGTCCTAAGGCACCTATTTTCAAGGGAAACAGCTCCAAAGCAATCAAGCTAGAACGTTAAGGACTAGGGACACTTGCTCTCCTATAACTCAGCATCTGTCAGCGCTCCCATTACCAGGTGCTATTTCCAGAGTCCTGGGTCTAGTGGAGGAAAAGGGAGGGGCCTTGGTGGAGAGACAGAGGGAGACCCGATGGGCTCCTCCCCCAGCCCAGCTGCAGTTCTAGATTCTCGCCACTCGGGGGCTCCCGAGCTCAACCACAGTCCCAGAGTTGGACGGGGACGGGGACGGGGACGGGGGCGAGGGATGGGGGCGGGGAGAGAGAGAGAGAGAGCCTCCAGAGGACAGTTTGGGACGTCAGTGGTGACCCTGAGCAGAGAGGTGACTTAGGGGTCATTTGCTCTGAAGCTGCAGACCCTTCGCATGGCCGTTGGGAAGACATCCAGCCTCAGCCCTTCTCTCGTGGGACTGGGACTAGTTTCCCACCTCTTACCCTCCGAGGTCATTTCCTCCCCTGCGCGTTTCCTTCCCCTCCCCCATCCTTGTGGTAGGAACACCACCACCATCCCCCACAGCCTGTCAGAGTCCTGAGGAATGCTCTCACCCTGGCTGGGTGCCAAGCTCTGGACTTCCTGGGCTTTGGGGTGGGGCTTGGCCAAGGGGAAGCCCTTTGGACAGGAGAGCCACCCAATCCTGCATAGCCTGCTTTCGCGCGCTCTCTCCGTGTCTCTCTCTCCCTCCCTCTCTCTCTCCACCCCCCACCCCGCACCCCAAGCAAAAGGCTCATCTATCATTCTCTGTTACCATCACCTAATTTCCTACCCCCACAATAGGATTTCCTTGCCAGGGCAAAACATCCACAATATGGAGACGGTGGGCATCCTAAACACTGGTTTATAGTGAGAGAGGGGGAAAAAATCTATTACAGAACCTGCCTTCCCTGTTCCAGGAGGCATGTAGCTGGAAGGAGAGGTTCAGCTGCCAGGGTCCTGAAGGTAAGGGTTTTGTAAATGGTCATTTGGCCCTGGGGCTCCTTCTGGATCCTCCTCAGAACCCTTGGGTCTAAGGAAGTACGTCTCTCTGTAGTAAAGCTTGGGAGTGAATTTCTGCATATCTGACTACCTCTACTCACCTTCCATGTTCCTGAAATAAATCAGCTGAAATCTGAACTTGTTGGTCTACATCACGGCCAAGGAAATCTTTCCACCCAGCTGTAGCCGACTGGGATGGGTTCAGCGAGAATGGGGAACGGGCAGAAACTACTCCCAAATCTAATGAATAGAGACCAGGCCTGTCAGAGGCCTCTGCCTCCTCTCCAAGGGGTCACTGCTCAGAAATGTTTTTGCATTGCGGGGGTTGGAGAGTCTTCTGATATTGTCCACAAATGACAAAGTGAGAACTCAGTCCTGTGGCATCCCCTGCCTCGCGGTCCCTCGGTGCAGATTTTGCAGACTGTCTCCCTGAAGTCATCATCTGTAACCTGTGCCAGATTCCCAAGTTCCTATCTTGAAATCTCAGCCCCCCACACCCAGGGCCTAGAGGAGAGCCGATGTAGGTCACTGCAGCTGAGCCTGCAGGGCTGTCTGCTCCTTGAGCGCAGAGCCTTTCAGGCACAGAGAGGAAACCTTGCAGAAAAGTGAGAGAAAGGGCTCTGTGAGAAACAGAGGAAAGCATTCCTCAAAAAATGAAGCATGGAGAGGCCAGGAGTCAACTGGTCACACCTGAGACAGCGATGGGAGCTTTGCTCCTAAGAGGCTGCATGTGATGGAGGAGGGAAAGGGAGAGGAGAGGGGCTGAGCATGGCCCCCTCCCTGGCTTTCCCTCCCATGCCCCACCCTTGCTCTGTTTGCCTGTGTAAGGGAACCCTTCTGATCTACTGTCCATCCCCCATTCTCCAGTCGCCTTGCTTTCAAGGCTTAGATTTCATTTTCTGGGGCCTTTGTGACTTGCCTCAGAGACCCTCTGCTTCCTCTGGTCACAGTTTCTGTGTCTCAGGAAGCTAGAGTAGGCCAGGGTTGTCCCCACCCGCCCCATTGAAAGACTCTTCCTGCTTGTTATCTGTTAAACTCATTTTGCCCAGGGTACTTCCAACCCTCTGGGACCTCATTTCTTTTCTTGGCTCTCCCTACCCCTATCCCCCAAGATCCCAAGGAGTGTGTGTTTTTGTGTGCATGCATGGTACTCATACTGTCTTGGTTTTGCATGGGGTGTCAAGGACCTATGGCTGTAAGGAGCTTGGGGTCCTCATGGCCAGGAAAAATAGACAAGGGACCAATTTCTACCTCCAGACTCAAAACAATTTAAACCACAATCAATTGTTCTGTAGGAGTCTCAGGACAGGAAGAAAAGTAGGGAAGATGGAGAAAGGATAAATAATCAGTCTTAGCATTCTCTTCCCCTCATTCTTCCCCTCAAACCTTACCCTCCCCTTTCACAGCTCAGCTACTTATCCTCTTATCCTCTCACTACTCGTTTGCTCTCATTCCCAGAATCCCTGCACACAGTAGGCACTCAATAAATGCTTTTTACACTGAGTCAAACTGAATCCGGTTATGCTCTCTGGCTAAACTTTGAGATGAAAAAGCACAAAACGAGAAGGTGGACCCTCTTCAGATCCTGGGCTAGATTCTCCTACAGGACTGATTGCTAGGGAACAGAGACCCAGAGCAGTGGTTCTCCTGCATCAGAATCGCCTGCAGAGCTGGGTGAAACTCAGATTGCTGGGCTCTACCGCCAGAGTTTCTCATTCAATGGGTCTGGGATGGAGCCTGAAAATTTGCATTTCTAACAGGTGCCTGGGTGATGCTGACCCCTCCACTAATCCTGGGACCACCAGTGGATCCTGAAAATCACTGTCTTAGGGAACCACAGCCCTTCACCCCAGTGCTCACCATGGGGACCTGGTTCGTTCCAATGTCATATAGTTTAGGAGGAAGAAACAGGTGAGAATGGGGAACACGTGACTCCTGCTCAGTCCTCCACCCCAACGCCTACAGGGATCCCAGAAAGATAGGGCAAGGGTGAGCAGAAGTCGGTCTCCGATTGATTAGACGTTCTCTTTTTAAATAGTCCATCGACTCCATCCTTATTGAAAGTCACTTCCCAAAACATGTTTTGCAGCAGCAACGGAGCACTAGGAATTTCCTGTGGCGAGGCAGCGCCAGCATGGGGAGGGGAGAGGCCGTGCTGAGCGAGCGCCTTCCCTTGGCTCAGGCAGGGCCACGTGCCCCACCCCCTCGCTTGCACATGTCTGCGCCGCCACCGCCGCAGCAGCCGGGCTGTTTATGAGCGAGTTGTTGTGGTAGAAATGGAGCAGGCTGCACATGCCCGGGCCATGTGACCCCAGCAGCCCGCGTGAGCCTCGAGCCGGCACAGACACACTCGGCCCTGTCCTCCACCGGCTGGAGAAAAAGGAGGAAAGATGGGGAAGGAGTGAAAGGGCACTGGGCTCCCTTCCCCCTGTCTCCTGGCTTTTTATCCTGCTTCTGTCTCCTCTGTCTCTCCCAAGCCACCAGGGGAGGAAACACCCAGGAAAGGAACATGGTTTCCCCAGGCATATTCTCCTCCCAGGCAGCCCCTTGGCATTTACACTACCCAGAGCCCTAGGCCCCAAGTGAACAAAGGGCCTCCCCAAGCCAAGAGCGCAGAATGCCAGCCCCAGTCCTCCAACTGATGTGCTAATGGCAGCCCAGAGCCAAGACTTGGTTTCCCCGCAGCATGGGCTCCCCAAATCTGGCCGCCTGGTCCCCTCTTTCTAGGAAGGAGGATGCTGCACAGAGATGCAGTGAGTGCCCAGTCCAGGATCAGAACCGGGAGTGTTCAGGGATTTGTGGGGTCAGGGACTGGAACCAAGGATTCTTTCTGCAGCAGTGGTCTGTGGGGTTAGTGGGCAGGAAGGGCAAAATCCCTCTGCCAACTGGGGATAGGGAAGAGCTGAGGGATGGGGTGGGGATGGGGGGGGTGAGACCTGGAAGAACACAAACTCCGTCCAGCTGGAGAACAAACTCTTCCTTGCGACACGAGAGACAAGCTCAGCCTCCATCCCTCGTGGAAGTGTCCCCTCTCATCCATCTGGCCCTCCCAGCCCCTTAGAGACCTCTGTCAGCACTCTAACCCCAGACCCCCGCTCCCAGCCCTCTGCTCCGGGCCCCCCACCTGTGACCCTGTTTCTGAGCAGCAGTGCCTCTTGCTGGGATGTGAGACTGTGCTGGAGTCAGGCGGACAGTAGGTTAGCAGGAACAAGCAAATGAAAGGAGCACGACCCACATTTCCTCACCGCACCAAAACTTCGCAGATCCTGCATTGCAGAGCTAGCGCTTTTTTTTTTTTTTTTTTTTAATTCTCCACTGGGCCCCTACACGCGTCTGCATTTTTGCAACCAGTACAGATTTTTTTTTTTCAGGGTGCAAACTGCGCATTCTAATGAGCCAAAGCTCCTTCCCGCGGCATTGAAAATCTCTTTGGCAAATTGCTTCTCCCCACCCCCACCCCCAATTTAGAAAAAGGGGAGGGATCCCAAATTTGTGAAGTCGCATCCTCCCTCTCTCTTTCCCCTGCTCCCCTCCCCCAACATACTGCAGTCTTTCCAGCCCAACTAACAGCTGCAGACCAGGGGAGAGGGATGGGAGGTGGGAAAAATCAGCCTTGTTCCTTCTTTCCACTCAGACTGAGCTGGCGGGGGGCGGGGTTGCTTTTTTTTTCCTGGGCAACCCGTTGCATCCCTCTTTCCCTCCCCATCCCAGCCAGTGTTTATGTAAGCCTCCCAGAAGCTACACACAGCCCCTAATGCCTGCCCAGGCCGCAGCTCCTCCAAGGTCCATCCTGCTCACGAGGACTGTCATGAGCCTCCGGCCTCCCCAGGCAGCTGCATGGAGATCTGCAGAGGCCCAAGGAATGAGGAGATGCTGGACACGGAGGGGGTTTGAGATGGAGCTTGGGGTAAGGGATGGCGATGGGAGCAGGCACACAGGTATCCCAGCCCCACCACTCCCCATACATTCCCCTGCATCTTAGTCCTACAGAGGCTCAAGGACAGCCAAGGGGCAGGTGCAGGGACCTGGAAGATGACACCACCCGTGGGCTCCAGCAGCAGCACAGCAAAGGTTGGACAGGATGGCCTTGGCATAGCATGTGCTGGATGTCACTGCCCCCCAATCCGGGAGGAGGAACCCCGTGCCAGAAAGAGGGCACTTTGGGGCTTAGTTTTCTCCTGCCAAGGACAGTCCATGTCACCTCCTTTATCCTGTGATTTTGCTGGGATCCTGGGCTCAGAGAGGGGAACCCAAAGGAGGATTCCCCAGAGCATCTGCTGAAGAAGCACTGACCCAGGATGGTGGGTGGCTTTCAGAGGGCTGTTTTCAGAAACGCTCATCTCTCAAGCAGGTAAATGCGGAAGAAGGATGTTGTTTCCTTATGGCTTTTTTTTTTTTTTTTAATAAATTTACTTTATTATTTATTTTTGGTTGCATTGGGTCTTCGTTGCTGCAGGCTGGCTTTCTCTAGTTGCAGAGAGCAGGGGCTACTCTTCGTTGCGGTGCGCGTGCTTCTCACTGCGGTGGCTTCTCTTGTTGCGGAGCACGGGCTCTAGGCGCGCAGGCTCTAGGGCACAGGCTCAGTAGTTGTGGCGCACGGGTTTAGTTGATCTGTGGCATGTGGGATCTTCCCGGACCAGGGCTCAAACCCGTGTCCCCTGCATTGGCAGGCGGATTCTTAACCACTGAGCCACCAGGGAAGTCCCTCCTTTTGGCTTTTTATACAACTTGTGTCTGTCCTTGGTGGTCCTCCGTACTCTCATTTAACCAACCCATTCTTTTTTATTTTTAATTTTTTTAATTGAAACTTGTATTTGAAGTGTTAACAAGAAAGGAGAACTTTGGTTCACTGGAAAAGTCAATCGACTAAATGAATTATAAAGGTAAGCAAGTATGTAACAGGTCCTAACTGGCAATGGACCCATATTGATTGGTTCCTACCAAGGGGTCCATGTAGATATGGTTCTCACCAAAGGGTCTGCATGCACAAGGCTCCCATGAGAGGGGGACATCCTGCAGCCCCCATTCATGTGGCCCCCACCGAGGGTGACTTCCAGCAAGATGGAGACCACACCACCCAACCAATCCTTTTTTTTTTTTTTTTGGCTGCACCACACAGCTTGTGGAATCTTAGTTCCCCGACCAGGGCCCTGGCAGTGAAAGCGCCAAGTCCTAACCACTGGACCGCCAGGGAATTCCCATTTTTTTCCCCAACCACTCCATTCTTGATACACCGTGGCCCTTTAAGGGGCCCAGACCTATGTGTCCCTCTCTCTTCATCACCAGCTACATATCCCAGAGTCACGGGGTCAGAGAAGAGAATTTGGATGCCTGCTTAAGTTATTCACTTCTGTAGCAATGTATGTGGAAGTTTGGTTTTTTGTGTGTTTGTTTGCAACCTAATCTGGCCCCCTTCTACTTAACCAGAGGAGGGGAATGTAGGAGTGAGAGAGGGAGGAGTTTAAGGGAAGAAGAAATGAGGGTGGAGTTAGAGGTTCTGGGAAACTAAGGTACTTGTGGAGACAGGAGCAAGGGGTACTTCAGGCTTCCCCTTCTTGGTGACACACCTCATTTCCAGCACCATCGTTGCTTAGGAAACACCAGGATGAGCTTGCAGCTCAGACATTTCACCCAGAGTAATCATTCTCCCAAGGAAGGGCAGTCTTGCTAGTGGAAAGAGTTTTATCCTCAGGCCTGGGGTTGAATTCCCAACATTGCCATTTTCATTGCGCCATTGATAGTGGTAGTTCCAAGAGACAACTGGGGGAGCTTGAGCTCCTCCATAAGTCTCCATTAACTCCACCATTCTTTAATGTGACATCTTCTCAATCTTAAGCGCTTCACTTCAAATACAGCTTCAAGACAAGTTGCCTTGTCTCTGGAGCGTCCTGGGCAAGTTAATAAATGTTTCTAAGTCTCAGATTCCCCATCTCTAAATGGAGAATGAGGACTTCCCTGGTGGCGCAAGTGGTTAAGAATCCGCCCGCCAATGCAGGGGACAAGGGTTTGATTCCTGGCCCGGGAAGATTCCACACGCCGCGGAGCAACTAAGCCCATGCACCACAACTACTGAGCCTGTGCTCTAGAGCCCGCAGGCCACAACTACTGAGCCTGCGAGCCACAACTACTGAAGCCCGCGCGCCTAGAGCCAATGCTCTGCAACAAGAGAAGCCACCACATGAGAAGCCCACGCACCGCAACGAAGAGTAGCCCCCACTTGCCGCAATTAGAGAAAACCCGCGTGCAGTAACAAAGACCCAATGCAGCCAGAACTAAATAAATAAATTTTAAAAATAAATAAACTAAGAATGAGACCTACAGCATAGGGCTGTCGTGGACATTCAATGAAATAATGTGTGTAACACACTTAGCCCAGTACCTGGCATACAGTTGGTACTTAATACATATTTATTATTTCCTTTCCTTGGAAAAAGGAGTAGTGAGGTAAAGATAGAATCTGAGGCAAAACACATCCATGGAACCCAGCCTTGGATCATACCTCACCCTCCCTTTTTCTATCACCCCCAGAGAAAACATTAATTCGGACTTTAACCTTCCTACTTAATTCTCCTGAAATTCTCCCCAAGACATCAAAGCTTTTGGTAGGTTAGGGAAAGCTGGCTGGTCTTTCAGAGAACAGAAAAAGGATCTAGTAGGGCCGGGAATGAGTCTCTCCCAGGCACAGGGCTTGCTGCCTGGGTCTGGGGCATTCCCAGCGTTTCTGTCCTGGGTCTGCATCACCTGGGCAGGCAGGTTATTTTCCTGGGGCAGTGGTTCGTTCCATGAGAAAGGAGCGGGGAAGGAAGGCACCTACTGAAGGCTGACCTGGTTTCCAGCAAGGACCCACGCCAGTCAGTCAGTCAGTCAAGCAGTCAGCCCAAGATTTAGGCCACCCAGGATTTGCACAGGGTGTTGCCTTGTTACCCAGAGCATCCTACTGATGAGGAAAATAGCTCTTGGATCAAACACACACATCCACACACATTCTTGCCATTCACACTTACACACTCACACGTGCAGTCTCTCGTTCATAATCCTATGATCACACACACACTCTGGCCAGAGCTTGGAGCTCTCACTCTCTTCTCTTCCTCTATTTCTGCTGTCCTCCCCAGACCAAAGAAATTCAAGAGAATTTAAGACATAGTTGGAAACATATACACACACACAGGATTCCACCCGGCCCCTAAATGGTGAGGTCAGTCTAGAATCCCAGACTCTGAGGAATCTGAGCAGAAGTGTGGGCAACATGGAGCCAGGTGTGCTTTGCTGTGCTGGGTCTTGGATATGCATCCGTTCCCCATGGTTCTATCTGGGCACTGTTTATTAAGGGTCCATGTTGTTCTTGGGCTGAATTTCGCTATGGGAGATATGGTGCGTGAGCACGCACAGGTGTGTGTGTGTGTGTGTGTGTGTGTGTGTGTGTGTGTGAGAGAGAGAGAGAGAGAGAGAGAGTGTGTGTGTATAGAAGTGAACTGGAATGTCCAGCTGGCAGGAGGGGTGGGAGGCCGTGTTGAGATACACCTGTTGTCTTAGGTCAAGGTTGAGGTCATAGAGAGGCCAAAGCTAGATTCTATTCCAGGTTCCCAAAGGCCAGACGACCCAGGCTTTTCTCCCTCCATTTGGTGGCTCTGAGTCCCATAGTCTCTGTCCTTCTCCCAGCAGCTGTTGACAGAGAGACGAGCAGGATGGATAGACAGAAGCTTCTGGAGCCAAGGGAGAGTCCTGCCTCGTCATTTTTCTGTATCCTTCTCTCCAGTTGTAGAAGGAAGATCCCAAAGTTACTTCTTTGTCAGGGAGCAAAGGAGGGGCCCTATAAGAAGTGCAGAGGAAGGAGGGCCCAGAAGTAACCCCCCTCCTTTGCCTCCTCCCTCCCTGCCTCCGCCTTCATACCTCACACAGACTGCAAAACAACCCAGCTTCTTGCCAAGAGTCAGGCTGACTGCATTTCAGCTCTGGCTGCCTCTGCTTCCTCCTCCCTCTCACTGGCTGTAAACTCAGGGAGGGAGTCTTGACCCCTGCCCTCCCCGAATAGGGATAAACACCAGCAAGTAGAACAAGGGGTGGGCAGGGTGACCACAGCAGCAAGCAGAACCGTAGTTGCCAAACAGGGCAACTAAAGGGAGTGTGCTGACAGGGCTGCTGGGCTGGTGGGGAGCTAGAGGTCATACCAAGGTCCCTGATTTTGAGTCTAGCCCTGGCAGGTCCCTGGGCTCTGGCCCTGGCCCTGGCTCTGATGGAGACTCAGGAAGGGCGCAGAGAGCATGCATTGCAGGACATGGCAGCTCACCTCCCAGTTTTCCCTCCAGAGCCCAGCAGGAGGAGGGAGAGGGGGTGGAGGCTGAGTTCAGAACCAAGTTTTCCTGAAAAGCCTCTTTCCTTGTTTGTCCTAGCCCCTCCCAGGTCCTCCCACGCTCTGCTGCAGCTTCCCAGCTCTGGGCCAAGGGGCCAGGGCAGGCCAGGGAAGAGCCCACTGCCCTCTCTCTCCCACTGTTCTTGGGGGCAAGGGAACAAAGCTAAAGCCCAGGCCATTCTAGGGAGCCCATCTGTCTTCCCCTGGGAGTCAGAGGGTCAGCGAGTGGTCAGGCCAGGGGCCCAACCGCCTCCCCTTCAGTCACCCTCACAGCCCTCTCTGCTTACTTCCTCACCACCCAGCTTACTCCTTCTTTGGTGTCCACACGCCTCTGTTTCTTTACCTTTTCGGTAGCTGTTTCCAGGCATCCATCAATGCTGTCCCAGGAGCTATCTGTGAACAAGTGGAGAAGGGCTTCCTGTATGGAAAAAAAAAAAGACAACAAAAAAACCCTCCCTAGGAGCTGTGGGGCTGAGAAGGGACTAGCAGGAAGAAGCAGGTGGCCCAGGTTCACTTGGCTGCTTCAGGAAGAGGCTCGCAGCTCTCCCCGCAACCCAAGTCCTCAAACAGGATAGACCTCGGGAAATACCTGGCAGCCCAGTGGTTAGGACTCCCAGCTCTCACTGCCGAAGGCCCGGGTTCAATCCCTGGTTGGGGAATCCCACAAGCCGCACAGCCAGACCAAACCACCCCCCCCCCCAACAGGATAGACCTCGACTGGAGACCCTTTTTCGCCAATGGGGCAGAGTTGCTCCTCTGAAGGGAGATGCCGGCTGTTTCTAACCCCTGTTCAGCATTTCACTTCCATGTCGGCCCACCTCCTTGATGGTGGTCAAATGAAACTAGCAATGGATGTCTGACCTTGGGCCAATCACTTCTTCTAAGACTCATTTTCCTCGTCAGTAAAGGAGGGAGGGTTAAGATGGTCTTTGTGTTCCCTTCCGTGGAATCCACGCTACCCTGAAGCACTGAGGGTGGGGATGGGGGTGTCACTCTGCCCCCAAGCCCTGCCTCACCTCTGGCCCCTTTAGGACTTCAAAGCACTTTCACCACAAAGTTCTCCTCGCTTGTCCTTTTTATTTCCTAGACAAAGGGAAATGACTCACCCCAAAGTCACCTTCAGTGGGTGGGGTGGTGTCATACACAAAAACAGGGAGTCCCCAGGGACATCCTCACCACGCCCCCCCCCCCCCACCCATGGCAACTCCCTTCCCTAGGGGAGTAGAATGGAACAGGGGCCACATTTCCTTTCCATCTCAGGACTTGGCTCTGCAGCAGAAGTTCAGCTTAAGCTCCTGACCGAGGGGATATTCCTACTTGTCATCTCTCTCGTGTCACCAGTAACCTCAAGGCGAAGTCAGTCCTGCAATCACGTGAAGCCCTCACGTTTGCAAGGTTTGCAGAAAGCGGCTGTTAGCTTTGATCTCCCAGGGAGCGGCCAAGCTTGCCAGCCCCTCCCCAGGAATTCACATGCCTCTGCCATACAGGCTTTCCAAACACGCCACCCTGACTCTCAGCGCACTCCACCCCACAAGGCTCTCAGCTCCTCCCCGGTTCCAGCAAGAGGTTTTGCGAGGCAGAAACGGGGAAATATACGCAGTCCGCCCACTTTGCCAATGGACTACATATCCCGACAGGCTTGGCTTTACGCAGGCGCACGGAACTCAACGTGCCTGCTGCTGGAAAAGTGTGTCACTGGGGCACGAGGCGCTCCCTGGGATCACATGGTACCTGCTCCAGTGCCGCGTGCGGCCCGGGAACCCTGGGTTGCTGGCGCCTGCGCAGAGCCCTCTGTCCCAGAGAAAAAGGCTGGGGCAAAAGGCCGTTGAGATTGGCAGAGTGAAATACTGCTGCCGAGGGAACGTAGCAGGGCACACGTCTCGCTTCTTTGCGCCTGGGTGCCCCGTTTCTCCCATCACGTACTTACTTCCTGACTGCAACCTCTCTCCCTCTGGGACTTTTGCACCGGGAGCTCCAGATTCGCTACCCTGCAGCGCTGCGGAGCCTTCAGGCAGTGGCACCCCGGGCACTGCAGAGACCCGACCCTCCTTGCTACCTTCTAGCCAGAACTACTGCAGGCTGATTCCCTCCGCCCCCTTCCCCCACACTCTCTTGCTTTTCCCATGCAAAGCAGACCTCCGTTGCCTCAGCGTCCTACCCTTCTGCAGGGCTGCAGTCGGCCACCCCAAGACCTTGCTGCAGGGTGCCTAGGATCCTTATCGTGAGCCGCGGGGTCCACTCCCCGTCCTCGGTCAGTTCCCAGGGGGCGACAGCGGCAATTGTAATCTCCAGTTTGTGTCAAGGTCCAGTTTGAATGACCGCTGTCAGCTGGTGAAGACATGACGACCCTGGACTCCAACAACAACACAGGTACTAAGATTCCTTTGCTACCATCATTCTTTCTCTGTCACTGTCTCCTCTCCTCCATCTACGCCTTTGTAAGGAACTTTGTAAGGGACTGGAGACTCCCTCGGCCTGGGGATTTGCTAGCGTGATGGGGGCCATAGGCTGGGATTTCCAGAGCGTGTTGTTCGGCCTGGGAATGCGCCCGGAGGCGCCCCACCATCACCCCTCAGAGCCCCTCTCTTTAGCCTGAAGGACTCGGATCGCGGGGAAGGAGGAAATGGAGAGCGGGTACGTGTGGTGAGATGAACAGTTTACAGGAACTGGGAGTTTTGGAGCAGTGCCCCGAAACGCCCCCATCTGTCCACCCCCTGCAGCTGTGGCATGCCTGGACTTCTCGGAAGGAGGACCCCCTCCTTCCAATCTTCCTCTTCCCTTAGTTCCTGCAGGCTCGAGGGAACTCGAGAAGCAGTGGGGCGATCTGGGTTCCAGGCAGGAGGGGCTGGGGGAATGGGTCGGATCTCACTGGTGAATCCTCAGTAGGGAGCGGCACTTGAGGAGCCCCACGAGTGGTGCTCTGCCCCAGGAAGGACACCCAGAGCGCCCCGGCAGCCCGGAGCGCTCACATGGCTGCGGAGCCGGGCCCACGTGCTGCGTTTGTTTTCATTCTGCAGAAGCCGTGGCCGCCACCCCATTGGTGGTTGCCTCCCGGCCCCGTTACATAATGAGCTCCGCCCCCCGTTGCCCCGGCAACGCGTGTACCCTTCTCTCCTCCCCTTAGTAGTCCTGACCCAGCTGGCGTGAGGGGCCCAGCCCTAGACTGGGACCCCGGACGCCGAGGAGGGGCGGGACGGGGGGCGGGGCTGCTGCTCCCAATTGACGGGAAGCGGAGAGGGCGGAACCTCGGGTTCTGGGGTTCCTCGTTGGGGAGCCACGTGCAAGAGGCACACGTGGAGCCGGGACGTGAGGCCGGCTGAGGGCCCGGCTCCCGCCCCGCCCCGCCGAGATCTGGGTGAAGCTGGGCTGACTCACCGCCCCCGCCTGCCTCCTTTTCCTGTCCGCCTGCCCGGCCCCCTCCTCCTTCCCCATAACCGATGCAGAGTAAGACAGAGCCATCCCTGACCTCTCGTGGCCTCATGTTTACACTCCTCAAGGGGACCTCACATCTAGCCACCCTTCTCCTCACTCTTTTCCTCTTTATTCTCTTTGCACCTACCTCACCGTACTGTCTTTAGACTCAGCTTCTCCCCATTACAAATTCTTTCTGTTCCCCAAGCATCTCGTTTCTTAGTCCTGCAAACACTGTCTTACGCCTACTCCCACCACACAAGAAGCAGTTTGTCTCCTAAGGACTTCCCTCAAAACAACTACATCCCAGAAACATAGCTGAAAGGATATTAAGTCTCTTTCATCTTTTTTTTTTCACAGAAAGGAAAACTGGGACCCAGAGAGGGGAGTTGATTTCCTCTGGGTCACAAATCAAGTTGCTGGTGATAGATCCAGATCTAAAACTAGACTCTTTTGAGTGTGCCCCACACTTCCAGGTGGAAGTCTCTTCGGATGAGTCTTACTTCTCTTTGGGGGATGGCTGAACTGGGTCAGGTTCATTTACCACCAAATAAATATCCCATTCCCCCACCTCAGCCCTGAAACTGTAGGAGCTGATCTATTGTGCAATTATTTTACAGGGAACTCGGTTCACCCTGACCAACCTTGAGCTATTTTAGGGTTGCTCTGCCCAGCTTAGTGTGTGTCAGTGGGTGAGCAAGACATGTGCCTCTGTAGACACGGTGGCATGCCCTGTGTCGGCTCACACGTGTCCTGGGATCCTCCCTCCTCCCACCCCATCCATGGCAGGCCATGCGAGGTACTTGGCAAAGGTGTGGCAGGCAGGTCACCTTTTTCTCCTGCTAATGCAATGGGAACACAGCCACCTGGTTGGCAATATAACTAGAGGGCCAAAGTCTCTGAATGGCCAGAGAGCCAAGGTCATTGTCATCAGGCAGAGAGATCTAGAAGGGGGAATTCCAAAGCCTTAGGCTGGACAGTTTGTCCTTCACTTCCAACCCCTGCAACTCATACTGTTAAGCCCTTCCTGGATTCAGGGATAGAGCCCACTCTGACTCTTGATCTTGGAGGCCAGGGGAACAGTACCTTTGGAGAATACGTCTTCCAGTTTTGAGGGAATGTGATTGTTTTACTCTTGTAAGACCCCCACTCTCCTCAATGTTGGCTAGCTGCCCCTCCATGGTCTCATCCCTGGAATGGTCTTGGTATGAAAATCAGCAGCTGGTTTTTTTTTTTTTTTTTTGAAGCCTGGGCATTATGAATGGTTTTCAGCTGCTCATCCCATCCCGAGGTCAGCTGCTGACAATTAAGTCATTAGCTGCGGTTGATATTCTAAAGGAAGGCATCCAGGGCGGGGGTGGGGGGTTGGTACATATGTGAAATACTCACAGAGCATCGCAGAGGTCATGCCTCTAGAGAGGTACCTCACACGCCAGGCAGAAGCTGAATGTACCTGCCAAGAGTTACGGTGGTTGGTTGGCCATGTCTGGTATGTGTTGGGGAGTTGCTTATTGTGGCTCTTCTGGGGACTCCAAGATTAGGTGTTTCACATGGTTAACTTCTGGGTATCCAACAGTGTTTTGGGAGGCAGGTGAGGGATGGGCAGAGTGGTGACCTAGGACCAAAGATATATGGCGGTTGACACGCCTTTCCCTTGGGTTCTCCTGCCAGGTGGCGTCATCACCTACATCGGCTCCAGCGGCTCCTCCCCAAACCGCACCAGTCCCGAGTCCCTCTACAGTGACAGCTCGAATGGCAGCTTCCAGTCCCTGACCCAAGGCTGTCCCACCTACTTCCCACCATCACCCACTGGCTCCCTCACCCAGGACCCAGCTCGCTCCTTTGGGAGCACTCCAACCAGCTTGGGTGACGATGGTTCCCCTTCTTCTTCATCTTCCTCGTTGTCCTCCTCCTCCTCCTTCTATAACGGGAGCCCCCCCAGGGGTCTACAAGTGGCCCTGGAAGACAGCAACCGAGTGTCCCCCAGCAAGAGCACCAGCAACATCACCAGTGAGTAAATTTCCAGCCGATTTGGGGGGAAGGGAAGGTGTCCCGGCTGAGGTGGGGAGTTGACATTCATGTGACACAGTTATTCCCAGGACCTACGCTGGCCTCAGGGATTTCTCCTAGAGTTGCACCAGCTGCTGTCAGCCCTGTCTGCTCATTCGAGTGCCCCCTAGATACTGAAGCTCCTCCTCAGTTTCCCCCCCCACCCCGCCCCCCACCCCGCCCAATCTCCAGCTCAGAAAACCTCCAGCTCTCTGGCCACTCAGAAACCTGCCCTGTTCACCCACTGCCCCTCTCTTCCTGCAGAGCTGAATGGCATGGTGCTACTGTGTAAGGTGTGTGGGGACGTGGCCTCGGGCTTCCACTATGGCGTGCATGCCTGTGAGGGCTGCAAGGTGAGGCAGGGTGTGGGTAAGGGCAGGTGACCCTCTCCCACAGGACACATAGGCCTGGCCTAGACGGAGGTGCTCACTAGCTGCCCCTGCTCCACAGGGCTTTTTCCGTCGGAGCATCCAGCAGAACATCCAGTACAAAAGGTGTCTGAAAAATGAGAACTGCTCCATCGTCCGCATCAATCGTAACCGCTGCCAGCAGTGTCGCTTCAAGAAGTGTCTCTCCGTGGGCATGTCTCGAGATGGTGAGGCAGCACCGTGCCCACGAGCTTCCCCTCGCCCTCCCCCTTTCTTCCACTCGGAAGTTTCTGAATTAATCCCTCCCTTAAAAAGGCCCAATACTAGGCATCTCATTTGCATAGGGGATGCCCACATTTCATCGGGTCTCAGGTAAACACACACATCTTTCCCATTAGTCCCTCTGGTCACCTCTTACCGTAATTCCTACTTGGAAAACCCCCTCGATGGGTGTGGCCTTGTGGGTTTTATGTGGAACCCCAAGCCCTAAGGGGCTTGCCCATTCAGGAGGAAGGAAGAGAAGCATGTGAGTGTGTATGAGAACTTCCTGACACTGCTCTCATCCTGTCACAGCTGTGCGTTTTGGGCGCATCCCCAAACGAGAGAAGCAGCGGATGCTGGCTGAGATGCAGAGTGCCATGAACCTGGCCAACAACCAGCTAAGCAGCCAGTGCCCGCTGGAGACCCCACCCACCCAGCACCCCACCTCAAGCCCCATGGGCCCCTCACCACCCCCAGCCCCTGCCCCCTCACCCTTGGTGGGCTTCTCCCAGTTCCCACAACAGCTGACGCCTCCCCGATCCCCAAGTCCCGAGCCCACAGTGGAGGATGTGATATCCCAGGTAGCCCGGGCCCACCGAGAGATCTTCACCTACGCCCATGACAAGCTGGGCACCTCACCTGGCAACTTAAATGCCAACCATGCCTCGGGCAACCCTCCAGCCAGCACCCCACATCACTGGGAAAGTCAGGGCTGCCCGCCTGCCCCCAATGACAACAACATCATGGCCGCCCAGCGTCATAATGAGGCCCTGAACAGTTTACGCCAGGCTCCCTCCTCTTACCCTCCCACCTGGCCCCCTGGCCCTGCCCATCACAGCTGCCACCAGCCAAACAGCAATGGGCACCATCTGTGCCCCACCCACGTGTACCCAGCCCCAGAAGGCGAAGCACCTGCCAACAGTCTGCGGCAGGGCAACTCCAAGAACGTTCTGCTGGTGAGGGCATTGGGGGTGAAGTGGGCAGGGGACTGGGGAGACTGGATTTAGCACAGGGCCGCTGGGTGTGCCTGAAGGCTAGGTGCAGGGAGGATGTTCAGCCCTGTAGGAAGGGCTCTGCCTGGGAATCCCTGATCTCCACCGGGCACCTGATTGCTACGTTACCTGAAAGACCCATCCTCCAAGGCCACAACTCTAACCCAAGCAGAATCTGGGGCCCAGCACTGCGGGGGAAGCCTATCTGAGGCAGCCTGACTGATACTCCCCTCCCCAAATTCTTTCCTCTTCCAGGCATGTCCCATGAACATGTACCCGCACGGACGCAGTGGGCGAACTGTGCAGGAGATCTGGGAGGATTTCTCCATGAGCTTCACGCCCGCTGTGAGGGAGGTGGTAGAGTTTGCCAAGCACATCCCTGGCTTCCGTGATCTTTCTCAGCACGACCAGGTCACCCTGCTTAAGGCTGGCACCTTTGAGGTGAGTGACCCTTTGTGCTCCCTGCTCTTGACCTTGGGAAGGATCCAGCAGAAAGGGTGTCTGGGGTGGGCAGGGGCTCTGAAACCTTACTCGTGACGGATGAAGGAAGGGGCAGAATCCCCCCCCAGTCCTGCCTATGGATGGCTGGGACTTCTGTCATCTCAACTGGGGTCTAATTACATCCTACTACCCTAAAATAACACTTTAGGGTACAGCGCTATTCCCGTTCTAGGCATGAGTAAATTCACTTTGGTGAAGTGCCTTGCCCAAGGTCACAGGGAGTGACAGGGTTGAGACTCAGATTCAGGCTGGATTCCAAAGCCAGTGGGATGTTCCCCATCCTAACACCTGGCACCCCCACCCCCACCCCCCGCCGCCTCATTGCTCACTCAGAAACTAGCCCCGGTCTTGACTGGGAAATCTAAGGCAGCACCAGTAACCCTTTCACGGAACTTTAGGGGCAACTTGGCAATTGCTCCTCCCACTCCACCCAGGATGACTGTCCCCGCTTTAGGTGCTGATGGTACGCTTTGCGTCGCTGTTCAACGTGAAGGACCAGACAGTGATGTTTCTGAGCCGCACCACCTACAGCCTGCAGGAGCTCGGCGCTATGGGCATGGGAGACCTGCTCAATGCCATGTTCGATTTCAGCGAGAAGCTCAACTCCCTGGCGCTTACCGAGGAGGAGCTGGGCCTCTTCACCGCGGTGGTGCTCGTCTCTGCAGGTAGGTCAGGCTCTCGCCTGAGCCTGACCCCGGGAGGAGGCGGACGCAGTTCGATTCAACACACCTTTTATGGAGTACCTACTCTAGGCCAGGCCCTGCACCCGGGCACTGGGGATACAGACATGATTCAGACACAGTCTAGCTCAGGAGACAGACTCATGCCCGACTAATTATAAAACAGTGAGATAAGTGTCACAGTAGAAGCATGAACCAAGGGCTTTGGAAGCACACACAACTATTTCTGCCTGGGGAGCTGGGGAAGGAGGTGACACTTGAGTGGGGCCTCAGAGGACAAGTAAAGATACTGCCAGGCAGAGAGAGGGGGAAGGGCATCCCAGGCAGAGGGAACTACAGAACAAAAAGCAAGGGAGCCTGGGCGTGTTTGGCCTGTTCAGGGAAGGAGAGCGGCCTGGTGGGGTGGGAGGGGGCCAGCCCTGCTGAGCCTGGGCTCCCAGATCGCAGGCACCTCCTGCTCTTGGAGAGGGAGTCATGTCCCCCCTCCTCCTCCTTCCCCATCGGCCCTCTGGGGGGCTTCGGGGAGAGGCCGCATGGCCGCCGCCGCCGCGTCCTCGCAGGCCTCCGGGTCCTCCTCGTCAGAGGAGCTCAGGGAGCCTGCCTCACTGCCGTCGTCTTCCCCACAGACCGCTCGGGCATGGAGAATTCCGCTTCGGTGGAGCAGCTCCAGGAGACGCTGCTGCGGGCTCTTCGGGCTCTGGTGCTGAAGAACCGGCCCTCGGAGACTTCCCGCTTCACCAAGCTGCTGCTCAAGCTGCCGGACCTGCGGACCCTGAACAACATGCATTCCGAGAAGCTGCTGTCCTTCCGGGTGGACGCCCAGTGACCCGCCCGGCCGGCCTTCTGCCGCTGCCCCCTTGTACAGAATCGAACTCTGCACTTCTCTCTCCTTTACGAGACGAAAAGGAAAAGCAAACCAGAATCTTATTTATATTGTTATAAAATATTCCAAGAGGAGCCTCTGGCCCCCCGAGCCTTCTTGTAAATACCTGCCTCCCTCCCCCATCACTGAACCCCCCCGGCCTCCCCTATTTAAACCACTCTCTCCCCCCTCTTACTCTCTAGCCCCCCGATTTGTTCTATTCCTGTCTCAAATCCGATAGTTCACAGCTGAGCTGGCTTCTGTGGCGTGTGCTCGTTCTGGGGGGTGGGGCGGAAACGCGGCCAAGGCTGGGGGCACACCTCTCCATCTGGTCAGTTTGTGGGGTGGGTCCTCTGGCCAGCAGATGGGAGGGTACAGGGAAACAGCACACAAGTCTAAGGGGGGGGGTGCCCAAGGGGGTTATTTTCATCATATATTTATTACATAAATATATAGTAAAATAGACGAGCAACAATTACCATAAAAATATCTTTCTTTAAAATCCTGACCCAAAACACAACGGGGTGAAAAATCGCACATAACAGACATACTGATTGTCAACGTGGGGCAGGAGTAGGAGCCCCCCAAGTCACCCCTACTGGCCCCACCCCTCCCTGGGGAAGGGACCTACCTCCTTCCCTGTTTCTGGCCACAGCCCCCCTCCCCCCACCCCAGCACCAGCTTCTCATACATTCAGTAGCGCCTGCAAGGAAATGTCCCCCTCCTCCCACCCAGGAGTTCCCAGGGCAGGAATTACTGTCCCCCTTATGGACGGTGTCTGTGTCACACGCCCTGCCCTCTCCCAGCCCTGTAGACCCGCCACCAGGGGAAGGGGTAGGGGCTCCTCCTCCCCCACCCTCCCCAAGTCTGAGCAGGGAGGAGGCTGGATGAGGTATGTGTGTTATGAGTGATGGGAGGGGGAATACTGAGATGGAGAGGCGGGTGGTGGGGGCGGGGTAGTGGTCATGGCTCTGGCACCCCCTTGTCCTGGCCTGGCACCCTCCTCCTAGTCCCAGCAGCCCCTCCTCCCACCAACACTGCACCTGCTGCCCCACTCTGCCTGCCCTAGTGCCCCGGGCCAATACTAGGGGAGGCACGCTAAGCACCCACATCAAGGCCATCCCCCTCATTAGCACCAATGGCCCCCAGGAGAGGGCCCTGTCCCTCACTTCCAAAGCAGGGACTGGGACAGCTGCCTCTCTAGAGCAGGTGCGTGGCGCTCCTGAGTCCCCCCGGCTCCTCCCCCACCACGTGTACTTGCTCACACATTCACGCAGAGAAACGCACACATACACCCCACGTCACTGAGAGTGGGGGGAGGGGTCGGGGGTTACGGGGAAGAGTGGGGGATCACAGCTCATATGATTGGGGAGGGGGCGGGGGGATTTCCCAAGTGCCGGTAAGAGGCCAAGCCTCTTGAAGGCCTTTTCTCCACCATGGGCATGGCTGAGAATGGGAACGGAGGGGTGGAGGTGGGGATGGAGGGGTGGGGAGACGGCAGACAGGTCAGGAATTCCACTGGGCCCCCAGGGGGTGGGAGGAGGGTACAAGAGGGCTTATCCATGGGACTGGAGTAATACAGGAATCAGTACCCCAGGAGAGAGAGAGGGTAGAGACGGACAAGGACAGCACGGGCAGCCCACGAGCCCAAGGGGGGCGGGGCAGGCACATGCACAGGTGATAGCAGATGCTCTTCTAGGCCCTCCAGCCCTGTCGGAACACCTGAACAGTGGGGGAAGGACATGCCCTGATGGGCAGCATAGCACTGCCTTCCCGTGTGTGTGTGTGTGTGTGTGTGTGTGTGTGTGTGTGTGTGTCTGTGTGTGTGTGTGTGTGAAGGGGGCTGTGGCAGGCTGAGGGTCAGGGTGGGGTGGCAGGTTCCCCACTGCTTAAGACATTTTTGCCCCAATAGTGCAAAGCGCAGGAAGCCCTGGCACCCCTCCCCCCGCCCCCTGCCCCATTCCCCATGGCTTCCGGGGGCATCTGTGTCCACCCATCCATCCCTGCCGACATGCAGCCCTGAGCCCAGGGCCCTCTGGTCTGCTCCGTCCCTCTCCCACCCTCCCCTCCCCCCACCCTCAGAGGGCTACCTCCTCCCTCCCTCTCTCCCCTGCGGAGTGGGCGATAGCCAAAGGGAGGAGGAGGAGGGCAGCTCACCCAAGTGCAGACCAACAGAGCACTCCTCACCAGGAGGGTGGGAGGTGGCTCAAGCCAAAGTCCCTGAATTAGAGAAGAGAAGAGGGGAAAGGGGCTCCAGGGGCGCAGGGGCGGCTGGCCTAAAGAGCTTCAAAGAAAAAAGGAGGCGCACCAGCCGCCCCCTCCCCCAGGGCTTCGACTAAGTGCCATTTATCTAAGCACCCCCATTCCGGTGCCTGCCTGCCCAGAGTCTGGGATAGTGCATCGAGTGGGAGTGGAAAGGAGGAGGGCAGGGGTTAGAGAGAGCCCAGCAGACAGATGGAAACAGGGGCCTAAGGGGGTGGAGGCTCTGGGAGAAGCTCACGCACACCCCCCCCCCACGCCCCCAGGGCAGCAGCATCTGGATCGTAGCTAATACTGCAGGATGTGAGGAGGGCGGGACCTTGAGCCACAGTTTTTCCTGTGTGGGTGCCACGATGCGGAAGGAGTTGGTGGGGGGGGGGCACAGGGAGAGGCCCCTGGGGCTGGGCACTTGAAAGGGGAGCTGTGCGGGCAGCAGGGCAGGCTGGTGAGGGGCCAGTTGGCATCCAGCGTGAGAGGTAGATGGAACTCAGCGGGCACGAGTGGCAGAGAGCAGAGGGAGTACTGGCGCGGGGGGTGCCAAAGGGGCACAGAGGGAGGGGCAAGGCAAGGGGGGGTGGCCAGGACCCTGTTGTATTAACTCACAGCTCTGATCGGCAGCCCTACCCCTGGGGACCTGGTGTGGGGGGCAGTTCTCTCTGATTTGGGGGGAGGAGGGGCAGCTCTCAAAGTGCTTGGGGGTGGGGGGGGTCCTCCCCTCTGGCCAGCCTCAGTTAATAACTTAATATCATCTCTCTAGCAATCGCTCGCTCTCTCTTTTTTCTCTTTTTTTCCTCTGTCTAGTACTTCTTCATTTATCTTCTCTCCGTGCCTGGTTTCCAAAGTGCAGTTAGAATGACTGTAATTTTTAACCTCCAGGGGAGGAGCCAAGCCAAGCCTTTCTTTGCACCCAGGCATCTGGGGAAGCAGAGAGGCCCTTAGCCTGGAGGGGGAACCTAGGCCAAGAGACTGGGCGGGGGGCTCTCTCTTGCGTGTGTGTAGGGGGGGTGAGTTGAGGGCATCTTCCCCCATCCCACATTCCTCCATCCCCTACGGTCAAGATGGCTTGTCCCCTCTTAGCTCTCCCTCCCTTCTCCTACCTTCTCGGAGGACGGGGTCCTGGGAACTGCAGGACACGGTCCCCCCCGCCCCCCGACCCCCCCGCCTCCCACACTGTCCTTTTCATAGCAAGTTCATTTGTTTGCCCTGCCCCAGGGCTGGAGGTTCTGAGGAGGGACGGGGCAATGCGGGGGGGTGTGTGGGGAGCTGAATCTATCCGAGGACGAGAGGGAGGAGAGAAGAGGTGTGGGGGTCTCCCTCAGCCCCCAGCTCTGCCCCTTCTCTCCAGGCTCCTCCCCACCAGCTCCGCACACCCTCTGGCCGCCTGAGGCTTTAGACTTCCTGATCCTCAAAGACCTCGAGGAAGAGTGGGGGGAAGAGTTCGGTGGGGCACTCGACTTTCATGTGGAGGAAGCGGCTGGCGTGGCAGGCCCCGATCATGCGGAGGTCAGTCACCTTCATCAGCAGCTTGGGCCAGAAGTGCGGAATGTTGTGTTTGCGGTGGTTGACGTAGTGCTCGAACGCCAGCAGGTACGCCTCCTGACTCTTCTCGATCTTGTCCACACACAGCAGGCCCGAGCGGTCTGGGGGAAGGAGGGGCAGGCGGGTGAGTGGGCGGAGGGGGGCAGAGGCGGAGAGGCTGGGGGAGAGGGAAGAAAAACACGTTCTGGGCAAGTGTAGGGGCAACCGCAGGGCAGAGGGAGGGGACCAGGGGGTGGAGGGGCAGGTAAAGAGGACAGAGGGCAAGAGGTAGGCCTGGAAAGAGAGGAGACCTGGAGACAGGGCAGAACTAATGGGCAGAGAGATGGAGGGGGGAAGAGCAATACAGAGGGCATTAGGGGCAAGAAAGGGGTACTGAGAACAGAGGGGGGATTGGGGAGAGAAGGTGGATGGGAACAGAGTGGGGGATGGGGAACAAAGGGGTCTGGGGGAGACAGAGAGCAGGTGGGGGCAGACAGAACAAATGAAGCCAGGATAGGAGTAGAGGAGGGACTCGGAGGTAAGAGATGGGCCTGGATATCAGAACAGAGGGGGGATGGGTGACAGAGCAGGGGACCGGGGACAGAGGATGGGCCTGGGGACAGAGAGGCAGCTTTGTGGAGCAGAGAGACCATGGGGTTAAAGAAGGAGCATGACAGGCCCAGGGCCCAGCCAAACTCTGGGCCCCTGGAAGCTCCCGAGCCCTCCCAGCCAGGCCTCGGTACCTGTTGACATTAGCAGCACAGCCTGCAGCAGAGCCACTTCCGTGTCATCCAAGTTAAAGGCAGAGAGTGACTTGCCCAGTTCAAAGATGGCATCGGAGACGACACCCAGGCCTCCATTCTTGAGCTGCTCCCGCTTGACAGCCATCTCCCCGCTCAGTGTCAGGGTGTCGCTCTCAGGGTCATAGCGGACAGCCGCCCGCAGGGACATGATCTCCATGCAGCACCCCTTCAGGAGGATGATCTGGTCTTCGCAAGGCAGCTGCAGAACCACAGGGACACTCAGCAGGCCCCTCCGCATGAACATCCCCCGCGGGTGCCCCCTGGGAGCCGCAAGGCCACCACCAGCCAGGAACGTGTGCTCTGAACAGCTCCCTTGCAATAAGCGATGGATCTGCCCTGTTTCATTAAGCCTCCCAACTATGCCTCTGAGTTAGGTCCCGTCAGTGCCTCCATGCCCACCGCAGATGAGCGAAGGGAGGTATACGGAGTTAGGCCACATGGCCAAGGAGAACTTCCAGAGTCAGGATGGCTGCGTAGACTTCGGGGGAGACAGGAAGGGACGGGCTGGGGAGGCTAGGCCCGTGAAGCCTGTTGGTTCTTTAGGGATCAGCTCACCCTGTGCGTGTGCGTGCGTGCGTGCGTGTGTGTGTGTTGGGTGTGTTGACCTACAGGAATTGCTCCCCATCCAGACAGCTTCAGATGAGCACGAGCTGGGACAGGGTGACATGGGGAGCAGCCCGAGGTTTCCCTCCAGCGTGGCACCGTGTCTCTCCTCCCATCTGCCACTCACCTCAGAGAACATGGGCAGTTTTTTGGCAAAGTCCACCACACGGGTGATGGCCGGGGTGATGATCTTGGTAAACTCGCTGAAGGCCTCAAGGTCCACCTTGTCTCCGTCCGGCATGGAGACGATGGGTGACTGGCCAATGTCATCCGGCTAGAGGGAGAGATGGGGGTCAGCTGGGGCTGCAGACCCCTTTCAACCTCTCACCGAGGCTCCCTGCCCACCAGGGGGAGCTCCAAGGCAGCTTGGGGAAGCGGGGCCACTAGCACCTGGGGGCAGCTGTGTCCCAACCCAGGGCTAAGGCTTCTCCCATCTTGGGGCAGAGAATACACCAGCGCCAGAGCTCCAAGTTGGCTAATAATCACAAGGATCATAATAGCAGTAGAGGTAATGTCATAACAATAGAAGCTAGATCTATTGAATATTTAACATGTAACTAGGCATTAAGCCATGTGTTTTACACATACTATCTCATTTAATCCTCACCACGACTTATCACCATTAGTTGATGTTATACGTATCATCATTTCACAGATGAGGAAACTGAGACAGACTGCAGCTAAGTAATAAGCCCAAGGTCATGTGACTAGTAAGTGGTAGAAGCAGGATTGGAACCCGGGCAGTCTGATCCCCGACAGTTACACACACACGTGCTTGGTATCAGAGCCAGTGCTCCTAAGAGCATACTGTTCCACCCGCTGACACACTCCACCAGGAGTTTTCTGCCTTCCCCACCATACACAACCAACTATCCATCTCCTCCCAAGCTGACCATTTACTTGGCGCTCCGTTTTGCCGGGGCCTAAAACAATGCCCAGCACCCAAGAGGTCCCCCAAAATACTGTTACATGACTGCGTCCTCACCCTTCCTCCCAGTCACTGTGGGCAGGAAAAAGAGGAGAGCTCACCTCCGTTCACTGGAAATTCGATGAGGAGGGCAAGGCCCTGCCCTCATGGAGCTCCCAGTCAGATGGAAAAGGCAGGACCCTGATAGCAGCGACATTTACACAGGTGTATGAATCAGCACTGTCGAGTTGCAGAGACTATCAGCCTTGGGTCAGACTAAACTAAGAAGGCTTTCTAGAGGAGGCAGGACTCTGAGTTCACTCTCCTCTCCTGGCTACCTGGCTCCCGCTCCCCCGGGCTCCCTCTCTCCTTACCAGGAATTTCCGCCTCTGTTTCCAGTGGCTGCCCTGGGCATTTGTGCTGCGATGGGCCTCCGTGGCAACGTGGATCAGGTCCCACTCTTCGGGAGTGGGCTCTGGTCGCTGCTGCAGTGATCGGATCATCTCCTCCTTCCGCCGCCGCTCCCGGTTCTGCTCAATCAGCTTGCGTTTGGCCACCCGCTTCGAGTCATCTAGAACCACTGTCAACAACAGACAGACACGATGCCCTTTGCATGGCACACTCCGTAACCCACTCAGAAACTACTCTTCCCAGTAGGCCAAGAGAGGCTAAGTGACTTCCCAAATCACCTAGCAGTCGGGTGGCACAACCTGGATCATGAATGATCACTGGGACCACATCAACTCCAATTTGGGCTGACCCAGAGGAATACCATGTTCTGATCTAAAGGCTTATGGTGACAGTAGTTACTAGAAGACTGCCATCCAATCCCTAGCTAATGAAAAATGCCCTCTCTCACCCAGAAGTGGGGTGCCTTCTCTAGTAGTCAGAGACACTGTACTATGGCGGGGGTGGTACTCAGGACTTATTTCGACCCAACAACTCTAAGGCCCTGGAGTGGTGAAAGGCAGGTAGGCACTGAGGCCCATGCCCAGAGCCCAGAGAGGGATCCTGTTTCCTTTTCTTCAGGGATGAGGTCAGCAGGGACCAAGATTCTGAACATTCATTCTGCCACCAGCCTGACCCAGACTGTCTCTCTGCCCTGTGGGTACCTGGAAGGGAGCTGCCATGTCTGAATGCACCCCCCCCCCTCACAGCTGCCTGGCCCGCTTCCCCCACCCATCCCCTTACAGTCCATGGCCATGCCCACAGCGATGCACTTCTTGAAGCGGCACAGCTGGCACTGATTGCGGGTGATCTTGTCAATGACACAACAGCTGTCATATTTGCACGAGTAGGTGGGGTGGAGGTTCTTCTGGATTGTGCGGCGAAAGAAGCCCTGGAGTTGGGGGAGGGCAGGGAGACGGAGCATGTTGTGATCACAATCTTCCCTTCCTGAATCAACCGTGCAGTTCTCTGGGGTGGGGGGGGGCGGGCTGGGGAACTAGTGAGGGAACCTGGCATCCTCTCGACACAGCAAGCCCCGCATCACTGGGCTCTGCCAGGACTTAGAAATACACATCCTCAGCTTCCCCAGCTGCCTATGGGCCGGGGTACATGGGTAGTGGTGGTGGCAGAGTTAAGGATGGTGACCGCAGTTAGGAGATTTGAGCCTGGGATGGTGTGAGGTGCTAAGAGGCCTGAAGGAATAGCCGCTTTGGACACCAATGAATACCTGATTTTCCATCTTGTTAAACGACTCTAAAAACAACACTGGCCCCAAAACCATTCTCATACATGCTGCCTGTTGCCCATGCAGGTAGAATTCATGAAATGGGGGCGGGGGGTCAAAAAGTCAAGAAAAGGCATTGGGTATGAACTCTACTAGCATGAAGATAATATTTTCAATTTTATACAGAGAGTTTAGTCTTTGCTTTAAAGGAAAAACCTCAAGACTCAAGATGGCAGTAATAATATGAAGAGCTAATGTCTGTTGCATACTTACTATGTGTCGGGCACTTATAAGCCTTTTCTTTCCTGTATCATCACATTTAACGCTCATGTCAACCCCACGAGGTAGGAACTGTTATTATCTCCATTTTGCTGACTAAGAAACTGCAGCTTGGCGAGATTAAGCACTTTGCTCAAAGTCATATGGCTAAATGGGCAGCAGAGACTCAGAACTGGACCTGAGGTATACGACACAAGGTCTGAGCTCTCAGATTCTGGGGTGCAATTAAAATCACCTTGGGTAGCCATCAAAAATACAGACTCTTGGGCCTCACGCTAGACCTACAACATCAGGCTCTCTAGGAGTGGGAAGGCATCTCTGTCCTTTCGGGATGCCCCGCTGGGACTCAGATGTCCTTGAGGGTGAGGTTCCTTGTTCTATATTACACTGCTGGCATTGCTTGCAGGAACAATGCTAGGGGACTCTATATCCCTGGTGGTCTTGGTCTGATTGACACCAGGAAAGAGAGGAACTTGAAGCCTTGACATATTCTTAAAGCTTTGTTTCTTAAAATGTCTTACATTGTCAGGAAGTGATGATCCTGGAAAAACCATGTAGGCTGAAATGTCCAAAGTGAGATCTAATTAAGCCTCCCCAAGTCATAGACCCCCTCTGCCCAGGGAGACTCTGCCATCCTCTTCTCTGGGCTCCGCCATGCCCCCCAGCACTGGTTCTCACCCTTTCAGGTGCAGTGGAAGCAATCCAAGGCAGATTCCACCACAAAAGATTCTGATTCAGTAGGGTTGGGATGAGGCCTTGGGATCTGCACTTAACAAGTACTGCAGGTGGTCCAGGAACTACATTTTGAGAAACACTGATGTTGCTTTTAACTGATGTCAGTCTTTCTCTGGTAGGCTGTGAGCAACTTGAGGGAAGGGCATATACTGCACATGTCACACTTAATACATTGAATGGATGGATGAAAGCAGACATTTATTGAGTGCTTCTTTTGTACTTGGCACTGTTTTAAGTACTCTATGTGCATTATCTCATTTTATTCTTCTAGCAACTCTATGAAGTAGGTAGTATGTTTATCCCCATTTTATAGATGAAGAAACTGAGGCTCAGAGAGATTAGGCATCTTACCTATGAGTGGCAGAGCAGGGATTATGCATGAACAAATGAATGAATGAATGAATGAATAAGAGAAGAGAAATGATGATGTAACAGGTGGGCTTTAGGTTACATGTTTATAGAGCTGTCTGTTGTGCCAGGTGCTGAGGGACTTAAAGGGAATGTGATGGGGGGGGTGGCGTTCAGGTGGTGGGGGAGGGGCAGGAGCTGGCTGGTCCATACCTTGCAGCCCTCACAAGTGATGCAGCGGTAGTGATACCCGGTTGCCTTGTCCCCACACACGACACACTGCTCGTCTTTGTCCAGGTAACTAGGGATATACCCTGGGAGGGAGGAAGGGAGGCAGGCAGGCAGGCATGGCTTGGGTCCCCAGCAGAGAGGCTCCTACACTTTCTCCATCCCCCAGCTTTTCCTTCCTGGCCCATCCCCTAGCCCAGCCTCCCTGAAGGGTTCTCTGTCTCCAGGTATAATCCTGGAGACACATCAGAGGTCACCTTGTCCATCCCCTTCCCTAAGAATATGGAGAATCCAGTTCTTCTGACTGCCCCATTCAGGGCTTTTCTCTTGCTGCATGCCAGGGGCAGGGGATACGGGAGAAGGAGAAGCAAATGTCAGAGCGGCTCATCTTGGGGACCTCGGGCAAGGGGGCTATGGGGGAAGGGAAGAGGCCCTTCCTGACCTAATCCATCCTCAAAGGCTGGAGCGTACCCCACATCACCCCTCTCACCCCAGACAAGTCCATCCCACACTCTCCAGGAGGCTCTCCCCATGCGACACAGGAACTGCTGGTATAGGCCCAGGCCCTGGAAGTGCCCTGGCCTGGTTCTGTCGGGTTGAGGGTGGGAAGGAAGGGCACACGCAGCCAGGCTCACCTGACATGCTGGTTTTCAGGGAACATTGGCCGTTCTTTCTTTTTCGCTTTCCATCTGGTGACCTGGCACTGGATGGGGGCAAAGTGGGCCGAATCAGAGAGCCGTCCTTGGGCAGCCCCCCTTCTCATCCAATAGGCTGAAGTCATCCCCCAGGCCTGACGCCCTCCGTCTTGTGTCCTCATCCTACCTCCCACCCCCAGGTCAACTGACAAAACTGAGAAGGGTCTAGCTATCTGGAAGCTTTGGGGCGAGAGATAAAGGGCTTGGCTGGGGCACAAGCATATTCTAGGGCCCCAACATACACACACACACACACACACACACACACACACACTCAAGCACGCTCATAATCTATAAGATAGCCACATATTTAAGCCTTCAGTACATGACACGTATGCAGAAAGAATCTTCAGGACATGCTTAAAGCTATATAACCTTTAGAATACACACAAATATGTGCAACATAAGACCAGCACACACGAACAACTATGCTGCCTTCAGTATAAACCCAAGCACGGTAAATAAGCAGCAGGCTCTACTATCTATATCTATGCAACTTGCAAGGCTTTCTCAAATGTGTTATATGACCTCTAGGATATGCCCACATGTTATACAACCCTCTAGACGGGCACCTAATAATACCATGCCCCTCCCCCAAGTGAACATGTGACTTGATTTCCAGGTCATGCACACATGCTAAATAACCACAGTGGGACTTTCCTGGTGGCGCAGTGGTTAGGAGTCTGCCTGCCAACGCAGGGGACATGGGTTCGAGCCCTGGTCCGGGAAGATCCCACATGCCGTTGAGCAACTAAGCCCGTGCACCACAACTACTGAGCCTGCGCTCTAGAGCCCGCGAGCCACAACTACGGAAGCCCGCGTGCCCGCCACAGCTACTGAGCCCACATGCCGCAACTAATGAAGCCCGCACACTGCAAATACTGAGCCCGCGTGCTACAACTACTGAAGCCCGCGCGCCTAGAGCCCGTGCTCTGCAACAAGAGAAGCCACCGCAATGAGAAGTCCACGCACCGCGACGAAGAGTAGCCCCCGCTCGCCACAACTAGAGAAAGCCCACGCGCAGCAAAGAAGACCCAACACCAGCCAAAAATTGAAAAATAAAAATAAAAATAAGTAACCACAGTGGACCACTAGAACCTAGACCCAAGAATATGAGAAAAGGATGGGACTCCCAGAGCTGCCCAGTCCATGACCTCCCTTTAGCAGAGCAGCAAACCTAGGCCCCACTTGTGCCTGGTGACACTGTGGCTGGAGTCAGAGCCAGGACAAGGACCCTGGGCCCCTCCAAGTAAGGTATTAGCAACCCTCAGCCACTGCACACATATGTTGCCAACCTCTCCACATACATGTTACATAACCTCGGCACACACAGGGTACATAAGCTTTCTACATGCGTGCACGGATTGTATAACCTCCCACACCCACCCCGGGCGTGGCATGTTGCAGGGTCCTCCCCCCCCACCCCCACCCGCCTGGGGCCTGATGCGGCTCCCAACACACTGACACAGTGACCTTGGCCAGGGTCACAGCCACAGACAACTCTGTGTTCCACACGCCCTGGGGATTACCCCTGTCTGATGTCTACAACAGTTCGAGGGTCGGATCTCCCTCCTGCCTCTGGAGGGGTGGGTGTGGGGGGAACTCCCCGGCCACCTAGGCCCCAGTCGAGCTGGCAGTCTTCAGCAATTAACTAGACTCACAGCCTCTGGGTGCAGTCCCAGGGACAGCCACGAGGTGGCGCAGGGACATGGGGGAGGGGAGGCAGACAGGGGAGGGGCTGCAGTCCTGGGGGACCAGGAACTGGCATTCCCGCCTTTCTCAGAGTTAGCAGCAGACTTTCCCAGACCCACAGAAGTCTGGGCAGGGAAGTACAGAGGCTGTAAGTGAGAGCTACGCAATGACAGGCTAAATCTTTTTCAGAGCCCCCTGGGGTGGGGATTGCGGCGGGGGGGGTGGATACCCCCATTGCCCTACCCAGCTGCCAGCCCCATCCACTTCCTCTACCCCTCCAGGGACCCAGTCTTGGGCCCCAGGGCTTTGCTGGGCCAGGCCTCCGGCCTCCTGGCTCAGGATCTGGTCTCCTAGGCAACGGCCACACTACTCCCCAGAGCACCCCTCCCCCACCCTCTCCCTGGCCGTAGGCACAGGCTGTACCCAGCTCCCAGGGCACCACGCCAACTGAGACTGAGCTCTGTGCCACTTGGAGCCGATGGGAGAGGCAGAGACCCTCTGGGCTCCTGAAGCACAATGCAGATCATAGGTAACCCATCCCTCGTTGTGTGTGCAGGGCTGATGCCTCCTCCACGTGGAGCAAAACCTTCGTAGCTGGCATTCACTCTCACTTCCTGGGAGGAGCCCCATGGCAATGCCCGCCCTTGCCCATGAACAAGGAAGAGCTTGTGAGGCTCCCAATAGGTTCCAAATATAAGCGTGAGCTGTGACCAACAGCTACTGGTGCATGTGCCCTGAAATGTCATGTCACATGCACCACGGCTTCTGGACCACACGCTGGTGGTCAGAAGTGAACAAGCTGGTAGGGAGAGGAGGGAAATGGCAAGGCTTGGATTCCACATGCTCAGGTGAGGGTGGCTGAGGGGACACTGGGGGGCATTTGAGACTCCCAGCACTGTCAAGGGAGGGGCCACGTGTCTGCTGCCTGTAATTACTCTGCTCTGCATCACCTCCCGCCTTCAAAATGGGCATCTTTCCATTGAGGTGCCTAATTCCCTGCCGTATGGGAACATGACCTCATCTCCTGGGCAAAGGTAGGCAGCAGGCTTGCTGGCCTCATGCCCATCCCCCCAGAGGTGCTTAAAAGGCCCAAGCTCCACTCTCTCGGGCCCAGCCAGGTGACCCTTCCTGTTGCCTAGGCGTTGGCACGACCTAGTTGCCAGACCCATTACCTGTTCTCCTCTGGGTCTGACCCACACTCCACCTTGCTTGGCTTCTGTTCCATTCACTTTAATTCCATCCAGGATGCCCTCCAGCACGCCAAGAGACTGGGGTGGGCACAATGGCCCCCCCGGCACGCCCACAGGCCGCCCACCCCCCGCCACCCAGGCCCTAGGGCCCAGCACCCATGGTGCCTGTCTCAGCACTTGGCCTTTCACACCATGCCCTGCGCCCCAAGGGGGGCGGGCGGTGAGAGGGGCCAGGGAGTGGCAGGTAGTGGGGTTGGGGGGGAAGCCGGGTCTGTGGGGGGGTCCTGGGCTGGGGGAGTAGCTTCGGAATCTTGTCCTGTCCGGAGGTCCCTGCAGAGAGAGGAAAGAGGCAGGGATAAGGCGGCGCCATGGTGGGGCTAGGTGAATAGGATTCCTTTGGTGCCAACATTTTGGGGCTCATAACGAGGTGGTGGTAGTCATGGAGGGCAGGCACAGGGAGAGGACAAGGACAACCCTTCAGATCAACAGACAGCAGCCAAGACTGGAGATCCACATCCTGATCCCCAGACATGGAAAGGGATGGAGGGAAAGAATGAGGTCATCCATGTACCTCGTCTCAGTCCTCACATTCAATCAAGTGCCTGGCCCTTAATATGCATCTATTAAACATCAGCTGTTGTTACCACCCCCCAGTTTCCCTAAAACTCATCAGTATTACAGGGCAAGAGGCCACCAGAGATGAGCAGCTTCAGCCCAGGCATGGGGGGTACTGGTGAAGGAAGTGTGGTTTGTGGGGGCAGCATGCAGGGACATGGGTGCCTTCATGGAGAGGGACATTGAAAATAGTAGGGAACCCACCTCCCCAGCTGCTGGCGCATTTATGACTCCCCAGTCCCGGCCCCCCAAGGAGCTTCCCATACAAGGTCCCAAATCACACTTCCCAGTCTGAGGACCAGACTTCCCAGTTGGTTTAGCTGAGCTGCCACCCACCAGGATGGCAAGAGGAGGGGAAAGGAAACTAACCCGTGTTAATGGAATAGAGAATATAGGCCCTCTGGTATCAGAACTTCACAGGTGAGGAAACAAAGCCTCAGAAAGCTTGACCATTCACTTGAGTTGGCACAGCTAGTAAGCAGCCTGCCTCCAATGCTCGCCTTGTCCTGCGACCTGGGGTCCAGGGCAGTGCCAACCTGGGCCAACCATTCCCCCCACGCTGCTCCGCTGACCCCAGACTGCAGACCCGAGGCTCCGTGTCTGCACACACAAGGCAGGTGTGGGCACGTGAGAGGGGACAAAAGGTGCAGCTCTCCGCACACAACCTCCATCGAGGGGCTGCTGCACCAGAGTCCTTGCCCCTGGGCCCCCCGGCCCCACCCCCAGGAACTGATAAGGAGCCAGGGTGGGAGGGGAAAGGAGAGATAGATAAGTCAGGCCATTGGGCAGGGTAGGACAGGGCTGGACCATGGGACACGGCCTCTGCACTCAGGCAAGTCCCAATCCTGGGGAGCAGGGCAGTAGTACAGAAGGGTGGCCTACTCTGCTTTCGATGCCCCTGCAGACCAGAACTGGGCACTGGGGGCTGGACAGGAGACATGGGGTGGAGGGGTGCGAGCAGGGAGCCTTAGCCCAGGGAGCCGTCAAGAAAGTAGGTCAAGTTTTTCTTGGCTTGCGGAGAAATTCCTGTTATAAATTTATAATGGCGTAGCCAGCCCTAAGGGGTGGAGATGGGGGGAGAAGGAGTGGGTGGGGATGCCCAGGGCCTGGGCATAGGGGCCTGCTGCGCTCAGCCAGAGCAGTGAGGCGCTGGGGGCCGAGGCAGGCGTGGGCCTTGGGCTGGACAATAGAGGGCTACTTTCTGTCGCCTCTGTTTCCACTTCTATCTGTGCCCAGTGAAGCTTCCTTTGGTCTGTCTGTCTGTCTGCATCTGAATGTCTCTCTCTCTCTCTCTGGGTCTGGGTGTCTCCCTGTCTCCCCCTCCCCCCAAGACTCTGCCTCGGTGCTTGGCACACCCTGGCTGCGGTGCTGCCCCCGCCCGTCTCCTGCCCACCTGGCATACTGCCACCACTTGTTTACAGAAGCTGGAAAAATCCACTCGCCAGCCTGAGGCCCGAGTGCCCCCGGGGAGGGGAGGAGGCAGGCACAGGAGTGGGAATGCTGAGAGAGGGGCAGCCCTGCGAGCAGGCCCTGGAGGCAGGTGAAGGGAACCGGGGTGTGTGGGAATGGGTATCAGCGGCTATGGGCCAGACAAGGCAGGGAGCACCGGTGGCAGCGCATGGCATGCGCAGCTCCTGCCCCAGGCCATAGCTCTGGAGGACCCCTCCCCCCGACTTCTGCCACTGCCAGTTGCTACAGGGCACACCTGGGGCAGTGCCAACCTAAGCCACCATGTTTATTTTCCCTTCCCCCGACCCAGACTGGCCTTAACTCCAAATGTGGCTGGGCACTGCCAAGGGCTTGCACGTGCCTGCTGCGGGGGGTGGAGGGAGGAGGCCCCCACTCTGCCCCACCTCTATGCTGAGCCGAACGGTGCCTGATGCCGCCCAGGGCCCACTGAGCCCCTGGTAGTGGGCAGAGGAGCAAGGTCCTGCCCTCACTGCTTAGGGCACCCTTGCCTGGCACCTAGCAAGAGGTTGGAACCCCTGGGGAGTCCTTGTCATCTCTCTGGGGACATACCTGGGCCTCTGAGGCGACAGAGCAGGCAGAGGGCCCAGCATGCGGGGAGGCACATAGCACATGAGCCTGTGTTAGCTGTGGGCAGAAAAAAGTCAGTAGGGCAGGGGGGCGGGGCAGAGATACCCATGCTGAAGGGCAGCCTCTCTCCCCTCCTCCTGGAGTCCTGCTCAATTCCCCCAGTGCCTGCCTGGCACATCCCCTGCAGAGGAAGAGGCTCAGTATCCCCCCAGGAGGCAGAGGGCTGGAGCTATGGGGCTCTGAGACCAGGCTGGACAGCCGGCAGGCAAGGCCCACCTGTTGGCTGGCCTGGCCACCCACTCCCTCTTTGTCAGATAAGAGATGCCTGGTGGCAGTGTGGGCAAGGTGCCCGCGGAGGGGGAAGCATTTCATTAAGCTTAAGTGCTTCTGCAATGGGGGGACTGAGACGAGAGGCCAATGCGGCATCCATGGGCACCATGCCATGTTCCCGCTGCTGGACTGTCCCACTCCGCAGTCCTGTGGACCCAAGGGACTCCCCGGAAGGACTCCTAGGGCTGCCAGAGGGGACCCTCTGCCCCAGAATCCAGCCCCAAATTCTGTGCCCACCACTCTCCTGAGTGTCTGCTCTTGGCTTTGGCCCCACCTGTCAGGGCCCGTGAACTTTGTCCTTAATGCTCTAAGGAAAGCCCAGCCCTCCTCCTTGCCAACCACAGAGGGAAAGACTCACATATAGAGAGGGGGGCTGAGAAAATGGGAGAAAGAGAAGAAGCAGAGGGGTGAAAGGGACGATGGGGGAAGAGGGGAAGAAGGATGAGGAGGGGCAAGAACAAAGAGATGGGCAGGGGTGGGGGTAGAGGCAGGGATGACAACGAAGTCAAGGGAGAGGAAGAAAGGCAGCAAGGAGATGGGAGTGGAGAGAGAAGGGTGAGGGAGAGAGGAGGACAGAGGAGGGAAGGAGAGACAAAGGCAGAAAGGTAACAAAGAAAGATGGGTGGGGGGGTGCTTCATGCCCCGCCTAAGTCCCACCTCATGGAGGCTGGGGGGAGGGGAGAAGAGAAATGGTTTCCACGGTGACAGCTGGTTCTTGGTGGCCTGGCATGTGGGCTATTAATAGTGCTGTGGGGAGATTCACACCTCCCTCTCCCCTTCCCCTTTGCCTGCTGCTAGGGTGGGGGGAGGTATTTCTCCCCCACTCCCAATTATCTGGCACTGATGCCCTGACTCCACACCATGGGGGCCAAGAAGGGTGGCCAGGTGGCCACTGTAGCCCAAACACACACACACACACACACACACACACACACACGCGCGCGGGCATGCACAGGCAAACACAGGCATCTGTGTGCAGACGCTGCTGCCGTGCCAGCATGGGCTCCCATGGACAGCCACAAACACCAACAGCCCCGGGAGTCTGGAGATGGTGGAGGCTGCGGCATGAACACAGGCACCCAGGTTGAGGGGCAGATGCCTCTCAGGGCTGGGGCCTCTTCCTCCTCTCCCAGATCCCCCCCCCCCCCCGTTCTATTCTCAGGTATGGACTGAAGGGGACTGCCCCACCCAACTCCCTGTTATCCTAGTGCCAGGAGAGAGAGGAGGAGTGAAGGCGGGAAGGGAGGTACTATTTGGCAGGTGTGACATGGCAGAGGAGTACACAGACACAGGCACCAGCTTGGCAAGCGCGGCGGGGTGGGGTGGGGGGGGGCGGGGCGTGGGTGGGCAGGGGGCGAGGCAGCACTCTTTGGTGGGCTCTCGCGGGGCCCGCATGAGATGGGATTCTGGAGCTTAAGGGCAGTGACCCTTAAGTCTGATCTCCTAGCCACTGCGGGGCCTTGGAGGCTAGAGAATGGGAGATGGGGTTGGGGGATATAATATAAGGGGGAGATAGGTTACTTAAACAAAAGGATCCTCTCCTCCAAAAGAATATAACAGGAAATTCCCCCCTGCAGGTCACAGACAGAAAGACATAAACAGTAGCCTTGACTTGGGCCAGATGCCCAGTATTAACATCAAAGACTGCGCTTCCCGCCCAACCCCACCATAACCTCACCCACCTGCTGCTCTCCTGTCCCTCCTCCCACCCCAGGCCAGCTCCAGTCAGGCATTAAGGTGGGCACCCAAGTCTAGGGCTCACCTCCATCCCCCCCACGCCTACTGACGATGGTTGTGCCCACATCCATGCTCAAGAGCTCAGCCCCTTCCCTGTCAACCGACAGAACTTCGTGCCCCCTGCCCCCGTTTCCCCCCAGAAATGGAGGGGGAGATCCAAATAGCCACGAAGGCAGAGTTAGGAGCACCCCCAAGCTGGACGTACTCTCCCCGCCCTCCCCCCGCAGCCAGCGGGTAACCGGAGCTGGGAGGTGGGGCAGCTGAAGGCTGGAGGCATGAATGTCCCAGGGCCAAGGCGATCGCCGCAGATGGCATCAGGGGCACAGGGCTTGGGGTCCTCCCTTCCCCACTCCCCTCTTCCCAGGAGGAGGCTGCAGAGAGGAGTCTGCAAGCCCTGGGGAGCACGCCCAGGAGGGAAGGGAATGGTGGAGGGGAAAAGAAAAGCAGGGATGTTCTCCCAGGCACCCCAGAGAGGCGGGAGATAGCCCCCACCCAAGCAGAACTGGCCGAGGCGGGGAGGCGGGGGAGAGGGACGAAGAGAGAAGGGGGGAGAGAGAAGCCGGGAGAGGGAGGGAGGGAATGGGGAGAGAGAGAGGGAGGAGGAGGGGGGGAGAGAGCGAGAGATTGAAAATTGTGTGTGTGTGTGTGTGTGTGTGTGTGTGTGTGTGTGAGTGAGAGAGAGAGAGAGAGAGAGAGAGAGAGAGAGTGAGAGAGTGAGAGAGTGTGAGAGAGAGAGAGAGAGGGAGAGAGGGAGGGAGAGAGAGGAGCGCATACGAGTGAGCAAGGGAGAGAGAGCAGGCGAGAGCGAGCAAGTAAATGCAGCTGAGTCTCCCGCACACACACGGACACGTGCAGACACATACACTCACCCCGCATGCGCAGAGCCTCGGGCTCCGGGTACCCCATTCCAGCAGATATTCAGAGCCCTCCCCAGCCCACACATGCACAAAACACGCATACATGGATTGCGCGCACAACACACCCACTCACTGATGTGTACAAAGGCGCTGATAGCCACCAAAGCCTCAGGTCCCGGTCCCCTTCCCTCGCCCACGCCCCACGCGCCTGGGTAAAAGAGAAAATGAAACAGGCAGCTAAGGCTCTAGGAGCCAAGAGCTCATCTCTTCCTTACAAGAGGAAGAGAGGAGGAAGAAGAGGGCTGGGGGCTGGGTCCAATCACACTGCTCTTTGCCACTGCTGGAGGTGTGGCTGTGCCTTTGGCCCTAACCTTTAACCCCAGTCCCCAGTGCTGGGTGCCCACCTCCAAAGCAGGGGACCAAGGATAGCATTTTCTGGGCACCAGTAAGTTCCATCTTGCTCCCCTTGTCTACCCAGAGAACTTCTGACCCCTCCCTCTGGACCACCTCACACAATGGCATGCAAGCGGGAGGTCCCCTTTGGTGCCCCAGCCTTGGCCTGCCAGGGAGGAAGGCAGGCAACACCATATGCCTGAAAACCACATGCTCCCCTCCCTCCACCAGCCCCAGATGCCTCTGTGAGAGACTGAGAACTGTCTCTGGTTCCAAGCAGCGCGTGTATCCGCACCCTGGAGCGTTCCAGGCCTTGGGAAGAGAGGAGAATCCACAGGCGTTGTTTGCCGTGCCAGGATGCAATACCGACTGACCACAGGTGTCATCCCACATTATGTTATTTACCCTCACTCTGAGTGAGGTGGGCACCATTGCCTCCAGATTATGAAAACCTAGGCCCAGAGTCAGCAACTGGCAAATGGTGAAAACCCAGCCTCCAACTCCCAGCCAGTGCTCTTCCCACCATGGTCACGCTTGCCTCCCTCCCCAAGAGGCACAAAAGTCCCCCAAGCACCTTTACAGCCATGAGAACCAGGGTTGAGATTAGCCCCCTACCCCAGAGGCTCCCCACTGGCCCACCACAAGGCATATCCCCACCACCGTCCTGGGGGAGCTGCATAAAAGGGATTTGGGGGAGAGAGGAGTCTTATCACCAGATGCACAGAGGAAAGGTGGCAACCCAGGACAGACCCTGGATCTCGAGGTGCCACGCCTAACACCCTCCTTATTCACTGCCACCATCCTCCACACTAATGCCCCCTCCATGCAGGGGTGGGGAATCTGTCAGCCAGGGCTGGGTCCTGGTTGATTGATCAATGGTAGGTAGCTGAGATGCTGGGTCCCCAGGAGAGAGGAAGGGTGCCGTACTCTACTCATAAGAAAGGAGCGGGGTTGTGGAGAGAGCCTGCTTTCCTTGTTTTTTCTCTCCCCCATTCCCAGTGCTCTCAGACTTGTCCTAACCAGAGATGCAGTGATGCCCAAATATTCATGCATTTGCCCCTAAGTGGGCAGGCGTGTCCCAGGCTGAGATGTCAAGAGCTCCTTTTAAGAAGCAGCTAAAAGGTGAGGATCAGAGGAGGGCAAGGCAGAGGGGCTCCAGGCTGCATAAACTCACGGGGGAGAGAGAGGGGACATGGAGGATGAGGAGGCTGGAGATTAGGGACCCATTATCCCTACCACCCCCCCATCCCCATCCCATCCCTGTGATGTCTAGGAGATCCAATTCTCCACCAAGCTTCTCCAAGAAGTGACCTACAGACTTCCTCGTTGTAACAGCTAACACATACAGTGCTTATTATGCACCAGGCACTTTTTAAAGCATTTTATATATTCTGACTCCTCTAATCCTCAAAAAGCTGAATGAGGTAGGTATTATCATCCTCAATTCACAGACAAGGCAAGGGAGAGGTTAAATCGCTTGCCCAGGATTATACAATCCACAAGTGGCAGAGCTGGGATTCAAATCCAGGCAATCTAGCTACAAAAAAAAAAAAAAAAATATATATATATATATATATATACATGTCCCTGCTTTTAACCATTACAGCATATCACCTGCTAGAGGAACAACATCTTGTTCTTTCATCCAGCTATGTGTTCCCTGTGACCCAGCCTCAGTTTCCCTTTCAGTAGCAGCCATGGATTCTCTACGGTAGAATCCCTACCAGTGCCTCCTCATCCAAGGTCTAGGCCATAGCTAGAGGGGAGCATGGCCAGAAATGGTAGATGTCCCCTGCTCAAACTCCCTCTCTGGAAGACTTGCCCATTCTGCCACTCTGGGCTGGAGGGCCAGCCCATGGGAGAGGGCCTCACACAGCCCCACACAAAGTCTGGGCAGCTGTACCCTCAGAACCAGGCTCTGAGGCTGGACAAAGCAGACACAGCTGTTGGGCATCTCTGAGGTGGGTCTCAGCTGCCAGGGGTGTGGAGAAAGGCCATTGTGAGTCCTGCCAAAGACCCAGCTCAGCCGGGTCCTGCCAGCTCCTGCCACTGCCCCTGGGGGGCGATTATTTTCCAGCGGGTCAGTGTGGAGGGAGCCCCCTCACCGGCTTGTTTGGGAGCTAGCTAGCCATGGCCTGCACACCCAGGCCTTCCACCCAGCTGGTGTGCCCTGGCTGAGCCTGCCAGCCTGAGAGGTCAGCATGGGCAGTGGCTGACCCCCTTTCCTTCTCCCCCCCCACTCCCAGCCCCCCAAACTCGCTGGCCGCAGCTGCAGTACTGAGGAAGCGCAGGATGTCCTGAGCAGCCAGCTGAGCCCCCTGCCCCCCACCCCAACCTCCCGCTGACCCCAGAGGCAGGGCAGGCGGGCCGAGGGGCGGGGTTTGAGTATTAACAACTGGAGAAGAATGAAGAACATCACCACCAGTTCCCAGCTCTGAGAAAGGAGGCTGTGGCAGAAACGGAGACCAGAACAGGGGTCGACGGGGGCAGGGACAGGTGAGAGTTACAGACTAGCAGAGAAACGAGGAGGGAGGAGACACAGCGGAGACAGAGCATTGGAGCGAAATTCCAAGTCAAAAATACACATCACTCACCCAGACACTCACCAGCATACTGCCTCCTACGGGAGACTTCCAAGTTTAGACAGGAGGGCAGAGGTGGGAAAAGGGGCCAGACTCACGGTGGGAGGCAGGAACTCAGCTGGGGGCCCGTGAGCATCCCCAGGAATGGCTCAGACAAACAACCCCAGCAGGGGCAGCTAGGTTCCTTATTTGCTTTTGGGGTAGGGATAGAGGCTGCTTCCTAGGAGCCAGGTCTCCCCAAGACCCCCGTCCCCCCAGCAGCCAGGATCATCCCAGCTCCTGAAGTCACTGAACACTGCTTCAGGTCCATGACACGGCCCTCTAGAACTCCCCTACCCACTACTCTCTTTGCTCTAATTTCTCTGTCCCTCAAAAAAAAAGAACCTCAAAAAAGAAGACAGGAGGAAGCTTGAGGGGAAAAGTCTATGACTGTATGTGCATCTAGGGGTGTGCCTGACTGCACAACTACACTGTGTGCATCCAGAGTTGTAGACCTGTGACTGTGTGGTCCTGAGCCTTGTAAATGCCTTCTGCACCTGAGTCCCTGGGACTGTGTGCAAATGAGTGTACCTGTGTCCGGAGTTCCCACAGTCAATCAATTAACAAATATTTACAGAGCACTTCCTATGCTAGGCTCTGGGTGGGATCCAGAGCAATTCCAGAGATTCTCCCAGGTCTCAAGGAGCTCACCATCTGGGGGAGGGGGGGGGGACGACAAGCGAAAGAGACGGAAAATGTTATCGTGAATGCATGCCTTACACCATTATGGGAGCAGGGGTTTTGTGGTATACAGAACCTCAGAGAGCCACAGTAAGAGTCCAGGAAAATACTTGTTGCTAAGCAGTGTATCCGTGTGTTGATGTGTAACAGCATTTGCGTTTGACTGAGTGACAGCGACTGTTACGGCAAGGAGATGATGCCTGTGTGACTGGGCTCATGCGAGCACGTGTGTGCCTGTGAGTGACAGGGTCTTTTGTAATGTGCGGCTGTGTGCAATTGCTCTGTGTTCATGCAAGCGTGCGATAGTGACTTTTTCTGTGTGGGTGACAGCGACTCCTCCTTGTTGTGTGTGACAGCATCTCCGTGTGACCCTGTGCATGGGTATGTGCATGGGTTGGTCTCCCTACTCTTGGTCTCCCGTGGGTGTGTCCCACCCCTCTGAGCTCCCCTGTGCAGCGGCAGCCAGCCTCTTCCCTTGTCCCCATGTGGGTGTGTCCAGCAGCTCCTGTCCTTGAATCCGCCTGGGTGTCCCTGGGTGTGCATGTGGCTGTCTATGTGAGCATATCTGTGTGTCTGCATGTCACGTTTGCTTCCCCCCTCATCTTGGACAACAGCCCCCTTCATCCCTTCCCCCTCCTGGGGCCAGAGCCAGCACTGAGAGGTGGGCTCCCATCTCACTGACTTTCCTTCTGCGACCTCCACCCCTGGAAACGCGTGGTTCTCTCCACTGCCCCTATCATCCCCCACCCCGCAGGCTTTTCCTTCACACTGGACTAGGGAGGGCCCCAGGCAGAGAAGGGGCACCAGAGACACGTTGCAAGGGGAGGGAAACGGGTGGCACACACAACACGGGTCCATTCCTCCCTCTCTTCCCTAACCACCCAAGCTTGCAACTCCCCTAATCACCTAGGAACCCTCAGATACACCCCCCGCCCCGCACACACACCCCCCCACCAGCCGCGTTTTTGCAATTAAGAGTGTTGCAACCAGAGAGCCATGTTCAATTGGGGAGGCGGGTGAAGGGGGGGGACTTCCTCCTCCCGGGGCCAGTGCAAGCCCACCCCCCACCCCACTCCTACCGCCCTCCGCAGCTGGAGGCAGCTTTGCAAAGGCCACTCGGCCTCGGCCTGGGAGGCTAGGGGTGGGAGCTGGGGGGGCAGGCCTCCGGCGCACCGTAAACAAACCGCGGCGCGGCGGGCGGGGGAGCTCCGGCGGCCGGCAGCGGGGCCGGGCCCGGGAATGCGCAGCGGACGGGCCGGACAGAGGCCGGGCGGGCCCTCGAGGGGGAGGCCCGGACGCCATCTCCGCCGGCGAACCCCGGGGCCCACCGACCTCCCAGCAACGCCTCTCTTCCCCAGGGCGTAAGTTGCAAGCTCCCGGCCAGTGACAGGGTCACCGGGGCGTCCGGGAAAGCTGAGGCTGGCAGCGGGTACCCCTCGGGCGCCCCAGCCCGCCTGGGAGCTGGCCAGAGAGCCCCGCGGCTTTGCATAATCAATCGCGAGACATTTGCATATTAATGCCCCCTCGCTCCCTCCCCCTTACCTCGGCGTGGCGCGCTGGACCGGGCTGGGCAGCGACGCGGGGGTCTCAGCGCCCCGTGCCGGGGGCGTCCATGGGGGGCCGGTGGGGCCCGGGCCGCCCGCCTCCTGCGCCCGGGTGTGAGTGCGAGTGAGCGCGGGGGGGCGGGGGGCGAGTGTGGCGGCCCCGCGGCTCCTCCGGCAGAGGCGGCGGCCGCTCTTGGCTCCTCCCTCCCCCGCCCCGCTCTGGCTGGGGCTCGGGCTCTGCGCGCCCGGCCGGCTCTCGGCTGCTCCCTGCAGGCCGCCTAGCCGCCGCCGCCGCCGGCCCCCGCCCCCCGCCCCCCGCCGCCCGCCGCGCCCCGGGACCCCGGCCAGCCGCCCGGCAGCCCCTCGGCCGCCTCTGCCCCCGCCCCGCCCGCACTTGCCCGCCCCACTCCAGGCGTCTCCGGCGGGAGTGGTACTTGGTGACATATTTTGGAAGAGATGTCATTTAGAAAATAGCCTTCCCTTGCTGGAAGAATTGCAGGGTTGGGGGAGATGCACCACGGGGATGGAGAAGGGCTTATCAGCGAGCCGCCTGCACCTTAGAAGTCGGGGGGAAAGTCTAAATACCAAACCCCAGGAGGTTTAGAGTTTGTTTTGAGTTCGGGTCCCTTCTCTGCCAGTAACTCACTGTGTGACCTTGAACAAATCACCACCGCTCTAGGTGGCAGAGCTTCCTCAACCTTAAAATTCGAGGATTGTGCACGGTTACCCCTGAGGTCCTTTTAACTTCAATCATCCTATGTTTTTAACCCTTTTGGAGGTATGCTTCCCCATTACCTCCCTTGCAGGCTCATTTCTAACATCATTACCTGATCCACTGCCTCCTCTTTCAAATGTCACCCTCCTCCAGTATAGGCTTTTTCTATTCACTGTCACCAGTCATTTCCTCAACAATCTGGTCCTCTTGCTGAGCTGGGGAGGGGGTAAGGCTTGCCCTACCCCGTCAACTCTCAGCTTCACAGAGGTGGGTTTTCCTCCCATGTTTGCCCCCCCCAACCCAATCCAAATGTACAGCGCCAGTCTAGGGAGGAGGGTGGGCTGTGTAAAAACGGATCCCCTTCCCCAAAGGAGAGGTCTCCATCATGCCAGCCCCACCCCTCATGCACACACACACACACACACACACACACACGTGCATTCATGGACATAAAACCAACCCAGTGATGCCAGATCCTTTCATTTCAGGATGTCCCAGCGCCAGGCAGAGCCCTCATTACCCCAGCACCCCCCCTGACCCCGCCGGTTCACCTGCTGTCATTAGCTCAGTTTTTACCAGCGGGGGCCATAGCCTTCCCACGGCTCCCAGGGCGGGGCCCTGTCTCCATGGTCTGCTCTTGGAGAGGTGTGTGTGTGTGTGTGTGTGTGTGTGTGTGTGTGTGTGTGTGTGTGTGTGTTAAGGGGAGCTGTTCTACCAGTCGCCCAGTTTGTACTGAATCACTTGTCAAATGTGGGGTTCTGACCAACAGCCTATCTGAACTGGGCTGCCCTTGCTCTTGTTAGTCTCAGCCACCTGCATCCTCAGCTCTGTTGGAGCCACTTCTTTTAGGGGGTATTGGGGTTTGCAATGCATGGGGGAGGGGAGGGTGACTCTCTTGGGACCCCCTGGAATCAAGGGGATGACAAAGGCAGTTGGGATGAAATGCATGGGATGCAGAGTGGAGTGGTGGTGATGAGGGGTTTGCAGTGGGGGAAGGGAGCCTGCAGTGGGGAATTGGGGCTGCAGCGTGCAGTGTCAGCATGCAGTAAATGAACCTGTGGGTCCAGCCTGGGCTCACGGTGGACATGCAATAGCTGCAGTGTGGGGCAGGAAGCTGATCACACAGGGTCAGGGCAGCATGCAGGGGGAGGTGCAGTGATGGTGGCTGTCTGCCAATCAATGCCACCTCCTCAGTGATCGGGTTTGGCTGATTGGGGGGGCGGGGCGCGGGGCAGGGCTGCGGTGTGAAGTGCTTAGGGTGCAGGCTGTACCATGTTTGGAAATTGTCCCTTGGGATTGGGCTGCCCAAGGAGTTAGGAGAGAATCTCAGTGCATAAGATACATTTATGAGATGAGGTGCATGTATCCTCTGCATCCATCAGCCAGAACCAGGAGGCAGTGGAGAGGTCTAGCAGCAATCTGGATTAGGTAGGGCAGGGTGGTGGAGTCCAGAGCAAGAAGGTGAAAGTGCTATGGTTTTTGTCTCCCCTCCATTCTGGCTTCCCCACCACATCTCTTTGATGACAGGCCCTAAAGTTATTGGATGAGGGAGACTTTTTGAAATCCTAGACCCAGAGCCATAGAAAATGAAGTGCCTCCTGGTCCATCTTTTTCCCCCAGGGCCAGAGCGAGCACCTTGAACTCAAAGATGAAAGTTCACCATTCTTATCTTCTCCTTACCTCTCTCCCTTTCCTTGCCTCCAGATGTGGGCTGGTAACAGACCTGGGCAAGGGCAAAGTGAAGGGCATACTGCCTCCAAAGCAGGCATCTTGCCAGATTCCAGGATCCAGCCCAAGTCTGTGCTTATAGCCCCTGGCCCTGTGTTGCATCACTCCCCTTCCCACCGCACTCACCCTGCCTACCCCCATTTCTTGAAGCTTATAGCTCGCCTCATAGTCATTTCATCCCCAATTCATGTTCCCTCCTTGCCATGAAACCTCTACCGGGCTGCTCCTCCCATCCCCGCCACCCCTGCTTCAGTGCTGAGTCCAAGGGGAGAACAGAATGGTGGGGCATGACTGAGGATGGATAGAGACCCCGCAAGGGGATACATCTGACGGCCCCCTCCCTCTTAGATTTTGGTTGCCAAGGAGGCAGCAAGAACAGCCTGTTCTCTGGGCTCCCATTGGAACAGCTATGCCCAGGCCCCTCCCTCTCTTCCTTCCCTTTCCTTCTCTCCCTCCCAGACTGTTGCTAGGAAGCACCCCAAGATTTCTCAAGGGTCCCACCCCTAGAAACCAGGGGATCCAGATTGCTTTCTGAATAGCTTCCCCAAAAGCCTGGAAGCCAAGACCCCACACAGCATTCTCCACCCCTGCCAAGAAGCCCCAAACAGTTTGGGGGAACAGGGGACAAGCCCTCTGCCAGCCTGCCCTGGAACTAGCTCAGTGGCCTGGGCCTCAGTAATTCCTCTCCCCATCTCATCTTGACCTCCTGGGCTCTGGGTGATGTCAGCAAGTGATGAGGTGTCCAGCAGATACCCCTTGACTCTGCAGACACAGCCCCACTTATTGGGGAGTTCTGGAAAGACTCTGGAAAGCAGAGGAAACTGAGGTATCACCAACTAAGAGAACTTAAAACCCAGGTATTTCTCCCTCTTACCAATTTTTTAATCAAGAAAAGATGGTGGAAATGGAGGAAAGAAAGGGGGGTCAGTTTATGGGAATTGGGGATCAAGTGTCTGGCAGAGATGAGAGACTGGGAAATTAGCAAACAATTGTCCTGCTGAGAGTAAAGTGGCCACTTAATGTCCCCCTATCGACCACATTTGTCCCATCACGTGCCCTGGTTATGGGTCACAAAAAAAGAATCAGCGAAGGGACTCGGGCCTGGCTGAGCCTTGCTTTTGGTATCTGAGGATAGAAGTGGAAAAAGAAGCTGACACCTTCTCCAGGTTGTCTTTCAGAGTTTCTCCTACTTTTATTCATTCATTTGACACTTTGTTTTGAACATTTAATACATGCCAGGTATTGGATCCCCTGAACTTGCCCAGCTTCTGGTTTCTCTGCCGTGTGGAACCCCTTAGTCCTGCTTTGCCAGGAGGAGAGAGGAGGGGAGGGGGAGGGGGCAGTCTCCTTTACCTACCACACTGCAGCCCTCCCCCTTCAGTTAAAGGAAAGATGGGACAGGTTGATGTGGAGGCCAAGAGGACAGAGTGGCTTTCAGGGCCCGGAGGAAGGAGCAGCTGGCCTGTCCAGGATTCAGGATCACAGCACTCTTTCCTCCGCGCTGGAGGGTGCGGGGAGGGAAGGCATCCTTCAGGGTGTTAGAGAGGAAACAACTCCAAGGATTGGTTCAAATTCTGCCTTTCACTGTCCTGGCTGGTCTCTTTCTGGACCTTTCCTGGGGGCAGTGGGAAGACAGAGATGGAACTGTGGGCATCCAGGAGGTGTCCCTGGAACCACCTTGTAGGCTTCTCCCCCATCCTCCTCTTCCCCAAATAGACAGAGAGCAGGGATTCTGAGGTGGGGACTGGTGGGGGGAGGTAACTGGTTTGGAGCCAGCTGTGTATGAGTGTGTGGGAACAACTCTCTTTCTTTCCCACCCACCTGCTGCCAATTAACTCCCCGTAGTGGGGGGACCCAGGCAAGCATCTAAAGGAAAATGTTCCAGTTAGAGGAGGGAAACGAGTCAGTTACCCTAGAGAGAGAAGGGAAGATGAAACCCTTTGTGCGTTGTATGCTTACCAAGTATTTCAGTGTTTCTGGGTCTAGACTTGCCACTTTTCCTTATACTTCTTTCCAGCCTAGGTGAGGAATGATTCCATGTCCTCGGTTACCAAAACCCCAATTCCTCACAGCCTCTTACCCCACCCCAAGTCCTCACTCTGACCTAGTTCCTTTTCTGTTACTGCTCCAGTGTCGCCATATCACTCTGCCTGGCTGGCTTCTATCTGCCCCTCTTCTCCAGCCAGACCCCTTCCCCAGCCAGACCAGCCAACAAGATGAAGAGCTTGGGGCTCAGGGCTAAGAGAGCAGAAGTGGGAGCCCAGTCTGTATCAGTGCTGGGGGAGAAGAAAAGGACAGCCAAGGAAAGTGGAATAAGTAAGAGGGATATGTGAGAGGGGCTGTGTGTGGGGCAGGTTTCCTTCTACACCCAAAGGGGATGTTGGCATCTCTTCTCCCACCCACAGGAGTATTATCATGGAGTCCTGTCCTTGTGGAGGGCAAGCCAAGAGCTTGTGGGTCCTAGGAAGCTATTCTGGTCTGAAGGGAAGTGGTGGTGTACAGAAAGGCTGTCTCTGAAATTGACAGACTGGAGAGTCAGGACAAAGTAGAGAAATTGGAAATAGCCCTTGCCCAGAACTAAGGAAGCCCTTTTAGGGAATTCCCTGGTGGTCCAGTGGTTAGGACTCCACGCTTTCACTGCCAAGGGCCCAGGTTCAATCCCTGGTTGGGGAACTAAGATCCCACAAACCATGCGGCATGGCCAAAATAATAATAATAATAATAATAATAATAATAATAATAATAATAATAATAATAATAATAATAATAATGGAGTCCTTTTACACCCTTAGGAGTCCAGTCCTTGGGGAAACCCTGCCAAGCCTAGAGAAAGGGCTGCTGGTGACAGGTGGGGGATAGGGAAGGCAGACGGTCTCACTACAGAAGCCACCTCCCTGCCACTGTAAAGTGGGGAGGAGGTGCCCCCCTGGAGATCTGCCAGCTTCCTGACAGAAGGGGATGATTTGAGTTCAGACTCTCACTATCCTCAGGGCCCAAACATTCTCCACTCCCATGTGTATTGGACCAAATACCTACTAAGTCAGGAGGAGTAACAAAGTTGACAGTTTTTCTCCAAGAGGGCAGTTTGGGCTCTGAGGGATGGGAAAGGAGCTGCAGGATCCAGGGATGGGTCAAGGTGGGGAGCCCTAAGCTGCAGTAACAGCAAAGAGATGAGAGGAGGGAAGCAGGCAAAGGTAGAGTGAGGGGCCTGGGAGAAGAAGGGAAGCCAGATATGTGAGGGACTGCTGAGAAAAAGGGTCTGTGGCTGTCTCCAGTATGTTTGTGTGTGTGTGTGTGTGTGTGTGTGTGTGTGGCTGGGGGGATTTTGGAGGTTAAGTGTGAGGAGTCTGGGTTCTCCCTCCTTCCTGCTTTGGAAGCTTTGGCTACACATATTTGGCAGCTGTTTTGTATAAACATTATTTCCCCGTGGTGTCACTTGGGCAGGCACTAAAGGGAGCAGAATGGAAGGGGTTGTGGGTGGGTTATGGGGATGGAGGAAGGCCATAGGCAGTCATGACCTTAGAGGGATGTGATCTGGCTCTCCTCCAGGTGCACTCTCCTCTTCAGAATAGGAGTTCTTGTCTCCCTGTTTAGACTATGCTCCAGATACCCAGGATCCTGTTATTCTCTTCCCTGAGGGCCTCATGTTTGCTTCCAGGGCCTTAGTGGACTGCTCTTCCAGAGTCATCCCTCTGAGAACTGATTTTGCCACTGAAAGTATGACCAAAGAGTGGTTATTGGAAAATATGGATGGAGCTTGGACTCATGGACGGGGATATGAGGCTCCTCACGGTATGGGATGGGGGGCTGAAAATAGGGGTGGCAGGACACTGGCTGGAGGCTTCCATGTTCTGATTGTAAATGTTAGCGATGACCTGTCCACGGGACAGGACAGGGATGAGGGCTGTGTATAGGGAAGCTCAGATGAGGCCCAGATGTTGGAGTCAGAGGTGGGTAGCATTTGCTTTTGGCTTCTCACTCTGGGGAACAGAGGAAGAAGGGCTAATACCCCAAACACTGGACATAATTATCTACAATATGGTTCCACAGGATAAAGCGAGACATCATATTGTTTTTAATAAACGTTTCTTTAAAGAATAGTTTTAGATTTATAGGAAAACATTTGAAGATAGTAGAGGGTCCTTATGTACCCCACACCCAACCCCCTGCCTTTAACCTCTTACATTAGTATGGTACATGTTACAATTAATGAACCAATATTGATACATTTTTATTAACGAAAGTCCATGCTTTATTCAGATTGCTTAGTTTTCACCTAATGTTCTTATGTTTCAGGATCACATCCAGGATACCAAGTTACATTTAGTCATCGTGTCTCCTTAGGCCCTCTTGACTGTAACAGTTTCTCAAACTTTCCTTATTTTCTATATCCTAAACCTCAATTTCCTCCTTACGTCTCCCTGTAGTCAAGCAGTATTCTGGGCCAAGAGATTCTGAGAGGACTTCCAGATTTGGGGGTGAAGTAGTGGGTGAGGTGTGTACAACCGACAGAGACTCAATGTCACTTCTGGAATACAGGTGTGGAAATGAGAAGAACTCAGGTAGACCCAGGGGTTTAGGAGAACAAAAAGAGGCCAGGAAAGAGAAAACCTATTGCTGAACGCCACACCTTTGGTGTGCCTACTAACTACGGGTAATGAAAGGGTGTCGGAAAGTGATTTAAATGCTCGGTCGATAGTGACGTCACTGGACGATGCCTGATAGCGGGAGACCTTTCGAGAGCCTTTCTCCCTAAGCCCCCCGAGTCTTTGCGATGCCTCAGCTCCTAGTAGTCTTTCCCTAAAGGAGAGAAACAATGCGAGCTGACCAGCTTCGTCTCTTGGGTTCCTCGCTTAGCGTCCTCGCTAGCGGAGTCCAAGGAACTACAATTCCCAGAAGACATCGTGGCATGAGCGATCTCTTGCTGCATTCCTATTGGTTCATATTTGTTACTCCCAGCCAATAGAAAATTAGCTCTTTGATAAGTGCCAAAATGGCGGTACCTAGGATCTAGAACTAGATTGTCCGGTAGGCTTAAATTTGGTGAGGTGGTGGATGAAAAGGAAAGGGGGAATTATAGTTTCAGGGTTGGGGAAGGTGGAGGGAATGGGTGCGTGGGGGGGGGAGGTAATCGGGATTTGGGGTGGTAGTGGCTGAGGGACGCAGCCAGAGCTAAGGGAGTATTTAGGCAACCGGAACTGGCTTAACCCCTTGCTACGCATTTATTCTTCGTATTAAGCCCCTTTGACACCCTCTTCTTAGTGCTCCAGTTTAGAGAAAGTTGATTCAGGAGGGAAAAACCTGACAGGATCCCTACTTTGCCCCTTTCTCCTTTTTCCCATTCTAGTTTTGCCTCCCTTAAATCTTCCTGTATCTTCTCCATTCCATTTAACTCTGTGCTGCACCCCCCCCGTCCCCCGTTCTTTTCCTCAGAATCCCCTCGCCCCTTCTCTAGCTCGACTTCTCCCACCTCAAGGCTGACCGCCACCGGCCCCGCCTCCTCAGAGTAAAATCATGAAGGTGGTGAACCTGAAGCAAGCCATTTTGCAAGCTTGGAAGGAGCGGTGGAGTGACTACCAGTGGGCAATCAACATGAAGAAATTCTTTCCCAAAGGAGCCACCTGGGACATTCTCAACCTAGCAGGTCTCAAGTGAAGTAGGAAGGAAGGGTGGGAGGGTTAAACCCAGAAATGTTGTAACCACTCAGTCTTCCTTTGTTATTCCCCTTGCAGAAGCACTACTGGAGCAGGCCATGATTGGACCTTCCCCCAATCCTCTCATCCTGTCCTACCTGAAGTATGCCATTAGTTCCCAGGTAAACTCTTCCACCTATGCCAGAGAATGAGGGTTTGAAGGTAAAAGACTTGGAATACAGTTGTCAGCTCACACTTTCTAGGTGAATTTGTTTGAACACATCATTTCTCTGAGCCTCAGTTTTCTTGTGAAAATAATAATACTTCATTGGTTATGATGACTGTTACATTAACTTATTCTCTCAATAAATATTCACAGATGCTTGTATGTGCCAGACGGTGCCATAGGCTCTGGGGATTTAGCTGTGAACAAGGTCTAATCCAAGCACACAAGGAATATAGTGGGTAATACGGGCATGTAAATAAGCAGTCAATCACAGGATGGGATTATGATATAGGCTCAGACAGAGTACTATGGGAGTACATAGGAGGGATACCTAATCCAGTCTGAGCAACCAGGTAGGGAGTGATGTTTAAACCAAGACGTGAGTGTTGAGTGGGAGTTAGCCAGACAGATTGATGAGCGTGTACAAAGCAGAGAGAAAAGCATAGGCAGCGGCTGGGAGACAAACATCACATGATGTTTAGGAACTGAAAATAATGTGGTATGGCTAGAGTAGCAGTTTTGGTTTCAGGACATTTTGTATTCTTAAAAATTGAGTCTCCTACAGAGCTTTTGTTTAGATGTATTATATCTATTCATATTTACCACTTTAAAAATGAAAGCTGAGAAATGTAAAAACTATGTATTTAAAAGTAATAAAAAGTAAACCCATTATATGTTAATATAAGTAAGATTTTAATGAAAAATAACCATATTTTCCAAAACAAACAAAAAAAATTAGTGAGGAAAGTGGCATTGTTTTACATTTTTGCAAATCTCTGTAATTTTGGCTTAATAGAATACAGCTGAATTCTCATAGCTGCTTCTGCATTCAGTCGTTGCAGTAGGCTGTTTCAGCTGAAGTATATGAAGGAAATCTGGCCTCACACATCGGGTATTTAGTTTGAAAACGGAAGAACATTTTAATAAGCCTTTCAGATAAATGTGGATATTCTTTGACATTACGCTAAAGTTCAATAGGTGATGTGAAATCACATCAATGAACTTTTAATACTCTGTTACATTAAAATCCATTGGTCTCTCTCTTGCACTTTGAATAGATCTTTTACCCATGCCTGATTTTATAAATTGTGAATTGGTCATTTGGTAAATATCCATTACTAAGTTATATAGATATTCTAATTGTTGACACATTTAATTACATAATGTCATCACATGTCATGGAGCCTCTGGGACATTCCACTGTACAATTGTGAGAGAATAAGAGTAAAAAAGGGGGGCTTCCCTGGTGGTACAGTGGTTAAGAATCCGCCTGCCAGTGCAGAGGACACGGGTTCAACCCCTGGTCCAGGAAGATCCCACATGCCGTGGAGCAGCTAAGCCCGTGAACCACAACTACTGAGCCTGCGCTCTAGAGCCCATGAGCCACAACTGCTGAGCCCATGTGCCACAACTACTGAAGCTCGCGCGCCTAGAGCCCGTGCTCCGCCACAAGAGAAGCCACCGCAATGAGAAGCCTGCGCACCACAATGAAGAGTAACCCCCACTCGCTGCAACTAGAGAAAGCCTGAGCACAACTACAAAGACCCAACACAGCCAAAAATAAATAAATAAATAAATTTATATAAAAACGCACACACAAAGCATCCCATTGCTTTAAAAAAAAAAAAAAAAGTAAAAAAGGCAAATGACATCTTAGTATTTTAAAAACAGTTTTGACCTCACAGATCCCCAGGGGCTCCTGGACCATATTTTGATAACTGCTGGGTTAGCACTTCAAGGAGGAGAATGGTTTAGAGAGAAAGACAGAGGTTAGGTCATAAGTGACCTGTGGATGATACTAAGGGGTTTGGACTTTATCTTAGGGTGATGAATAATCATTTAAAGGGTTTTAAGTGGAGGAATAGTGTGATAGGTATATATTTAACGTGCAATAAAACGTATAACTCTTAAGATTAATTCATTGAGTTTTAGTTATTGTGTATACCCATGTCCCTAACTTCCGAAATAAGATACAGAATGTTTCCATTCTCCCAGAAAGTTTCCTTGTACCCTTTTCTAGTCCATCTTCCTTTTCTAGTCCACTAAATGTTTTCTATCACCGTAGATTACTGTTGCCTATATTTGGATTTCATAGAAATGGACTCATATAGTATAAACTCTTAATGCTGTCTTTTTTTATTTAACATAAATGTTGTTGAGCTTTATGTTGTTGTGTATGTCAGTAGTTCATTCTTTTTTTAAATACATTTATTTATTTATTTATTTTTGGCTGCATTGGGTCTTCGTTGCTGCGCGTGGGCTTTAGTTGGGGCGAGTGGGAGCTACTCTTGGTTGTGGTGCGGTGGCTTCTCTTGTTGCAGAACGTGGGCTCTAGGTGCACGGGCTTCAGTAGTTGTGGCACGTGGGCTCAGTAGTTGCGGCTTGCGGGCTCTAGAGCACAGGCTCAGTAGTTGTGGCGCATGGGCTTAGTTGCTCCGTGGCATGTGGGATCTTGCATTGGCAGGCGGATTCTTAACCACTGCGCCACCAGGGAAGCCCTTCATTCTTTTTTTAAATTGCTGAGTAGGGACTTCCTTGGTGGTCCGGTGGTAAAGAATCCACCTTACAATGCAGGGGACATGGGTTTGATCCCTGGTCAGGGAACTAAGATCCCACAAGCTGCGGGGCAACTAAGCCCGCATGCCACAACTACTGAGCTCGCACGCCTCAACTAGAGAGCCTGTGTGCTGCAAACTACAGAGTCCACGCGCTCTGGAACCCGCATGCCACAACTACGGAGCCCACGAGCCCTGGAGCCTGTGCGCCACAACCAAAGAGAAAACCCACACGCCGCAACTAGAGAGAAGCCCGTGCACCCGCAACAAAAGATCCTGCATGCCTCAACAGAGATCCCATGTGCCGCAACTAAGACCCGACGCAGCCAAAAATAAATAAAAGTAAATAAATAATAAATCTTAAAAAAAAAAATTGCTGAGTAGTATTCCTCAGCTGGCTCATGGTTCTTATGCTTCCTTTTTCCTCTTGGCATCAAGTCTGCTTTCTGTGTTGGCACATATTCATCTACCTTGTTCTCTTTTTTAATAAATTTATTTATTTTTTATTTATTTATTTTTGGCTGCGTTGGGTCTTCATTGCTGTGTGCAGGCTTTCTCTAGTTGTGGCGAGTGGAGGCTACTCTTTGTTGCGGTGCACGGGCTTCTCAACTGTGGTGGCTTCTCGTTGTGGAGCACGGGCTCTAGGTGCACGGGCTTCAGTAGTTGTGGTGCGTGGGCTCTAGAGCACAGGCTCAGTAGTTGTGGCACATGGGCTTAGTTGCTCTGTGGCATGTGGAATCTTCCTGGACCAGGGATCAAACCAGTGTCCCCTGCATTGGCAGGCAGATTATTAACCCCTGCGCCACCAGGGAAGTCCCTACTTTTTTCTTTTTAACTGCTGCCTAATGTTCCATATGTAGTGTAATTTAAGTTGTTTTAAATTTTTTACCGTTATAGTCAATGTTTCACTGAACATTCTTGTACTTGCCTCTCTGCATATCTGGGACTGTTTCCCTAGGATAGATACCTAGAAATGGAATTGCTGATTTGAAGAGTGCACACATATTAAATTATAGTAGATCCTGCAGATTGCCCTCAAAAAAAGGATTGTATCAGTTTACACCTGCCCCATAGTGCTTGATAGTATTTCCCCACACCTTTGCCAAGGTTGAATCTTTTAAGATTATTTTCTAGAGAGCAAAAAATTACAACATGTTATAAGACGTATTTCCATGATTGTGATATTGAGCATATTTTTTCATATGTTTATTGGCTCTCTGTGTATATTCTGTGAATTACTTGTGAATATCATTTGCCCATTTTTCTGTCATTAGTTTGTTTTCTTAAATTTTTTAGTAACAGCTTTATTTGAGATATAAATCACATACCATACAGTTTACCCATTTAAGGTGTACAATTCACTGGTTTTTAGTATATTTAGAATTGTGCAAACATCACCACAGTCAATTTAGAACATTTTCATCACTCCAATAATTCTTACTGATGTTTAAGTCTTTTAGTATATTCTATCTTGTAATCATTGTCTGTTTTTTATGTTTTAAATTTTCTATCACTTTTTTACTTTATCATTTTATTTTTTTTAGCATGCAGAATTTTATTTATTTATTTATTTATTTTGGCTGCACCGTGTGCCTTGCAGGATCTTAGTTACCCAAGCAGGCATTGAACCCAGGCCCTCGGCAGTGAAAGCATGGAGTCCTAACCACTGGACTACCAGGGAATTCCCCAGAATTTTATTTTATTATTAATTTTAAAAATATTTATTTATTTGGCTGCATCGGGTCTTAGTTGCGGCACACAGGATCTTCGTTGTGGGCGCGGACTTCTCTCTAGTTCTGGCTCACGGGCTCTAGAACGCACAGCCTTAGTTGCCCCATGGTATGTGGGATCTTAGTTCCCCGACCAGGGATCGAACCCGCGTCCCCTGCATCGGAAGGTGGATTCTTGACCATTGGACCACCAGGGAGGTCCCTCCCCAGAATTTTAAATATGTATTTGTTGTCAGATTTAACCACTTTTTCCTCTATATGGCTTTTGTCTTGCATAAGGGCTTCCCTGCTCCAAGGATCAAAATATAGTCCTTAATTTCTGCCAACACTTCACTTTGTTTTATCCATTTAAAACTTATTCTGGTGTGAGGAAGAGATCCAAATTTATTTATTTTTCCAAATAGATGGACAATTGGCTCAATTGCCTTTATTGAACAGGCCATTCTTTGTCATATCTTAAATTCTCTTACAGACTAGGGTCTATTTCTTGACATTCTAGTATATTTCATTGACATATTTGTATTCTTGTACCAGTACTTCACTGTTTTAATTACTATACCTTTATAGTATGTTTGATATCTTGTTAGGGAAGTGTTCCCTTAGTTGTTTGATTTTTCAAAAATTTCTTGGCTGTTTTCAGGCATTTTCTTTTCCAGACAGATTTTAGACTCAACTTAAGTTCCTTAAAAAGGCCTTTTGCATTTTGATTGGGGTTTCCTTGACTTTGTGGATTTGGGGGATTTGTGGATCAGTTTTAGAAACGTCACTCTGATTGCAATTTGAAGAATGAGTTGGAGGGAGGTAAGACAGCAAGCAGGGAGACAATTTTTCTGTAAAGGACCAGATAGTAAATACTTTCAGCTTAGCAGGCTGTATGGTCTCTGTTAGCAGGCCTGTAACGTGTAGGCGATATAGAAGTAAGTGGACATGGCTGTGTCCTGATGCAGCTTTATTTACAAAAAAGGTGATGAGCCAGATTTAGCTTGCGAGCTGTTGTTTTCCAGCCCCTGATTTCGGCTGTTGCAGTGATTCAGGTAAGAGATGATACTAGCATAAACTTGAGAAGTGGCAGCAGAAAAAAAAAGATGAATTCAAGAACAAATTAGGAAGTGGCATTGTGAGGACTTGGTGATTAACTGGATGAAAGGTGTGAGGGAGAGGAAGAAGTCAAGGCCAGTGTCTAGGTTTCTGGTTTGGACATCTGGATGGCTGATGGGATCGTAAGGAGACGGTGGGAGAAGAGCAGGACTGTTGTTCGCGTTGCAGATGAGGGGTGGAGATGCCTTGTTTGATTCTGGCCTCCTTTCGTAGAAAGCGCCTGTGTGGGCTGTCAAAGAGAAGACACTCAGTAGGCAGTAGAACATCGATGTCTGGGACTCAGGGGGAGAGGTCAGGGCTGGAGCTACGGTTTAGGAGTTGTCAGCCGCAGGTGGTAATTGAAGCTACGGGCATGGATGAGATTTACCCAGAGAGAGCGTGCAGAGGGAGCAAAGAAGTGACCCAAGCCATATTTCTAAGGAACCAGTCACATTTAAGGAACACACATAGGAAAAGAATTCCTCATAGGAGACTGAAAAGAAGGGACCAGTGAGGAGAGAAGGGAAACAAGGGAGTGTGGTATCAAGAAAAGCCCAGGGGGGACTTCCCTGGCAGTCCAGTGGTTAAGACTCCGTGCTTCCAATGCAGGGGGCGGGGGTTCGATCCCTGGTTGGGGAACTAAGTTTCAGCATGCCTCAAGGCGTGGCCAAAAAAGAAAAGCCCAGGGAGGAGAGGACCAAAGGATGAGGAGGTGTTTCCTGGTGTGAGATGCTGCTGAGAGGTCAGTGAGATCATAACTGAGAAGTATCCATGGGGTTTAACAAGTTTGTTGATGAGCTTAATGAGAGATTTCATGTGGTGGGAAGGACAGAAGTGATTGGAGTGGGTTGCATTGTGAATGGAAGGTGGGGAGGTAGAGTGTAGAGAACTCCTATGACTGTGAAGAGAGCGTGGTGGTTAATTGGAAGTATAGGGTCTGCGGGAGTTTCTTTTAAAAAGAGAAGAATCTTGAGATGTGTAAACTGGTGGCAAAGGCAAGAGATAGGAAGAGCCTGAAGTACCAGTGAGTGAGAAATAAATATATATGCAAGACCTCCCTGACTTGTAAAGTGCTATGCAAAATTAGTAATTTATTCTTCCCTCGGAGTCAAGAGGCTCTTTGGTCCAGTGCTGTGCGTGTAGAGGGCACTTAGGAGTAGTTGAAGGCGTCGAATATGAAGAAGAGAAGGGGGATTAGAGAGCAGCTGCAGGGTCTCTCTGGGCTGGCCAGGTGTGCACTGGGCCGTGTCAATGGGCTCCAGCCTCGGGGGCTGGTGGTAGTTTAGAGCTTCTCCGTTGATAGATATAGTAGGACTGAGATAAGTTATAAGTCCTGCTGTGAAAAACAGTTCACCATGTGGAAAGTATTTTTAGGTCTTTAGAGTAGAGGGCTTTATTGATACTGTTAGCAGAAATTCACTGAACACAATTCTGAATTTGGAGACGATAAATTCATAGTAACTAACAACATCCCTGAGAACGTACAGAATTGGGGCTTTCTCTTGTGGTAGTTTGGGGTCAGCTTCTAGTGGAAACATCCAGCTCCCCCTTCAGGTTGGTATCCAGCAAGGTTCAGTTCACTGCCAAGCTCTTGCTATGGGGACATCAGTTATAAATAAACAAACACTCGCCTGGAACGTTATGGTCATCCTGCCAGGCAGGCTCCCAACTTTCTGGTCCCTGTCAGACACCAGCTAGTGCTTCACAGCATGACCTGCTGAGAGTGGCACTAAACACTAATTGTGTATTTAAATCCTCTGTGTGTTTTACTCCTCTTTATCCAAGAATACTGGTTAAAAAATGTCTGAACAGAGAGCAGCCTGTTCATGTGAGGGAGAAATTATACATGGAAGGCATTGCCAAGCATGTAAAATTTGCCATACTGAGTCATTGAGGGTGACTTAGCTTTCTTCTTTTTTTTTTTTAAATTTATTTGTTATTTTTGGCTACGTTGGGTCTTCTTTGCTGCACGCGGGCTTTCTCTAGTTGCGGCGAGCGGGGGCTACTCTTCCTTGTGGTGCACGGGCTTCTCATTGCAGTGGCTTCTCTTGCTGCGGAGCATGGGCTCTAGGTGCACAGGCTTCAGTAGTTGCGGCTCGCGGGCTTCGGTAGTTCTGGCTCGCGGGCTCTAGAGCGTAGGCTCAGTAGTTGTGATGCACGGGCTTAGTTGCTCCGCGGCATGTGAGATCTTCCTGGACCAGGGCTCGAACCCGTGTCCCCTGCCTTGGCAGGCTGATTCTTAACCACTGCGCCACCAGGGAAGCCCTAGCTTTCTTCTTAAATCTTTGGAAATTTCTTTTCCTCTAATGAAGACAACCTGTGAGGCAGGTGATTATCCTGACAGTTTCTGGCATTGTATTCTGCTTTTTATTTTGGTATATTTCGCCACTGATTTTGAGTATGGAGTTGTAACTATTTTCTATAGTATTATTCATATTTGATCAGCATGCTATAATTATTTTTTAAAAATATGACAACTTAAAAGCTCTCTGTAAGGTTTGATTTCATTCAGGACAGATTATTTCTTTTGAACTACATCTCCAATCTTATAATGGTGATAATAGGTTTTACTAATAGAAATTTGTGTTAAGGTAAAATTTTTTCAGAATGCTAGTTACTAGAATTCATCAAACCAAAGCAGTCCTACTATGTGGTAGGTCCCAGACTAGGTTCTAGGGAAACATATAAATTTAACACTATTTCTGTTCTCAGGGATCTTGCTGTTCAGATGGCATTTTGCAAAATGTGTTGTGCAGATACTAGTTAAATGAGATACCTTGGTCAAATAAATTGGAAAAATATTGCTTGCTTCGTCTCCAGTGATCTTAGAGAGTCTCATTGTATACAAGTATATTATTATGGGTAAGAGCAGTCCTACAGTAAAGAAAGCTCTTTACTAAAAGAACCCTTTAAAGAAAGCTCTTTGTATATGTTTATTTCAGGGTTTCTCAAATTCATATCACACAGAAGCTCTGTGCATGTGTGTGCATGTGTAAAAGTTTTTAACATCTTGAGGACCCTTTGGAACAGCATCACCCAATAGAACTTTCTACAGTGATAAAAATGTTTTATATCTGCGCTGTCCAATACAGCAGCCACGAGCCCCGTGTGGCTGTTGAGCACCTGAAATGTGGTTACTATGACTAAGGAACTGAATTTTTAATGTTATTTAACTTTAATTTAAACAGCCATACGTGGCTAGTGGCTTCCCTATTGGACATTGCAGCTTTGGAAGCTACTTTGAGAAATATTGATCTAAGGGTGTGTTTTACTTATTCATTCTACAAACATTAACAAGTTGATGGTGGTCACTGAGTAAAAGCACCCTTGTCTTTTTTTTTTTTTAGCATCTTTATTGGAGTATAATTGCTTTACAACGTTGTGTTAGTTTCTGCCATATAACAAAGTGAATCAGCTATATGTATACATATATCCCCATATCTCCTCTCTCTTGCGTCTCCCTCCCACCCTCCCTAAGCACCCTTGTCTTCAAGGAGCTCCTAGTTTGGTGGGGGCAGCAGGTACCCACTGTGTAATGATGGGTCTAAGGGGATTACTTGGAGCACCGAGAAAGGATTTCAGCTTTGGGTGGTGTCCTGGAGGTATCCTAGAGAATGAGTATGTGTATTGAAATTCACTTCCTATTTCAAAGTGGAGTTACTACCTATTCATTGCAGGAACAGTTCGTATGTCTCCATTCTTGTCCAGATAAAATCACCCTTGGTAGGAGTTGCAGGAGTAGAGTAACATGACCTCACTCGTGTCCATTCTTCTGCCCACCAGCAGTCAAACCTTGTACTATACGGTGGACAATGTGTGGCAGGTGAACATGAAACATGGCCCCTTTGAATACCCCCATATCATCTTCTTAGTGGGTTTATGCTGGTGCTGTCAGTCTTAGTGAGTTTGATGGAAGCAGGGGGCACAGTGCCTGGTGTTACTGCCTCTGGGCTTGTGGAAGCCCTCTTGAAGGGGTTGAGATTTTAGGAGCAACTTTAAGTGTCTGTGTTTTGTTCCTCTCAACTGTGTTGTTCCTCTCAGACACCAGTTGTCTGAACTTTATCTTTCTTCTTTCCCTCCAGATGGTGTCCTACTCCTCCGTCCTCACAGCTATCAGCAAGGTATGACCATAGCCACTCACAAGCTAGATGGGGGATGAGGGGGACAGAGATATGGTAGTGACAGATGGGGCCCCACCTCCTTGACTGCTCTGATCGAGTGACCTCTGTGGCTGGGCAGGCAGCACAGCATGCCTCTGGCTGGCATGGCTGCCTTCCATTAGAGGGAGGGGGATCCTGGGAAGTGGGCACTGGCAATTAGGAGCCGATTTCCAATGTTGAAAGGCTGCCGAGTCTGAAACCTGGGGTTGGAGGAAAGATGAGCAGGACTCCTGAATGTGCCAGCTGCCTCACGTGTGAGACCGGGGGGTGACCGGGACACTCTGTCGCATAGCCACTGTTCTCTCCACAGTTTGATGACTTTTCCCGGGACCTGTGTGTCCAGGCTTTGCTGGATATCATGGACATGTTTTGTGACCGACTGAGGTAATGGCAGGGATGAGGAGCTCACAACCTTCCAGCATTATCTTAGTGTAAAGGAGAAGCTCCCGGCATATAGGCTCAGACCACCTCTGTTGGTTCCCACACTTCTTCCCACCTGCTCGTCTGCACCCACCCATCCACATCTTTTTCTACTTACTCCCTTAGGATTAAAGTGCCTCTTCTCTATTTGGAGTAGCTCATTTGAAATCTTATCCAGTGAAAGCCAACAGGGCAGTCTTCCCCAGGACTTTGCAAGCTTCCCAACTTTCTTCCCTAGTAAGGGAGTGCCAGGCACTCTGGGGAACATGGGTGTGGGTCGGATTTCAGCCTTTGGATCAAAGACAGATTTTGCATCCTTTCCCGGTAGCTGTCACGGCAAAGCGGAGGAGTGCATCGGGCTGTGCCGGGCCCTTCTCAGCGCCCTCCACTGGCTGCTGCGCTGCACCGCAGCCTCTGCAGAGCGGCTCCGGGAGGGGCTGGAGGCCGGCACCCCAGCGGCTGGTGAGAAGCAGCTTGCTATGTGCCTGCAGCGCCTGGAGAAGACCCTCAGCAGCACCAAGAACCGGGCCCTGCTCCACATCGCCAAACTAGAGGAGGCCTGTATGTCCCCTGGTTCCCTGAGCCCCACCTGTCACTGCTCCCATAGCCGGTTCTTTAACTGAGAGGGGAGAGGCAGGATGCCATTCCACTTTTTTCCAGGAGGATCTGAAATCATCCCACTTCCTTTTTTTTCTCCCCATAAGCATTGCATACATCCCAGGGACTTGGGCAGGGTGGCACCCGAGCCAATCAACCAACAGGTATTTACTGAGCATTATTGTATGCCCAGCACTGTGCCAGGTGCTGGGGGTGGGGGCGGGGGGCTACCGAAGGGGCATGTGGCAGGGTCCCTGCCCTCAACAAGTGTACATGCTAGTGGGGAGCAAGGCTAGTACATAATATACGTGGAAAGAACGAGAGGACAAGACAGGCACACCATCCATCGCTGTGTTTGTCTCCATGTTACTCCTCTGAAAGCAAATAACTTTTGTGTTTGAGTGCTGCCTAAAACATCCCTTTAAATGCAGTACCTGCCTGCTGCCAGGCCTGTTGAGCCATACGCCTCTCGACTCAAGTGCAGATATTAAATGTTGGAACCCTCCAGAGCCCGGGATCAGACAGATCACCTGGTGGGAGGGAACACGGGTATTTCTGGACATGGGGCCTGAAGGCCACGGTCTTGCTGATGAGGCTTGGGACTACCTAAGGATCTCTTGTTCTCCAGTAACGAGAATGCTGGAATGGGTTACACCCAGGTCTTTAGGACCTGGTTGAAGAACTTGTTATAGGATTAGTATATTTATTACTTCTCAAAATATGGTTATTGGCTATGAAAAGTCCAGAAAGATGATCACTATGTAAAAATGGGCTGTGTTGACAGTTTATCTATTTAGAGCGCTTGACAAATGTTTATTGGCTGAAAAATGAATGAATTTTTAACTTAATTTTATTGGATCTCAGGTCTTATCTTTTTGTTTTTTTTCCCCTATGCTACATGGAGGTTAATGGGCTAGTTGGTGCCATTATTCATCATTTGACCCTCTGGAAGTGTAACTAGGATAAATGACTTATAAGTGCCAAACTATGTGGTATAGACCATGAGTTCAGGCATTTAGGAGTAAGAGGTCAGTGGGTTGGACCAGTTGGGTAAGTTGTTAAAGGAGCTGGGGCTTGAGCATAGACTCGCAGGATAGTGAGAGTGTGAGGGGAGAAGGTGAGTAGGAGGGGCTTTTCAGAGGGGAGAACAGTGAGAGCAAAGGCCCAGCCAGGGAGCGGGTGAACACAGAAGGCTGTTCAGGAATCCGGCTTGACTGGGGTGGAGAGTGGTGGCCACTGGCAAGGCTGGCCCACTCTCGAAATGATTTGTGGTCACCTCCCTGTTCTGGCCACTGGGCTGCAAGCCCCCTGGGCCTCTCTCTGTCACTGCCTGTCTTCTGCCATACCTAGTCTCTGAAGTCAGCTGTGGGCGACCCCTAAGGAATCGGGCTTCTGGGAATCGTTTCTAGCGGCTTCATCATTGGTGCTCACCCCCATTCTGGAAACAGTGCATGCTGCCCTCAGGCCCCTAGCCTCCACGCCATCCTCGGGGGAAGCCTCCCTGCGTGGTTTTTGTGGGCGCAGGGGGGGCCAAGTCAAGGAGTTTGGGGCCAGTCTCTCTCTCTCCTCTGCTCCCCATCATTCTCTGCATTTTCTTTTCTCTGCCAGCCTCCTGGACTGCCATCGAGCATTGTCTCTTGAAGCTTGGGGAGATCCTGGCCAGTCTCAGCAACCCCCAGCTCCGGAGCCAGGCTGAGCAGTGTGGCACGCTCATTAGGAGGTACCTGCTCCCGGGGTGACCCAGTGAAGGGAGAGAGCAAAGGCCCGGGTATGGGTGGGAAGATGTGGCCTCTGGCCCTGACGCCTCTGCTCTCACCTCCTCTCTGACTCTTCCTCACCCCCCGCTCGCTGTCCCCTGCGTGTCCCCTCAGCATCCCCAGCATGCTGTCCGTGCACTCTGAGCAGCTGCACAAGACTGGCTTCCCCACCGTCCACGCGGTGGTCCTGCTTGAGGGCACCATGAACCTGACGGGCGAGACGCAGCCCCTGGTGGAACAGCTGATGATGGTGAAACGCATGCAGGTGGGAGGCCAGGGCTGCTTCTCTGTCCCCAGGGCGGGCCGGCTGTACGGGGGTGGGAGGGAGGATCTTCTGGTCTTTCAGGGGAGAAATAGGGTTTCTCCTAATTCGTGGTGGAACGTGCATGGTTCTGTCAGGTGGAATGGTTCTGCCATGTCACCTGCTGTCCCTGGTTCTTGCACAAGAGTCGGGGAGGTGCCTGTGCTGCCCGCCTGTGACCCACTGACCCCGGGGGGTGAGGAGACGGGAGGGTGGGGGGTTGCCCTCTTATGCTCTCCCTTGGGTCTTCCCACAGCATATCCCCACCCCGCTCTTTGTCCTGGAGATCTGGAAAGCCTGCTTCGTGGGCCTCATCGAGTCTCCTGAGGGCACGGGGGAGCTCAAGTGGACAGCTTTCACTTTCCTGAAGGTACCGGGGACGTGGGAGCCATGGAGAGCCAGTCTCAGGATGGTTCTCAGGAAGAGCGGAGACACCCTGGACCTTTGCCCCGCATTTCTCCCCGCTGACTTCATGCCCAGCTTGCCAGGTCCCCCAGCACAAGTTGCCCTTGGTGATTTTCCCTGAAGGTCCCAGGGCCGTTCAGCCTGCTTGGCAGGCCTCTGCCATGTCTTGGCCCACAGGTGCTGGGAGCTTGGTCATCAGCCATGTTGGCACGGGGCAGCTCCGGGAGCCCACTTTCACTTAGAGCATTTCCTTGTTGAGCCACGGAAGTGAGGGGTTCCTGGGCCCTGCAGGCTGAGGGCAGCAGGCGCTTGGGTAGACGTCAGCTTTCTCATTTGGCTCTTTGAGTGCTTTCACTTCCAGGGCAGGAGTGTTCCTGTCTCAACCCAGAGCAGGGGGACTGAAGGGATGCCTTTCGTTCTGGGTGAAAGAGAGAAGAAATTGAGCTTCCTTTTTTTCCCCCTGCCTCACCCTCTAGATTCCACAGGTTTTGGTGAAGTTGAAGAAATACTCCCATGGGGACAAGGTAAGTTAAAGAAATGAGCTGGGGAGTTGGCATGGGAACGGGTGAATCCTTGTTACAGCTCTGGAGAAACAAGGGCAAGGGAAGGGTCACTTGGCCCTACCTGGGCGGTAGTGCGTCGTTGTGCTGGGGAAGGCTGGAAGCGGGGGCATCCCCTGAGCATCTGCGGGCATCCACACACAGAAGGCAGCCAGGCTGCTCTGGAGGCGCGAGTGCCCGAGATGCCCAGGGCCGAGGTGGCAGGGAGCAGCGATGCCCCATGCTGTCCTCGTCCAGTCGCTGGAAGCCAGCAGTGGGCACGGCCGGCCTGTAGGCTGCTGTACCCAGCAGGGTGTCTTTGTGAGCCTGCATCACGGGCCATGGGTGGAGCGGAGGACCTGGAAGCCAGATGGCAGTTTCTGTCTTTTTGCAGGACTTTACCGAGGATGTCAATTCTGCTTTTGAGTTCCTGCTGAAGCTCACACCCTTGCTGGACAAAGCTGACCAGCGCTGCAAGTATGAGGTCCCCTGCTCACCTCGCTGTACTGGAAGGAGTTCTGGCTCTTCCCCTGCTCTTTGTGCCAGATCAGCACCAGGGGACTGGCTCCTTGCTGCTCTTCTCGGCAGGGGCAGGAGGCAGTAGCCCTGTGGTTGCCGAGCGCCCAAGCCCCTCTCCCTTCCCTCAGGCCCTCAAAATGTTCTTCACCCTAAAGGAGGGAGGATGTTGGGCAGGGCCTCACGTCTCCCCATTAATAATCCCTGCAGTATGCCTAGGCCCCCCATCATCTTTTTCCCTCACAGCTGTGACTGTACAAATTTCCTACTCCAAGAATGTAGCAAGCAGGGGCTTCTGTCTGAAGCCAGTACGAACAACCTCATGGCCAAGCGGTAAGTATGAGCTCCCGGGCTGGCCCAAGGGCCCCTTGACTACCCGCCTCATGTCCAGACTGGGCTGCTGGATGCCTTTTCCCTCCTGTTGAGGGTTTGAGTGTGGGTGACGGGAACCACACCTAGGGTTACCAGGGACAGGAGACGCTGATTTCTGCAGACCAGGGTTTTGCACTGTTAGGGCTTTAACTCTCGCCTTCCTTTGTGATCGAAGTAGAAATTGTAAAACTTCCTTCAGTCTTAAATGAACTTTCAAAATAGATGTAAGGACTAGAGACGGTTTGAAGCAATTGCGATACTGGATGCACTTTCATAAGCATCACCGAGCCCAGCGGTGCTTATGTGCTTCGCGCCTTCTCTGTGCCTCTGCTTCTGGGCCTGGACTAAGGAGCGTGTCAGGAATTCATCTCTGTTCCCTTACCTTCTCTTGTGGCCACAGCAAAGCAGACCGGGAGCACGCACCCCAGCTGAAATCAGATGAGAATGCCAACATCCAGCCCAACCCCGGGCTGATCCTCCGCGCGGAGCCCACCGTCACCAACATCCTCAAAGTGAGTGCGCTGTTCCCTTGCCACCAGGGGCATGCCTTCCCTCTTTCCAGTTTCCCTCTTCTTCCAGATAAGTAAATAGGCCACGGACCTCTCTCTCTTCTGGTTACTTTGGAAGTAGAGAAAGGGGGAAGTTGAGGGAAGCGCCCCTGGAAACAAGTGTTTGTTGAGCTTCACTGGTCAGCCAGGCGCTGTGGTGGGTGCGGAAACAACGCTGAATCGCACAGCAGAGACCTCGCCCATCCTGACCCCAGCGCCATCGTCCCAGTTTAGTTGAGAGGAATGGATCGGAGAGCAAAGAATTTAAGGAACGGATTTCCAGATTGGAGTCAGATGTCGATTAAATGGCAGGTCCTGGTATCCCGTTTAATGGAGATGTGCAGAGAGAGAAACTGTGGCTAGGCTGTATCTGGGGGGTCTTCAGTGTCCTTCAGGACTTGATGTCCTGTCTTGTCCCCAGACAATGGATGCAGACCACTCCAAGTCCCCGGAGGGGCTGCTAGGGGTCCTGGGCCACATGCTGTCTGGGAAGAGCCTGGACTTGCTGCTGGCTGCTGCTGCGGCCACTGGGAAGCTTAAGTCCTTTGCCCGGAAATTCATCAAGTAAGGAAGCCTGAGCCCCTGACCGGGGTCTGGGAGGCATGTGTGAAGGAGGAGGTGGGGACTTCCCTGGTGGCCCAGTGGCTAGGACTCTGTGCTCCCGATGCAGGGGGCCCGGGTTCGATCCCTTGTCAGGGAACTAGACCCCACATGCCGCAACTAGGAGTTCACATGCTACAACTAAGAGTTCACATGCCGCAACTGAAAGATCCCGCATGCTGCAATGAAGATCCCGTGTGCCGCAACTAAGACCCGGCACAGCCAAATATAAATAAATTAATATTAAAAAGGAAGAAAGCAAAAAACAAAGGAGGAGGTGGCAGAATAAGGGCGAGGCACTGGGGTCTGAGTCTCCCCAGAGATGCCAAGGCAGAGCATCCCAGCTGGAGACCTGGGGGAAGGGCCCATTCTCTGGACATGAAGTGCTGTTTTCTCTTCAGCTGAGGATGGAGTGGAGGTGTTTGGCAAGGTGACGAGGTGTTGAACAGCAGATGTGGAGGGATTGTGTTCATACCCACTTATTAATAAGGGACTCTCAAATTCTGCTGACTTTGTGGATTGACCTGGAATTTGATGTATAGAAGGTTGTTCCATTCAGTGAGCCATTCTCTAGGCCTTGGAAATCTTTTAAAAATAGAGTTCTTGTTTCTGTAGCAATGGTGTTCCTTTTAAGTTGAACCCATAATTCAGACTCTAGTGGGCGGAGCCCCTGATCCCAGCCGCTGCCCAGCCCTTGCCCTGGTTGATGCGACTTGTCTCCATTCCTTCTGCAGTTTGAACGAATTCACGACACACCGCAGTGAAGAAAGCAGTAAGTCAGCGCCACACGCCCCCAGACCCAGTGGTGCTGAAGGAGGGGTGTGGAGGGAGAGAACAGGGGAGGGAAGCGAGCGCTTTTGCTCATCCCGGGGAGGCTGTGTTCTCCCCTAGGCATGGCTGACTGAAGCTTTTGGGGAGCCTTGAAAGAGGGTCATGCTGGGAAAAGCATTCTTCCCAAACCACCCTTTGTCTCTCTCCATCCCCTGTTACGATTTGGTCAGGTGTTGGGGGAAAGGAGGGTTCAGGAGTCTTTGGTTCCAAGGAAGGGATGATGTTCCAACTGAGACTCAAGAAAAGGATTCTGAGCCTCAGAGCTTTGAAGGAGCCACTCGGTCCCTGACCTTCCTCGAGGCAGATCCTGAGCCCCTCCCGACCCAGACAAGGCCTTTGGGCCCCTGCCCTAGGCTGGGGGTCAGCCTTTTCATCCTTCACAGCCAAGGCGGCCTCAGTTCGAGCCTTGCTCTTTGACATCTCCTTTCTCATGCTGTGCCACGTGGCCCAGACCTATGGCTCAGAGGTGAGTGACGGGGAGCAGTCAGGATTGGGGCACTTGGGACAAAGGGGAAGGTAACAACCAATAACTCTCTCTACCTCACACCCCTACCCCACCCCCTGTCAGTGTCCCAAGCCAGTTCTCCTGGCTGCAGAAATCAGATGCCCCCGCCCCAAGTCAATAGATGCCCCCCTTGTCATGTCCTGAATCCTTCAGTTCCACACCCACCACTAGGTGGCAGCATAGCCCGTCTTTCTCCCTCAGATCAATTTGTCCCCAATTCTTCAGGCTGGGAGCGGGGAAACCACTGGGCAGGAAACCAGGTGCAGGGTGCTGCACCTCCCCACCCCCTCCTTTCTCAGGTGATCCTGTCCGAGTCAAACACGGGAGGAGAGGTGTTCTTCTTTGAGACCTGGATGCAGACTTGCATGCCCGAGGAGGGAAAAATCCTGAACCCTGACCACCCCTGCTTCCGGCCCGACTCCACCAAAGTGGAGTCCCTGGTGGCTCTGCTCAACAATTCCTCGGAGATAAAGCTGGTGTCAGTGGCCTGGGCGCCCACTCCAAGGGTGGTAGTGCGGGTAGGGCCCAGACCCTCTCCCTCAGCCCATCCCACGCCCCCCAGTGGTGATTTTCCTGCCATTCCCACCCTCTTGTAGGCAGATGAAGTGGCATGAAGCCTGTCTCAACATTTCGGCGGCCATCTTGGAAATCCTCAATGCCTGGGAGAATGGGGTGCTGGCCTTTGAGTCCATCCAGGTAGCCCCCCCTTTCCAGCAGCCTTCTTCCCTGAGACTCAGAGGCAGTCTTCGATAGCTTGTTAGATTTCGTAACAATGAAAAGGCCCTTAATCCAGGAGCCTGTGTGTGGCTCTTGATCTTTCTGTAGTCATAGTCTTAGCTGCTCCCTCCCCCACAGGGAACTTGGGGAAAATCAAACTTGTGGTGAAAAGAGGCGTGGAACGTGGCCCTGGATCCCACTGCCGCGCTAAGCTGCCCACGGAGGCTGGGGCAAATGGTGGCCAGGGAAGGGGAGAGGGTGGCCCCATCACCCTTTTCCCCTCCCCCAGAAAATCACCGATAACATCAAGGGGAAGGTGTGCAGCCTGGCAGTGTGTGCTGTGGCCTGGCTTGTGGCCCACGTGCGGATGCTGGGGCTGGACGAGCGTGAGAAGTCGCTGCAGATGATCCGCCAGCTGGCAGGGCCGCTGTACAGCGAGAACACCCTGCAGTTCTACAACGAGAGGTCAGTGGCCCACCCCCTCCCTTCTGGAACTCTGCAGGTCTGTCCTGAGAAGGCAGCGCCTCCAGAAACCACTCTCTTCCTCTTCTCTTACCTTCCCAAACGTGCCGCTCGCCTGTGCACTCTCTTCCTCATTCACTCACGTTCTCAGCAACACTTAGTGTGTGTCTCTGTGCCGGGTGTGTTATTATCCAGCACTGCTGTGTGTGCGCCAGAACTACAGACCCCACGTGGCGATGGTTCCTGCCCTCAAAGAGCTCGAGTCCTGGGGAGCTGGCTTGCCAGAACGGAATGGTTATCTTAGCTGTGTCACTCTTAAGGAACTGTGAGCCCATCTGTAGATTTTAGGCCTTGGGCCTGTCCACCCCCTCCCTGCCCTGCCCCTCCAGGCCCAGCTATCTTCTGTGCCATTTTCCTGCCTGGGCTTTTCAGGGACTTCGAGGACCTCCCTAGCGACTTCAGCTGTGTTGAGTTCAGTGGTGTTGGTTCATTTGCCCATCCAGTAAGCTTTTTTAAAACAATATGGTAAAAACTACATAACATAAAGTTTACCACCTTAACCATTTTTAAGGGTACAGTTCAGTAGTGTGTTAAGTATATTCACAGTGTTGTGAAACATATCCAGAACTTTTTCATCTTGTAAATCTGAACCTGGACCCGTTAAACAACACCCCTTCCTGTCCTTCCCCCAGCCCCTGGCAACCACCGTCCTACTTTCTGTTTCTATGAATATGACTTCTTTAGGTACCCCATGTAAGTGGAATCATACAGTGTTTGTCTTTTTGTGGCGGGCATGTCTCACTTTGTGTAATGTCCCCGAGGTTCAACCATGTCATTGCATGGGTCAGAATTTCCTTCCTTTTTAAGGCTGGATTGTATGTATATACTACATTTTGCTTATCCATCCCTTGGTTGATGGACACGTGGGTTTCTTTCACTTCTTGGCTTTTGTGAATAGTGCTGCTGTGAACGTGGGCATGCACCAAGCAATGAGTTATGAGTGATGACCCACAAGGTAGCCATCAGGATGTCTTTTAAGAGAAGTGGAAACACTGAGCTGAAATGAGGTTGGGAGGATCTGTAAAATGACATCTCCTCTTTTTTCCCTCACCTCCTCTTTATTCCTCCCCTCCCTCATCATCCTCCCCGCAAAAGTAATGGACTGTTTTCTATGACGTAATCCATTCTAAGCACCCTGACTCCTATCTGGGAAATCTGTGGCTCCATCATGCAGGTGGAAATAGTGGCCGTGAAAGTCATGGTGACTTTCCCAGAGCCACCCAGTGTTCCCCGAACGGTTAGCGCTCAGGCCCAGGCCTGCATTCACTGTCGAAGACTCTTCATGAGAAAATTCCTGGATATACACTTATATTTGCCCAACTACCAACGGCCGGGAAAAGTCTTGTGGGGCAGCCCTTGGGCCCCTGTCCTGGAAGTAACAGTTACTTTGGGAGGAGGCCAAGGCTGGGTGGGGAACCCCCGCAGGCACTCAGCCTAGAGGGAAGTGATTGTATTTATTTATGCCAGAGGATTGTCAGGGCCCAGGCCTGGGGGATGGAGGAGGTTGGAGAGAGAGAGTGAGAGAAAGTATGAATATATTGCTAGAATGACCTGGGGGAGGCAAGTGCCCCTGCCCCCCGTAGGCTGGTGCCGGAGCAGGACTCGTGGGGTCAGGTCTCCTAGGGGTTTGCAACTTCCCCTTGTCCCCTCCCTCAGCATAGAATGGGGTTAATTTGGTATTCCGAGTCCTGGGAAGAGTCGGGCCTGCATGTTCCTGCCCCCACCCCAGCTATTGAACCTGCTGCTGCCTGAACCACAGGCCCTCCCGCCTCCCTCCTCCCATCAGGGTGGTGATCATGAGCTCCATCCTGGAGCATATGTGTGCGGACGTGCTGCAGCAGACGGCCACACAGATCAAGTTCCCGTCCACGGGCATGGACACCATGCCCTACTGGAACCTGCTGCCCCCCAAGCGACCCATCAAGGAGGTGCTGACGGACATATTTGCTAAGGTGCTGGAGAAGGGATGGGTGGACAGTCGCTCCATCCACATCTTTGACACCCTGCTGCACATGGGAGGCGTCTACTGGTTCTGCAACAACCTGATTAAGGTACTGGGGTCGGGGGTGGGGGTGGGGGTGGGCTGGTGGGAGCAGGCATCTTCAGACTGCCGGAGACAGCTGAGAAGACGCCTGACAGGACCAAGCGTGGTCTGGTCCTCTGGTTTCCCAACCCCCAGCCCAGTCGGCCGGGCTTCTCTGCGAGGCCCACTGAATGCAGAGAAGATTCCTTGGACTCCAGAGGCCGGTCCTCGCCTCGGGAGCTCCTGGGGTCTGAAGGGAATTGCAGGACGTCATTGGCCACGTTGAAGGCCCTCAGCTCCTCGGTCCTCCTCTGCCCCGTCCATCCAGGAGCTGTTGAAGGAGACGCGCAAGGAGCACACGCTGCGGGCGGTGGAGCTGCTCTACTCCATCTTCTGTCTGGACATGCAGCAAGTGACCCTGGTCCTGCTGGGCCACATCCTGCCTGGCCTGCTCACCGACTCCTCCAAGTGGCACAGCCTCATGGACCCCCCTGGCACCGCTCTCGCCAAGTAGGATTTTGTGGAGAGCCTTAAGTCCCCCCAGCCCGGAGTGGGGCACCCTGCCTGGGCCACCCAGGAAGCTGGGCTGTGGGGAAGCCCTGTCGGGTGGGGCCTGATCAGCATGGGCACAGAAACCGCATTGGGGCCTCTTTGATTTTACCCCCTTTTCCTGGACCCCTTTGCCAGGCTGGCCGTCTGGTGTGCCCTGAGTTCCTACTCTTCCCACAAGGGGCAGGCGTCCTCCCGCCAAAAGAAGAGACAGCGTGAAGACATCGAGGTAGGATAGGGGCCCCTTCCACCATTCATTGCCCTTGTGCTTGTTCAGCAGATGTTCACTGAGCCTCTTCTGGTAAGAGGCGCCTTCCCGGGCACAGGCAGCCAGGCATGGTCCCTGCCTCTGGGCCACTGTGTCAGGGGTGACTGTGTGGGAGGGTCTCTCCCTAAGGTAGTGGGAGGGGCGAGGAGAGGGAAGCTGACCCCCTGGAGATGCTGCCTGCGGCCTATGGGGGCTTGACTCCGACCTGAGCTCCAGCCGTCTTCCCAGTCCTGGAAGATTTGGGGATGCAGCTGTGGGTAACAGTGGCTCTCCTGCCCCCCAGGATTACATCAGCCTCTTCCCCTTGGATGACATGCAGCCCTCGAAGCTGATGCGACTGCTGAGCTCCAATGAGGAAGATGCAAATATCCTTTCGAGTCCCAGTGAGTGTGTGGACAGGGGCCGGGCGGGCTGTTTCCTTTCCCAGGAACTCACTCCTTCTGAGAGCTGCTCTGCATCTCGCTGGCTGGTCAGAGCGGCTGTGGTAGGAGTCTGCCCCATTCTGTCCCCTACAGCTGCTCTGTTTCCTATCCTCGAGCGACCAAAGGTTGCTGTGGATCACTCCCTAAGGGCTGAAGCTCTTCTGCCCAGATCCCATCCCAGCCCGGGGTGCATAGTTGACCCTTCCCCACTCCTCACGGCGATGAGTTCAGTGCCTTGGGCACAGTCTGTGCCACTGACTCACAGCTCTGGCCTTCCTTCCCCTGAAACAGGCCCCGAGGCCTGGAGCAGGCCTGGGCTGGCGCTTGGGACTGCTTCCCACTCTTCCTGCCTGGAGAGCATCCTGACTCCACCCGCTTCCCTAGACGTCATCGCCTCTCCCTGCTAAGGGCTCTTCCGTGGCATTCAGTTCTTCCTGTTTCCAGAGATTTCTCCTGAGCCTAGAAGTTTCTCTGAGGTCTTTTAGGGACTAGGGGACCAATTGTGCACTTGAACAGAGGAAAGATGCTATGGCCTTTGGCTAGTTACTTAGCAAATCTTAGTCTCAGCTTCTTTGTCTATAAAATGGAGACGTGAGGATTGGCGGTTTCAGCCATATGCAGCCCGCAGATTGGCACCTGGCGGTGCTGACCAGATGGTAGTTCTTCTCTCTTACCTGCTTGTGGGGAAGTCTGTGTTTGGGGCCCGTGTGACTGGACCCAAGCATCTTCTCCGGCCGGGCCCTCCACCCCCGACAGGTGAGGGCTCCCGTGGGCGGCGGTTTGGAACGCAGGAGGCCGTTTCCTCAGTGCTCCCTCGCTTGCCCCACAGCGGACCGGTCCATGAGCAGCTCCCTGTCGGCCTCCCAGCTCCACACGGTTAACATGAGGGACCCGCTGAACCGAGTCCTGGGTGAGTCCTCCCACCCCTGCTCTGACCCTTCTCCCCTCGGCCCTCCGTCTCCCCTGATTGCCAGCTCTCCTGTCTCCCCCGGGCCCCCACCTCATCCCTCTCTGGCTCGCCCCCAGCTTTCCTTTGTACTTTCTCTCTTTGACGTCTGCATTTGGGGGGACACCCTTAGCACTTCTTTCTTCTCCCAGAATCTGACCTCTTCGCAAACCCTTCTCATGGAATCCTTCTCCTTCCCCCGCCACCCTTTCCTCACAGCCAACCTGTTCCTGCTCATTTCCTCCATCCTGGGGTCTCGGACCGCCGGTCCCCACACGCAGTTCGTGCAGTGGTTCATGGAGGACTGCGTGGGCTGCCTGGAGCAGGGCGGCCGAGGCAGCATCCTGCAGTTCATGCCCTTTACCACCGTGAGTGCCGCGCCCCCGGGCCCGCCGGCCCACCCTCCAGCTCAGAGCGGGTCAGCAAGTCTCAGGAGAGCTTGGGGTCCGGCGGCCGGTAGGGAGGGCTCCTTCCTCCTGGGCATCGCACCCACCATTACCTTGCTGAGCAGCTGTCTGTCTGTCTGACAGGTATCGGAACTGGTGAAGGTGTCGGCCATGTCCAGCCCCAAGGTGGTTCTGGCCATCACGGACCTCAGCCTGCCCCTGGGCCGCCAGGTGGCTGCCAAAGCCATTGCCGCCCTCTGAGGGGCTTGGAGTGACCGCAGGGGCTGGCAGGGAGGGTCCCAGCCCCGGGCGTCTCAGAAAAGGACGTGTGGAAAGATGAGACATCATTGCTCATATCCACATGATGTAACCGCCCTCAGTCGGTTTCCAGAACTTTCCCTTGCTCCTGACTTCTGACCTCTAAGACAGCTCCCAGTTTCTTTCATAATTTCCTTCCCCACTGCCAGTACCTGATGCGTGTGAGCAGCCTGGTTCCTTGACTCAGGGCGGTCTCACTGCAGCCCTCCCGCCCGACCCCTGTGCGCGCCTCCCGCTGCCAAGGGTGGGTTTACCTCCGGGGAACTTGATAGGTGCAGGGTATATGTGTATATATGTATTATCTCTTTTTACACGTGGTATGTTCACCTCGGCTGGCTTGTAAATAAAGACCTCGTGGATCCCTCTGTGCCTGTTGGTGCTGTGGGTGCCTGTGTGCGATGGGGGTGGGGAATGCCGTGCAGTCCGTGGTGGAGGGAGCAGGAGGGTGCCCAGAGGAGGGCTGGGCTCAGGCTCCCTTGTTTGTGCACTCAGTAGGGGCGGGGCGGGGCGGCGGGAGCAGCTTCCCTTCCTCATACCTGCCTGCCGCTTCCCCCCACCTCGCAAAGTCAGACTTACTCTGAAAAGGGAGAGGTTTTGGCTAAAGGCCCGCTGGTGCTGGGGTAGGGTGTCCTGTTCTGATGTTCCCCAGCCCGGCCAAGCCCCACCCAGCGTCTGACTGGCCCGGAGCTGGATCCTTCCTCTCCAGAAGAGGACTGGGGGTATGAGGGGTGAGGGGCTGAGGGATGAGGGGGGATGAAGGCAGGAACTCTGTTTAACCCTTCTTTGCCTGCTCGTCTCCAAGCCCCGTTTCTTCAGGACCAACTAGAGAGGGGGGGACCCTGAGCCATGCAGCTGGGGGTTCTAGCCCCACTCAGCCCGACCCTGCTTCTAAGGAACCAGATGGGGAAGGGAAGTGGGAAGTGACTCAGGAGCTGAGGATGGGGAAGTCTTGGGAGGGGACCTGGGGACTGGTTGGCCATCTGGACGTCCTTGGTCTGGTGGTGGCAGCCTGGAAGCATACGTGCGTCTTCAGCTGAGAGCACAGAGAGGTTTGTCTTGAACCTGTGCTGTGAAGCGGCCCCTCCGGTCTCTCCCCAGGTGTGAGCTCAGGCCTCTTCAGCCCATGAGGCCCGAGACAGGTAGGAAGGCTGCGGGCTCCCTGCCAGATCAGAGGCAGTGCTTGACGAGGGACAGAAGTGCAGAGCCTGGAATTTGGGGTCTAACCCAAGCTGTCACCTTGACCTCAGCTTCCTAATCTGTAAAAGGCCCTTCATAATTCTATCTTTGTGGGCAGCTGTGAGCATGGATGGGTGAAGGTTTATGGAAGATGGTAAACTGAAGCCCTGTGCACATGTTAAATCCTCCCTCACTTCAGGCCCGTGTCCATCTGTGTCTGGACTGTTGAGCCCCCCCCGTCCCCCTCTCCCACCCCTACTCTCTCCTCTCCCGGTACGGGTGACCCATCTACCTTCCGTCCTCCCTGCTAGGCGGTGGCTCCACGAGGGCAGGGACCACGCCTGCCTTGTTCACTGCCGTGTCCTAGCACCCGGCCCAGTGTCTGCACCCAGTGGGTGCACCTCCTCTTCCCCTCCTTCGGGCCTCGCCCTCCATTCAACTCCCCGCCCGCGACCCCTGGCCAGGCACCAGCTGGACTCAAGGAGGAAGGACATTTACTGGAGACAAACACTTTATTATCGTGAAGTTTGGCTACAATGAGAAAGTGGGGGCTGAGGGGGAAGGTGAACAGTCGAGCGTCCCTCTCACACCCCGTCACACGAGCCCCCTCATCTTTTCCCGCCCACATTCCCAGTCCCACCCAGCCAGGCAGAGACACGACTGCCCAGCCTGAGAAGGAGTCAGAATCCCGACCCTGACCCCGGCGGGGTGGGGCAGGCGCCACTAGCCTGATGGTGTCTGTAGCGCATCCAGAAAAACAAGAGGCGTCGCTGATGCCTGGGCTCCCCACACAAGGGGTCAAAACGTGCCCCCCAAAAATCTTAAAACGATTCCCCAGCAAATTTGCGGGACCCCAGGGTCAAGCGTCCCGGCTCCGGCTGCCTCTGATGGGCTTCGTGCCCGAGGCAAAGGGGACTCAAGGGAAGCAGCCAAGTCAGGCCAGAGCCAGGGGTGCAAGGACCCAGTTGGGGAACACTGCTGTTTAAATATTAAACAGGGCTGTCTCATCTCCCACGTGGGAGACTTCCCGATGATTCCAAGGGCCCCGAGGTAGGCACCCTCAGGGTAGGGGTTCGCTGTGGCTCTCCCCAGAGCCCACCAAGGGGCCAGCCAGGGAGCAGTCACAGGAAGTAATACTTGGTATTTACCAACTCCCTCCCAGTCCAGGGGACGGGAAGACGGGAGTTTTTCTCCCTGCTACAGGCAGGAGAATGAAACTTGGAGGTGCAGGGAAGGACCCAGGAGTCTGGGGCTCCTTTCTGTCTTCCCCGTCTTTAAATACTAGGTTTAAATAAGCATAAATATTAAATAGAGATAAATACACTGGAGGGGGAGGGCTTTGCTCAGGGCTCGGCCAGGTAGCGCAGGACACGGTACGCGAGCTCCAGGAAGCTCTGCAGCTTGGAAGCAACCAGGACCCCTCCTGCCCGGCGCTGGAAGGCCGAGGTGAAGGTCGGCATGGGGCCCTGGGTGGGCTGCACGGCAGGGGCCACCCCCAGGTCTTCCATCTGTGGGGGAAGATGAGGTCAGCAATCAGGCCCTGCTGAGTGGGTAGTTAGCACAGGGAGAAAAGGCGAAGGGCTGATGGGCTGCAGACGATCCAAGGTTCATGGGGAAGCCAGGACCGAACCCAGGTCTCTTTAAGGTCCAGTGACCCCGCCTCATGCCCTCAACTAGGGGGGATGGGGGAGGGTCCTGGGATGAGGTGGTAGCTCCCTACATCCAGCCCACCGAGAATGTTCCTGCCCCAGCCCTAGAGGACTCCGGGGTCCCCAGGCTGGCAGCACCACGTTTGAGGACCGGCTCGGTCCGGGCCCCTAACGCTTGCTGCTCCCGAAGAGACTCACCTGCAGCCAGATGTTGGTGGCAAAGTCGGTGACGTCCAGCTGCAGTATGTCCAAGGTGGGGGCCAACTCTGGGGAGATCCCCGCCAAGGCCTGCAGGAGGCCCTGGTAGAGGAAGAGGCCGCCGTGCAGCTGGCTCAGGCAGCCTGTCTGGGAGATGGGATAGGAGAGTCAGGGGACGCTGCCTGGGCTGCTCCCCTCAGGGCCCCAGCATGGAGCCTGGAGGACTGGGGAGCCTTCCAGGTCATCCTTCCCTGCCCGTCCCCTCATCTCCCTTCTCCCCTCCGGACACTCACCAGCTGCAGGGCCTGACTGGAGCAGCTACTCAGGGAAGCCTGGGGGATGCCCAGAGAGTGCCCAAGCAGCACCAGCTCCTCAGGGTGGCACAGCTTGTGGGTGGTGCACTGGGGATGGGAAGGATGCTGAGTGAGGGGCACTGGCAGAGCCGGGCAGCTCCTCCTTCCCGAGTGCCCCCATCTCTCCACATCCACATCTTCCCCTCCCTCCACGTCCTGCCAGGCTTCTCAGCCCCGTTCCTCCGTCCAAGCCCCCAGCCAGCCCCTCCCAGCACTGTCCCGTAGGGGTTCTTCCCCCAGTTCCCCACCAGCCGCCCAGGGCTCTGCCTCTCCTAATTTTCTCCCATTTCCCCTGAGTCTCTCCTCTCCCATCCCATGTCCCTTCCTGATGCCGTCTTCCCCACGGTTCCCTTTGCTTCCCTCTGCTTCTCTCTCCCCCCTCAGCTCTGCCCTGCGCAACTTCTTTCCTCCCTGCCCCCTGCTGCAGCATCTCTATCCCCTCCCCGCCCCTCCGCAGGCTGCCCTCACTCACCAGCCTCTCCTGCAGCTCGGTGCCATCAGCCTGGATTTTCCTCACTTGCTCTAAGCACTTAAGCAGGAAGCTCTGGGGCAGGGAGCTGGCAGGGCCGAGGGGGGTGGCTTCTTGCACCATCCAGAGTGCACTGTGCCAGAGCAGCAGCTGCAGGGCTGGGAGCAGACAGGGGCTCAGGAGACGTGCAGACCTTTCTGGGAGCCCAGGGACCCTGCCCTCTGCCACTACGGCCCCCACAGCTCTCCCCTCCTGGGGCCCGGACACTCACCCATCAGCTTCATGGGGCTCTGGGCAGCAGGTTCAGCCGGGGGTCTGGATGGGTCTGTAGGTTCTGGGTTCTGTCAGGGACCAGGTCCAGGGGCCTTTATACACAAGCCCATGGAGGCCTGGGAGGAAATTACCTGGTGCTGCGACTAAGGCTTAGTAATAACTTCCCAAGATTTATGCAAATTTGGTGTCCAGGACAATGCAGGGGGGTTGGGACAAAAAAAGTGTTTGCGAAAGTTTTGTGAAATTGTGGAATCTGTGATTCTTCTTTGACGTCTTGACCCCCTCAAACTCCCTTCCTCCCCTCAGCCCCACCCAGGTCTGAATTGCCCCAGAGTGTTTGAACTGAACCGCTGAACAAAAGCTGAGCCAATGATAAAAGCCAGGGAGGCTGGAGTCTGGTCGACCCCAGGGAAGAGGCAGGCCTAGGCCTCGGGGCCCTCCCTCCCGCCCTCCCCTGGCACATCTCCTGGGTCAGCCCCATTTGCCACTCTCCCTTGGGATTCTCAAGCCACCTGCTCCCTAGGCCACCAATTCTGAAAAGGAAGAAACTAGTTGCCCTATTTCTATCCCCCCAATTCCCAGAGGCTGCCTCTCTGAGTGCCCTCTTGAGGGGCCAGGGGCCTGAGATAGGAACATTGCGGTCTTGCCTCCTGTCCCCACCCCACATGTTGAGCGGCATCATCCTGGTTCCTGTGCCGAACTGGTTAGCTGGGAACTCCCCAATCCCCCCCATGACTCATTCCTTTAAGCCCCCGGAATCCTGGCAGAGACCAGAGGAAACCGGATGTCTGTCCCAAATGAAGCAAGACCCTTTGAGGCTCTTGGTTCAGGTTCACCTGACCTTGCCCTTCCTCCTCCTCCCGCCCACACTGCCCCTCCCCCCTAGCGTCGCTGTGCTTTGGAGTTGAGGGTCTGGGACAGGTGGCTTCCCTGGCCAGGTTCACTGCCAGCGGGCATGTGTGTGCTGCCCTGAGTGGAGAAGGGCTAGGGTGAGAAAGAAGAAACCACCCGGCTTCAAAGCCGAGAACCACGTACTGTTAGCGCTGGAAGGGACTTTGGAGTCCGTTCCAACCCTGTGAACCGGGCCAGTGAGGGAAGAGGCTTGCCCAAGGTCATGGGTAGCAGAGTCAGAGTTATAATCCAGACCTCTGCCTTGGGCCTGAGAGTTTTCCACAGGCCATGGGGCCTGCCTGGGGAAGTCTGACCAACCGCATCCAAGACTGTCACGTTCTGTCCCAACAGAACGTTGTTCTACCCCACGACGGGCCAGAACAGAGTCTCTTCGGATGAGGAGTGGGTGTGTCTGACTGGGTCAGGCCATCTCTGGGGCGGGGGTGCCCCCTGGTGGCCACAGCTGGCAGGGCCTTCACCTGCTAATCAATTCACGTCCTGCCTCTGGTCCCCGGTCCTGCGGGGCAGCCCTGGCCCCCAACTCCACCTTAGGGCAGGCAACTGGCCACCATGCCCCTATTAAGCCCAGTTCTGTGCCCACCTCTTTGGGAGGAGAGGGGTGGGTTTAGCAGAACTGTGGGGGGATGGCAGAGGTTCTCACAAACATGCCTCCTCTCCTTCCCCCTAAGAACCTCCAGAGGACCCAGCCTGCCCCAGATGTTGTGCAGAGCATGCCCTGTACATTGGCAAATGCATTGCTTTCAATAAGCCTATGAGGAAGGTACCAGAACCATTTCCCCTTTTACAGAAGATGAATCTGACCTTGAAGAGTTTGACTTGCCCAAAAATAGCAGAGCCAAGGTCTGCCCTGTGCCAGAGTCTTAAACTCTTAACCATTGAATCTCTTTCATTCATTCATTAAGTATTTATTTATTTAAAATGTATTTATTTATTTGGCTGCGTCAGGTCTTAGTTGTGGCACGCGGGATCTTCCTGGTGGCACACAGGCTATTTCGGTGCAGTGTGCAGGCTCTAGAGGGCGAGGGCTTAGTTGCCCCACAGCATGTAGGATCTTAGTTTCCTGACCAGGGATCAAACCCCCATCCCCTGCATTGGAAGGCGGATTCTTAACCACTGGACCACCAGGGAAGTGCCCACCATTGAATCTCTTGACCAATGTTTGGCCTTCCTCACCCATAACCAGGCCAGCTCTAGACCCAAACTTTAATTTTCACTTACAGTCCAAGTGTGTCAGAGGTTTGGCTCAGAAAATGCTACTTCTAACAAGGGTGGCCAGAATGGTGAAAGGACTTGAGATCATGATTTGAAGAAAACAGGCCATTTTGTCTGGTCAAGAGGAGAGGGTTGTTGCGTGGTCTCAAGGGCTAGAAGTGGGACAGGGAGTGGAAGCCCAGCTACCCAGCTTTCAGCTCAAGGAAAGAGCTTTCTAACCGCCAGAGGTGCTGGAGGATGGGGTGGGCTACTTCCAGAGGAAGTGAACTGCTTGACCAGGGAGGTGTTCTGGCCTCCATTCCATAGAGAGAAAATCCGAATGTTGGCTGGCAGTTACCGGACACCTCTTATATGCCAGGCACCTTCCATTACACTTGTGTCTTTCATCCTATCAACCAAGTGTGGATTATTCCCATTATAGACAAGGGACAGCCTCAGAGAACCAAAAGGCCCAAGATCACAGAACAAGTCGGGGGCAGAGCAAGGCAGGATTTGTGATCAGCCTTCCCAAGCCCCTATCATTCCTATTACACTATCTTCCTGTTCAGAGAGCTGTATGTACTTCTTGGATGATGGCTCAATCCAGACTTCATCCCCACCCATGAGAGAATAAAGACCAGGCAGAGAGAAAGGCCAGTTACCAGTCCTGACACATGCGGGCTGAGCCAGGCTGAAATGATCTGGCAAAGGCCCTGGCTCCAGAGACCACCCTAGCTGTTATTCATCCTTCCAGCTTCCTAAAGGCTTTCCCACTTATTTCTCAATGGCCAGAGGGGGTGAGTGGCTTCCACTCACACTTCCTGTTTTCATCTGGAACTGGGCTTGGAGTGTCCTTTTAAAGGCTCCGGCGTAATGCCTTTGTTGCAGGCTTGGCCTGTGGGCCAAGATATGTAAACCCTGAGTTAAGAATCGGTTTTACATGTTTTAAGTGGTTGGAAAAAAATCAGAAGATTTTTTTTCTTTGGCTGCATTGCGCAGCATGCGAGATCTCAGTTCCCTGACCGGGGACCTCGCCCCCTGCAGTGGAAGCACGGAGTCTTAACCACTGGACTGCCAGGGAAGTCCCAAAAGAATATTTTATCACAGGTAAAAATCATGAAAAGCCACTGTTCATAAATAATTTATTTACATATTGTTTATGTAAGGCCCCTTTCAAGAAGGGCAGAAGTGAGTAGTTGTGACAAGAGCATATGGCTCGCAAGCCTAAAAAACGTACCATATGGCCCTTTAAGAAAAGTTCGCAAACTAGTACACAGGACATATGTACAAGGGGACATACAGAAATGTCCTTTGCAATGTTGTTTGTAACAGTAAACCAATGGCCACCAATAAATTAATAAACAAATAAATTGTGGCCCATTCATACCACAGGTGCCTCTCCACCCTTCCACAATAGAAAATCCATGAGGAAAGCAGTTTGTTTTATTCAGTTGTATTCTTAGTCCCTAGAACAGTGCTGGGCACGGGTTTAAACATGATTAGATCTCAAAACCCATACTGAGTGAAAGGAACTTACTTTCATGTGACACATCATTTACAAAGATTTAAAAACTCAGGACAATACTATATTTTGTAGTAAAAGTATAAAAACATAAACTGGAAGGATACCCACTGAATTCATCAGAGCAGCTGCCTTTAGAGAAGGAGGGAGGAGGCCTGGGAAAGGAAGATGGGCTTTTAACTTATCTGTCACGTTTTATCTTGCATGAAAAAACTTGATACGATAACAAAAGGTTGATATTTATTAAAATTGGGTAGAAAGTACATGGGTATTTCTTATGTTATTCTTTGTACTTCTCTGTAGTTTTCTAATTAAAAAACAAAACTGGAAGGTAGAGAACACAGTGAACTCTCCAAGCATAAAAATAACACTGAACTTCTCCAGGAAAAGAAAGCTAAGCCAGTGGCGATGAATTACAAGAAACTTCCAGACCGTGAGCAGACACAAGAATGGTCTATAGACTCAAGGTGGGTGAGAACCAGGAAATCATGACCAATGACCCCAACTCTGTGTAACAGGATGATAGACTCTCCAACCCATTACCAACCAGGAAAGGGTATGGGGCACTTTGGGCTGGGTGCTGACTTTAAGATTTGTCATTGGGAATAATAATAATTACAACTAATTATCACACACTCAAAAAGAAGGTCATTTTAGAGGTCAGGTAAAGTGGTCATGGGTCAGAAGGACAGCCATGTAGGGACAAAAACCAACCAACAAACTAACCAACTAAATAACAGAGCCACAGACTTGAGGCTGGGAGAAGGCTGCACAGCCTACAGAACGCGACCTGAACTTGGTAGCACGTAGGCCAGTGTTCACGTCCCACCTAAGCCTGTCCTCACACCCTGGAAGGGCACGGACGGGTGTTCACCGTTAGTCCCCATCCTTCCTGGAAAGGAATTAAAGATCTCCTATTAGATTTTTGAATTGGTCTGTAAAATGGGGAAAAGATTGAATCCTTTAAAAAAAAAATAATGGAAAGTTTGGATGCTGGAATAATAACATCTTCCACAAAGATCAAGGGGGGAGTTTGGGAAAAAAAGTGCCGTTTCACAAAGCAAACTTTAAAAAGTTTCACTAGGTACTTCCCTGGTGGTGCAATGGTTTAGAATCCACCTGCCAATGCAGGGGACACGGGTTCGAGCCCTGGTCCGGGAAGATCCCACATGCCGCGGAGCAACTAAGCCCGTGCGCCACAACTACTGGGCCTGCGCTCTAGAGCCCACGAGCCACAACTACTGAGCCCCTGTGCCACAGCTACTGAAGCCCGCGCACCTAGAGCCCGTGCTCCGCAACAAGAGAAGCCACCGCAATGAGAAGCCCGTGCACCACAACGAAGAGTAGCCGCCGCTCACCGCTACTAGAGAAAGCCTGTGCCGCAACAAAGACCCAATGCAGCCAAAAAAAAAAAGTTTCACTACCTGGGGAGGTGGCAGAAACTTAAAGGAAGTGGGCAATACCAAATCACTGTGACCGAGACTGGGGTGGGATCAGGAACCAAAGCAAGGCCTGTCTAAAACATGCCTTTGATGGAAGTTAGGGCTATCAGGGTATGAAAACCTGCAGCTGGTGATGAACACATGGTGTACCTTTCCTAACAAACAAGACATTATCCAGCTCGGTGTGCCAGGTACTGAGCAAGGCCCTGGGGGGACAGAAGTGCCTCATGCTCTTTAAGAAGTTACAATCTAGTTGGGAGGATAAGGCTTTCACAGTGACAACCTCCTAAGAGAATCTGATTATCAAGTGAGTGGTTCAGAAGCCAGGGAGTTGAGTCACCGTGAGGCAGGATGCCTGGAAGATGTGTAGCAATCAGCAAGGTGCAGAGCGAGAGCTGCACAGGAGAGGGAATGCAGTCGAGGAGAGGCAGAAACCCACGAGGCATCGTTCTGATAGCAGAGCTGGCTCAGCAGGAACGAAGGGCACATGTACGGCAACGCCCCAGTGCCAACCAGAGAACGTCAATGATGCGAAGGACCCAATGTGGGGAGCACCGCTGGCAGCGGCTGGGAGACTTAGAGAGACCCTGGCAGGTGCATTTTCCCACCACATGCAGCTGGAGGAGGTGGGCTGGGGGTCCACAGGGAGCCCCCTCTCGCCCGACCCCCGCCCTGCTCTCAGGGAGGAGCCTATCCCCCACTCCATAAGGGCCACTGGGCAGAACCCTGCTCTCAGCCCGCCGCAGCCTTGCTGGAGACCCTTCTCTCCTCTGCGAACCTCACCTGAGGGTCAGACTCGCACCTTGTGTTTCATCCACTGGAAGCTTAGATTCCCAGTTTTAGAGCCAGGAGGTCACCGAGTCTTATCATTTATTTGGCAGATATGGGAAAGGGGCCTGAGAAGTTTGGAGAGCTGCCAGTTATTTGAGAGCCAGTTGGATGTGAAAGAGTAAACCCAGGCCCTCTTCTCCACCCAGCCCTCGGCCTCCTCCTCCTCTACAGCTGCTTCAGGTCCTCGGGTCATGCCTGGGGCCAGCACTCCCAGGCCAGAAAAAAATCTGGGCCTGTTAACGTTGCACATGTGAGAGTGAAATAAGAGTAACTGATGCACAAAGAGTCCCGGAGAACTTTTTATTCTTTAAAAATCACAACTGAAGCTTCAAAAAACATACAACCTAACACATGTCCCAATTCAGTGCCCTACGCCCTGGAGGAGAGCACAGGGCTAGGCCCTCCCATCTTGCTGCCCACACCGCTAGCCAGGACCCTGCCCTGGGGAGGCTGCCTGCTCGCCCTCCTGCCCACGTGTGCTAAGTCACCGGCTGGGGAGGGGCCCTGGGATGAGGTGCGGGTGCCTGGCTCCCTGCACCCCTCCCCCCTGCACACGTGCAGTCTGTGTGCAGCGTGTGGGAAAAGGGGCCGGTTCCCTGGGCAGGGGCCCCAAGGGGGGAAGATAAAGAGCCAGCCCCACTCGTCCCACCCCTCCCCAGCCCCCCAGCTCAAGGAAAGCTGTCGTCATCGTCCTCTGCCATCTCCTTGGCAAACTCCAAGTCCTGCTGCTCCCGCTCCCGCCGCTCCTGCGGAAAGAGGGGCGGGGCCGGGCTGCTGAGGACAGGTCGGGCTCTCTCACTCGTCTACACCCAGCCAGACCCACCCAGGGCCAGAGATCGCCCAGGCTTCAGAGGTGCCCCAGCCCTTCCAGAAACCTCCCCTCTCCCCTTTCTGTAGGGAAGTGTGATCTTTCAGTCTTACCCAAAGCAGAAGGCAGCTTACCTCTGCAGACTCCAAGTCCTTGTTGTACGATTTGGGAGGAAACCTCATGGCCTGAAGCACAACGGAGAGAGGAACAAGGTGAAGAGGAGGCATCAATGTAACACACACTCATTGTGCTCCCGCGTGCCAGGCGCCAGGATGTGCGCGCGACCGGTGATCACTCCCTAGTTCAGTGCAGCGGGGGAGCCAGGCATGGAGACTAGTTCATTACTACGACGCCGCGGGATAAGTGCTAAAGATGGAGAATTAGAAGAATCCGGAGGTATAAATGATTAACCCTCCTGATCGGGCTGGGAGAGGGACTGGCACTGAGAAGGAAGAGGAGGAAGAACGGACGGGCTGTGGGAGTGGAGGAAGGGCGTTCCAGGTAGAGGGTTCAGGCTGTGACAAGGCTGGCCTGAGTTCAGTGGGGCCAACTGGGGTGGAGGGGAGGGGTCGGCGGAGCGGTCCTGGGGAGGGAGGCCAGTGACGCAGGGGGCCAGATCACGAAGGGCCTTTCCTGTCTAGCAGAGCACAGCATTTGCCTGGTTTTAAGTGAAGCTATATCCCTGGTTTCCTGGGGGAAGAGAGCAGGAAAAAAATCGGCAGCCCAACAGTACCAGCACCTAACCCAGCGCCTGACACAGGGTAAGAGCTTAAGAGCCTTTTGTGGAACGAGATGGCAGCCCTACCTTTTACACAATTCAGACTTTGCTAAGTGCCCCAAGACGTGATTTCATTTAATTCCGTCAAGCCTGCCGGGCAGGGCAGGTAATACCTCATTATCAGCTTCACAGAAGGAGAAACAGGCTCAGAGAAGGTAAATGACTCAAACTTGGAACCAAATCCAGAACACTGCACTCTGAATCCCTGTCTGATCCTCCCTGGCAACCAGACCCCTGAAGAGCAAAGGGAAGGTGTTGTGGTCCCACAAGCAAAGTCCTTTGCCCCTTCTGGACCCACAGTGATTTTACAGAGATCGTCTGGGAACTGCGCCCCAACCCAAGCCAGTCGTCCCTGAGGAACCCGTGGGTGTGGAGCGGGGCATGCTGCTGCCAAGCATCGCCTCTGCAGCCCAGGGCTCCGCACCTTGACGGACATGTTGTGAATATCCAGGCAAAAGGAGATGCGCTGGTGGAAGGCTAGCTGGGGCTCACGGGTGGAATAGATGTCAATCATCTCCTTGGACTGGACGTAGCCCTTCTCGTGGTTGATGCTGGCCTCAATGACGCCATCCCGGATGGCCTGCAGGCCCCAAAGGGAGGAAGAGTCACCAGAAGGTCCATCTTCTAAGTCCTAGAACATCTTGTCCCATCTCTTTGTCCTCCTTGATCTCTCACACACTCACTGCACACACACACTCTCTCTCTCTCTGTGGCAACTTCCTGGCTTCACTGCAAGACGGGCACTCCCTGAAAAGACTATGCCACTGCTTTAGCCATTCCCCTCCTTGGTCAGCCTCCTCCCACCCCCATCCCTGAAATAAGGCAGGAAGGTGACAACCGCGGTCCCTGAGCCAGGCCCACCTTGGCAACAATGAACTCTGCATCCTCCGGGCTATCAAGCTGCAGCTTCTGGGCGATGTCCGCCAGGGAGATTCGGGAATAGGAGAGGCTGATCATGCGCACCCCTGGGTGAGGAAGGAGCGGTGGGGAGGCTGGGGCGGGCACAGACCCTTCACCCGCCCAGGCGCGCACAGGGTTGTCCCTGCCCCTGGAGAAGCCTAGTCCGGGTCCTGCCCTGCCAGGGGCCCCTCAGGCCCTGCTCCACACCTGTCTTGATGACGTTGTGTCGTAGTCGGATGATGAGGGTGTAGGTCCCATCTGCCTGAAACTTCTCCCCAAACTGATCCAGGACCTGGTTGAACTTGGCCAGGTTTCCCGTCCTGACAGCTGCAGTGGGGAGAGGAGTGGATCAAATGCTGCAAAGGGTGCACACAAAAAAGGGGCCACAGTGCCAGGGGTCCGGCAAGCTCTGGGAGGGGACCAGCCCTTACCCTGGGTCAGAAGGAAGTAAGGCATGAGCGAGCGCTTGAGGGATGGTTGACGGAACTGCAGCCGGTCCGGGATCTCTCCCAGCAACAGCTCCACCACAATCAGAAGCTTGTGCACCTGGCAGAGTGTGACACAGGAACACAGTGGGCAGGGAGCCCCACCGGGTGGGAGAAGAGAACGAAATGGGGCTTCGATGCAGTCAGACACACGGGGAAAGAGGGAAGGTGGCACTGGGACCAGGCCCACAGAGAGAGGAAAAAAATCCTCAAGCTGTGCTGGGCGTGGAATTGAAGCTCTGCCTTGGGAGACAGGCCTTGTGAGCTTCTGACCCTTTGACCACACCAGGCCCTCAGCTTCATTTCATCTGGCCAATCGGTGCACAGCACCCTGAAATGGCAAAGCTCTAAAGTACAGGCAGATGGGTAGGTTCTATGGCTCAGAAATGGTGAGGAAGCAGGGCCAAGAGGCCTAGGCAATGGAATGCGAGTCAGCCAAAGATGCTGGTAGGGAGGTGAACTATGTGTAAAATTAGTTATCTGGGTAGAGGCAGAAGCTCAGGAAAGGGCCTGCAGAACCTCACTGAGTGAGCCGGTCGGCTGGAAAATCAGGCCCCTCCTCCTCCACAAGACCTCCTCCAAATACCACTGTGTGCTACTTCTGAACGGCGCCTCCCGTGGATTCAGCACCGTGCAAGGACGACTACGGTGGAGGGGACGATGCCCAGCAGTTAAGGAGCCTCCCACCAAGCAGGAGGGACAGGAGCACAGACAGCTAAACCACGTGACAGCAAGTGTCACGAGGGAGGTAAGGGGTTAAAATGGGTGGTGGCTGATGGTGCCCACCCCTGGGCAAGGACCCTTCGCTCCTCCACACACACCCATGAGGCTGCCCTGTCCCTCGGCCCTCGGCGTACCCCATGAGTGAGGGGAAAGCCATGCCGATGGCAGAAGTTAACATATGCCTTAAGGATTCTGATGAAGCAGAAAAGGAGGGAGGACGTTTCAGCCAAGGGAACAGGCTGGAGAAGAGGCCGGCATACTGGAGGGGGTGTGTGTGGGGCCACCTGGAGAGGTGATCGGGGCCCGTCTGGAGACGTGCGGTTTTGAATGCCAGGCTGAGTTCTGAGTTTGGAGACAGAACTAGCTAGCCTGTACTTGCTAGCTAGGAAACGCCGAGCAACTGAGTCTTTGGTTTCCACCTCCCTAAAATGGGCATAACAACAACAATAATACCTGGCTCGCCTACTTCACAAGACTTACAATACTCTACCGGGCAGGCAATGGGGAGAAATGCGAGCTTCCCGGGCCAGGCAGACGGGCCTGGAGCTCCCCGCTCAGTTAGGCGGCTGTGCGGAAGCTGGGCTGGTGGAGGGGAGGATGGCGACCAGCAGGGTCAGTGGCTTGAACAAGGGCACTGGTAACATCAGAGAGGAGACGAATACCAAAGCCATGGAGGCAAATCAACAGACGACTCAGCGATGGCGAAGGGGGGGAGGAGGAGTCCAAGATGACCTGGAGGCGCCCATCTGGATCAGGAGAGCAGGAGGAAGGACTGGCAAGGGTGCCCAGAAGGGTCTGTCTGGACAAGCTGAGTGTGAGGAGCCGGGCACTATCTCTACAGAGATGTGTGGTGGGAAGTCGGATTTGCACGTCTGGCTTCATGAAAGGGGTCAGAACTTGTATCATGGGCTGAACTGTGAACCCCCAAATTCATATGCTGAAGTCCTAACCCCCTAGTACCTCAGAATGTGACTGGATTTGGAAATAGAGCCGTTAAAGAGGTAATTAAGGTAAAATGAGGTCATATGAGTGGGCCCTAATTCACTATGACTGGGGTTCTTATAAGAAGGATTAGGATACAGACGTGCACAGAGGGGAGACCATTTGAAGACGTCAGAAGATGGCCAACTATAAGCAAAAGAGAAGCCCTCGAAAGAACCCGGCCACGTTGACATCCTGATCTTGGACTTCTTGCCTCCAAAATTGTGATGAAATAAATTCCTATTGTTTAAGCCACCCAGTCTCGTAATAGCAACCCGAGCAAACTAAGACAGTTCACAGTGGACTTTGGTGAAGCATCATGGAGGTCACAGCTGAGCCATGGAGGCAAATGAGATCACCCAAGGCGAGAATGTGGATTTTCTACGGATGGATACACTTTCAACGTGCTCTGTTTTGGACTCCATGTTAAATTCGATGTCTCTCTTTACCCATTCTCACTCTCCCTGTTTTTACTTAAAGCTGGCTTCTCCATGTGGGCTCTCTATCCCATTCCTCCTACCTTGTTCAAGGCCTTGGCCCATCGCCTATTTGCTTAAGTCTCTCTGGGTGGAAAGTTCCCCCAACTCTGCCCCTTCTCCTCTCAGGCAACCCTCCCACCTCTTTCCTGGCTCCCTGGCCAACAGTCCACAGGCCAAAGACCTCACTCCAGCCCCCCCTGCTCCTTCTTCCGGAGACCTGGCTCCACCACAGAAAACTGTGAAACCTTATCCATCCATAGCAAAATCTGGTTTGAAAACACTGCTTTACCCCACGAGACCTCTCCCTGGTGCACAACACAGCCTATATGTTAAGTACCTGTATTTTTAGTGAATTTTCGAAGAAGGCTTAGTGTGCGTCCTACATTGTAAAAGCAATCTCACTTTGTGCAATGCACCCCATGTGTCTGAAAAGCCATTCCTTTCTATGAAAACTCTACCCATCTTTCAAAACCCAGATCAAATTTAACTATTTAAGACTACTCTAATTGTTTGACCACAACTGAATCTGCCGTTCTCTGAACTTCTGAACTGAAACAAAGCAAAGCTCCTACCACACTGAGCTAATCACTGTACGTTCTCATCCTGCTCTCTTTCAAGGGCACTAGGAGGTGGATGTGTTAATGTGAGAGCAGAGGTTTGTAGCTGGGAAAGCTGGGTCCTAATTCTGGCTACCAGGCTCTGTGCCTTTACACAGGCCCTCAAGCCTTTCTGAGTCAATGTTCTTTATCTATCTCTTCGAGAGCAAATACCATTTCTTATCCTTCTTTTCTACCCCTCACAGTGCCCAATGTCAAGGTCAGCACTCAAAAAACTACCTGGTGACTGACAGCTTTGCCACGGCCAAGGTTTACCTCCACCTGAGTCAGCCAGCCTTAGGGAGAGCTCTGGGTTCCCTGGCCACAGACAACACTGCTCCCGAAGGGGCATGTGAGGGACCAGGTAAGAGCCTGGGGTTTATCAACACAATCCAGGCCCTCACCTGGAATAGGGGGTTCTGGGGAATCAGGAATATTCTAAACCTACGTACCAGGGAGAATACTGGGAACATAAACTGCCAGAGGTGCAGGCGGTGTCTGCCTAATGTGCCCTGAACAATGTCACGTGCAAATAGACATGTGATGCCACCTTTAGGGTAAGAAGATTAAGGACCTTCTGGGCTCCTCAGATAGGGAAACGGCACTAACATGGTATCAGACGAGTAAGGGGGTCAAAGGGGTGAGAACTGCTGCTCACCGTCTGTTTGAAGCCGACAGCTGTGTGCTGAGGGGCCTTGCGGAGGGCGTTGGTCATTGTCCTCCGGGCCTCTGAGTACTCCAGCTGGATGGCTTTGATGCGCCCTGGGTGTGGAGAAGAAGAGAGCTGGTCAAGAGGATGGTGTGATCCAAAGCCCGGCCCCCCGCAAACCAGAGTGCCGAATGGGCACTCCTATGCACCAAGGGCACCACTTTCTTAGCAAATTTGCACCGAGGGAGCCCGAGACACCTTCCGGCTGGGGGGCGGGCCCTGCTCACCTGTGTAGTAGAGGTACCTTGCCCACTCATTGTTGTTGGCCTGCTCGGGGAACACAGACTTGGACACCAGCTTCTCGGCCTGGTCGTACAAGCTGTAGTGTAGGTAGTTCCGCAGCAGGAGGTTCAGCAGTGTGGCCTGCCCGTCCGCGTCGTGCCGCAGGGTGGCGGTCCGGAGCCGAGCGTGCAAGAAGCTTCAAGAAGGAAAGAAACGGGAGGTCAAAGCCTTCACATAACAACTCTTCAAGCTGCCTCTGACCTCTCCATTCTCTCTCAATTCCTAAAAAAGTGATGCAAACTGCTTTTCTGGTTATTCACCGAATACTCAACAAATGAAGCACTAGTCCAGGTGCACAGAAGGCCAGAACTCTGCTCAGGGAACCTGCATTCTAGTGGGGGAGACAGACAGCCATCACGATGAACAAGCGTACCATGCAGTTCCACAAAAGGTGGTGGGGTGACGTCGAAATCAGGCTAAGTGCGACGGGAACCGCAGAAGGGGAGGAGGATGGGACTGCGGCTTTAAATAGCCCAGTCAGTGCAGGGCTCACTGAGAAGGTAACAGTTAAGCAGAGGCTTGAAGGAGGCAGGGAGGAGAGCATTCTCGGCCGAGGGAAGAGTGCGCTGGCGTGCCCGCGAGAGAGCGAGGTGGCCAGCGTCGGCGGAGCAGTGGAAATAAAGTCAAGGAGGCAGTAACGGGGGCAGACCCCGTGGGGCCTTATAAGCTTTTACATCATGAGGGCTCTGGTTTTTCCATGAGGGAAACGGGGAGCCACTGCAGGTTTCAAGTAGAGGAGTGAAAGGTTTTCCAGCCTGAACTTGCTTGTACCTCTGACCCACTGAGTCCTCCCCTGACGTGTGGTGAAGGGAAGAGCCTGGGAGACAGGACTTAACAGGCCAGTGGTGGTCTCCGTTTCGTCATCTAGTCTCAGCCTCGCTCTCAAGCCCTCGCACAGCTCAGGGCGTGTTAACCATTACCCCCACTTCCTGCTGGGCACGTTGCAACTCCCAGCCCATGGCCCCCTGCCAGGCCACAGCTCTGTGGTAGTGCCTGACCATGTCTCTGACCCCACAGGCCACGAGCCAGACCCCTGGCCACAGTACCTGCGCACCACATCCAGCTTGTCCAGGAACTCATAGACCCGAGCATGGTAATAGTAACACTTTGCAGCCACAAGGTCCAGGGCCCGGCGGTTCTGAGTGCTGATCTTCTGCATCAGGTCATCAGAGATCTTCTGTGCCTGGGGAGGCAGCCAAAAGAGAATCAAGCGTCAGTGCTTCAGAAAGTTAAACACGGAGCCAGCAATTCCCCTCCTAGGCATATGTCCAAGAGAACTAGAAACATACGTTCACATAAAAACTTGCACATGAATATTCATATCAGCATTATTCCCAATAACCAAAATGTGGAAACAACCCAAGTGCCTATCACCCAATGAATGGATAAACAAAATGTGGTATATCTATATGATGGAATTTTACTCATCCATAAAAAGGAACAGAGTACAGATGTATGCCACAACATGGATAAAATTAGAAAACATCATGCTACAGAAAAAAGCCAGACACAAAAGGCACATATTATATAATTCCATTTAGATAAAATGCCCAGAATAGGAAAATCCATGGGACATAAAATATTAATAGATTACTGGGCTGGGGTGAGGGGAGAACAAGGAGAGACTACAGATAGATATGGCGGTTTTTTGGTGGGGGCAGTGATTAAACTGGTCTGGAATTAGATAGTGAGGGCGGTTGCACAACCTTGTGAATATACCAAAAACCACTGAGTTGGTTTCAAGGGAGTGAATTACTTCTAAAAACCAACCAAACAAAAGCCAACCAGTGGCAGAGCAAGGAAAAAACAAAACGGAGGACTGAGGAGACGTGTCATTTCTTGGGTGTGCTCTTGGGACAGCAGCTAAGCCTGACAAAGGAGCTGGCCCCGGTTGGAAGGCGTGGTGGAAGAGTGGTATCCAAAATGGAGCCTTTCAATTTCATAATAATAGCTACCATTTATTAAAATGTTGTGAATGCTTACTACGTGCAGATCACTGTGCTAAGTATTTTTAAAGTATATTACTTTATTTAATACAAACAATAATCTTGTAAGGTGGGCAGTTTGTCTCATTTTACACACAGCTGGGAGAAATTAATTTGCCTAAGGTACAAACGGGATTTGAACCCAGGTATTTCTGTCTCCAAATCTACTGTTCTCAAAAGCATCCACTATACTGGGATCGCGCCACAGACGGGTACAGAGTGACCACTGCCAGCCCTTTCCCAGAGCCTGAGCAGGAGTTGAGGGGTCTTCCCCGGATGTGGGGCTGGGCGCATTCCCACATGGGGGAAGAGTCTGGGGGACAGTTAATAACCCAGTGATTGTCTATTTCTTCACTAGAGGCACTCTCCCCCGCTAAGCCCGCACCCCGCCTGGGGCGCGTCAGTCACTTGCACCGGCCCTGGCTACCTCTTTGTAGCGCTTGCTGTTCATCAGGAAGATGACCACGAGGAGCTGGAGGTAGGCTTCCACTTCGGGCAGGAGCGGAGCCGACGCAGCTTTTCCTGTTCGGGGACGGAACTGCAAATCGGCTTCTGTGTCCATGGGCTGGAGAGGACATGAGTTACCGTGGAAGAGCTCAGTCAGATCAATCAACCAAGAATTTATTAAGCACTCACTATGTATTTCAACAAATATTTAATAAGTGCCTACTACATGCCAAGATTTTTCTAGGTGCTGGGGATACAGAAATAAAGATGACACAGTCTCTTTCTGAAGGGAGTCAAGGAGGCTGGCAATATAATAAATACAGAAAAGGGTTACAGGAGTATAACACCCTCACATAATATAATGTGGACAGAAAGGATGATGTAAGGACCCCTCAGAGAGCCTACAATCTAAGTAGAGATTAAACCACCATACCTGGAACCACTGCGAATTCTATCAGGCAGGGTTAACAAAGGGAGATAATTCTAGACATGAGATCAAGAATAATGAGACAGGGAGTTCCCTGGTGGTCTAGTGGTTGGGATTCTGGGCTTTCACTGCCGTGGCCTGGGTTCAGTCCCTGGTTGGGGAACTGAGTCCTGCAAGTCGTGTGGCGTGGCCAAAATTAAAAAAAAAAAAAAAAAGGATAATGAAACAAAAAAAATTTTTTTTTTGGTGGGAACAAAGGAATTTTGGGGGAAATTGACATATACATACTACTTATCTTCAGATCTAGTCACCAAAACTGGAATAATGTGTAACAGATCAAAAGATGATCATGGTGGGTTACTTTAGAGATGTAAAGGTTAAAAAACATTCCAGGTGGCGTTGGGAGAGGGTGCTTTTCCTTTTTCCCAGACAGTAAAGCCTTCACTGTCCACCTCAAGGATTTTCTGAGTTTTTACATCTATGAAACAGACTGTAAGCATACAGGATTTTAGGGAGATGAAGGTGGCTGAAGGGTCAGTGAGGTTTGAGCAGGGGCAGGACCTGAACTGTATCCCGGATGATAAGGGGAGTTTTACAGCCAGAAAGGAAAAGGAGAGGTTTCTCCTGGCATGGAGACCACTACCACCAGCAAACTAACTTCATCAACATGCACTCTGTGCCACACACTGTGCTAAGAGCTTTCCCCCTCCTCCTTGCCCCCCCAAATCTGTTCATCACATTTACCAAATGAAGAAAATGAGGCACAAGGAGGTTAGGTCATTTGCCCAAGTCCCACAGATACCAAATGGTAGAGTTTGGATTCAAATTCAACACCCCCTCCAAAACCTGTGCTCTTAACCACTGTTCTTTTGTTCCTTTTTCTGTTGCTTTTTTTTTTTTTTTTTGGCCGCACCACGCGGCATGTGGGATCTGTGGGATCTTAGTTCCCCAACCAGGGATGGAAGCGAGGAATCTTAACCACTGGACTGCCAAGGAAGTCCCTTAACCACTGTTCTATACATCCTTCATGGTGAAGCTTCGGAGGCAAAAAGGCAGTGGAACCTTCTCCTAGGCCCCCTGTTGGGGGTGGTGGGAAATGAGTGTGGCTGGAAGGGTCCTGACTCCTGGCTCCTCTTCCTGACTCAGAAGAACGACTCTACAGGGCAGAAGGATGGTCGCCTTGTTAGAGGACAAATGAGTATTAAGAGGGGCTGTTTTGCTTCATGACTCTGCTATGGCAGGTAACAAGACAGGTCTCCAGGACAGGAAACAGTTACACAGGGTGGAATGTGTGTGTCAAGCCAAGCCTGCACCCTTCACGCTGGCCTGACTCACTTACCTCTTCCAGGAAGGGTAGCAAGAAGTCTCGAGTGGCATTGTTGGAGGTGAAAAAGCCATGCACAGCCTTGTACAGAACGTAGTGGTTGAGGCGGCGTGATGTGGAAGGCAGCATCCGCAGGGCCCGCAGCACGAACCGAGGCTCCTTGCCCGAGACTGCCTTCTCCAGCTGTTTCACGTGCTCCTTGATGTCTGTGGAGGACAAGGGGAGAAAAATGTTAATTCCAACTCCTACTCCCCCCACCCCCCGCCACTCCAGCCAAGCAGTCCTAGGGAGCCTCTTACAAATGGCAGGATGTGGCCAATCACTGCTTTTGCCCTAAGAGCAATAGTTATGGATGCCATACATTGATTTTAAGACATAACCAAGAGACAAAGAAAAATAAAGCTGGGGTGGGGGAAGGAGTAGAGGGTGACAGAAAAAAGAAAAAAACAATGAAAAACAAAAACACATGGTGATTAAAACAATGAAAAACAAAAACACGTGGAGATTTAGCATATCTTCAAATAGGAAAAGACTTCTAAAATTCTTCTGAGAACTGTAAACAAAACAAAAATATGTGCAACACATGTGACCAGAGATTCATATTCTTTTTCTACAAGGAGCTTGTATTAAGGATTAAAATAGATAAAAATGAACATGAATGGACAATACAAAAAGAGGAACGACAAATAACAGATGTGAAAAGTATATTTCACTAGTATTCAAATAATCCTAAGCGAAAACATTTTTCAATTACCATTCTAGTGGTATTTGAAAAATGATAACATATAGAGTACAGGGGTGAGCAAGACATTTCTGCTCGTATAATGTATATCAGTACAGTTTTTCTGGACAATATCTACCAAGAACCTTAAAAACAAACCCTTTCAATTCAGGGATCTCTACTGAAGAAATAATTATAGAGGTAGATCAAAAACTTGGGCACAGAGATGATGGTTGCAAAGCTATTTGTAACAGGGAAAAATAGAAACAACTTAAATATCCAGAAATAAGGGAATGTAATCAATTGGTAGTTTTAGTTACCTTTGTATTTTTAGCATAGGGTGCCGGGGTCACGTTAATGATATAATAGTAAGAACAGCTAATATTTATGGAGGGTTTTACTATATTTTCGTCACGTATTAGGCACAGTTGTAAACATTTTAATCTTCACAACAACCCAATTAAGTAGGTACTATTACTTTCATTTACAGAGATGAGGAAGCTAATTCCAGAGCGTATATTCTTAGCCATCATATCAGTTATTCAATAAACGTTTCTGGAACACATTGAATGCTTTGTTTATGGATATGTTACATGAAAGCACACAAAATAATCTGTATTTAGTTATGCCTTGTTCCTAACTGTATATATAAACTTGATCTCAATTATGGGAGAACAGCTCAAAAATTCATAGGAAATAATGTTAACCACAGTTGTTGTTTTTCTTCCCCCCCTGCTACTTTAGACCTCTCATATTAAAATGTTTATAAGAAACATATGTATATACCCAGTAGATAATGCTGAATGGCACCTTTGCCACTGGTTGACTATCGTTATTTTATGTAAAAGGATCTTTATTAGATACTGAGCCTGCTATCCAACTTCAGAGTAGAAGCTGATGCAGTCCACACTATCACATCCTCAAAACACCACCCAGGAGCCTAACTTTGCTATTTCAATGTTTTCGAGCTAGTTTCTCCTGCAGTTAAGTAGAGAGAAAACCCAATAAATAGTTTGGTCCTACTTGATCCAGAACCAGAAAAGAGCACCAGGGTCACAATGGGAAGCTCTCACTCTACCCACTCCAAATGTGGACAGGACGCTCTAAGTAGGAAAAGTGAAATATGAACTTGGAGGAACAAGAGGATGATAGGAAACAGGGAACAGGCACCTAGGAGAAAAGAAATGGGGGGATTGGTATATAGTTTACGTGGAAGGTGAACATTAGGAACTCAAACATCCGACACCTAAAAAGTTGAAGTGTGTAATGTGTTTAAACTCTTTAGAAACAGAGTAGGAGTAAGGGCTTGCAGGGAAAGAAAAAGCAATGGGATCGTTTGGGCACCTCAATTACAGCAACAAGGAAGCAAGATACTAGGTAGAAAGGGCTCTTTTAGAGGAGTTTGCTAAAGGTAGTTAAGACAACAGAAACCATTCTTAAAATGCAGGGGCCAGTATTCTGCGTCATTCTGACCCCCTTCAAACATAAATACAGACACTGGTTTTTAGAGAGATCAATCGTGCACTGGGGTCACTAGAATCAGTCCGGTGGGATGTAAATGGAGTAATAAGGTCAGAGGAGAGAACTTAGAAAGTCTATGGGCCCAGTGAGACCTACTTCTAGATGCAATCCCCGGTGGGGGTGGTGTGTGCGAACGGAGGAGTCCTGAGCCTAGAGAGAGTGCTCAGTTATCCGGCTGGGGTCGGGAGTGTCAGGGTAGTGAGGGCAGGCATTTGGGGGTGATCCCAAGGAACCCCCAAGTCAAGGTGGTGGAGGCTGCGCTGGGATCCCAAGGAGAGGGTGGATCACCGCGGCGCTGTCACCCGTGATCATGGCACGTCCCCGGCCCGAGCTCTCATACCCTCCAAGGTGACGGTGTCCAGCTCTCGCTGGGAGTGCTCAGCCGCCGCAGCCGCTGCCTTGCCATCGGTCTCGCCGGTTGATCCGCCACCCGCCGCCGCCTCCTCTTTCATCTCCACATCCTGGGGCGCCGGGGGCGGCGGTGGTTCTTGTTCCCCTCCGCCGGGCGGCGGCTTCGCCTTGTCCGCGCCGCGGCGCCGCGCCGAGCCCTCCTGCTTCATGGCGCCCGGGGTCGCGGCCTAGTCCGGGGACCGAGGCCGGGGCCTCGCGTGAACCCTCGCACCGGAGACCAGGAACAGAGCCGGGCCTGCCCACGAGCGTGGACTCGCGTCGGGCCGCACGATGACGGAGCAGCTGCAAACCCCTTCCCGGCGCTGGGCCTTCTGGGAAACGCCAGGCCGGGCTGGCCGACGGCCGAGTCATCAAAGGGGAAAAAAGTCAACCGCCGAGATGCAGGATGGAGGCGGATTTTCGCAGAAGGAGCGGGGAGGAGCCTTCATGAGTTTGCGGGGCTTGCTTTGGAGTGCTCCAGTGTGTTGATTTTTTTTCTTGCTCCTCTCGGGTGCATTTCCGTATATGTCCACAAGAGGTCACCTCAGGCTCCAACTGTGTTACCGCGGACTCAAAGAGCACCCCACCCCGCGTGGAGTGGTTAGGGCCTATCGGAACGCAGGGCGTGATGACGCCACGAGTTGCTGGGTGGGTTTCGTGCCCAAACTCGCTCAATTTGTGCCCGGCAAGGGGTCACTTTTTTTTTTTTTTTTTTTTAATGATGTGAGTTTTTAATTTAGTACAACCTCTTTTTTTTTTTTTAATTATTTATTTATTTAATTAATTTATTTATGGCTGTGCCGGGTTTTCGTTTCTGTGCGAGGGCTCTCCCCAGTTGCAGCAAGTGGGGGCCACTCTTCATCGCGGTGCGCGGGCCTCTCACTATCGCGGCCTCTCTTGTTGCGGAGCACAGGCTCCAGACGCGCAGGCTCAGCAATTGTGGCTCACGGGCCTAGTCGCTCCGCGGCATGTGGGATCCTCCCAGACCGGGGCTCGAACCCGTGTCCCCTGCATTGGCAGGCAGACTCCCAACCACTGCGCCACCAGGGAATCCCAAGGGGTCACTTTTGATATCCACGAGGCTGGTCCTCAACCGCCGCCCGAAGGGATGTGGAGCTAGGTTTTTGCGCTTAAAATAAAACCAAACTGGAGACAAGGAAGAACCCTATGGGATTCAGACTTCCTTGTCCGAGTTTAGCTCGTGCTGAAAATAAGGCATAAAATCTCTGCAGCCTGGGAGTGCGGATGGGGGCAGAGTGCATTTGTGTGCGATTACTTAAGTTTAATAAAATTTAGGGGTCCACTCTGTGAGGCCCAGGGCTAGCACATTCAGGGGGAGGGGTGGTAAAAAACAGCTCCAGGATGTAGTCTGCTGGAAGCTTTGCTCTGGGCTGCTGTGTATTGTGAGGCCGGAGGAAAGAGAGAGGCTTCAGGGGGTACGTTGGGGGCGCCTCTATGCATCCAGACAGACACTGTAGTGAAATGGGGGGACAGAATAATAGTACACCTAAGGAGCACCTAAGAATCCTCCAAGGGAAAGAAATTGGACCTGAAACCCTGTCCACTTATTTTTCAAAGGAATACTCCAGTGATTCTGCAGGAGGAGGATACAGGTTCCAATTTCTTAAGACACAAAACAAATATTCCCTTCCTATCTTGGAACTTTTTTATCTCTTCCATAAATGGAAGTTTTGAGTTTTAGACCAGGTCAGACCCTGCAAGACAATCTAGCCCTGTTGTAAGGTCCTAGAGGGCAGATAACATGTTTCGACTATATTCTCCTTTCTATTTATACAGAGAGAGGTTATACTTTGCATTCCTCCTTTTACACTATTGCAGCGAATAGCTCCTTGCACTAAACAGCCACTTGCTAAATGGAAGAGTGTGTGCTCCAGTTTTAGGGAAAAATGCCTTGACCAATTCCTCCCTAACTGTCCCCCTGCCCCCTAGGACTGGGAGACGGATAACCGGATAACCGGACTTTTGAATCATCACTGGAATAAACTCATGAAAACCTCTTCTTTGTAACACCATATCTGTAACTGAAGGTGCGTGTGAGAATGGTAAAGGAAGAAAACAGACAGGTTTTGTTGTTCATCTTTATGAGGTTACCCTTCTGGATAGTTAGGGTGTTAGCTCACTTCATTGTTAAGTTTACATCGCAAGGGAAAAACAATCAAGTCAGCAGATAACTACCCAGTATGTCCTTGAGCAATATAGCGAGGCCTTGGAAGATGCCCCAGAATGGGGGAGGATGGCTTAACGCAAAGCTTTTGTCAGTGGGTCATGAATTCTTGGTGAGCGAGGGAAGCAGCCTGGGTAGGGGGTGTCTAAGAAGGGGGAGAGTCTGACTCCTGGGGCCAAAAACCTTGCAGAAATTATTCCACCCATAAAACTATTTTAAAAGAGATTGGTGAAAGATGTTAAAACCCAGCTTTAGGCAGAGGAGGCTGGTATGAACCCAGCAGTTTTACGAGACTGAATGTCTATATTAGCCCTTCCACATGCCAAGCCTACCCACATGGCAACCACCCTAATTGAGGGCAGAAGAAGGAAAGGTGAAACGAGAAGATAATATCACACTTTCTTTTTTAAAGTTTTGCATCAGTCTAATTCTTGGGTATCGTTTATTTATTTATTTTTACTTATCTGCATTTTAAAAGAAATTTTATTATTATTTTTTTGGCCGTGCCGCACAGCCTGCGGGGTCTCAGATTGAACCCGGGCCCCCTGCATTGGGAGCGTGGAGTCTTACCCACTGGACCACCAGGGAAGTCCCATCTTCTGACTTTAGAATCTAGACTCCATATTCCACACCCTCACAGTTCTTCTCTGAGCATTTTCCAGGTGATCTGAGGACCACATGATAGTATTCATGTACATATAATCTATACGTAGTATGATAATGTTTTTTTTTTTTTCCTGGCACAAATTAAGAATTTCCTTAGGATAGATTCTTCAAAGAAAACACCAAAAGACATTTCACCCAAGGTGAAATAATATTTTTTTCATCAATTCCAGTAAAGCTTGATTTTTGGAATCATAAGTGGTAGGGGTTTTACCCAGATGATGCACTGGAAGATCTACAACTGGATAAACCATTTCCTGAGCTGAGAGAACATTTTCAGTCTTATGATTTGGATCATATGGGGGGAAAACGTCCACAGCCACACTCCATAGATTATAATCATCGCTAAATATTTAGCACAGTGGAACAGTGAAACAAACGGATGAACACCTAAAATGTATAAAGAAAAAGAGGACTTCAGGTATTTGATTAGATAGGGGGTTCTAAAGGGGTAGGGGTTGGGCTAGGAAACTATTTAATTTTGGTTTTGCTGAAATGGTTCATAGTTTTAAAAGTTCGAGTGTTTCCACTTTAAGCATCAGCAGGTGGGTTGTGGAGCCATGGGGCAGGGGGATATACAGAGCTGGACAAGTGGAAATTGATTGTCTTGGGTAATCAGCTAAGGTTTCCATCATCCTCAGCCTGCTGGCTCCGAAATGCCCTTGAGTGTCAGGACAGGGCACGATCAAGTAGGGAAGGCCTTAGGGAAGCAGGAAGCCAATGGAAAAGGCAAGTTAGGAAGCCTTGGTCAGTAGCTGCAGGAGGGAGAGGCCAGCGTAAAGGGCACAGAGGCAGGGAAGGGTGACTGCGTCCCATGTGTACTGGGGGCCCGATCTCTGCACTTCCAGGCCACTCAGCTCCACTAGGGCCTCTGTGAGGGACAGTTCCTCTTCCCCAAGGGAGGAAAGCAGCTCAGGTTGCAGGGGGAAAACATCCTCTTTATCCTGGAGGAAATTCTGTTCCATTGTGCTCTCCATCTGGAAGGAACCAAAGTAGTATGAAAAGAAAGAACTAGAAACCTCTCTTCCTTTTTCCTAACTCAAAAAAACCATGAAGAGGGCTACCGTTCTTTTACTATAATCCCTTTTGTTACATTACATGACAACTCTGTCTGGGCCTTTTAATAAATAACCCTGAATGATGAGTGGCACATTTGTTTTTAGCCCCATTTAACAGAGGAGTGAATTGAGGCAGACTCAGAGACATTAAGATTTGCTCACATCCCTTGGCTAGGAATAAACCAAGTCAGAGTTTTCTGTCTCTTCTCCTAGGATCAGGTTGAAAAACCCAGATAGTTGCCCAGAAGTGTGCTCTTCTCCCTCTAGTTGTGAAATAGCAAACAGGAAGAAACATGGAGAGAAATGAGAAGCGGGCATGAGCTCCTGGGATAAGACAGAGACCCTGGAGGATGGTTCTGTCATTAGGCGAAATGGTATCTTTCCATTGGTTCTAGCTGACTCCCTCCCAAACTCTCCCCGACATCTGCCATTTTTTCTCACCAGCTTTAGCTGCAAAGGTAAGATCTTTTTCTCCATGGATTGTACCAGCAGCTTCTGTTGGGCTTCACTTAGCTCTGGAGAAGAAAAGCAGAGAAAGAGATGTGTGGGTGCAAAGGGGACTACAGGCTCCCAGTGGGTGTATTTCCAGAATGTCGGCATCCGTTGATTCATACGTTCATCCATGGTTGAATGCCTGCTCTAGGCCAGACATCTTTGCTGGACGTGTTAGGTAAAAATCATCGTCTCTTCACTCAAGGAACTTGCAGTCTAGTGGAGAAGACAAAGTAACATGCAATTATAATCAGGCTGTTACAGGAGCCATAGCTGAGGGTCTACTTTGGTCTTGGTGTTTGAGGGCAGGCTTCTTGAAGGAACAAACACCTCAGCTTACACGTGAAGGTCCAGAGAGTTTTTCAAGGTGGGGGAATGTTTCTTTCAGAGGGAAGAAGAGAATTCAGGGTCAAGATCAGAAGATGTTGTCCTCAAATTAAAGCTAACAGATATCGATATAAAAGTGATGAGCTTAGCTATATGTAGAAGTTTTAAGTACATGGCTGATAAAACTAGGGTTATTTCCCAACCTCTGTTAGCAAGACTAGGCTATGATGACCAAGTGAATCCTTGGGAATGAAACCAATTTTTAAAAATGTAGATCTAAATTACTTAACTGTAGTATAATTTGCCTGACATTTACTTATTTACTCATTCATTCATTTTTTCATCTGGGCATTCATTTAGTGACTCATTCCTACCACTAAATAGGTATATAAATGAAGACCTCACTCCCCACTTACCTGTTAGAGCTCCAAGGAACTAGAGGACGGCACCCATTGCCTCCTTTGAGAGTAGGACATCTTTTGGGAGTGCCTCCAGGGTTACTTCATGTCCTTTGTCTAGAGCTCCTTCAAGCTGTGGGGAAAGTTGGGTGACTATTTGAGATAACACAGTTAAAGGGCATAGTGCCTGGCACATAACATTCCCTTGAGATGTGTTAACTATCTCCATTTCCTCGTTTCTTTTTCAAGGTATCAAGTCCTGAAAAGTATTGGACTCCTGGGTTCCTTGGTGTCTGAGCCCTGGACTCTGGAAAGGAAAGGTCCAGCCCCCTTCCAATGGAGGGGGGGCCTACCCTCTGTCCATGAGGAGGGAGCATGTGCTTTGGGGGAATCTGCTCTGTTTGCCCTTCTCCAGAGGGACACAGGGAGCAGTGGCGACCCTGGCAGCCTGGGGAACACTTGACCAGCCTTGGGGAAGGCATCCACTGTCGATTCCTCTAACCACTGCCCACCTTCTGCCAGATCCGTCAGATCCCCCACCAGCTGCACTGCCCACACACACCTCCACCAAAAGCCTTCCTTCTTCTGCATCTCCTACCCTTCCCTTGGGTCCTCACCGTGAGCTCCAGGTCTTCTAGCTCCTTTTCCTTCCCTAAGAGTTTGCTGAGGGAGCTGAGCAGGGAGCTCTTCCTTTCTGGGCTCAGCTTCTCCACTTCCCGGGTCTCCCTTTGAAACTCTTCTTTTAGGGTCCTGAAGTCCTTGTGTACCTCCCCTGTAGGGACAGTAGATGTGGTACACTCCCCATCAGTTCAATCAGTGCTCTCCCTGCAGGCTTCCTTCACTCAGCCCTGCTCAGGCCCCAGGCTCTGATGCCCCCGGGCTTTGCTCTCCTATCTTTTTGCTTGGCCAAGGAACACAGTTATGAAGTCATCCCCCAGCCTTGACTTGAGGTGTTGGGGGTGGGGTGGTGGGAGGGGGTGGGCCAGGACCCACATTATCATCCAAGACAGGCATTCATTCTCCTTGAGATCCCAGGCCCCATCCCGGATCAGTAGACAATTGACCTCCCTTTCTCTAAGACCCCAGCTAAGAGTTGATAAGGAAGGTCTATTTTCCCTTCTCAAGAGTTAGTTGACAAAGAAGAATAATTTTGGTGACTGAGTAAAGACCAGGAGGGGACTGCTCCAAAGAGCAATGGGTCTAAACCCAGGGATGTGGGTGGATTAAAGATAGCTTGAACCTTGGCCTGCCTCTCTAGCGGCCTGGCATCCTAGGAATATGTCCAGCCTGCTTTGGAAAGAGTGGCTTCCTGGAAGTGGCTGCAACCCCCAGCAACTGGGACTCAGCACTTGTCATCCCCTCCCTTCACCCCAAGGTTACTTCCACTGCCATCCTGCCAAAGTCTAGGGAGAAACACAAACTTCCTTACCAACATCAGATGCCTGGATAACTGAGGGGAAAAACAAAACAAAACAAAACCATTTAGAATGCAATCCTCCAAACCAGTAGCCGTACCCAGGGGATGAGACATGAATGAGGAAGTATATCCTGTCTCCTGGGACATCCCAACCACCTTAAGGTTGCTCTTGATCCATTCGTGGAAGGCAGGACTGGGGCAGCACAGAAGCTAATGCATTGTGAAAAGGGGCACCTGGATTGAGTTGGCATCACTGTGACTCAGCAGCTCCCACCCCAGGCGCTGGGTGGCATATGACAGGTTATAGTTACTAAGGCCTTGAGGACAGAAGTCGGAGACATCAGACCACCTGGGCATCTTGTCCAGAGACTTTCCCCTTCCACTGCTTTTTCCTAAGCTGTTGGAATTCCTGCCACATTTCAGAGGCAATAGTTTGCTGAGATCTGCTCTGCCATGTTCCTTGTCAGTCCCAGAGAGAAGGGAAGAAAAAGATTGGAGTTTTAAAATTCTGTCAAGAAAGTTGCAGTGAAATGACAGGAAACGCTTACAGGTGAGCTTCTCCTCTTCTGGCTCTTCTGAAGACAGAAACAATGCACATATGTCAGCATAAAACCTCTATGTGCCTTTTTATCTAGAGCAGTTGTCAAGGCAGCTTTATCAGTGATCATTATAAAAACACAGAGCTCACCCGCCCCCGCAATTTGGGAACACACACTGTCTCCGGTATTTCTGCTTCTGATGGTGCCTTCCGGTCTCTTTCTGCTTCTCTGTCTCTCTTGGGCAAATTTCTGTGCCTCTATCTGCCTTTCCTAAAGTTGAGGATAGATATCTTTCGGGCCTTGGGAAACAAAACCAGGGGGCTCCTTGGGGGATTATGGTATACCCTATTAGAGGGTGCAGGATTTCAGCAGATAATGTCAGGGGTAGGGAGGAAGATGTGGGGAGCTAGGAAGCAATTTCACTCACCCCTGGGAGGGAAGGTTTGCATGTTATCATTGCAGATGTGTGGAATGTCTGTAAGGAGCAAGAGAGGGGAGGGCAGAAGGACTCTTAACAGCCGTCCCAAATTTTCTTCTCTGGTCTCAAGCCCATGGGCTCTGCTAAGGGCTAGGACCCTGCCCTCGAATGCCTCACCTAATCCCCTGCTCCACCTCTATGGCTGGAAGGAATCATTTCTTCCTCTGTAAATCCTTTCCTATGATACCACTCTGTTCTACCTTGCATTCTAGTGCTGGTGTCTGTGTGTCTGTTTCCTCTAGCGGCCCCAGACTTCTTGAGAGCAGAGACTGTGCTCATTCATCTCTGTACTCCCTTCCCCCGTCTAACACAGTGCCTAGCACTCAGGAGATGCTCAGAACCCAGGTGTTCCTCACTCCCTCTCCATAGCAGCCTCTGCAGTTCTGTCTCTGTCGGTTGGACCACAATACAATACACTCCTTTACTCCTCCCCTGGCGTTGCCACAGGAGGGGGCCAGGATGCCTTAGGAGTGGTGCGGGTAATTCTTGTCTTGAGGGGAGAACATGCTCACCCCACTCATCTCTGCCTTTGACCGTCAGCTGTCTCACTCGAAATGCCAGGACGCAGCCCTTGGGGATGGTGACAGCCTCCTTGTGGTTTATGGATCCCTAGGCGTAGACAATGAGGATTTGCGAATCCGCAGAGATCCTGAGTATGAGACATTGGGAGTGAGGGGTGGGGGACAAGTGGAGGGCCAGGCCCGAGAGCCTTTGGGGAGATCAGAAGTTGGGAGCCCTTCAGCGGTGTCCCTGATCGCCTTTCCACCTGGTGGAGTGAGCTTCAGAGCTATTCTGCTCATTTCCGCCAATCATCCCTTTAATGATCTCTTTCTCTCTTCCTGGTTCAGACACATGAAGGAACTGGGCTCCATCACCTGCCTGTGCATCCCTGTCCCACTTTAGGGCTTCCATCCAGGCCCTGGTTCCTTCTTCCTCTTCGCCATCTGTCCCATGTTCACCTCCTTTGGGAAGCCTTCCATGACTACTCCCTACTCCCGGTTCCCACTCATATAGGGATAGGTATGTCCCTATAGATATAGATATAGATATAAGTATGTAGAGCACTACTTATTTACATTGAATTTTCTGGCCTTTAACCTCTGTGTCTCCTGCATGAGACGGAGAACTTTCTGACAGCAAGGATGCCTTTCCTGTAGATTGGGAGCATCGTGAGGGAAAATCTGCAACTAAGAGTGTCCCCTTCCCTGGTAGCTCCCTGTGGCATCTGGCACAGGACTCTACCCAGCTGGGCACCATTGACCATGGGGATGATTTGTTTCTGGCCAACTGGGGTCTGGATGTTGAAGAGCAGGGGGAGGAAGTGGGTCCTTTTCAGTATCCTGAGGGGGCACTGATCGGGTTAAGTAATGCAGCCTCTGAGGGTAAAGTGAATATGTGTGTGTGTGTGTGTGTGTGTGTGTGTGTGTGTACCTAACCTGTAGCCCCAGCGGGGCGAAGAATGGGAGGGAGAAACAGCCGTCAGCCTTGCCAGCTCTTGCCAGTCACCTCCTGTGCAGTCTCTACCACCTCCATCACCACGTACAGATTCCTCCTTGCCCTCGCATCTCCTCCAGGAACGGGTGCTCTGCTGCCAGCTTCCTGTGGCAGGAGAAACATCAGGGAACTGTCCGGACCTTTTACTCATCTAGGCCCTCCCCTTCCTCTTTTTTTTTAAATAAATAAATTTATTTATTTATTTATATTTTTGGCTGCGTTGGGTTTTCATTGCTGCGTGCAGGCTTTCTCTAGTTGAGGCGAGTGGGCTTCTCATTGCGGTGGCTTCTCTTGTTGAGGAACGCGGGCTCTAGGCGTGAGGGCTTCAGTAGTTGTGGCACGCGGGCTTCAGCAGTTGTGGCTTGTGGGCTCTGGAGCGCAGGCTCAGTAGTTGTGGCGCACAGGCTTAGTTGCTCCGCGGCATGTGGGATCTTCCCGGACCAGGGCTCGAACCCGTGTCCCTTGCATTGGCAGGCGGATTCTTAACCACTGTGCCACCAGGGAAGTCCCTCTTTTCTTCTGTCATTCCCAGGAGTGAGGCCTGGTGGTATCAGGGGAAGCGTGAGGACTCTGCAGTGGGTAGGTTGAAGCCCAGCTCCTCACTTCCTGGCAGGGCAGCTTCTCTGAGTCTGGGTTGCCTCATCTATAAAATGAGGATAATGACATCTACCTCCAGGGTTGCTGAGAGAGAGACTGGGTAACCCTCAGGCACAGCATCTGGTCCAGAATGGGGCCTCATGGCTGCTTCTTTTTCCCTTGGATTCCCCTCCTTTTCCTCCCTGTTCTTAGCCCTGTGTATATCTCCCGGGGTCCTTGCTCTCCATTTCCCCCCACCACCTCCCCACCTTCCTGTGCTGCGTGGCTTGCAGGATCTTAGTTCCCCAACCAGTGATGGAACCTGTGCCCTCGGCAGTGAAAGCGCCGGGTCCTAATCACAGGACTGCCAGGGAACTCCCTCTCTCCATCTCTTATCCTCTCTCTTGTTATTTACACCAGTTCCTTCTTTCCACTTGCTTACATATATAAACACGTTCTTTGACCTTGCTACTTCCTCAACTTATCATTCTGTTTCTTTCCTTCACTTCAGTGGCAAATATCTCACAAGATAGGCCCATACCCACTGTCTCTACTTCCTCACTGACCACTCCGAAATTCTTTACAAGTTGGCTTCTATTTCCACTCCTCAACTGAAATCACAATGACTGCCTGCCCACCAAACTCAATGACCTTCCCTGACTTGACACTGGACCCTGATGTCCAAGCCCTCTGTGCGATGCTGCCTTCTCATATCACACTTTGCCGTCTGGGGTTCTGCTCCTGTCTTTCTGGCTCCGAATCCTATCCATTCTGTCTGTGACTCATTTTCTAGGTTTCTCATTTTCTTTGGTTCCCTATAATTTTATGGTCTCTAAGATTCTCTTCTCAGCTCTCTGAACTCCCTCCAACAGCTCCCCCTGCCCCATTCCTATAGTTTTAATCTTTAAATTGCTGACCACCACATACATATCTTCACCTTGACTCCTCTCCTGAGCTCCAGGTCCTCATTTCCAACTACTTTTAACATTGTTAAAAATTGAGATATAATTGACATATAATATTGTACTACTTTTAGGTATACAGCATAATGATTTTTCTTTCTTTCTTTCTTTTTTTTTTTTTTTGGCCACGTATTGAACCTGTGCCCCCTGCATTGGAAGCACAAAGTCTTAACCACTGGACCGCCAAAGCTACACTGTAATGATTTGATATATGTATATATGGAAAAATGATTGGGAATTCCCTGGTGGTCCAGTGGTTAGGACTTGGTGCTTTTTTTTTCTTTTTTTTTTATACAGCAGGTTCTTATTAGTCATCAGTTTTATACACATCAGTGTATACATGTCAATCCCAATCGCCCAATTCATCACACCACCAACCCCCCCCCCCGAGGCTTTCTCCCCTTGGTGTCCATACGTTTGTTCTCTACATCTGTGACTCAACTTCTGCCCTGCAAACTGGTTCATCTGTACCATTTTTCTAGGTTCCACATACCTGCGTTAATATACGATATTTGTTTTTCTCTTTCTGACGTACTTCACTCTGTATGACATCTCTAGATCCATCCACGTCTCAACAAATGACCCAATTTCGTTCCTTTTTATGGCTGAGTAATATTCCATTGTATATATGTGCCACATCTTCTTTATCCATTCGTCTGTCAATGGGCATTTAGGTTGCTTCCACGACCTGGCTATTGTAAATAGTGCTGCAATGAACATTAGGGTGCATGTGTCTTTTTGAATTATGGTTTTCTCTGGGTATATGCCCAGTAGTGGGATTGCTGGACCATATGGTAATTCTATTTTTAGTTTTTAAAGGAACCTCCATACTGTTCTCCATAGTGGCTGTATCAATTTACATTCCCACCAACAGTGCAAGAGGGTTGCCTTTTCTCCACACCCTCTCCAGCATTTGTTGTTTGTAGATTTTCTGATGATGCCCATTCTAACTGGTGTGAGATGATATCTCATTGTAGTTTTGATTTGCATTTCTCTAATATTTAGTGATGTTGAGCATCTTTTCATGTGCTTCTTGGCCATCTGTATGTCTTCTTTGGAGAAATGTCTATTTAGGTCTTCTGCCCATTTTTGGATTGGGTTGTTTATTTCTTTAATATTGAGCTGCATGAGCTACTTATATATTTTGGAGATTAATCCTTTGTTCATTGATTCGTTTGCAAATATTTTCTCCCATTCCGAGGGTTGTCTTTTTGTCTTGTTTATGGTTTCCTTTGCTGTGCAAAAGCTTTGAAGTTTCATTAGGTCCCATTTGTTTATTTTTGTTTTTATTTCCATTACTCTAGGAGGTGGATCAAAAAAGATCTTGCTGTGATTTATGTCAAAGAGTGTTCTTCCTATGTTTTCCTCTAAGAGTTTTATAGTGTCCGGTCTTACATTTAGGGTTCTAATCCATTTTGAGTTTATTTTTGTGTATGGTGTTAGGGAGTGTTCTAATTTCATTCTTTTACATGTAGCTGTCCAGTTTTCCCAGCACCACTTATTGAAGAGACTGTCTCTTCTCCATTGTGTACCCTTGCCTCCTTTGTCATAGATTAGTTGACCATAGGTGTGTGGGTTTACCTTTGGGCTTTCTATCTTGTTCCATTGATCTATGTTTCTGTTTTTATTCCGGTACCATATTGTCTTGATTACTGTAGCTTTGTAGTATAGTCTGAAGTCAGGGAGTCTGATTCCTCCAGCTCCGTTTTTTTTTCCCCTCAAGACTGCTTTGGCTATTCGGGGTCTTTTGTGTTTCCATACAAAGTTAAAGATTTTTTTGTTCTAGTTCTGTAAAAAATGCCATTGGTAATTTGATAGGGATTGCATTGAATCTGTAGATTGCTTTGGGTAGTATAGTCATTTTCACAATATTGATTCTTCCAATCCAAGAACATGGTATTTCTCTCCATCTGTTTGTATCATCTTTAATTTCTTTCATCAGTATCTTATAGTTTTCTGCATACAGGTCTTCTGTCTCCCTAGGTAGGTTTATTCCTAGGTATTTTATTCTTTTTGTTGCAATGGTAAATGAGAGTGTTTCCTTAATTTCTCTTTCAGATTTTTCATCATTAGTGTATAGGAATGCAAGAGATTTCTGTGCATTAATTTTGTATCCTGCAACTTTACCAAATTCATTGATTAGCTCTAGTAGTTTTCTGGTGGCATCTTTAGGATTCTCTATGTATAGTATCATGTCATCTGCAAACAGTGACAGTTTTACTTCTTCTTTTCCAATTTGTATTCCTTTTATTTCTTTTTCTTCTCTGATTGCCGTGGCTAGGACTTACAAAACTATGTTGAATAATAGTGGTGAGAGTGGACATCCTTGTCTTGTTCCTGATCTTAGAGGAAATGCTTTCAGTTTTTCACCATTGAGAATGATGTTTGCTGTGGGTTTGTCGTATATGGGCTTTATTATGGTGACGTAGGTTCCCTCTATGCCCCCTTTCTGGAGAGTTTTTATCATAAATTGGTGTTGAATTTTGTCAAAAGCTTTTTCTGCATCTATTGAGATGATCATATGGTTTTTATTCTTCAATTTGTTAATATGGTGTATCACATTGATTGATTTGCATATATTGAAGAATCCTTGCATCCCTGGGATAAATCCCACTGATCATGGTTCATGATCCTTTTAATGTGTTGTTGGATTCTGTTGGCTAGTATTTTGTTGAGGATTTTTGCATCTATATTCATCAGTGATATTGGTCTGTAATTTTCTTTTTTTGTGTATCTTTGTCTGGTTTTGGTATCAGGGTGATGGGGGCCTCATAGAATGAGTTTGGGAGTGTTCCTTCCTCTGCAATTTTTGGGAAGAGTTTGAGAAGGATGGGTGTTAGCTCTTCTCTAAATGTTTGATAGAATTCACCTGTAAAGCCATCTGGTTCTGGACTTTTGTTTGTTGGAAGATTTTTAATCACAGTTTCAATTTCATTACTTGTGATTGGTCTGTTCATATTTTCTATTTCTTCCTGGTTCAGTCTTGGAAGGTTATATCTTTCTAAGAATTTGTCCATTTCTTCCAGGTTGTCCATTTTATTGGCATAGAATTGCTTGTAGTAGTCTCTTAGGATGCTTTGTATTTCTGTGGTGTCTGTTGTAACTTCTCCTTTTTCATTTCTAATCTTATTGATTTGAGTCCTCTCCCTCTTTTTCTTGATGAGTCTGGCTAATGGTTTATCAATTTTGTTTATCTTCCCAAAGAACCAGCTTTTAGTTTTATTGATCTTTGCTATTGTTTTCTTTGCTTCTATTTCATTTATTTCTGCTCTGATCTTTATGATTTCTTTCCTTCTGCTAACTTTGGGTTTTGTTTGTTCTTCTTTCTCTAGTTCCTTTAGGCGTAAGGTTAGATTGTTTATTTGAGATTTTTCTTATTTCTTGAGGTAGGCATGTATAGCTATAAACTTCCCTCTTAGAACTGCTTTTGCTGCATCCCATAGGTTTTGGATTGTTGTGTTTTCATTGTCATTTGTCTCTAGGTATTTTTTGATTTCCTCTTGATTTCTTCAGTGATCTCTTGGTTATTTAGTAACATATTGTTTAGCCTCCATGTGTTTTGTGTTTTTTACGGTTTTTTCCCTGTAATTCATTTCTAATCTCATAGCGTTGTGGTCAGAAGAGATGCTTGATGTGATTTCAATTTTCTTAGATTTACTGAGGCTTGATATGTGACCCAAGATGTGATCTATCCTGGAGAATGTTCCGTGCGCACTTGAGAAGAAAGTGTAATCTGCTCTTTTTGGATGGAATGTCCTATAAATATCAATTAAATCTATCTGGTCTATTGTGTCATTTAAAGCTTCTGTTTCCTTATTTATTTTCATTTTGGATGATCTATCCATTGGTGTAAGTGAGGTGTTAAAGTCCCCCACTATTATTGTGTTACTGTTGATTTCCTCTTTTACAGCTGTTAGCAGTTGCCTTATATATTGAGGTGCTCCTATGTTGGGTGCATAAATATTTACAATTGTTATAACTTCTTCTTGGATTGATCCCTTGATCATTATGTAGTGTCCTGCCTTGTCTCTTGTAACATTCTTTATTTTAAAGTCTATTTTATCTGATATGAGTATTGCTACTCCAGCTTTCTTTTGATTTCCGTTTGCATGGATATCTTTTTCCATCCCCTCACTTTCAGTCTGTATGTGACCCTAGGTCTGAAGTGGGTCTCTTGTAGACAGCATATATATGGGTCTTGTTTTTGTATCCATTCAGCGAGGTTGTGTCTTTTTGGTTGGAGCATTTAATCCATTCACGTTTAAGGTAATTATCGATATGTATGTTCCTATGACCGTTTTCTTAATTGTTTTGGGTTTGTTTCTGTAGGTCCTTTTCTTCTCTTGTGTTTCCCACTTAGAGAAGTTCCTTTAGCATTTGTTGTAGAGTGGGTTTGGTGGTGCTGAATTCTCTTAGCTTTTACTTGTCTGTAAAGCTTTGGATTTCTCCATCGAATCTGAATGAGATCCTTGCCGGGTAGAGTAATCTTGGTTGTAGGTTCCTCCCTTTCATCACTTTAAGTATATCATGCCACTCCCTTCTGGCTTGTAGAGTTTCTGCTGAGAAATCAGCTGTTAACCTTATGGGAGTTCCCTTGTATGTTATTTGTCGTTTTCCCCTTGTTGCTTTCAATAATTTTTCTTTGTCTTTAATTTTTGCCAATTTGATTACTATGTTTCTCAGCGTGTTTCCCCTTGGGTTTATCCTGTATGGGACTCCCTGTGCTTCCTGGACTTGGGTGGCTATTTCCTTTCCCATGTTAGGGAAGTTTTTTACTATAATCTCTTCAGATATTTTCTCTGGTCCTTTCTCTCTCTCTTCTCCTTCTGGGACGCCTATAATGTGAATGTTGTTGCGTTTAATGTTGTCCCAGAGGTCTCTTAGGCTGTCTTCATTTCTTTTCATTCTTTTTTCTTTATTCTGTTCCGCAGCAGTGAATTCCCGCATTCTGTCTTCCAGGTCACTTATCCGTTCTTCTGCCTCAATTATTCTGCTATTGATTCCTTCTAGTGTAGTTTTCATTTCAGTTTTTGTATTGTTCATCTCTGTTTGTTTGTTCTTTAATTCTTCTAGGTCTTTGTTAAACATTTCTTGCATCTTCTCGATCTTTGCCTCCATTGTTTTTCCGAGGTCCTGGATCATCTTCACTATCATTATTCTGAATTCTTTTTCTGGAAGGTTGCCTATCTCCATTTCATTTAGTTGTTTTTCTGGGGTTTTATCTTGTTCCTTCATCTGGTACATAGCCCTCTGCCTTTTCATCTTGTCTATCTTTCTGTGAATGTGGTTTTTGTTCCACAGGCTGCAGGATTGTAGTTCTTCTTGCTTCTGCTGTCTGCCCTCTGGTGGATGTGGCTATCTAAGAGGCTTGTGCAAGCTTCCTGATAGGAGGGACTGGTGGTGGGTAGAGCTGGCTTTTGCTCTGGTGGGCAGAGCTCAGTAAAACTTTAATCTGCTTGACTGCTCATGGGTGGGGCTGGGTTCCCTCCCTGTTGGTTGTTTGGCCCAAGGCAACCCAATACTGGAGCCTACCTGGGCTCTTTGGTGGGGCTAATGGTGGACTCTGGGAGGGCTCATGCCAAGGAGTACTTCCTGGAACTTCGGCTGCCAGTGTCCTTGCCCCCACGGTGAGCCACAGCCACCTCCCACCTCTGCAGGAGACCCTCCAACACTAGCAGGTAGGTCTGGTTCAGTCTCCCCTGGGGTCACTGCTCCTTCCCCTAGGTCCCAATGCGCACACTACTTTGTGTGTGCCCTCCAAGAATGGCGTCTCTGTTTCCCCCAGTCCTGTTGAATTCCTGCAATCAAATCCCACTAGGCTTCAAAGTCGGATTCTCTAGGCATTCCTCCTCCCGTTGCTGGACCCCCAGGTTGGGAAGCTTGATGTGGGGCTCAGAACCTTCACTCCAATGGGTGGACTTCTGTGGTATAAGTGTTCTCCAGTCTGTGAGTCAACCACCCAGCAGTTATGGGATTTGATTTTACTGTGATTGTGCCCCTCCTACCACCTCATTGTGGCTTCTCCTTTGTCTTTGGATGTGGGGCATCTTTTTTGGTGAGTTCCAGTGTCCTCCTGTCGATGATTGTCCAGCAGCTAGTTGTGATGCTGGTGTTCTCACAAGAGAGAGTGAGAGCATGTCCTTCTACTCCACCATCTTGGTTCAGGGCTCTCTTATTTTTTTTTTTTTAATTGAAGTATAGTTTTTAAAAAATTTTATTGAAGTATAGTTGATTTATTGGGTTGGCCCAAAAGTTCCTTCGTTTTTAAAGTAAAAATAAAGGACACATTTTTCATTTTCACCAAGAACTTTATTGAACAATGTACTCACTGGTTTGTTCCACTGTCTTCTGCCATTTTTCAGGCAACTTCATAATTCCACCTTTTCAAAACTTTTTATCTCTTTGAGCAGAGAACTGTTCCAGGTGCCTTTTACAGTCTTCCAGGGAACTGAAATTTTTTCCCTTTAAGAGAATTTTGTAAAGACTGAAAGAAATGGAAATACAAAGGTGCAATGTCTGGTGAATACCGTGGATGAATCAGAACTTCCAGGCAAGCTGTAACAGTTTTTGCCTGGTCATCAAAGAAACATGAGGTCTTGCGTTATCCTGATGGAAGATTATGCATTTTCTTTTGACTAATTCCGGACGCTTTTCGTCGAGTGCTGCTTTCATTTGGTCTAATTGGGAGCAGTACTTGTTGGAATTAATCGTTTGGTTTTCCGGAAGGAGCTCATAATAGAGGACTCCCTTCCAATCCCACCATATATATACACAACATTCACCTTCTTTGGATGAAGACTGGTCTTTGGTGTGGTTGGTGGTGGTTCATTTCGCTTGCCCCACAATCTCTTCCGTTCCACATTATTGTACAGTATTCACTTTTCATCTCCCGTCACAATTTGTTTTAAAAATGGAATGTTTTCGTTACGTTTAAGTAGAGAATCACATGAGGAAATACAGTCATGAAGGTTTTTTCGCTTAATTTACGTGGAACCCAAACATCAAAGCGATTAACATAACCAAGCTGGTGCAAATGACTTTCAACACTTGATTTGGGTATTTTGAGTATGTCGGCCACCTCCCACGTGGTATAACGTTGACTTTTTCCAGTTAATGTTTCGATTTGATTGTTATCAACTTCAACTGGTCTGCCTGACCTTGGAGCATTGTCCAGAAGAAATTTCCAGCACGAAACTTCGCAAACCACTTTTGACACGTTCGATCAGTCACAGCACCTTCTCAATACACTGCACAAACCTTTTTTTGCATTTCAGTTGCATTTTTACCTTTCTTGAAATAATAAAGCATAATATGCAGAAAATGTTGCTTTTTTTCTTCCATCTTCAATATTAAAATGGCTACACAAAAAATCACCAATTTTGGACTTCCCTGATGGTGCAGTGATTAAGAATCCGCCTGCCAATGCAGGGGACACAGGTTTGAGCCCTGCCGGGACGATCCCACATGCCGCGGAGCAACTAAGCCCGTGTGCCACAACTACTGAACCTGCGCTCTAGAGCCCGTGAGCCACAACTACTGAGCCCGAGTGCCACAACTACTGAAGCTCGGGTGCCTAGAGCCCGTGCTCCACAACAAGAGAAGCCCCCACTTGCCACGACTAGAGAAAGCCCGCGCGCAGCAATGAAGACTCAACGCAGCCATAAATAAATAAATAATAAAAAAATTCACCAATTTTGATTTTTTTTAAATGCATGCTGATATGACAGCTGTCACAGTACAATCTAACAAAGTTGTTTTGAATGAAGTTAAAGACAACTAAGCACTACTAGAGCCATCTTACAGAAAAAACCAAATGATCTTTTTGGCCAACCCAATATAATGTTGTGTTGGTTTCAGGTGTACAGCAAAGTGATTCAGTTATACATATATGTACATATTCTTTTTCATATTCTTTTCCATTATGGTTTATTACAGGATATTGACTATAGTTCCCCGTGCTATACAGTAAGACCTTGTTGTTTATGTATTTTATATATAGTAGTTTGTATCTGCTAATCCCAAACTCCTAATTTATCCCTCCCCACCAGGGTCTTGCTCTTATCTTAAATCCCTGCCTGGAAGGAATTTTAAAGGGGACTTTACACACATGGCAGATCTCTAGATGACAAACCAAGACATTTACAAGCAAGGCTCCTGTGGTGTTGGGATATGTGTCTGCGCATCCGCATGTATAACCTGAATACCACGAGCCTTCATACACTCACCTTTAGGGTCTCCTCAGTATCACCCATCAACAATGAAATGTGACCTTGAAGGCTATGAACAGCAAGTTAGGTCTTTTTTTTTTTTTTTTTTGGCTGCACTGCGCAGCATGCGGGATCTTAGTTCCCCGACCAGGGATCAAAACTGCGCCCCCTGCATTGGAAGCGCGGACTCAACCACTGGACCGCCAGGGAAGTCCCAAGGTCTTTACTGGAGGTTTTCTTGAGGGGCTGGTGGTGAATGGGGGGAGATTAGACCACATAACACTCAGCAAAAGTCCTAAAAACTTGACTGTTCCTCCTCTGTCCCCAAAGTCTCATTCAATATGACAGCTGCTCCCAAGTCTCTCTCCCCTGTCTTGAAACAAAAGAAGACTTTGCCCCTGCTGGGCCTCTGGTCCCTGCCCCCATCTTTTGGTTCACTTCCCTTCCCATCCACCCTGGGCTCGTCTTGTGCAGCTATCTAATACCTCCTCCTTCGACAGCTCTAACCATTACCTTAAACAAACATCCCTTCTCCTTAGGCGGTGGGATGGGAGCTTGGGCGTGTGGGAAGGCTGCCATTAGTCATGCGGTTCCTGTCACAACTGCACATGTATGCAGAAATGTGTGTCTGTGTAATATCCTTTCCATCTCTCTTTTCCTGGTTCTTCCTGGATTTCCATCTCTTCCTCTCTGTATCTCTTATTCAGCACATTGATGTGATACGACAGCAATCCAGCATGTGGTCCTGGGCTGTGCAGTCTCCCATCCTTTAATCAGCTCCAGAGAAGGCAGCTCCACTCTCCACCCTCTTCCCAGCCCACCATTGCCTCAGCCAGACTTTTGGGAGTTTCTTCCTAGTGTCTATCTTCCTCCCACTGACTGCAAGCCAAGGTTTCCAGTTCAGCTCATCCTCCAAAGATTTGGAGAATAGTGATTTCAACAAGTCACACCTGGGACTTCCCTGTTGGTCCACTGGTTAAGAATCCGCCTTCCATCACAGGGGATGAGGGCTTCATCCCTGGTCAGGGACATAAGGTCCCACATGCCGCGGGGCTACTAAGCCTGAGCGCCACAACTACTGAGTTCATGCACCTCAACGAGAGAGCCCGAGTGCCGCAACAAAAAGATCCTGCGTTCCGCAACTAAGACCCGACACAGGGGCTTCCCTGATGACGCAGTGGTTAAGAGTCTGCCCGGACATGGGTTCGAGCCCTGGTCCGGGAAGATCCCACATGCCGCGTAGCAACTAAGCCCGTGCGCCACTCTAGAGCCCACGTGCCCAGAGCCCGTGCTCCACAACATGAGAAGCCCGCACACCGCAACGAAGAGTAGCCCCCGCTTGCTGAAATTAGAGAAAGCCCACGTGCAGCAACAAAGACCCAATGCAGCCAAAAAATAAAATAAATAAATAAATAAATAATTTATTTAAAAAAAAGACCCAACACAGCCAAGAATAAATAAATAAATATTAAAAAAAATAAGTCACACCTGTTTCTGCTCTTCCTGAGGACCCAGAAAGTCCATCAAGCCAGCTTTCTCTCCTCCCACCTAGAAACCTTGCTCCTTTATTTCTCTTGCCCTCCTTCATTCCCTCTGAACTCTACCAAGCCTGTCCTTATTCTCCTTGTCCTGCTCCCACCCCACCTTCACCCCATCGCACCGTCCCCCCAACCGCCTGATGGTGTTCCAAGCAGGAGCCTTTGAGGGTTCAAGGCACAGAGAAGAAATAAGGGCTTGTGAGGTCAGTCAGGTTGGAAGGTCTTGTGCTTTTGGAATAAAAACATCCATGCCAGGCTTGTCCTGGTGCTGTTCCTCCCACCCAGAATATCCTGTCTTTTTGTCACCCTCTACCCCATTCAGCACCAGCTCCTCAAGAAAACCTCCAAGAGACTTCTTTTTCTCAGAGTCCTTGGTTTTTTTTTTTTTTAATTAATTAATTAATTAATTTTTGGTTGCGTTGGGTCTTTGTTCCTGCGTGCGCGGGCTTTCTCTAGTTGCTGTGAGTGGGGGCTACTCTTCATCATGGTGCACGGGCTTCTCATTGCAGTGGCTTCTCTTGTTGCGGAGCACGGGCTCTAGGTGCACGGGCTTCAGTAGTTGTGGCACGCGGGCTCAGTAGTTGTGGCTCGCGGGCTCTAGAGCACAGGCTCAGTAGCTGTGGTGCACAGGCTTAGTTGCTCCGCGGCCTGTGAGATCTTCCTGGACCAGGGCTCGAACCCGTGTCCCCTGCATTGGCAGGCGGATTCTTAACCACTGCGCCACCAGGGAAGTCCCTAAAGAACTTTTTAATGTATTTACTTCTTTTTTTTTTTTTTTTTTGGTCTGTGTTTTGGGTCTTCGTTTCTGTGCGAGGGCTTTCTCCCGTTGCAGCGAGCGGGGGCCCCTCTTCATCGCGGTGCGCGGGCCTCTCACTGTCGCGGCCTCTCGTTGTGGAGCACGGGCTCCAGATGCGCAGGCTCAGTAGTAGTTGTGGCTCACGGGCCTAGTTGCTCCGCGGTATGTGGGATCTTCCCAGACCAGGGCTTGAACCCGTGTCCCCTGCATTGGCAGGCAGACTCTCAACCGCTGCGCCACCAGGGAAGCCCAGAGTCCTTGTTTATGTTCAGGGGAATCTGGGACACAATTCAAATTGTGCTGGAGGAAATTTAAGTTGGGTTAATGTGTAAGTACTCTTTAGGTCAATTAATAGTGATTTATTGAAACAGGAGCCTGGGTAGGGCATGGTGCTGATGCAGGCAACAGGCTTTGCTCTGTATCTCCCTCTGGTGGTCAGTTAAGGAAGGTAATGGGCGATAATCATCCCTGAGGTTTGCTCCAATCTTGTGATTTGTGTGTCGTTGCTAGGAGATGGGGATCAGGCAAGGGAATCGACTTAGGGGAGGAAGCCCCAGCCACCTGTTCTCTAAGACCCTGACCCACAGAGTACACTGCAGACTCTGAAGACAGACACAGACATTGGGACGGGGCATTATTTACTTACCCATTTTCTTCTTCTTTCCCCACCCCCCCCATTTTCTTCTTTATTTTTTATTTTTTATTTTTTTACAGTTTTTTTCTTCTTTTGGGGGTGGGGTGGGGTTTCCTTCTGTTGTAGATTTTATTTTGTTTTATTTTTTGGCCACGCTGCATGGCATGTGTTATCCTAGTTCCCCGACCAGGGATCGAACCTGTGCCCCCTGCATTTGAAGTGCGGGCTCTTAACCACTGGACCGCCAGGGAAGTCCTTCTTTATTATTCTTAATTTTCTCCTCAGGAAGGGGCCAAAGAGAAAGGAGAGAGGGGTAGGCTACTGAAGTTCAGGAGGGTGGAAGACACTGATCCTGGCAAGAATGGGAAGAAGCTGACACCCTGGGAGTTATGAGGGCAGGAAGGAGCTTAAGGAACGTGCCTGTAGCAGACAGAGCCAATTTGTAGGGTGTGGGAAGCCTGGAGCACTTGGGGGAAGGGACCCCCTGCACAGACATACTCCCAGACCTTTGCTGAGTAAAAGGAGGTGGACTAGCTAGGGATGAAGACAGGCTGGAGTGGTGGAGAAGCAGGAAGAATGTTCCGTGAGGGCGTTGCGTTTTATATTTCTCATGGGGGACTTCCCGGCGGTCCAGTGGTTAAGATTCTGTGCTTCCACAGCAGGGGGAGCGGGTTCGATCCCTGGTCGGGGAACTAAGATCCCCAAGCGAGGCCAAAAAAAAAAAAAAATTATATCTCTCATGGGAGGTTGGAAGTTTTGGGGTGCAGATTGCCGATTGTGAGCTATACTTCCATAAATAAACTATACTTCTTTTCTGAATGGAGGAAAACCCCCAGACTCTTTTCTTATCCCCTAAAAAAATGTTCTTCCCAAATTCTCAAATCCGCTTTGGAGCCTAAGACATCTCCAAAATCCTGGCTGAGCAGACACTGGTCAGTGGCTTGTGATACTTACTCAAGTTGTGCTGGATCACTGAAGAAGTGCGACAAACTCAAGGTCAAACTACAAGGTGCCAGCCCTCGCTGCCCCCAGCCCTCTGCTGCCAGGCCCCCTACCCGTAGTCAGGCTGAAGATGCAGCTGCGCCAGGTGCTGCAGCTCCTGTCCACTCACAGCTGATGAAAGGGAAGCTTTCCTCCTCAGCTGTGACTGCTAGGCCCTCATGATGGGACAGAGGTCCCAGATCCTTGTTGAAGAGACTGGGTCCCAGATGGAGCCTTTGAAGCTCTGCTTCCAGGAGAACTTGGAGTCGAAGCTCCTCTCCACTTCACCAGCTCCCCCAGGCCTGTGCCAAGCCCCACTCTGTTTTCCCCAGTTCTGGTTGGGGAAAGCCAGGTGTTGTTGGCCACACCTGAAATATGGCGAGGATGGCATGGTGGGCACAGAATGGTGACAAGGCATTGGGATCCTGGGTATAATGGTGTCCATCCCCTTGTATGTCAAGGCTGCAGAGTCCGACCAGGGCTCGGTGACCTTCAGCTCCTCACCCTAAAAGCCCCTGAGCAGCTTGAAGTGGAGACAGAAGAGCACTGCATCCCCCTGGGAAAATTTGGTCCAAGATGGTCACCACCTGCACAGTAGAGAATAAACATCACAAGATGCTTTGCATTTGGGGAGCTACTAACTTCAGAGGTGGTCTGCAGTAAAGTTTTATTTTATTTTAAAATTATTTATTTATTTATTTATTTAGGCCATGCCAGGTCTTAGTTGCGGCACGTGGGATCTTTGTTGCTGCATGCGAGCTTCTTAGTTGCGGCGTGCATGTGGGATCTAGTTCCCCAATCAGGGATGGAACACAGGCGCCCTGCATTGGGAGCATGGAGTCTTACCCACTGGACCACCAGGGAAGTCCCTGCAGTAAAATTTTAAATTTCAGCCCCTGCCCCCATCCTTGACCCCTTCTGCCCATTAGTGCTAGAGCAGAGGAAAAATAGGCATGGGTTAAGAATTTGGAAACCTGAGCTCTGTAGAGAGCTCTGCCAAGAGCCTGCCGTGTGGCCCTGGAGAAGTACCTTCTGCTCTCTGGTCAGAGTGCTCATCAGTGAGAGAGGGGGTGGAGCTGGATGCGCTCCCACATCGTTTCTAGTGTTCAGTTTTACCCTAGTTGTCATCCCTGACCCCATCTTGCGACCCTCAGATCCTCATCAGCTCTGTCTGTTGGGGAAGGAACCCTTTTTCCATGGACATGGCTAGTAGCCGCTGTTGCTCCTTGCTCAGCTCTGCAGAGGGTAAAGGAGTGGAGACCACGTGAGGGACAGGGGCACACTCTCTTCCTCTGGTGGGCAGCGGATTGTAAGGCAGCTCTGGTAGTTGGGGTGTGTGTGTGTGTGTGTGTGTGTGTGTGTGTGTGTGTGTGTGTGTGTGTTGGGGGGGCAGCAGATTCAATCCCCTCCAGGAGAGGATAAGAGAAGATTCCTAAGAGGATACATTCCCCTTTCTTTTAGGAAAAATGGGTGGGTGGGTGGGGTAGGAGGGCTTGCACTTCTTGCCTTTTCCTCGGAGGTGACACCTGGGTTTGGACGCTGAGTCACTCTGCTTTGTAGCTTGGTACCACAGCTGGCTTGATGGGCATGCAACCTGTGTAGTTGCACTGGGTCCCATGCTTGGTTTAACGCTCTGCTGTTGTCATCTTGAATATTTCTTAACAAATTTTTAACAAGGAGCCCTGTATTTTTCATTTTGCAGCGGGACTTGTAAATTATGCTGCAGGTCCTTCTTGGTACAATTGGGCCCAGCCCAGTAGGCCCATCAGTCACATCAGAGACTGACCCTCATCACTCAGAACTTCCAGCACGTAGACGATGTATCCAGCCAGTATGGAACTGAGTTTGCTAGAAGTCTCCTGTAGTCATTCGAGGACTGAGTAACTGGGCCCGCCCCTCGGACTCCCAGAACCTCTGGCTTGTTAAGATCCAGGGCCCCATCCACCTGGCAGAGAGATGGGAAGTGATCAGCTAGATATTCCTGCAGTTAGTGAGACAGAGAGCTCGCCGAGGGAGGGGGAGCAGGTCTCCCCACTCAGAATGAGGATTCCCTCAGGGCGGGAGCCCAGTCTTTCCCTTAGCATAAAGAATCCTCCCTCGTGGACGTGCTGGCTGAGATCTCCCTGGAGTAGGCCAGTCACGCCCCATCCAACCTGCATCTGGCCCCTGCAACCCGTAGCCCCGCCCCAGGCTGCCCACTCCTGCCCCCAGCCATATTAAGCCCCTCCCCTCGCTCCCGTAGCCCCGCCTTCACCATCCGGCCCCGCCCCCACAGCAGACAGTCTAGCCATCACCAGTTTGGCCCCGCCCCCATCTCCCCCCCAGAGACCCCCGCCAGCCGTTTAAGCCCCGCCTCTCGCCCCCTCAGTCCTGCAGTTACCACTCCAGCGTGCTCCGGAACTCCCTCATCACCCCGCCCCCAGCCTCCCGCAATCCCGCCCACTCCGTCCAGGCCCCGCCCCCAGGCGCCCCAGCTCCGCCCCCGCCGTGTCCCACAGCTCCTGCAGCCTCCGCCCCTGGCCCAGCAGCGCCAGTCCTTCCCTCAGCCCGGCGGTCTGCTGTTCCGGGTCAGGCCCTTCAGCGCCAGCAGCTCCTCCTCCACCTAAGCCTGTAGCTCCCGAAACCTCGTGGGCTCCCGGGGGACCGGCTCAGGCCCAGACAGAGATATGAGTACAGGACAGTGGTGACTAGGACCCTACCTCGCCCCGTCTGCCTTCACATAACTTCACCCAGAGGGTCCCCCCACCCCCGGGCACAGAGGCCCCCTTCTGAGGCTTGGTGTCCTGTGTCTCCCTCAAGTACCCCTCCCCAGGGAGGATCAGGGCAGGGTCTGGTGTGGGGTGACGGGGGAGCTCAGCTCCTTACAGTATTTTTTGATGGACGTTGAGGATCCTGCAGAGGGGAAAGGGACACCACGGGTGACTGTGACCGAAGAAGGAGGACTGAGAGCCCTAAAGGAAGAGGCGTCCTCCTGACCGGTGGTGCAGCCCTGGGTGGGTTCAGCCTCATCCTGCCTAGAAGAGCCTGGTGGAGCCTGGGGCAGGGGCAGGATGCACTTAAAGGCCCAGGAAACCCATGGCTGGGATGCCCGTCATCACTGCATCCTGAGAGACCCCTCTGCATCCCACCCACCAGCACCCCAGGGTTTTGAGAAAGGGTTCTGGGCTTGAATTCCTCACTTGACCGGTTTCTTTCCTTTGCTGGAGAAGGGGGATCTTTGTGTCACTCTCACCTTCTGAGACTTTGTCCACCCTTCCCCAGCCCCCATCACATTATGGGATGTGGAAGGAAGAAGAGTCCTTCAGCTTCTCTCACCTTCAGAGGGGAACAGCTTCAGGTTCTGGTCCTTGAATGGGAGGATGTCTGTGAGGGCTCAGAAATGGGGCACTGGCTGTCACTGACTCCCTACTCCTTGCCTTTTCTGGCCAGCTCACCTCACCACACATACCCACATAGTGTGGTCTCCTAGAGGGGAGGAGTGGTGAGAGGTGTATGCTTTAGGGAGCTGCACAGAAAGGGTGGGAAGGGCCTGAGGTGGGGTCTGGGGTCATCAGTTGGTTTGCGGGGGCAGAGCCGAAAGAGGAATGGAAGACCCCCACCTCCCAGATTTCAGCCCTGAGACTGGGGCACCAACCCTGGGCTGTTTGCCTCCCCTCCTCTCCTTCACATTTAGCTGGCTTCCACCCAGGGCACTCCACTGCTCTACCCAGTGACTACTGCTTGGGGTAGGCTGATGGTGGTGTTGGGACTGAGAGAGCCCTGGGGAAAGACAGGTTGTCAAGGGGCAGGTGGTGGGGGGGGAAGATGGAAGAGAAATGAAGAGAGGGGAACTTGGCAGAGGGAGGTGAGAAGTCCAGAAGGGGCTGGAGCTGTGAGGGGAAAGCACCGGCTGGAGTCTCAAAGCCTGGGTTTTGCTCACGGATTCCCCACTGAGTAGCTGGTGAGCCACTGGACTTTTCCGAGGTAGTTTCCTAAACATGAGAGATGGGGATTGCAGTAGCAAGTAGCCTACCTATCTCATGTGAAATAATAGATGGAAAAGTCCTTAGAAAAGAGAAGAGCGGTATTATAAAAGATGAAGATGCCATTGTTAGGGGGAACTGGATGAGAGGCAGGTATGGACGGGAGAGAGGTACATTAGGATGCCCTAATGATAAGCAAGGATGCAGGGGAGATTCAAGGGCTGTGGGAGGGAAGGAGTGGGGGCAAGCGTGTGTATGGATGGGGTGGGGCATGGAAAGCATCTTGGAGGTTCCCAACTCTGAAGCCAGCAGCAGTGAGGAGGGGGATGGAATGGCCCCTCCAGTCCTGCTCCCCTCCTCCAGGGTGGCTTCCCTCAGCATCTCACAGCCTCGCTCACCAGGTACAGACAGGTTTTCCCCATGCTCCTGAAGCTTCCTAGCTTCTTGTGCTGCGGGGGTGGTGCTGGCTCGGAGTGGGTGGGGCTCTCTTCTGATCCATGTCCAGCTCCCTCAGTGGCACCCCTAGGTCTACCCTTCTCTCAGCCCATTCCCTTGGAAGGAAGCGTGTGTGTGTGTGTGTGTGTGTGTGTGTGTCTCAGAGGGACAGGGGACCTGTGGGTTCTAGTCTTGCTTCTTCCCTGACTCCCTGTGTGACCTTGGACAACTCACCATCCCTCTCTGGGCCCTTTTGTAAAGTGAAGATCCCTGCCAGCTCTGTTAGCCTGAACCACTCTGGGCGGGGGCATGCCCCTTGGTGCATGAAGGTGAGGTTGAATCCTCAACCTGCCTCCCCACCTCACTCGGCAGCTCACCCCTTCTTAGGTTTTCCAGATCATTCACAATGCGGAGGTTTTGGATGTCCGTGGAATTTTGACATTTGCTGCTGACTGTGACAGAGATATTCACCAGGAGCCCTACGACTGCAGTCTTGGTGATCTTGGAGTCTTCTCTTGGTTCTCCAGGACAGACACCATGCCCTTGTGCTTGTTCCCATACATCCTTTGAGAGAACCTTCCCTGATGGCTTGACTCTGCATGATAAATTGCCCCGACCCCTAAAATGAATGAAAATTGAGTGCTGACTTCAGACATTAGTTTTAGTGTGGGGACTTGAGGTTTTTTTTTTTTTTAAACATTCTAAAAGAGGAAGAGAATAATTGTCATAAGTGCAGAAATGAGTATTGTGACTGGGAGGAGATAAACTGGATTTTCCAGGGACCTGAGGCAGGTGTGTGGGTGTGGTGGTGATTGTGGGACATTAATCAGGGACAGAGAGACAAGAACAGAGAAGGACCATGATGTGCTGAATCAGGTGCTGGAGAGCCATCTTCACCCATCCAAAGGGCTGTCGTTTCCAGGGAGACTGGGCTACTCTGCACAGCGTCAGGGCAGATCTTGGTCCTGTGGAGGCAGGAACAAGGAGGCAGCCCTGGTAGAACAAGCATTTTTCCAATAGTCGTTCTGCATTATTTACTTCTGCCCTGATAGGAGGGAAACTTTCTCAAATGCATCACTGGCTCCCTGTCCCTGAAAGTGGACACTCCAAGATTTGACCTTTTTTGCAGGTAACTCAAAGTCAGTGAGATTAATATTATGCATTTTGCCAACATCCATAGGCCCCTTAGAGGCAGGGAGAATAATTTGTCCACACAGGGTCATTTAGAAGACACTACATGTAAATTGGTGCAGCCACTATGGAAAACAGTATGGAGTTCCTCAAAAAACTAAAAATAGAGTTGCCATATGATCCAGCAATCCCACTCCTGGGCATATACCTGAAGAAAACTGTAATTTGAAGAGATACATGAACCCCAGTGTTTATTGCAGCACTATTTACAATAGCCAAGACATGGAAACAACCTCAATGTCCATCAATAGATGAATGGATAAAGAAGATGTGGTACATATATACAGTGGAATACTACTCAGCCATAAAAAAGAATGAAATGAAATAATGCCATTTGCAGCAACATGGATGGACTTAGAGATTATCGTACTAAGTCAGAAAGAGAAAGACAAATATCATATGATATCACTTATATGTGGAATCTAAAATATGACACAGATTAACTTATCTCCAAAACAAAAACAGACTCACAGACATAGAGAACAGACTTGTGGTTGCCAAGGAGGAGGAGGGGTGGGGGAGAGATGGATCGGGAGTTTGGGATTAGCAGATGTAAACTATTATATATAAAATAGATAAACAACAAGGTCCTACTGTATAGCACAGGAAACTATATTCAATATCCTGTGATAAACCATAATGGCAAAGAATATGGAAAACAATGTAGGTACTTCCTTGGTGGTCCAGTGGCTAGGACTCCGTGCTCCCAATGCAGGGGGCCCGGCTTTGATCCCTGGTCAGAGAACTAGATCCTACATGCCGCAACTAAGAGTTTGCATGCCACAACTAAAGATCCTGCATGCTGCAACTAAAAAGATCCCGTGTGCCGCAACTAAGACCCGGCACAGCCAAATAAATAAATTAAATAAATAAATAAATATTAAAAAACAAAAAAGAATGTATATACATGTATAACTGAATCACTTTGCTGTACACCAGAAACTATCAAAACATTTTAAGTCAACTATACTTCAATAAAATAAATTTAAAAAAAGAAGACATTACAGGGCCCTACTGCGTTGCTTTTTGAGTTCTTAAAAATACTTTTAGTAATGTCTCTCCCTGCTGTCAGGCTGTTGATCCTCCCTGCTGTTATTCTATCTGTAGTGAACTTTTTTCCTACTTCAAATATACTGCTTCTAACCTGTTGTATCAAGGAAACCATAGTTCCAAAATTATTAGAACTCTATGTAAAATAAGATTTTAAAAAATAGGCAAAATAAATGGGTTCTGAGTGAGTGCTCCTGTGGACAAAGTACCTGCTTTATATGCCCCTTCTGGGCTTTAGATGCCCCTTCTGGGCTCACGTGGCCCCTGCGCACACCTCTGTCGCCCGGGCTGTCATCACTAACTGTCAGGTCTTCCAAGGATGGGCACCACAATTTCCTCATCTTTGAATCTGCAGCGCCTGGTATGTAGTAGTAACTCAATAAATGTTTGTTGAACGAGCCAGTGGACTTGTGGTGGCATCCGCTTTGGCAGCTCAGCTGTCTTGCTCTGTCTGCTTGCTTTTCTGCCTTCCTGGTTTGGGAAATCATGCCTTACAGGCAACCGAGGTTGCTGATAACAGGGCCCCAGAGAAACGAGGGGAAACTGTTTCTGGTTGGAACTCCCCATAGTCTAATGGGGGAGGTACTTGGAAGAAGCTGCCTGGGTTCTCCTGGTTTTGATACTGACACCCCTCATTCAGGGTTGCACTTGGAATGTCTGCACAGGAGCCCAGGACAAGAAGGGTGGGGCACTACTTCTTAACGGCCTCGCTCAGCTCCCTGGTACTTGCTTTGTTCTCTCTCCACTTCCTTTAGTAGATAACTAGGCTTTTAGGTGCTTCAGTCTCTGTGTCTGGGGGATGTCTTGGTCTCACCAGCATCAGAGCTCCCCAAAGAGAAAGGACCCTATTTCTTCCATTAGTCTGGGGGTTCCCTGAGAGATAGGGTCATAGCTCTCCTCCTCAGACTGGGGCTCCCTGAGGGCGGCATCTGCTTTCTCTGCTGCTCCAGAAGCTGGTGGTGGAAGGGCTGAGTGAGGGACTCTCCTCTCCTCCCACCCCCACCCACAGACCACCGGCTCCAGGGTGCTGCCCATGGATGGCAAGCCGGGATCTGCCTTCCTGGGTTCTTGCATCAGAGCTGGACCAGGCATGTGGCTGGGCTCTCTTGGTAGCTGGCAGCCTTTTTTTTTTTTTTTTTTGGCTGTGTAGGGTCTTCGTTGCTGCGCGTGGGCTTTCTCTAGTTGCAGCGAGCAGGGGCTACTCTTTGTGGTGCGCAGGCTTCTCATTGCAGTGGCTTCTCTCGTCACGGAGCACGGGCTCTAGGCGCACAGGCTTCAGTAGTTGTAGCACGCTGGCTCAGTAGTTGTGGCTCACAGGATCTAGAGCACAGGCTCAGTAGTTGTGGTGCACGGGCTTAGCTGCTCCGCGGCATGTGGGATCTTCCCGGACCAGGGCTCGAACCTGTGTCTCCTGCATTGGCAGGTGGATTCTTAACCACTGCACCACCAGGGAAGCAGCTTTGTTCCTGGCTCCAGCACATCCCGTTGGGAGAGGTTGGTCTTGACATAGCATGTCCCCCTTTCCTCTGTACCAGGCAGAAGGGCCAGAAGCAGGCAACAAAAACGAGGCCATCCAGCTGCCTTGCCAGGGCCCACGTGGCGTCTCGGAACACTGGTCCTATGATCACTGGTCTCCGGCAGAGATAAGGATGGGGCTGAAACCACTTATGCCACCCCTTCCTGTCTGCCCAGAGGACAAGCACAACCCGGAGGCCAGGGTGCTGATGGTAGGGCTTAGGGGTTCAGTAACTGTTGTCCTAGCAGGAGCTTCTCTGAGTCTGTGGCGGCCCCACTTTGTCCAGTCTCCTGTGATCGGCTGAGCCGAAGTTACTGCATTGGACACCCGCCTCGCACCAAGTTCTGACTCAGAGACCCCAACTGGCTCGGGTGAAGGGGTCTCTCCCTGGGGAGGAGAGCCAGTGAAGCACCTGCCTGCCACCTCCCCACCCTGCCCCCCCATCTTCTGCCCCACTTGGCCTCCCTCTCCTTTCCCTCCTGTCCTAGCTCCAGAGAGGGAAAGAAATTGGAGCCAGAGGGGAGCCATAATGATAACTGGTGGGACATTTATTATCCAGGGCTCCAGGACCCCTCCTGACCTGGGCTCCAAGCAAAGCTTCCCTCCCTGGATCCTTTCCCATCCTGAACTTACCTCTGATCGTTGGGGTTAGGGGTGACGGTAGGGGAACCCACTCTCTGCAGACCTTAAAGATGCTATCTCCACTGCTCAGGATGACAGGGAGTTGAATGAGCCTCCAGGAATGGGCATCAACGATAGGGACACGGGGCCCCACCCGACCCCCACCCTCCCACCCCCATGGGTCTCCACAGTCTATTTCCCAGAACCTAGGGAGATGAGTCCCAGCCTGATTCCAGAAGGGGGTGGGTGAGCAGAGTGGGACAGATTCTGAGAGTGGCAGGGGAGGGACTGATGGAGGGTTTGATAGGGATGGGGCCAGGATTCTAAGGCCCAGGCCAGGATGTGGCTGGGTGGACGGTCAAAGGTACAGCCTGAAACTTCCCACATCCAAGTTCTTTCCTCCATCCCTGAGCACCTCTGGAAATGAAGAGGGAGGCCCATGTCTCCTGAGAAAAGAAGATGGGGGGCTGTCCCACATTCTTCTGAGATGAGTAAGTTGAGGTTTCCTGGATGAGGTGAGGAAGCTCAGCGTTGGAGTGCTGGGAAGAGCCTCAGGGATCGCGAGAGGAGGGGGCAGGGCTGGAAAGGAGACAGGGAAGTCAGGATGGGTCAGAGGGACCAGGGGAGGTGACGGATTCCTCTTTGCCACTCCTTGAGTGGCCTCCTAGTCTGCCCCAGGCTCTGCCATAAGTGGGGTGGAACCCTGGTTCAGTGGTTCTTATCTTCAGTTTCTACTAGGGTTCCTGAGGGCTTTCCCTAAGTGGCTGTTTCCTCCATGGAAGCCACATGATGAATCACCCTCACGTGGGCAAGGGACAGGGAGTGTTGGCCCCTTTGGGTCCCTTGAAAAGCCTATTTGGTGATAACGATGTCTCATATGGCCCCCTCCTTCAGCCAACCTGGTCTCTGCCCTCCCCCTCTGCCCAGGAATTCTTTTACTAACTTCGGGCACATCCAGTTTCTCCCTACCCCCTGCCCAGACTCCCGCTGAGAGAAGGGACAGACTGTTAAGAGAGTACCGGCTCCCTCTTCCTTTACTTCCTGCGCACCCTGAGCAGGCTGGAGACTGACGCCTGGGCTTTGGCCTCCTTCCCTCCTCCCTTGTTGTCCTCCCTCCGTGTCCCCTCCCATGCCCCATCCTTCCATTCCATCATCATTAATGCATAGGCCCTGGCAGGCCTGGCAGACAGACTCTGGTGTCAGGAGCTGGGAGGTAGGATGGGAGAGAGGAGCTGGCATCCAGCCCAGCGGGGGCACCCGCACCAAAGGGGTGGTGGAGGTGGCGGAGAAGATCTCAACACCCTCCCACGCCTCACTGCGGGGCCACACGTGTTCAGCAAACTGAATGATAAGAAAGAGATCGGGGCATCAATAAAGGGGCTTTATTGAATTGTCCAGTGATGTTCTGGGGATGGGAAACCTCCCCACCTCCCTTCCAGCTCTCTAGTGACCCATCCCCAGCTCAGGCAGAGCAGAAACTTCTTCTCCCCCAAGGGAAAGGGTTCAGGAAGCCCTTCTTGGTAAAAATGAGAGAGCAAAGAGATAGGGAATCTCCAGAAAAGGAAGCAGGGAACCCTAAGCCAGGGGCTCACAATAGAAGGTACAGGGAGAGGAGCCTGGGGCCATGAGAGAGGCAAGAAGCACGGGGCAAGGGGCGGGGAGGGGAGCTTTTCGGCAGAGGCGGCGGGAGAAGAGAGGAGGAGCCCACGGGGTCCTTTCTGACCTCACTGCCAGCTTGGTCCCACCATCCCCTCGCCCCTCTATGCGCCCTCTTCTCCAGCCCCCAGGTATGTCTTGCCGCTGCCCAGACATTCCAAGTTGTTTTACATCTTCTTCGTCTTGGTCCACCATCTTTCAGCTGGGGGCCTCCCTCTTCTGCCCAAAGCCCCCCTCATTCTTGCAGAGTCAGTTCAAACATCCATACAGCGCAGCCTTTGAGATCACCTCTGCCACGCTCTCAAGCTGCCTGCTCCTACCTCCAAGTTGGCATACGTGACCATCTACCATCATTCTCTGTTCTGTGGTCCCCCCATCACTGTGGACTCAGAAGCTCTGGGTCTCTGAGTCTAGCACAATCCAGGCCCAGAGTCGGCACCAAAACTCCCAGGCACCAAAGATGGTGTTGGTGGGGTGAGAGACATCAGGTGTTTCGGGGAGACAGAGGAGGAAGGACGTGGAATTGGGGGATGGGAAGAGGCTGCAGAGGAGGCAGAGGGGGTCGGAGGAGAGGAGAGGGCATAGGAGCAGGGGTGTGGGGTGCAGGGCCGGAAGAGGAGCGCTGGTCATCAGACCACCGTGCTGAGGGTAGAGGAATCCTCAGAGTGCGCAGGCAGCGCGGGGGCCCGCTTGAGGGGACGGCGGGTCTCATCCCGGTTCTGCCACACGTACTGGGCCAGATAAGCCACCACCAGCACCAGCCAGCCCCCCATGGTGACCAGCAGGGCCACGTCGGTGCTGTGCCGGGCCCCGCCCCACCCCGTGCCACACAGCTCTTCCTCCCCGACCCGCGGCAGGAACTCCTGCCCCACGAGGTCTGATCGGGCTCCCGGGCCACAGACGATGCCCGTCCCAGTGCCCGGTGCCAGCCTCACCCGCCGGAGCACCTCCTGGAGGGCACAGTCGCAGCGCCACGGGTTGGCAGACAGGTTCACTTGGATCTGCAGCCCCACAAAGGCCTCCACGGGCACCGAGGCCAGCCGGTTGGCAGAGAGGTCGAGGTGGCGCAGCGTGCCCGCCAGGCCCTGGAAAGCGGCCCCTGAGAGGTGGGCAAGGACATTATGGGATAGATCCAGCTCCTCCAGGACAGGCAGGTGCTGGAAGGCCCCAGCCGGCACGGACGCCAGCCGGTTGGCATCCAGGTAGAGCTTGCGGGTGTCGTTAGGGATGCCGGTGGGCACAGCCCTCAGGCCTGCCCGGCTGCAGCGGAACGTCCGCTCCCCAGCTTCTTCTGCCACGTAGCAGCCCTGGGGAGCCAGCCGGGGGTTGGGCACCGTACCCCCTGTGCCTATCACCAGCAGAAGGGACAGGAGGTGACCAGCTGGTGGGAGCATGGCCACAGATTGGCATAGTCCTGGAGTGGAGCAGGATCTGGGGAAGAAAAAGCCCCATAAATGCAGAATGAGTCAAGAGAATTCCATTCCCACGGCCAGCATTCTCTTCCTGAAGTCTCCCTGTGGATTCCTTTTGGGCCGGGGCCTCTCCTTTGGGGGGGTCTCTCAGGCCTGGGTGGCTTTTTTGCTTCTTTGGGGTCCAAGACTCCTTATTGGGCCCTTTGGGTAGAGGGTCCCCTGGGCCTGAGACTCTTCTAGGGTCTCTTTGATTCTGGAAGGCTAATCTATGAAGTCTCTTGGTCCAAAGCCCTACTGGTCATTCTGGGTCTAGGGGCTTCTCAGTGTCTGCTTCTGCTCATGTATTGATTTCCTTCATTGGAATACAGGCTTTTCCAGCCGGCCTACCTGGATGGCTGCCAGGTGGGCCAGGTAGGCACCAGAGGGCCCGAGTAGCAACAGGGCTTTGCAGCATCCAGCTAGGCTAGGTGATTCAGGCCCCAGCTTCTGTACCCGTTCACCCTTTCTCCTGCAACGTCCGCCCCTCTGCCCATCCCGGCTTTGTCCTCTCCGCCCCACTCTTCCTCCCTGTCCTCTCCCTCCTCCTCCCAGCCTCTCACCCCTGTTGGTGGGAGAGCCTTCTCCTGTGCTGCCCTCTCCCCGGAAGTAGCCTCCCTGCTGCTCGGCTCTGGAGACCCGCTTCCTCCTCCAGAAGCCTTGCTCGCGCTCGCTTGTAGCTGCTGGAAGTTGGGGGCTGGGGCCCAAGAGTGTTGGGTTTCCTGGCATGTGACTCCAGGCCCCAGGTGTCAGATACCTGAGCCATGGCCTGGCCAGGCGATGCCAAGAGAGGGCAGATCCCGGACCCTGATGAACTCTGTCTTGGGAAGACTGGGCCCCAATTCCATTCCCTGCCTCAGGATCCCCTTCCAAGGCCTTGACATGCTATCCTCCATCCTTCCTCTCCCAGCCGGGGCTGAGACTCTGCCTCTTAGAACCTCTGCCCTCTGCCCAGAGCCTGGCTGAGCAGGAGGGTCCCTGCTTGGCAGGCCTGGGGGGCAGAACTGGGGTGGGCCCCCTCTCACATCCACTGTCTCCTGAACTCATCTCATCTCCCTTCAGCTCCATACCTCCCTTCTGTCTTCCTACCGTGCACTGTCTTCCATGGTGAACAAACTTTCCTCAGCCTTTTCCTTGGAAAACTTGTCTCTCTCTCTCCAGAGGACCTCATCTCCTGGCTCCTCGCAGGGTGCCCGACCTCCTTGCCTGGCAGGGGGCACTGCGTTAGTTCTCTGCACTGTTGGTAGATGGCCCCTCAAGGAGTTGGAAGGGGTTCTTCACGGTTTCTGAAGTCCAATACGGTCATCTACAAGTTTTCACGCTCATTTTCTGTTCTGGATTGGAGCTGACTCAGATTCTCTTAGTTTGCTGGGGCCTTGAGCTCCCAAGTTGGTACTGTTAACTCTCCTTCATGCCTGGGAGCCAAGGAGGGCTTGTACGACTTATTCCCCAGGGCCTCTTGATCCTTTCCATCATTTGCAGCCATGCCAGCCCATCACACCACCCTTTCTTAATGTAAGGGAAGGGAACAGAAGACCGGGTGTCACAGAGATTTGCACAAGGGAGACTGAGGTCATACGCTGTGGAGACCTTTCTGAGAAGGAAAACCTTGCTGGATTTTGTAGGAGACTATGGGTGACCAGGATCGGACAACAGAAGTGAGGGCCCAGTGCAAAATGAAAATGTGGGAATCCTTTGTTCAAAACTGTTAAGAAGGGCTTCCCTGGTGGCGCAGTGGTTGAGAATCTGCCTGCTAATGCAGGGGACACGGGTTCGAGCCCTGGTCTGGGAAGATCCCACATGCCACGGAGCAACTGGGCCCGTGAGCCACAATTACTGAGCCTGCGCGTCTGGAGCCTGTGCTCCGCAACACGAGAGGCCGCGATAGTGAGAGGCCCGCACACCGCGATGAAGAGTGGTCCCCGCTTGCCGCAACTAGAGAAAGCCCCCGTACAGAAACGAAGACCCAACACAGCCATAAATAAATTAATTAATTAATTAATATTAAAAAAAAAAACAAAAAAAAAAACTGTTAAGAATTTCAAGACAGCAACAACAGCACATCGTAAAACCAGGTGCAGGGCCCTTCGGAATGCAGGGCGTGAGGCACAGGTCGCAGGCCCCTGAAGCTGGCCCTGTAGGTGACCTTTGAACGAGCAGTTTCAGACGCGTGATGGAAGCCAGAATCAGAGGGTAGGATACTGGATGATGTTATCTCTGGGCATGTATTTACCACTGACTCATTCTGGTGACATCAACAGGGTCATTTCTCAGACTCCCATTTGTCCAAGGAATCAGATAAGACACAGTTTTTACACCTGGGCAGAAGTGAACATTTTGTCTGTGGTTGCTTGTTAGTTAGGCCAGGCACTCTGCCACTGAATACTTGGGAGTCCATTTCGGGATTGGGCCTGAATGCAGAAGAGGAAGCACATGGAAGCCTACCCCTCCCACTGCTCTCCCGTCACACTGGGCAGGGGCTTTAACTAAGGCACAAGAGGTGAGTTATCTCCTTCTCCGACTAGGCCAGCTACCAGGAAAGAGTGGGACTGGGGTGTCCAGCACAGCAGCTGCTGGAGAAGTGGGAAGTCTGCTCACCTAGGAGGGTCCAGCTGGCTCATGGATGTGGTCCACTGAGGGTGGTTAAGTGCAGTGCTCAGTAGAGAAGGGAGAACAGAGAGGAGGGAGGAACCACACTCAGGACGGTGCACAGTGCAGACTGGGGGTTGACAAGGTTGGAGCAGAAGTTCTTCCTTGCCATTCATTCATTCATTCATTCGTTCAGTGAGGGTTTCCTGTGAGCCCCATGTTATAAGTAGTACTGTGCTCAAGATTCAGCCCCTGTTCTGAGGGTCTCAGACGGCTGTGGTTAACCCAGTGGTTCACCCAGCCTGCACATTAGAATCACTTGGGGGAGCTTCTAGAATTAGTCATGCTTGGGTTTACCTGGACCAATTTAGTTAAAATCTCTGTGGATGGGGTCTAGGCGCTGGTGTATTTTTAAAAGCTCCCCAGGTATTTCTAATGTGCAGCCTGAGTTAAGAACTGCCGGTCTAGACAAGTACTGGCGGCGGAGATGCTAACAGCATCTGCCTGGCCCCCTCCATCATGTCCAAGGCTGAGGAGGCCAAGAAGCTGGCGGGCCGCGCAGCGGTGGAGAACCACGTGAGGAATAACCAAGTGCTGGGAACTGGGAGTGGTTCTACAGTTGTCCACGCTGTGCAGCGAATAGCTGAAAGAGTGAAACAAGAGAATCTGAACCCCGTCTGTATTCCCACTTCCTTCCAGGCCCGTCAGCTCATCCTGCAGTATGGCTGAACTCTCGGTGACCTGGACCGACACCCAGAGACTGACCTCACCATCGATGGTGCTGATGAGGTAGATGTTGATCTCAATCTCATCGAGGGCAGTAGAGGCTGCCTGACCCAGGAGAAAATTGTGGCTGGCAATGCCAGTTGCTTCATCGTGATCAGAGATTTCAGGAAAGAGTCAAAGAACCTCGGGGAATCAGTGGCACAAGGGGAACCCCCATCAAGGTCATCCCGATGGCCAATGTCCCAGTGAGCCGAGCTGTGACCCACAAGTTTGGGGGCGTGATTGAACTTCGAATGGCCATCAACAAGGCAGATCCCTTGGTGATGGATAACAGTGAGTCCCCTACATACGAATGAGTTCCGTTCGGAGAACTCATTCATATGTCCAATTTGTTCATAAGTCCAACAAAGTTAGCCTAGGTACCAATTAACACAATCGGCTATATAGTACTGTGCTGTAATAGGTTTATAATACTTTCATACAAATAATACATAAAAAACAAACACAAAAAATAAAGAAGACATTTTTAATCTTACAGTACAGTACCTTGAAAAGTACAGTAGTACAGTACAACAGCTGGCATACAGGGGTTGCATTGAGTGAACAGGCAAGAAGAGTTACTGACTGGAGGAGGGAGAGGAGGTGGGAGATGGTAGAGCTGAAGGATCGTCAGCAGTAGGAGACGGAGGGCAAGGTGAAATTTCACTCATGCCTGATGTCGATGGCACAGGTTCTGGTTCCTTGCTGGATTCAATTCTATCTACCCTCTTGAAAAAATGATCCAGTGATGCTGGGTAGTAGCTCTTTTTTTCTCATCATAGATGACATGGTAGCACTGGATTGCATCCTGAACGGCAGCTGCAACCTTCGTGAACCTTTCTACGTTCAGGTCCTGTGCTTCAAAAACTAACAGTGCCTCTTCAAATAAAGAAAATCCCCTTGCCATTTCTTGCATCCTGAATCTCTTCGGTTCTTTAGTTACTTCTTCCTCTTGTCTCTCTTTGTCCTTTCTCTGGGCCTCCAATTCCACCAGGTCTTCATTAGTAAGCTCCTCATGTTGCACAACAACAGTACTGTACAGTAAAGTACACAAAAGCACAACAACTTGCAGAGGATGCACGCATGTGACAATGTACGTACGCCAGACACATGAACTAACTTGCGTGATTGGACATGTGAACGCACGTTTGCGTCTTTGAAAGTTCGCAACTTGAAGGTTCGTATGTAGGGGACTTACTGTAATGGGAATTTTATCCTGGACTGGAAGTTTGACGGGGTCCACAAATGGAGTGAAGTGAACACAGCTATCAAAATGATCCCAGGTGTGGTGGACACGGGCCTGTTCATCAGCATGGCGGAGAGAGTCTACTCCGGGATGCAGGACGGCTCGGTGAACATGAGGGAGAAGCCTTTCTAAACTGGCCCTGCAGGAGCGGAATGTGTTCCCCTCACGTCCCCAGCCCACCGCCTAGGCGGACATGCCTCTCCAGGAGCCTTTGCCTTAATGTATCTGTGCCAGGTGGACACCTGGCAGGGTGGGGGGTTGAGGGTTAAATCCTGTCCTCTGAATTATTGTTATTAAATGTCTTTTTAAAAAGAGAAATACAAACATATATATTTTTGCTGTTAAAAATACTCAGTTTTTTTTATAAAGTAGAACTTGATTTCATGTTGTATATGAACCATATACCAAAAGAAAGGAGGACTGTCTTTTAAACTTTTAACTTGAGGCTGCTGGTTAAGCTTCTGAATGTTGGGTTTGCTGAGAGATGTAAATCAAACTTTTCTTTAAACTGGTGAAATGAAGGGCGCAGCCAGCAGTGATTCCCTGATGCCTTACTGGAAACATTGGGGTTCGTTTACTTTTCTGCCACACTGTTTTGTTTTCAGTTTTTGTTGCGATTACGCACAACATGTAGTTACATGTTTTAAGATGTGAATTACAAAAGTCTGGTGAGTGTAGTGGTGTGGCACGCGTGACGCAGAGTGTGTAAACTATCAAGGGAAAATGTGGGAGCTCTTTTGCTGAGTTGAGGGGGTTCGTTCAGACCCCTCTTGTTGGAAGCCATTGGCCAGAAATACTTGCCAGTGTTGCCAACCTACTGCTGTGAGCAACCTTTCAAAGACTGTGTTTTTGTTGTTAATATTTTTTTTGTTCCCTTATTACTCAGCCATAAAAAGGAACGAAGTTGGGTCATTTGTAGTGATGTGGATGAATCTAGAGTCTGTCATACAGAGTGCGGTAAGTCAGAAAGAGAAAAATATCATATATTAATGCATATATACGGATTCTAGAAAAATGGTACCGATGAACCTATTTGCAGGGCAGGAAAAGAGATGCAGATGAGACGAACTGAGACTAACTGAGAGAGTAGCATTGACATATATACACTACCATGTGTAAAACAGATAGCTAGTGGGAAGCTGCTGTATAGCACAGGGAGATCAGCTCGATGTTCTGTGATGACCTAGAGGGGTGGGATGGGAGGAGGGAGGTCCAAGAGGGAGGGGATATATATATATATATATATATATATATATATATAGCTGATTCACTTTGTTCTACAGCAGAAACTAACACAACATTGTAAAACAATTATACTCCAATAAAAAAATAAAATAAAATTTTTTTTCGTTCCTTTATTGTTAGTTGCATGGCATCAGAAGTTGTTACCTCTTTATGTCGTTTGAGGGCTGAAATAAAACAGGATGGTGCCATTTTGAAAGAAAAAAAAAAAAAAAAGAACTGCCAGTCTAGAGGGAGACATGGACGTGTGGACACATGTCTGCACAGTGCCTTTAATGTGATGTCTGCCAGAACCAGTGTGTGAAGCCCAGAGCTGTGAAGCCCAGAGAGAGGTTAAGTCACTGTGGCAGAATCTGCTGGTGTTGTCGGGGTGGGGGTGGGGGTGGGGGGGTGACATTTTTACCTCTACTCAATTAGGGCTTTTCAGGTGGGCCTGGGAATTAAAGAACCATAAAACAGATTAACAGTAGAAAAGCGTACACATTTATATGTCTTGGAGGGGGAGGGATAAATTGGGAATTTGGGATTAACGGATACACACTACTATATACAAAAAAGATAAGCAACAAGGTCCTACTGTAAAGAATACGTGTGTGTGTGTAACTGATTCACTTTGCTGTGCACCTGAAACATTGTAAATCAACTTGACTTCAATGGGACTTCCCTGGCGGTCCAGTGGTTAGGACTCCGCGTTTCCACTGCAGGGGGCCCGGGTTCCATCCCTGCAGGAACTAAGATCCTGCAAGGTGTGTGGCGCGGCCAAAAAAAAAAAAAAAAAATCAACTATACTTCAATGAAAAAAAATTTTTTTTTTTAATTTATATAAATGACACGGGAGCCCTCATAAGGAAATGAAGACCTAGGGAAGTGGTAAAACATTAATACTTTTATACTAGGTTGAATAAAGAGCAGTGATTGTAGTGAAGTGACTAAAATATACAGGGAGCTTAAAGGAAGGGAAAAACTATTTTAACAAGGCCTGTTTGTACAGAATTCTCTTGGCTTTGATTCTCCATTGAAGAATGTTTCTTTTCTCCCCATACAGGGAGGGCACCTTTCACATGGGGGTTTGGTCTCCTGTTTTCTGGAAGAAAAGGGGAGACTAGAATGCTCTTCTTGCATCTGCTCAAAATAATCCTTAAGCCCAAGTGGCATATTTTGAAGTGGTGTATTTTTTTTTATAAATTTATTTTATTTTTGGCTGCGTTGGGTCTTTGTTGCTGCGCGCAGGCTTCTCACTGCGGTGGCTTCTCTTGTTGCGGAGCACGGGCTCTAGGTGCGTAGGCTTCAGTAGTTGTAGCGCACGGGTTTAGTTGCTCAGCGGGGTGTGGGATCTTCCCCGACCAGGGCTCAAACCCGTGTCCCCTGCATTGGCAGCCAGCTTCTTAACCACTGCGCCTCCAGGGAAGCCTCTGGGGTGGTGTATTCTGCCACCCTTCAGTATCCATTCCTAAGCTCCTTCCTTGATAACACACACTGTTCTGGGAGTAGCAATGTGCTCCGTCCCTCATGACAGAGCTGATTGGTCCTCTCAGTTTGTCAGAAATCTCGTCCACTTTCCCAGTCACCTTGGCAGCTGGGCGTGGTCCACTGTGATCAATGACGTCTAAACAGAAGTCTGCTAAAGGGGTTTCTAGGACAGTCTTTGATTTGCTCATAAAAGAGGATGGTTTGGGCCCTCCCCTTCTCCGTACAGCTTTCTTCAGGCTTTGAACATGAAGGGTCAACTACAGTCTTTTGTGACCTTGAGGCAGCAAAGCCGAAAGGAAAGGTGAAGAGTATCACTGAGACATTGGCCTGGATATTGCTGAGCCGCTCAACCGACACAGGCAACCGCCTACCTCTGGACTCACTATGTGAGAAAAATAATCTCCTGCTTCATTCAGTGCTTCTCAACTTGGCTGCACATTCGAATATGGGAGGTTTTGAAAATTACGGATGCCTGGGTCCACCTCAGAGATTCTGATTACATTGATCTGGCATGTGTACAGTGATGGGACTTTTTAAAGATCCTTAAGAGATTCTGATGGCAACCTAGGGTCACAAAAATTCCTTGGCTTGGGTTTTCTGTTGCTTTTAACTGAGAGCATTCCTACCTGATACACTAACTTTTCCAAGATATTAAGGAAGGCTTTACCAAGGAGTAGCATTTGAGCTGGATCTTTAACGCTCAGTTCATCAGGTGAAGCAGCAGAGTATGTGCAGGGTCAAGGGAGCATGAGAAGGCTTGGCTTCTCCTAGACAGTAGAGCAGAAGGGGTGGTGTCAAAGGCTGCAGTTAAAGTGGAAAGGGACCAGATCCCTGTGGTCTTATACACCATGTAAGATTTAGGACTTGGTTCCATGGCTGATGGATTGAAGGTTATTTACTTATTTATTTATTTACTTTTGGCTGCATTGGGTCTTTGTTGCTGCGTGCAGGTTTCTCACTGCAGTGGCTTCTCCTGTTGTGGAGCATGGGCTCTGCGCCACGAGGGAAGCCCGATTGAAGGGTTTTTTAATTACCTTTGATATTTGGATCATGTTGCTGGCTGTGTGGGGGATGTATTGGTGGAAGAGAGACCAGTTACTGCAACAGTCCAGGTGGGAGGTGATGAGGGCCTGGTGGACCAGAGCATGGGACTGAAGGAGCTATGCCTGGAGGAGCCCAAGATCATCAGACATTTGTGCCACTGGGCATATCCCTTCCCAATTCCCTTGGGCCTTCGATTCCCTGGACCTCATGGCCTCTGAGATCCCTGCCAGCCTGATGTTCAATGTGTCTATGATGGTGGGGCAGGGAAGAGGCTGAGGCACGTTAGGGCCTGGCTCCCAAGTTCAGGGTCCCAGAAAGTAGGTCCTTCTGGCCCCGACCCTGGGCGGACTGAGTCACAACTCCTTCCTCCAAGGGGAGTAACTCCATGCCCCATCATGGGATCTACCATCCCAGATCCAGCATGGGTAGAGGGGGATCGAAAGGAAAGCAGGAGGGCTGGCTACTTTACCCATCATGTCAGCCAGGGACCCATCTAACGCCAGTCTCCTAGGCGGTGTGGGCTGGAGGGGCAGCAAAGGCCTCTGCCATGCCTGTTCCTTGCGGAAACTGACAAGGGTGTATACACCTCCTGCTCCCATCCTCCGATGTACTCTCTCATTTGTTCAACACACACCTCCTGGGCTCCTTAGGCATTGGGGATGCAGAGAGAAGTAGAACAGCCCCCAGACAACGGCGAAGATGGATGTGTGCACAAACACAGCCTCCTGATAGCCTAGGGGTGGGCTCTAGTTGAGGTGTTTGCAGGTGTCAGAGGATCCTAGAGGAGAAGCAGTGGATTCTGTTTGGACAGTTGGGGAAACCTTCACAGAGAAGGTGACAGGTGAGGGGTGGCCTTGCGGGACAAGTAGGAGTCTACCAGATGGACAAAGGCACTGTAGGCTGAGACAAGAGCAAGAAAGAGTAAGGTGTGTTCTGAGAATGGTGAGGGGCTTGGTGTGACTGTAGTTTGGGATGTATGGGTCTATTACCTCCCTCAGCTAATGTTTACTGAGGACCCAGTATATGCAGGAAATGCAAATATGAGTAAGAAATATGAAGCAAGCAGCCTCCAGGGGAAGCGGATGTGTAACAGATAACTCAAATACAGCACCCTCAGTGTAGGAGAGAAGTCTTTACAAGGCACCTGTGGAAACATGAGGGACACATGGACGGAGGAGTGTTTGTGTCCAGGATTGACTTTTGGGAGAAATGCCACTTCCTAGTTGTGTGACCCTCGGCAAAATATTTAAACTCACTGTACGGCAAGTTTCCTCATTTGTAAAGCGGAGATAATAAAAATACCTACTTTGCAGGGCCGTTTTAAAGATTAAGAGCGCTTATGTATGTAAAAGCCTTTGCCCAGTGCCTGGAACACAGCAAACGCTGATAATGTTGGCTGTGATTGCCACTGAAGGAGGAGCTGTGTTAGGAGGAGAAGGAGGAAGCTGATCTGGGACAGTGACCGCCCAGAATTTCTAAAGAGGTGGGGCCTGCTAGGGGTAGAAATGCGACTGGAAGCATGTGAGGGGAGCTTTTCTTGAAGCTTCTGGTTTTATATCCATTGCCCTTTTGATCTGTAATATTTACAGTTTTCTAAACTGTTTTTTTTTTTAAATTTAATTTAATTAATTAACTTATTTTTTGGCTGTGTTGGGTCTTCGTTTCTGTGCGAGGGCTTTCTCTAGCTGAGGCGAGCGGGGGCCCCTCTTCATTGCGGTGCGCGGGCCTCTCACTATCGCGGCCTCTCTTGTTGCGGAGCACAGGCTCCAGACGCGCAGGCTCAGTAGTTGTGGCTCACGGGCTTAGCTGCTCCGCGGCATGTGGGATCTTCCCAGACCAGGGCTCGAACCCCTGTGCCCTGCATTGGCAGGCAGATTCTCAACCACTGTGCCACCAGGGAAGCCCCCTTCTAAACTGTTTTTATTTCACGAGAGAAAATCTCAATTGTCTGTATCAGAGAATATGCAGATTGAGGAGTTCCTAAAGAACAGCCCGCTCTTGGTTCCCAGAGGGAGGTTCTGGTTCTCTGGCCTTGGCTCTGGCCCTGGAGGCCCTGGCAGGCATGGCTCTTTCCCTCTGCAGCACAAAATAGCTAACCACAGGGCCGGGCGAGGGGAGGAGAGCGGGGCGCCCACTGGCACCGCCGCCCGTCCCGGCACCTCCTCCTGCTTCTCATCAGCTTGGTGGCTGTCACTCAGTGCTCCGTCTGCTCAACATCACTGCCCCCTCCCTTCCGCTGCCACTACATGCCCAGGGTACCCCCACCCAAATGAAAACAACTGCCAATGAAATAAACAGCTCCTTGCTTCCTCGCGCTTGCTCTGGGTGTGACCTCAAAACCTCCCCTTCGGGAAGGAGGGAGGTGAGGTGGGGGGGGGAGCCGGAGGGTAGCAGGAATGAATTGGAGCGGAGTAGGAGGTGGTAAGAATGGAGGGGTGCCATTCATTCCCCCAGGGGTCAGAAGAAGGGGCTCTGTTTCTTGATGCCCCACCTCCTCACTTCCCACCACTACCATCACCCCAGGAATGTACTCCCAGCTTATTACCCTGCCCGTGTTTGCTATCTTGGCCCACACAGTGTATCTATGGCAAGCAGAGGCCACACCACCCTGCCAGATGGAAATACCCCAAGGCTGGGAACACGTCTACTTGAGCAGACTAAGGAGCTCCCAGAGGGCAGGGAGAGCCTGCAAAGGTGACTCACTCTGTTTTAAAAACACAAACAGTTTTCATAAAAAATTTAAAACGAATAATCTCACATTACACAAAGTTTGAAACTAGAGAATGAAAAAGATCACCCCCAACCCCTCCATCCTAACACAAGATCTGTTTTTATTTTATTGAATTTCCACAGCCTAGTAAAGTAGATGCTCAAATATCACTCAAATGTGGAACGGATTAACAAAAGTTGATACATATATAGAGTACTCACTATGTGCCAGGAATTGTTCTAAATGCTTCACACTTAATGACCCATTTAATCTTCACAACAACATGAGGTGGGTATCACCGTGATCATCAACATCCTTTATTTTTAGGAACTGCAGCACAGAGAGGTTCAGTGACTTGCCTAAGGTCACACAGCTGGTAACTACAGGAGATGGGAGTTGAACCCTGGCAGTCTGGAGCCAGGATCTTACCAGTGTTACTCTATTTTGTCTCATCATAATCGTTAATGTATATGCAGGTTTATAAAAACTTATTATGGACAATTTCAAACACAAAAGAGCAGAGAAAATAATATAAGGAATCTCATGTTCCCATCCCCCAGTTTCAATAATTATCACCTCATGGCCCAACTTGTTTCTTTTATTCCCTTCCTCCATCCGCAGCCCAGATTATTTTGAAGCAAATCCAGTCATCATATCATTTCATCCACACATATTTTAGTATTTATCTCCAAAAGATAAGGAGGTTATTTATTTATTTATTTTATTATTATTTTTTAATGTATTTATTTTATTTTTGACTGCATTGGGTCTTCGCTGCTCTGTGCAGGCTCTCTCCAGTCGCGGCGAGCGGGCGCCGCTCTTCGTTGTGGTGCAGCAGGCTTCTCATCGCGGTGGCTTCCCTTGTTGCGGAGCACGGGCTCTAAGCACAGGGGCTTCAGTAGTGTGGCACGCGGGCTCAGTAGTTGTGGCTCACGGACTCAGTAGTTGTGGCTCACGGGCTTACCTGCTCCGCGGCACGTGGGATCTTCCCAGACCAGGGCTCAAATCTGTGTCCCCTGCACTGGCAGGCGGACTCTTAACCACTGCGCCACCAGGGAAGTACGAGGTTTTTTTATCGAAAAAATTACCACAGCACCATATCATGCTTTAAAATGTATATTTCATTAAGATCATCAATTTGAATAGTTAGTATTCAAATTTCCTCAATAATTTAATAAAATATATATTTTTTTAAAAGTTGGTTTGCTTGAATGAGGACCCAGATAAGGCTTTTGGTTGACAGATTGCTTAATTTCTTTTAAGTGTAAGTCTCTCCCTTTCCTTTTTTTCTTCCAATTTATTTGTTAATGAGGGAATTGTGTTTGTTTTGTTGACTGCACCCCTGGAGAATGCTCAGGCTATTTTTTTTTTTTTTTTTTTTTTTTTTGGCCATGCTGTGGGGCAGGGCTTGTGGGATCTTAGTTCCCTGACCAGGGATTGAACCTGGGCCCATGGCAGTGAGAGCCCCAAGTCCTAAACGCTGGGCTGCCAGGGAACTCCCAGCTCATGCTATTTTGTGTCCTGATCTTTTCATCTAAATTAGCAAACATTTTCCTATACTGCTTATTATATGGCTTCCTACTATGCCACCCAATGGATATAGTACAATAATTTTTTTCTTGGGCATTTGGGTTGCTTTCAGTTTTCCATTGTTATAACTAATGCTGGAATAAAGATCTTCACACATAGTGCATGGTACGTACTTCCTTAGAATATGCTACCAGAAATGGAGTCATGGCTCTGAGGCCTGAACAATTGTTCAGCCTCTTGGCACAGATCACCAAGTGTCTGTCCAAGGGGTTATGCATCCCCAGCACCACACAAGAGTGCTGTCACTCATTCTAAGTATTTAGGCCTAGTCAAGGCTGAAGGATGTTTGGTGAAGACATGGTAATTATGAAGGCAGAGAGCTAGAGGAGAAAGATGATGACACAGACTCAGGCTAAATTAAGCAGAAAGCGAGCCACAATTTACCACAAACCTAGAGTGAGTCAGTACTCTGTTCATTCCCGTTGTGAAAAAAAAAAACCCCCAACAAAACAAACCCTTGATAACAGGAGCTATTAATAGGGCATGGCATGTCCAATAATCTTTCTGTTAAGACTATGCATTAGTCAGACCCTTATTTGAGACGTGGATCCAGTCTGGGTCACTGGACTTCACAGAGAGTGAGGAAACTGGCAAAGATCAGAGAGCTTGAGCAACTTCGGGGAAGACGGAAGAATCCCAGAGAAAAGTCGAAGGAGACAAGTAGGCTCACTTTGGGAAAAATAAGAGACATTTTTTTTTTTGCCTCAATACCGGGGAGGCTTCTAAGGAAAGGACAACACTCAGTTTTTGCTTATTTCTTCACAAGGCTGACTGTAAGGAAAGGGGCCTCTCCCAAGCAGCAGGAACTTCTGTAAGACACAGGTAAAAAATTTTCAGACTCTGGGGTGACTATTTAGGTCTTGGGCTGAGTGCTCTTGGGCTACTGGCCCTGGAAATATTCGAGAAGCTGCCTGTTCTCCTGAGATGAGTGGTTCAGATATCCACCTGCTTGGTGCCCACTAGGTGCCTCTGGGGGTCCCACTCCTGTTTTGTGACAGCTGTTCCCTGGCAGCCCCCTGGGGAGGGGTGGGTGAGGTCACAGAGGAGTGCGCCCCAGGTCCCCTGGGCCAGCATTCTCCTTTTTGTCTCCTCACCTTCAGTGTGTGTTTACAGCCAGATTGGCGTGTCATGACATCACCTGATCCTGCTATTCCAGCCCTGTTGTGCATAGAGTGGACTTAGAAGCTGGGTCGGGGGAGTGGAAACTCCTCAAACAAGGCACTCTTGGTGACATGGAGAGTGGGAGTGACCCAGGAGACCTCAAGAGCCATTTAGTTCAACCTCCTACAGCGATAGCTTCCTACCACGCAACAGTTGCTATACATACATTCTTTTGAATTCCCACAACCTCGGAGGTAGGTTTGCACAGGTATGGAATTGGAGATTAAGACAAGTTATTTGCCCAGGGTGACACTGCTGGTGAAGCAGTGCCTGCTAAGTCTACCTGACAGGAAAATCTGTGCCCTTGCCTTTACAGCATGGAGAGGTGAAAAGTGCAGATCTGAGAGCCTCCCACCCAAAGCCAAACAGCTGACCTGTGGCTGGGACTCAGGGTCTTGGCTATTCATCAGGTCGTCTTCCCAAGTCCTCTTCCAACTTCTAATGTGGGGAGGCCGAGGATATGACCTGGCCCAGGCCAGCCTGGGTCAGGTGTAACTGAGGAGCACACAGGCTGTGGACTGAGTTCTCTGCCCTCCAGACTCTCATCCTAACCAACGTTGTGAAAAACCCTCTTCCAGGAGGGTCCAGCACCGGCTGAGCCAGTCGGTTTCTGGAGGGCCAGGGCAGAGACAGCGAGGTGTAGATGAAAAACTCTGACTTGAGGTCAGAATTTCGGGGGAGGACCCAGCGGGGGGCTGTGGCAAGTTACTTAAAACTCCAAGTTTCCTCGCCAGCAAAACCGGGCAAGAGTAAACCCCACATGCAGCGCGCAGACGCCGAATCAGGCATTGCTATGCGCCAAAGCGATACCATCTGATCTTTGTTTCTCTTGCTATTGAAAGCTGCGTGCGGCCCCAGCGAGGCCTGGGCTGGAGCAGGGTTTTAAAAAAAAAAAAAAAAAAAAAAAAAAAACACTACAACTCCCAGGAGGCGGCGGGCGGGCCGGCGCTGGGCGGTGACGTAATGGGGGCCGGCGCGGGGCGCTGATTCGGCCGGAGCTGCCAGCGGGGTGGCTGCCGCCGCGGCTTATTACCGCTGCTGGAGCAGCAGCGGCCCTCGCCCCCGGGCAACTCTCCCGGGCCTAGAGCTGCGGCCCCGCACGGTGAGCTCGGACGGGCGGCCTCGAAGTGGCCAAACCGGGAGCCTCCTGGGGCTAGAGGCGGGACGGGAAAGGAGGTAGGGGCTGCTGGGGAGGCGCCCGTGGCTGGAGGGGACCGGGACAGGGTGAGCGGAGGTGGAGGGGGTGCATCAGCCGAGGCGGGGGGCGGGGGCGTGCATCAGTCGAAGGGATGCCCAAAGGGGAAAGTGCGGGCGGGAGGCCCGGGATGGGGCGTAGAGGAGGAGTGCTCGGTCTGGGGGTGGGGGGCGGGGAGAGGCTGGGCTTCGGGGATAAAGGTTTGTTCGCTTCCAGGGCTGGGTGAACGCGTGGGGGTGGGGGTGGGGCTCCGGACCGGGCCAGGCTCCGAGTGCGAGGTCCCAGGCTGGGGAACGGAACGGAGGCCCCCCACTTCGTCTTGAAGTCCCACTCAGAAAACCCCAACAATAGTGAGAACTCCGCCTCCTCGCTTCACCCTCTCCCCGTGCTAGTGTGGGTTCCCTCCTGTACTCGCCGTTTTTCCATTCCCACCGCTACCCCGAGTCCGGGAGGCAGAGCCGGAGCTGCGAGGTGAACGACTGTGGCCCTGCGGGTTGCGGGGTGGGCGGAATGAAAATGGCACTGTGGCGTGCTGCCAGGGACTCCCCGTTGGGGTCCAGGTTGTGGGCTCGGATGCTTTGTGCTCCTCAACCCAGAAGGCGAAAGATTTGCTGCCCTTACTTGGGGGAGAGATTAGGAAGCGCTCACCTGGCTGCTGGCACTGTGGCCTCGGCTTAGGTGTCTGACAGACCCGCTAGGCAGAGATATTTGTATACGGAGCCAGAGGGGAAGGGAGAGAAGGAGTAGGAAAGAGTTACCAGCAAGAAAGTAGTTAACAGAACAAAGCTGCTGCAGGCTCTGGTTTGAGGCAGGTTGTGAAACCACATCAGGGACTGACACAGGCAGCCACCTGCCAGCTGCCAGCTGTGGCAGCAGAACTTTTCAGGCTCCGCTGCTGTGCGCCTACTCTATCTCCAACAGCTTCTTCTCTCCATTTCTCCCCTTCTGGGCCAGGGGCAGTTGGTTATTTCACTAGCAGAGGTGATATGTACCCTTAGTCACACAAAAGTCTCAAGGGTGCTTCTTGCTGCCAGTCTTTTTCTTAGTTTATTGACCTCTTCTGTTTTTTTCTTTTTTGGGGGTGGGGCCTCTTTTGAGGGGGCGGGCTCCTGAGATGTTTTGCCCTCAGGGCACTTAGTGTTCAGGTTGCAGGAAGAAGCTTCCCAGGGCATCATTTAAGTCATAGGTCTGGGCCCCTCCTAGACTCATCAGGCTTCGTTGGATGCCCTGATACAGCCAGAAAGGAGTTTAGGATGATCTGGAACTCAGCAAGGCGCTTAGCACTCCCGGACAAAACACTAGGGAGGGCCAGAGGTCTAGCTACTCCTACACCCTTGTAGGTCTAGGTTAGGGAGAAGTGGGGAGGGGCAGCAGTTTCTGGTCGACTTGGGGAATTCTTTCCCTCTCCTTCGTCAGTAATGAAGTCCTTCAGAGCCCTCACTTCCTAGCCAGTCTCCCCGACCCGCCTGTCCACCAGGTGGAGGCTTTTGTGCAGTAGGTGTCCCAGGAGCTCTGTTAGGGCAACTGAAGCCCTAAGGCCCTGGGAAGGTAAACAACTGAGTCACTCTTGGTTTTCTAATTTCCTTGGGTTTCTCTTAGGCCCAGTGATCCAGCCTAATGGGTTGAGCTGGTGGGCCCCAGGAGCGTCACTACTTTTGGATGCACCCTGGGCCATCTCATGTATGTTTGTATGTTGGGAAAGTGTGTTGTGGGTCACATTTCCCCTGAGGTCTTTAAGCTTGGAGCCATCTGAAAGGAGGAAACTTGTTCCCATTATCCTGGAAGTAGGGAACTGATTCTTGAGAATCGGCTCCTATGCAGACTCTGTGATCCTAGCCAGAGATAGAGGGCAGCTGATTCTGAGGGGGTTTGTTGCAGCAGGGTGAGGGAGGTGACCTTCTGGGCACTTCCAGGATGCCCTCATCTGGGACCCCTTTCTGTATCCCCAGGAAAGATGGGGCTGTTGTCATGGTGATGACCTTAGGGTCTTTGTCAGGCAGGATCTTCCCTCAGCTAGGGAGGAGAGCCAGTACAAAGGTGTCATCTGTCCCCACCTCCTGCTGGTCACAGGGCCCTCAGGGATCTGGGGACAGCTGAGCTCTGGACACGGGGCTGCTCGTTCCCCTCCTTACCTGCATCCAGGAATGCAGCTGGGCTGCACTGTTTCATGGGCATCAAGGGCAGCCCTCCTGGTTCCTCCTGCTGCAGGGCTTCTGCCCTTAGAGCTGGGCAGGGGAAGGCATGGTGCTAACCTACACCTGGAAACAGGTGCTGGGAAAGGAGGCCCAGGTGAGGATGGGTGGGCAGAGAGAAAAGGGGGGGTGGGCAGGAGAGAGGCCACAGGTGTGGTTTTGTATCCCTGGGAGAGGTATGTTGATGTGGGCTCCAGCCACCCGTGGGAGCTGTAGATGTTGGCTATGTTCTCTATCCTTGCCTCTCCTCTGGTGGGGAAAAGGGCCCTGGTAGTTTGGCAGCAAAATGGGTGGCATCACGAGGGTTAGCCTGAGTGGCTGCCAAATGGATAAAACATCTGGATGGGTTGTTTTGTGTCACCAAGAAGGCAGCTTCCAGGTCTGGGCAAAGTTTGTCTCTAGTCTGTTTTCTCTTTTCTTCCCTTTCCCTCTCTTTCTACCCTGCCAGTCAGACCCAGGATTGGAGAATTAGGGGAGATGGGTAGAAGCAATGACCCCCAAATATTTTATCCACTACTGACTGTTCTCATCTCCTTTTATTCCTTCTAACGGGAGGGCAGGGGGCTCAGGGGTGGAGATGTCTTATGTCAGACCCTCAGCAAGACGGAGTCCAGCAGGGGTTATGCTGAGGGATTCTTAGGGCACAGGCCTCTTCTCCCCTCCCCTGGGCTTCGTGGGAAGAGGGCCCTCTGGGGGGTGAGATTGCGGGATGGGCAGTGGTTTCTTTACTCTGGGGCTCGATGCCTCTTGGTGACCTATCCACCCAGGCAGTCCCAGTGCCTGGAAGGGCACCGTCCTGATTGGACTGTGTGCGGAGCAGCCTGGTGTTTATCCCAACCCAGCAGTGAGAAGTGAATAGAGTTAAGTCTACATGGACTTTCTCTGGCCTCCTCGCTTGAGAATCAAAATGGTAGACCTGCTTGGAGCTCTTGGGGGAGAGCAGAGCCTCTTTCCCTGCAGGATGTGGCGGGTGTGAGCGGGCAGGGAAAGTGGCGTGGCCTGTCTCACCTGTGCTGCTTGTTTGCAGAACAGTGGCAGGAGAGGGGCAGCAGGATGAACGTGGGAACGGCACACAGCGAGGTGAACCCCAACACGCGGGTGATGAACAGCCGCGGCATCTGGCTGTCCTACGTGCTGGCCATCGGGCTTCTCCACGTCGTGCTGCTCAGCATCCCCTTCGTGAGCGTCCCCGTCGTCTGGACGCTCACCAACCTCATCCACAACATGGTGAGGGCCTGTTGCCGCCTCTGCCTTTGGCGGGGCTGGCGAGTGTGGGAGCCCGCCAGACGTGGGCCAGATGTCAGGGTGATGTCACCAGAGCCCAGACCCCACCCTCTTCTTTCTGCCCCACTCCTCTTTATTGGAATAAAATCTGCAGATATGTCCACACCTCTAGGATGGGGTGACTTGTGGACCTGGAAGATGGGCCATGGAGAGCTGAACTAAGGGCCCTAAAGAGTCCAGAGGACCCAGGTCCTAGCCTGGGGCAGAAATGCCTCTTTCCCGAGTTAGGATCTCAGAGCATCTTTCCCTCTTGCCCCTCTCTGCTCCCTCACTACCTGCTTGCTCCCTGGTATTCTTTTGGTGGGCAAGCAGGGGCCTCGTTCCTTCCCATCTGCTTGCCCCCTGCCAGCTGGCAGGCACAGGGAGCCTAGCCCTGGGCTGGAGGGGTGGCGTCTCCATGCTGGTTCTGTGGCTGACACCTCCCCCCGGGAGCTCTCCTCATGCCAGGGCTGCCCTCTCACCCAGTGGGTCCCCTTATTCTCTGGCCAGGCTCCCAGCTCCTCCCGCCTGACCTCCAGCCCGCATCCCCCTGCCCAGCAGAGGGGGCTCCAGATCACCAGGAGCCCACGTCTGTGACTGGGGCGGAGGAGCTGAGCTGGAGGGCCTTTGGCCTTTTGCGTCCTCTAACAAAGGCCCCTCCCTCCAGGGCATGTACATCTTCCTGCACACGGTGAAGGGGACCCCCTTTGAGACCCCGGACCAGGGCAAGGCGAGGCTGCTCACCCACTGGGAGCAAATGGACTATGGAGTCCAGTTCACGGCATCTCGGAAATTCCTGACCATCACACCCATCGTGCTGTGAGTGCCTTGGGGAGAGGGGGACGCCAGCAGGAAGGCCAAGGCCTGGGGGACCCTGGGGCCCTGCGAGGCTTAAACCCCTCGCCAGCTGTGGCTCTTGGCGTAGGAATGAGCAAAGGAAGGAAAGTTGGGGTGTCCCTGGGTCTTATGCTGGGCTCAGGTTGTGCCTCCCTGGTCCTGTCTTTCCTCGGTTGGGGCTTTCTTCCTGCCAGTGAGTTTGGCCCATGGGCCTGGGGTAGAGCAAGGGGACCGGGTCAGCAGGGGCTTCTTTAGCTGCGCGGATCTTGCCACCCTCCTTCTGTTCCGGGGGGGTCTTTCCCATAACTCCTCAGCTATCAGGAATCTGCCTCCCCCGACCAGGGAGTGAGGGAGAAAGGGGTCTTCCAAACAGAGTCTTATACCTGCCCCCACCTTCCCCGCCAGGTACTTCCTCACCAGCTTCTACACCAAGTACGACCAGATGCATTTCATCCTCAACACCGTGTCCCTGATGAGCGTGCTCATCCCCAAGCTGCCCCAGCTCCATGGAGTCCGGATTTTTGGAATCAATAAGTACTGAGGGTGCAGCCCCTTCCCCTGCCTGGGATGGCAGCGGAGGGGTAGAAGCCTGTGTTGTGATGTTGAAGACAGAAGGAGCCGCTGGGTACCGCCAGAGATGGGGGTTGCGCCTCTGGGCCCTAGTTTCCCCCTCACTTCCCGCAGTAGCAGACTTGAAGTAGTTTGGGGTGGGCCCCCCTGGGGCTCTGACCCCTTCTGATTTTGTTGATCTTTTCCTTTCGCCTCATGGGGCTGCTCCTGGAATGGGCTGGGCTCCTGGGCTGAACACAGACCTGTGAGGTTGTGACGAGGGGCCAGGGAAGCCCCCTGCTCGCTTGCTCCTCCCGGGCCTGCTAAAGCACTTTAACCCCTGTGAGCAGGGCAGAGGGAACGGTACAGCTTCTAGTTTGTTTCACTTTAATTCTTAAGTCTTTAGGATGACACTTAGTGTGTGCTTATATATACGAAAGCAGTTGTGTGACAGGGCCTCATCCCTCCGGGTAGGGAATTGTCTAATTCAAGTCAGACAGCTCCCGTGCAACCCCCCCGGGGTACTAGGTGCGGGTGGGGAGGATAAGGAGATGTGGGGGGTGGGGCTGGGTGTGCATGGCCTGGTCGCAGAGGTGGGGGGCCAGGGCTGCAGCCTCCTGGCCCTGGTGGAGGTGGGGAGGGGGCTGGGGGCAGGGGTGGGGAGGGTGAATTGAGACTGAAAAGGACGGGGCCGCATAGCAGCAGGGGTTCGTGTAAGACGCGGGGGGAGGAACAGACCCAACCTCATTCTTTGGGAAGTGGTCAGGGAAGGGGGCAGGCTTGGAGGGATCACTTACCCACAGCATGGTGGGGGTAATGGGAAGGGAGGCTGCCATGGGTTTGAAGCTCCTGGGTTGGCATGAGGGGGTGGAGATGGGTGGAAGGGGCCTGTGCGTCATGGTAAGCACAGGTCCAGTTTGACACCCGTGTCTGCAGTGGTGTGAGGGCCGCGGGGACATGGGACAGAAATGACGAATGGTGGGGCCCTTCCGCAGCCCTTCACCCGGTAACCTCCTCGTGCAGACTGCGCCGGGGCGGGGCCTCTCGTGTGGCATGCACCTATGGGGCCATCAGGCCACCTCCAAATGGGTTTGGTGGGCTGCAGAATCCCGCATGGTCCCTGTCAAGCGGGACAGCGGCAGGTGCAGGGAGTGACCTGCAGGGGCGGGGAGGAGCCTGCGCGTGGGCTGGAGGGGAGCCGCCTTCTCCCCTCCCCAGCCTGACTGGGGTCCGTGTTACTTCTGAGAAGGTGTGGGTGCCAGGGCGCTGAGGGAGCGGTGGCAGCGGCGGTGGCGGCGTCACTGGCCCTGTTTTCTGCGTCCTGGTCCCCCCAACCCCCGCCCCACGTATCATAAGGAACTTTGACCTCAAAATCTTTCTAAGCAAAGTGTGAATAGGATTTTTACTCCCTTTGTACAGTATTCTGAGAAACACAAATAAAGGACACGTGTGTTCCTATTTCCCCTGAGTTTGGCCTCTGCTTCCGGGAGGGGGCGGAGAGGGGGCAGCGTGGAGCATCAGTCCGACCCTCTGCCTGGATGGTGGGAGGGCCCCTGGGACCTCTGCTCTTCCTGCCGCCTCCAGCAGAGCAAGCTGGAGGGGCTGGCGGGGAACCGGCAGAGGCAGCAAGCCGGCCAGAGAGCAGCATTTTGCTCTGGGACTTCGCCTGGCTGGTCCTCAGACAGAACTTACACCTCTGGGCTTCAGCCAGGCTGGGCTGGCAGAGGGATAGCTTGTGACACGGCCAGGGAGGAGGTCAGTTCAGCAGTGGCTTCATATAGAAGCCAGAGTCCCAAGGGGTGCCCAGTCCTTTCCTCTGAATTCCTCCGCTGTTTCACTTCTCTTCCTTGCCCTGGAGGGCTGCATCTCCTCCTGGCCTTTGTGTCTTCAGGGGAATCTTCCTGCTTCCTTCTCCCCGCCGTAAGCATGAGTGGGAGGGGAAGAGGACTTACTGAGGCTCACACGGCCGGGAGAGGGAGGAGTCTTTACAGCGAGTTCAGTGCAGTGTCATCTGTGTATATCTATCTATCTCCCACCCGCTCCCTGGGTCCAGGAGGAGGGAAGGGTTGGTTTCTTACCTTTGGCCTGTCTGCCTCCACCCCAGCCATAATGTGGCTTATCTAAAAGCCTGAGAGGTGGGGCACTTAGCTTTCCAGTTGTTTTTTTGTTTTCAATTCCCGTATTATAATTTCCTGAGACACAGTGGCCAGGAACTGTGCAGAGATCTTACACAGAGGGGACTCTTACAACCTCCATTTTTGGTGAGTAGCTGAGGACAAAAAAAGAGGTGGGTGGCCCCTGAGATGGACCTGTGGGCCCTGGGCACAGCCTTTCCATATACCCAGATGAATTCCTAGGTGGGGAGTGAGTTGAGAGTTGGCCACCATGATGGGGGCAGGGGCAGAGACGGGAGCATGGGTGAGTAGGTGCCTGGGCTAGCCGGAAGGGACTTAGGGGAAGGTGGCCAGGAAGACTGAGGGGTGATCTGGCCTCAGGAGGGTGGCAAAGGAGCCTGAAGAAAGGGAAGGAGATGTCAAAAGGAAGGAGATGCAGAATGATTGATGGAAGGGGAAAGAGTAAGAAGGATTTGGAGGAAAGAGAGCCCGAAGGGTCCAACGTGGTGGGGGCACAAGAGCTGCTGCTGAATAGAAATGGGGGAGGAGCAGCTGTGTCAGGCTGGCCCGGTGGTGGGCCTGTGGAGGGTCCCGCAGGGCAGGCAAGATGGAGACAAAAGTAGACCAGGAGAGGGTGAAGGGGAGAGTGGGTGGAGGGAGATGCCCCAGGCGGGGTTTTGGGATTCATTTTATTTTACCAAGTATAAGGGGACCCTTCAGAAGTTGACCAGAAACTGAGGAGACAGGACTTGGGGGTGGGGGGCTGTCCAGAGCACCTAGCTCCAAGCCACTCTGAGTACCAAGGTAGAGTGCTACCTTTTCTCTTTTGTTTCCTTCTGTGGCCAGTTTATGACCATCTCACTGGGAAATGGTTGGTAGGGGCAACCATCCAACTGCCTTGCAGAACAGGAAAGGGGGGAGCGCCAGGAGTCAGAGCCAAGCGAGTCATCTGTTGGGGTTGGTAATGTGACGTCCGGCAGTCATGCCCCTCATCTCTTCCTGGGTCCTCTTCATCAGCACTGGTGAGGGTCTGGCTGGGGATGGTGGGCCTGCCTTCCCACCCATCAGGCCCCTCTGAGCAAGGGGCAACTCTGCTGTGGGAGATGCAGAAAACAGATCTAGCTTTCCTTCTGGGGCAATCACCACTCCAGCTTTCCTCCAGAAGGGTTCCACAAGGGGCAGAGGAGAATCCGGCATTTGTGATGGCCATCCCACCTTAGTGTGTAGTGACCACCACACCTTGTGGAAACAGGGAAGGCAAACCGTTCTGGGTGGCCTAGAACTTTTGGATCTTTCTTGACCCCAAGCTGCCAAAGGTAGAAGATTTAAAAACCTGAACCAATATTTCCCTCCCCCAAACTGCAATGGGCTTCCTTTTCCCAGTTGGTCCAGGCACCATGCTCGCGGTATTTGAGAAAATCACAAGAGCTGTGGTCCAACACATGGACGCTGGTGGGGATATGATTGCTGTCAGAGGCCTCATTGATGCTGACAGATTCCACTGCTTCTATCTGGTGAAGGAGAGGAGACGTTTCTTCGGATACCAATATGATAAGAGAGACCTCACCCTGTAGGACATCCTGGAGATGGACAAGGGTGAAGGGCTGTTTGATAAGCTGGCTCCTGGGCTCCAAGGTCAGTATGAGGTGGGTGAGAGACTTTGCCCACGCCTACGCTACCCCACTGTCAACACCCCATTGCTATCAACGAGGTCAGCCAGTCAAAAAAGAAACCGTGGTATTTGTATGTACACGTCCATACACCTTAATTTAAGAAATGTACGGGAGAGCTGCACGGGGAGAAGGGAATAGGGGAAATGGAAATTTATTTTTATTGGAAACTCTTCTTAAATAGTCGTCTTTCCTATTTTTTTCCTCTGTAAATAATTCGCTTTTAAATTAGCCGAGGTCTTCTCATGTGTTTATAATGTTTATCATTTAAATGGATAATTAAATGGAGGCAGTTTGCTTAGTGGTTAGGAAAGGACTCAGTCTTTAGAATTGGGGGCATCTGGCTTCGAAACCTGGCTCTGCCACACTTACCAGCTGGGTAACCTCTGGACAAGTGGTTTTATCTAAGTTTGTTTCCTCATCTGTCAACTCAAGAAGACTGTTGCAAGAATCAAAAGAGAGAAATTACGTAAATCATTTACCACAGTGCCTGCAAGAAGGAGCATCCAATAAAAGTTCGCCTCAATCATTCTACTGGTGGCGGTTATTATTATTATCCCTTTCTGTTCCTGGAGATCATGGCTGAATGGGAAGTTGCTGGTGAGCAGAACTCCCTTAAGGGCTCAAAGGCCTTAGTAGAGAAGTCTGTTCCATCCCCCTGCTTCCAAGCTCAGCGACTCCTGGGGTTTCTTGGGTTTCAGAAGCCCCAGGATAGGTGTTGATGAACCCTCACTTGGAGACTTATTGCAGCATCTTATTGCAGCATCTCCTCATGGTGAGGAGTTTTACAGCTCAGACATCTCTGCCAAAGCCCATTTGGGTCTCACCAAGAGATGGAAAAGAATTCTAACACCACTGTATAGTTTTAGAGCACCTGCCACGTGCCTGGTACTGCTGTTATGTGACCAAGAGCAGTGCCCAGAATACTCTGAGGTGGTGGGCTTTTCCACAAGTGGGGTTTAAGTGAGCCAGGGACTTTAGGAAATTTTCAGATTAGTATTTTTCAAAGACTCTGAGTCAATTCTCTGAAACGAGAATTGCCAAGAGTCAATTTACTAAAAGCTAATTCTCAACAACAACAAAAAAAATGACAAGTTCACTGGAAACAAGAAAACTTTAAAGCAAGACTAGGATGTTTTGCAGTGATCATATTACTCCCCAGGGGCAGGGGCAAGTTTAATTATGGAAAAAAAAATTTGACTAAGAAGTCAGTTAACTTCCTTTAAGGGAAAGTCTATCTGTTTGCATAAAAAATTTCAGACGGAGAGGTGAAACCAAACTAAAAAAATCCTTAAGAATGAGGTGAACTGGTAATTTAAATTGATTTTCAGTGACTTGGCCTGCTCCCTTTTCAAACAGATTATTATTTTTTTAACTATATGGTGTATATGGTGTACATAGTTTTTTTTTTTTTTAATTAACTAAAGTCCATACTTTATTCAGATTTCCTTAGTTTTTATCTAGTGTCCTTTTTCTGTTCCAGGATCCCATCTAGGACATCATGTTACATGTAGTTGTCACGTCTCCTTTGGCTCCTCTTTGACTTTCCTTGTTTTTGATGGCCTTGACAGATTTGAGGAGTACTGGTCAGGCGTATTGTAGGACACCCCTCGGACTGGAATTTGTCTGATTTTTTTTCTTATGGATAGACCTAGGTACTGGGTTTGGGGGAGGAAGACTGCAGAGGTAAAGTGCTGTTCCCATCACATCATATCAAGGTTATGTACTATCAACATGACTTATCACTGTTGATGTTGACCTTGGTCAGCTGGCTGAGGTAGTGCCTGTCGGGTTTCTCCACTGTCAAGGTACTCTTTCCCCCTGCCCCTCCGCCATACTGTTTTATTGATTGGTTGATTGATTGCTGCACCGCGCGGCTTGCAGGATCTTAGTTCCCTGACCAGGGATTGAACCCATGCCCCCTGCAGTGGAAGCCCAGAGTCCTAACAACTGGACCGCCAGGGAATTCCCCCGTACTGTATTCTTTGTGTGCATAAGGTTTGATTTTTCTTTCTCTCTGATAAAGTACACACAAACTTTTACGTTACTCAAGAAACAATTGGGCCCTGAGACATTAGCATCACACACACAGGACTGATTTCAGGCACTATTTCTAGGTCTGTCATATTTCCACCAGTTTCAGAATGCATTTCTTCTCTGTAAATCCGGCCCTGTCCCCAAAATCCAGCAGTAGAAGCTCTCCCTGCTCTGTAGGCTCAGAACTGGGAGGTCTGAGAGACGGGCTCTCAGCCTGGCAGCATCTCCACATATGCTCCACTAACTCCAGGGCAGCAACTGACTTGGAGTCCACGCCCTTATGCAAGGCCTTATGCAAGGCTGGGCAGAGTCCACTTGGGTGGGCAACTTTCCAGACTTGCCTCACTTTGCACCTGCACAGTTCACACAAACACAGAGACTGAACTCTGCTTAACTTTTATTTCCCCAAGGTCAGGGGCTCCTAATTCTTTCACTTTACTTTTCCCTGTCTCATTTCAGCCTCTCAAATAGTTATATAGGACTAGCTCACATTTACTGAACATTTAGTATGTGTGCCAGGCACTTCGTTAAGTGCTTAACTGCATTAGTTTATTTAATTTCTTCAAGCACGGGAAGTAGGTACTATTACTATTTCTCCTTCTATAGAGACTTCCCTGGTGGTCCGGTGGTTAAGACAATGAGCTTCCATTGCAGGGGGCACGGGTTTGATCCCTGGTCAGGGAACTAAGGTCCCACATGCTGCAGGCCGTGGCCAAAAAAAAAAATTCTCCTTCTATAGATGAGGAAACAGATTCAGAGGTGATGGGACTTATCCAAGGTCATTTAGTAAGAAGGTGGCAGAGTGGGCTCCAGGCATGATGTCTTCTGGTGAGAACAGCATTGGCTGGAGAGCCACAGCTGGAAGAATTCCTCAGAAGGAAAGGGGATCGTGGAGGGGAGCCCAGGACGGGGTGCACCAGGGAGGATTTTCTAGAGAGAGATCTTTTTGGGTCAGCCTCAATGTGACGTTTACCTTTCTCTTTCCAGGTCAAGAGGTTAAGTCCCAAGTTATGGACAGCGCAGACTTGAAGGGAAGTTTGACAGTGAAATTACCCAAAGAAAAAACACTTGAAGTGGGAATAACATTCTCCAGGTTCCCGGAGCAGGGCATCGAGTTATCAAAGACCTGGATACTCCAGAAATTCCTGGATTCTCTTAAGAACAAGTGAGGCTGGATGCGGGCAGCAAGGGGGAGGGAGAGAGGGAGAAGCCCATTTTGGGCACCAAGGGCGTCTGAGGTGGGGGGCCCCTGGCTGGTGCAGCCTCCCACTCCCTACTCCCAGCTCTCCCCATCCCACTGCTTCACTCAAGCATGCCCTCCTCTTCTCCACACCCAGGAAGCCTTCTCATTCTTCCAGGATCAGCCTCCAGGAGCCCTTCTTCTGAGGTCCTCAATTGAACAACTTGTGACAAAGGACTGACTTTACTAACTTCTCTGTTTATCCCCAGCACATGGTAAGTACTTGGTAAGAGAGCTGAAGTGAAGCCCAATGAAATCAAAGCACCCCCGTTGAACATTTCCTGCACAGGAAGTGCCACCGGCCCACCCCACCAGGGTGGCACCAATCAAGTGCCACAGAAGTTCTGATAGCTGAGGGCACGGTCCTTCCAAGGGACTTAGAGGGATATCACCAGCCTTCCTCCTCAGCAGTCACGTTGTGGTTGGTATTGGTGTCTTCTTCCCTAGCTGCAATTGTTGGAAAGTGTGGATGCGTTGGGGGAAGGGGCCCCACCGCTCTCCTGGGCTAGCCCTCCCTGAGCAGGGTGGATGCCTTTTGTTTTTCCTTTTTAATTAAAAACTGAAAGCCTTACAGTGAAATTGTACTGGTCCTTTGAACTACCCCTACCCACCACGGTATTGCTGGGGAGGGGGCTTTTGCAGTTTTTCTGAGGGAACTCAATTTTTCTAACATGCCTGTTGTTTCTAGAGTGAAGCTATGTGGAATGTGTAAATAGAGTTGTGTTGGGGAGGGTAGGTAGGGGAAGATCTGCTCAGGCAAGGATGTAGGACTTTCTTGGGGGTCTATTGGTTGCGAATACCAGAAGTTCCATCAGGTAGGGAGGGAGGTAGATTTATACATATATTTATATTTGGCTGCTCAGGGTCTTAGTTGCGGCATGCGCACAATTAGTTGCGGCATGCATGCGGGATCTAGTTCCCTGACCAGGGATTGAACCCGGGCCCCCTGCATTGGGAGCGTGGAGTCTTAACTGCTGGACCACCAGGGAAGTCCCCCATCAGGCTGTTTTAAGTCACCAAATGAATTTCTTTATGGAATCAGAGATGCCTCATGGACCCCCAAGGGTGGACAATTCAACCAGGCCCCAGAGACCAGTGCAGGGAGTCGGAGCCCCTTCTCAGAGAAGGGAGTGTTGTGGACTGGGCAGATACCTATCTCAGTGCCATGGGAAGGGCACAAGCTTTGGACTCATACAGACTGGGGTTTGTATCCCAGTTATACATTTATTAGCTGTGTGAACCTGGACCATTCACGACCTGTCTCTAAGCCTCAATTTCGTCATGTGAAAAACGGATGCAATCCTGCCTACATCATAGCGGGGCGGTGAGGGTTAAATGAAATGACGCGTGAAGTATCTCACAGTGCTGGTACACTGTAATCTTCCAGAAATGCTAGCGGGTTCCCTTCCCACTTTGCACCCCGTTCCCGCCCACAGTGGGTAAAGTGAACTGGGACGGGGGTGCTGTGGTCTTCTGGCCTCAGAGGCACTTCTTAGTCTCAAATAGAAACGAGCTGCTGGAGAGGGAGAAATGTCCCTGGGAGGTGGGGCCCCTCTCATTCCCGCTTTACTCCCTCCAGAAAGCTGAAGAGGAAACTGCCCCCTACGTTCCAATCAATCCAGGCGATGAGAGAAGACCTTTATCTAGTGACGGAAACTCTGAAGACCACAAAGACTGTAATCCTGAAAAGTGAAAAGCAATATATTTTGGGGGACCCGATGAAATGTTTTGGTCTCCAATATGAACACAAGGTTAGGATCCTGGGAGGTGGGGACTGTGGGAGAGCCAGCCTGGCTCACCCACTGCAGGTCAGGGGCTGCCAGCCCAGCCGCCGTGCTCTTCAGCTCTTCCTTTAGACCTCTCTGAGCAGTCTTGCCTGCTCCTTGGCCTTCTTACGACTTCTCTTCTTGCCCCAAGAAAGTCTGTGTGGCATCACTCAGTCTCTCCCCTGTTACTCTCTAGTGGTGCTCTGTCTTCATTTGCTTCATAGCGCTTCCCACGGTTCACAGTTACACGGGTGTTTTTTGCTTGTTCATTGTCTTCCTCCCTTTCCAGGAGGCAGGAGGGCAGAAGCCACGATGCCTGGAACAAAACAGGCATGTTTTGTCCTCCATAAAATTTTTTTTTTGGCCACGCCACGTGGCTTGCAGGATCTTAGTTCTCTGACCAGGGATCGAGCCCGGGCCCCTGGCAGTAAAAGCACCAGGTCCTAACCACTGGATAGCCAGGGAATTCCCCATAAATATTTGTTGAATGAAGTGGAAACAACATGAGTTTTGGGGTCAGATGCGGGTTCACATTTCAGCTCTACTGCTGTGAAACGGGCTCATCTGCTGACCCTCTCAGAGCCTCGGTTCTCTCATCTGTAAAATGAGGATAAAAATGTCTACCTCCCAGGATTGTTTGGGAGATCAGGCAAGATAACTATGTCAAGCACCTAGGGATCAATCAACCTGAGCTCCTTTTTCCTAGCACCAAACGGAAGTGACCATCACCCCTGAGAAGGTCCTGGGCTATCGAGTAAAGCAGCTCATCTTCCCCAACGCAGAGAGTACGGGTACGCAAGGCCTGGTGGGGCGGGGTGGATGGGGGAGCCTGAACACATGAGTAGGGTGGTGGTCGATTCAGCTGGGGTCTGTGTCAGCCTGGAGGGGCCCTGGTGAGCTGGAAGGTGGGGGGAAGTTCCAGGGGATGAGAAGAAGGGTGATGAAGGGTCCTTGCTCAGACACCACTGACCCAGGATTTGCCCCAGCATGACACTAATTCTTCCCTAGAAGTGTTAACTCCCATCTCTCTCCCAGTATTTTTTTTTCTGTTGGAGGGCAGGGTGGGAAGGTTGGGGAGAAAGAGGACCTTACAGAGAGAGAACTGAGCTTTCTTTTTAAAAATATTTTTTTTATTTTTTAATTTAATTTTTTAAATTATTTATTTATTTATTTATTTATTTTTGGCTGCATTGGGTCTTCATTGCTGCACGCGGGCCCTCTCTAGTTACTGAGAGCAGGGGCTGCTCTTCGTTGCGGTGCGCGAGCTTCTTATTACAGAGCACGGGCTCTAGGCGTGGGGGCCCCAGTAGTTGTGGCTCGTGGGCTCTAGAGCGCAGGCTCAGTAGTTGTGGCTCGCAGGGTCTAGAGCGCAGGCTCAGTAGTTGTGGCGCACAGGCCCAGTTGCTCCGCGGCAGGTGGGATCCTCCCGGACCAGTGTTCGAACCCGTGTCCCCTGCATTGGCAGGCGGATTCTTAACCACTGTGCCACCGGGGAAGTCCCAGAAGGGAGCTTTCTGATAACTGGTCTTTCTCTCTTTCTCTTTTTACAAACTGGTTTAGGTATTAGGTTTTCTTGGGCAAAAAAGAAAAATCCCTTCCAGAAGGTGAGTGAGCTTCTGGGCCTCCTGTTCATCATTCCAGAATGGGCAAGGATACCATTTTTAAAAAGAGGATAACAAATGGCCTGGGATTATAGAGTTCTTAGTGCTAAGAATGTAATAGGATGCACCCAGGTGGGAACTGTGGTAAGGGCAGGAGAAAAATCTGCCTGTTGGAGAAGTAGGTTGGATTGCATGTTGACCTAGCGTTTCCAGGCTCCGCCAACTTTGACTTGCTCTGTGCAGGTCAGTGTGCTGGATCCTGGGCTCACAGCCCTTACTGAAGGGTTGCTGGCCTAGGAAGCACACTTGAATTGCCTGGCCCGTTCTCACACAATAGCACCAGCACTGAAAGGAGCACTGCACTAGGAGTCAGACGGTCTCAGGGCCTCGTCCTGGCTCTGCCACTCGCTAGCTCCACAGCCTCCTGAGCCATGGTTATGCTGACGTTAAAATGAACGAGGATTAGACCAGGAGATCCCTATGTTTCTTAATGTGGCTTCCTCTGGAATTTCAGAGTCTTTCCCTGAATCCAATAAGGGTTGTACTGCCTAAAAGGCCTTGTGAAGGAGTAGAGAGAAGTCTAGATGGAGTAGAAAATTCAAGAAAAATTTCTGGAAGTTGTAAAAGTTGCAGGTTCAGTCCTGGCAAGGTCTTGCTAGCTCAAAACAGACTAAAGTACCATAACAGAGGAGTCAGGGGATAGATTCCAGTTCCTGCCCTGATCCAAATTTGCTGAGCGGCCCTCTCTGGGCTTCCATTTCTCCTTCAATCATCTAGGCATAATCCTATGCCTGCCTGTCTCTGAGGGTGTAGGAAGGGGTCTGTGAATATAGTGCTTTGTCATTTACACACAATGATAAGGATGCAGGCTCCCTGGCATGGGCAGTGAGGGCTCAGAGTCCAGAACTGAAAACTTCCACCACTGGGACAAGAAGGTCCACAGGTGGGTGGAGGTGACCTGAAGACTCTCTGAGATTATTCTTCCTCTCTGCAGAGAAAGATGGCGGTTCATCTTGGTTAGGTAAGGATGGAAGCCAGCTGTGTTCAGGGTAGCTGCACTCCTCACTCTTGAGCCCTCTGGCCTCAAGAAGTGCAGCTCAGGTGGGGCAGCTGAGTGTGTGTGAGTGTGTGTGTATATGTGTGTGTGGCAGTGGAGCTCGTTGGGAGGACAAGGGTAGGGCAGTGCCCAAAGCAGGTTTCAACTTCAGTCTGGAGATTGCATCTGTCTCCTCTAAACACAGTGATTCTCATTGGTTGTAGACATCACCTGGGGGGAACTTTAAAAGTAGTGATACCTGAGTCCCACCTCTAGAAATTCTGACTTAAGTGATCTGGGGGTGTGGCCTGGCCTGGGCATCGGGTCTGGGCACTCCCCAGGGGATTCTCATGCACAGTCAAGGCTGAGAACCACTGCTCTAACTTCCTCTAAATCCTCACTACTCCTGCTGGGGCCCAAAGCTTGTACTCTGAATGGAAAGGATGACATAAGCTTTGATTTCCTGCAGATGGAGAAGAATTGGGGGTTGGTACAAGACTGAGGGTGAGTTGGGGAGGTGGAAGTGGGGTCGGCGGGAGGCAATGCTGGTGGGTGTCTGGGAAGAAGGATGATTCATTTTAACAGGAAAAGACTAGAAGAAGGGAAGATACAGAGAGGTGGTCTCCAGAAGAAAGATAGATAAAGAATGGGGTCTGGGGGGCCTTGGTAATGGAGCTTGCTAGGCTGGGTGGGTGGGGTTCTTAATTTCTGCCTCTACTGGGAAGTCCTTGAGTTTGGAGGATTTCCCAAGCGTGAAGGAGAGGGTGCAGGACATGGTATAAGTCCTCCAGGATCCGACTGAGGAGGGGCGAAAAGAGGTGCTAAGCTGCTTCACCAAGTGCCTCAGCAAGGATGAAGAGCTGCAGGGTCTAGAGCGAAGAGCAAGAGGCCCAAGGAAGAACTGGGGCAGGGAGAGGGAGGAGCCAGTGGGGAGACAACCTGCTATAATGGGACCGGGCTTATCTCCCCCATCTCCTGGTCCTAGGTGTCTGAGGTCCGGCGCTCTGGGGAGTTACAGATGGAAGACCCAGCAGGTTCTGTCATATGCAGCCTTTTTTAAAAAACTATTTATTTATTTATTTATTTATTTTTGGCTGTGTTGGGTCTTCGTTTCTGTGCGAGGGCTTTCTCTAGTTGCGGCGAGCGGGGGCCACTCTTCATCGCGGTGCGCGGGCCTCTCACTATCGCGGCCTCTCTTGTTGCGGAGCACAGGCTCCAGTCGCGCAGGCTCAGTAATTGTGGCTCACGGGCCTAGTTGCTCCGCGGCATGTGGGATCTTCCCAGACCAGGGCTTGAACCCGTGTCCCCTGCACTGGCAGGCAGATTCTCGATCACTGCGCCACCAGGGAAGCCCCATATGCAGCCTTTTTAACGCCGCTCAGATCTTTTTGTTTTTAAAACAATGAATTTTATTTTTTTTATACAGCGGTTTCTTATTGGTTATCTACTTTATACATATTAGTGTATACATGTCAATCCCGATCTCCCAATTCATCCCCCCACCCCCCCCACCCCCGCTTTCCCCTCTTGGTGTCCATATGTTTGTTCTCGTCTGGGTCTCGATTTCTGCCTTGCAAACAGGTTTGTCTGTACCATTTTTCTAGATTCCACATTTATGCGTTAATATACGATACTTGTTTTTCTCTTTCTTACTTACTTCACTCTGTATGACAGTCTCTAGGTCCATCCACGTCTCTACAAATGACCCAATTTCGTTCCTTTTTATGGCTGAGTAATATTCCATTGCATATACCCTGCTGGCGTCTTGATAGAGGAGCACACAGAAGCCATTTCGGATTTCCTGGATGACTTGATGGGTGAGGAGGGGTTTGGATGTAAGCTGGTGTGGAGGAAATGCTGAGCAGAGGGGCCTGTGGGGAGTCAAATCTTGGGAGGAAGGGAGTATACACTGCCTTTTACATTTTGTGAGGCATAGAACTTCACACTTCAGACACTAGCCATCTTTCCCAGGCCAGGGATTGAGGGAGGGCCTCCTCTTCCCCTACGACCTCCTGCAGGCTAAGAGGAAAGCAGGAGCCCTTTGGAAGAACCCCCATCTAGCACTCCTGGGGGCTCTCTGGAACCTCTGATGCTTGTCCCAGGTCTCACCAGACAGTGAAGCCCCATCCCACCACGTGCCTCGCCTCTCTACCAATCACCCTCTTTTTTGCCCCCAGAGCTGTCTGAGGAGGGGCAGCTTGTTGCTGAGGCCCTAGATAAGGGGACCCTGCCCCTTTTGAAGGACAAGGTAAGACAGCCTGGGCTGAGGGCCCAGGTCCTAGTGGAAGTGAATGCCCATGCTCTCAAGGGATCCAGAAGTCCCAGTGACCAGTCCCTTCCTACTTCATAGTCCTCTGCCAGCTGTCTGTTCAGCTGGTTTGTGGCAATTCCCTGGATATATAGTTTCCAGGACAATTTGGGATGGGCTTTTTAGGCTCTGTTGCTTGCCTATGGGCAGGAAAGGGGGTGGAAAACTGTTAGTCCCAGGAGGGCAGTTGGCCCCATCTTGACTGATCAGCAGCGCCTGTCACTATGTTGAGAGTTTGAGGGTCTCCAGGCAAGAGTGCCATGGTGGATTGCTACGTCTGCCGTGGGCTCAGGATTAAGGAGTGCGGCCAAATATTTGCCATTTCTGGTATATTTCCTTGTTTCTAGATTTTACAGTCTGGTGTGTTTCCTTCCAGGTAGAGCCTATCCTGGAGCAGAACTGGGGTGAGCAGCCCCGTGATGTGGGCTGTGACCCTGAGGCACGGACTCTCTGTGCCCTCTACGTTGTTGTCTCCATCCTGCTGCAGATGGGTGAGAAGCCTACCTCTCTGTTTTCCTAATACCATGTCAGCTCTTTTTTTAAAAATTATTTATTTATTTATTATTTATTTTTGGCTGCGTTGGGTCTTTGTTGCTGTGCGCGGGCTTTCTCCAGTTGGGGCGAGCAGGGGCTAACCTTCATTGTGGTGCGTGAGCTTCTCACTGCGGTGGCTCCTCTTGTTGTGAAGCACGGGCTCTAGGCGTGGAGGCTTCAGTAGTTGTGGCACACAGGCTCAGTAGTTGTGGCTCACGGGCTCTAGGGCGCAGGCTCAGTAGTTGTGGCGCACGGGCTTAGTTGCTCCACGGCATGTGGGATCTTCCCAGACCAGGGCTCAAACCCGTGTCCCCTGCATTGGCAGGCGGATTCTTAACCACTGCGCCACCAGGGAAGCCCCTCCTGTCAGCTCTTTAAGCATTCTCCCCACAAGCCTCTGGATGCTCCCCTCCCCAGTCCATTCTCACCATCCCTATTCCCAATCACCAGAATGATGTCTTTAAAACAAGCCGCTATTTTTTGATACATCCCATTCACCATGATAATGTCCAAAAATCAGCCTGGATTGTATGATTAAAAGTGGCAGATTGATCATATTAATTTCCTCTCCCTCTTGAAATCTCACTACATGACAATAAAGCGATGGAAAAGATAGAAACCCACAAGAATAAAGAGAATTAGGCAGCAGAAAAGGGATTTCAACACATCTTTGGAAGCAAGAAAGCAATTATAGGAGTGCAAGCTAGGAGGCATGGGACTGAGGGACGTGGAGGCGTGTAGGAGGAGACTGCTGGTTTTCATCATAAGCCTTTTAGTTCTATGTAACATTTTTCAAGACAATGTAATTAAAAGCAAAAGAAATATATATTTGTTGTAAAGCATTTCAGATATTTCTCAAAGTCAAAGGTAAAGGTAACCTGTGATCTCCCTTCTCCCTTTAATATAACCACTATTAACATTTTGGGGTATGTGAACATTTTTTCTATGGAGCAGTTTTAAAAATGGTAACTTAAACATGAAGCTAGGATGATATAGCATACATTTGTTTTGTATCTATCTTTTGAACTAGTTACTTTTACGTTTAAATTTGTAAAAATATTATATGCAACAGGAACTCTCGTAAGTGCTGTCAGAGTGTAGCTTGGTCCACCACTTTGGAAAACTGTTTACCAGTATCTACTAAAGCTAAACATATACCTATGACTCAGCAACTCCACTTCCTTGGCATATACCCAAGAGAAATGAATGCACGTGTTCACCAAAAGATTGCATGTACAGAAACGTTAAAATAAGAGCCAATATGGGAACATATTGTATGTGTATAACTGATTCACTTTGTTATAAAGCAGAAGCTAACACACCATTGTAAGGCAATTATACTTCAATAAAGATGTTTAAAAAAAAAAAATAAGAGCCCCAAGCTGAAAACTATTCAAATGTCCAATAATATTAGTATGGATACATATATTGAGGTATACTTATGCAATAAAAGAGAACAAATTACTGCTACACATAACAACATGGATGGTTCTCACAGACAGAATGCTGAGCAAATGAAGCCAACACAAAAACACATGGGTCCTCCGAGAAGTAGGTGCCGAAATGGAATCAGATATGCAAGAGACTTATTAGGGGGAAAGCCCGTGAAGAATAAAGGGAGAGGGAGCAGGAATTGGCATGGAAAACCTTCAAATCACAATGAAGATCTAAAACTTGGGAATGGAGAGGAGGAGGGAAAGACTAAGTAGGCAGAGTCTCAGATGGCAGCACAATCTGAGGGTCTCAGCCAAGCCAACCTGAGCACAGGTGGTCTGCCGGAGGGCTCCCCATCAGGCAGAAGGGCCAGGCTCCAGTACCTCATACTCAGTCTTTGGCTGGATGTAGCCCCGGGGAGCTGGGGCTCAGAAGACAGATCTACAGCGGGGTAGGCTAGAGGTTCTCGGTCAACTCTGCTTCCCACAGCAGGTTCTCCTAAAGAAAATCTGGGTGGTACCCTCCATGGCCACCACAGTACTGTATGATTCCATTTATATGAGGCTCAGGAACAGGCAAAACTAAGCAATAGGGGTAGAAGTCAAAATAGTGGTTATCTTAGTGGGGACAGTAGTGACTGGGAAGGGGCATGAGGGAATCTTCTGGAGTGCTGGAAATATATCAAGATTCATTGAGCTAACATTTAAGATCAGTATATGTTACTGTAAGTGTATTATATTCAATACATCAATAAAAGTCTTGAAAAACACACAGCATATAACTCCATGTAAATGAAGTGAAAAACAAGCAAAACTACATGATGGTGGTAGATGTCAGAATAGTGGTTATCTCTGGGGCTTCCCTGGTGGCACAGTAGTTAAGACTCTGTGCTCCCAATGCTGGGGGACCGGGTTCGATCCCTGGTCAGGGAACTAGATCCCACATGCATGCTGCAACCAAGAGTTTGCATGCCACAAATAAAGAGTCCACATGCCGCAACTAAGGAGCCCTTGAGCCACAACTAAGGAGACTGCCTACCACAACTAAGACCCAGCGCAGCCAAAAAAAAAAAAAGAAAAAGAATAGTGGTTATCTCAGTGGGTGCAGTATTGCCTGGCAAGCGGCATGAGGGAATTTTCTGGGGCACTGGACATATTTTACATCTTGATCTGGATAGTGGTTACATGGATGTGTAACCATGTTTACATGTGTAAACATTTATTAAGCTAAACACAAGATCTGCGCACTTTACTGTGAGTTTTTATCTCAATAAAAACTTTAAAAACATAATATATGCACGAGGACATATTTGAACAGTACAGAAGAATATAAACAAATTAAGTAAAAGTTTCCTTTCAAACCTCTGAACCCTATAACCTAGTCCCACTTCCTTGAGACACCCATATTAACAGTTTTAGTTTTTATTACAACTAAACATGATATTCTTATATTTATTCTTGATTTATTTATTTTTTAAAGTTTTTTTCTTCTTTTTTTGGTTGCATTGGGTCTTTTTTTTAATTTTTAAAAATTTGGTTTTTGGCTGCGTTGGGTCTTTGTTGCTGCACGTGGGCTTTCTCTAGTTGCAGCGAGCGGGGGCTACTCTTCATTGCGGTGTGCAGGCTTCTCCTTGCCGTGGCTTCTCTTGTTGCGGATCACGGGCTCTAGGTGCGTGGGCTTCAGTAGTTGTGGCACGCGGGCTCAGTATTTGTGGCTCGCGGGCTTAGTTGCTCCGTGGCATGTGGGATCTTCCTGGACCAGGGATCGTTGCGGCACGCAGGATCTTCCTTGAGGCATGCGGGATCTTTCGTTGTGGCGCGCGGGCTTCTCTCTAGTTGTGGTGTGCAGGTTTTCTCTATCTAGTTGTGGTGTGTGGGCTCCAGGGCACGTGGGCTCTGTAGTTGTGGCACACGGGCTTAGTTGCCCCGCGGCATGTGGGATCTTAGTTCCCCGAGCAGGGATGGAACCTGCGTCCCCTGCATTGGAAGGTGGATTCTTTACCACTGGACCACGAGTGAAGTCCCTTGATTTATTAATTTTATTTTATTTATTGTTTAAGTTTTTTTTTTGATGTGGACCATTTTTAAAGTCCTTATTGAACTTGCTACGATATTGCTTCTGTTTTATGTTTTGGTTTCTTGGCCCAGTGGCATGTGGGATCTTAGCTGCCCGACCAGGGATCAAACCCGCACTCCCTGCATTGGAAGGCAAAGTACTAACCAGGGAAGTCCCTGATTTATTAATTTTAGATAGTATCTATTGACTCCCCAGGATTAAGGATGAATACTGTGAAACAACAGACAATGAACAAGAAGTTCAAAGTAGGAAAAGTGTTATAAAAAAAAATACAGGGTACTATGAGAGTGTTTAATAAAAGGTAACAGGGTGGTCCCCTCTTACCTCTGACAGTCCTTTTCCCTTTTCCTTAAATGCTGAGTCCAGCCATGCCGAACTATTGATCTTTTATTTGAACATGTCATGTACTTTACAATGACATGCTTTTTTAAATACAGGTTGCTTTCTCCCTCTGCCTGGATTACCTTCCCCCACCTTATCCATCTTTTAAGTTAAGGCTCAAATATCCCTTCCTCGGTAGTTATCCTAGTTTCCCCAAGGATTTGGTTACTTCTTCCTCTGTATGGACCAGAGCATGTTGAATACATTTCTATTAAGGCATCATCATATTGTACTGAAATTATTAATACATATGTCTGTTCCACTGATGTGAAAGTTTCTAGAGAACAGGGTTTACTTTAAGTTTTACTTTTACTAGGGCCCAGTAAACATTTGTTTTCTTCAAAAGTGCCTTTGAGTTGGGGGAAGTTTGGGAGACACACCCAGAACTTCATGAGGGTGGCTCAACCAGCTGTCACTAAGAATTTTTTTTTTTTTTCTGTCCTCTCAGAGTGCCAGCAAGGGACTACCTGTCTAAGGGAGATTAAACTAACCTAGAAACCTGAGGCTCATATTTGATCTGCTGATTTCTCTCTCTTTTCATCTCACATTTCTGATTCTAGAGTGAAGTTCAATACATTAATTGCATAAGTCTGTAAGGAATTTCCTGCTCCAGAAGCTGAAACTGATGATAGAGATGGCTTTGAAATGGGGTCAGTTGGAAGAGTCATTATCTGAGCTTGGAGGGATGTGGGAGATTCCAGTAACTCTTACTCATTCTTCAGAACTCTTAGCTCAAGCAATACCCCCTTCTGATAGTTTCTATATCTCTCCAGTCTGAGTCAGAGACCCTGTTTGGAAGGAAACCATTTTGGAGAAATGCTAGCTTAACCACCTTGGGTTAGATAAGATCCTTTAGAGTTGGATGTCAACAGGTATTGGAGAAGAGGGAAAACTACCTTGCAGGTAACAAACTGAGAAATTTATTGATTTTGCTCCTAAGATGGAGAAGAGGAACATTGAAAGGAGAGAGGATGGAGAAGGAGAGAAGCACAAGCAAGATGGAGAGAGGCTGAGACTGGATGAAGCAGTAAAAACTTCTAGATATGGAATAGGTGAAAAACATTCAAGAATGGTGATGCCAATCTTGTTTCTGGTAGTAGTAAGCAAGGTTATTTATTATCCCTGGTAAATATATGGTTACATCTAAATGAACAGTAATTGTATATAAAAATAATAAAACAATATTAATAGCATCCTGGGGGGTTAAATACATGATAACAATAATAAAATAAAATAATATAATGAATTTAAAGTGTTCTAAAGGGTTTTATCTTATCTGGGAAAAGAGAAAAGATATTGTTTAATTTTAGACTTTGATAATTTAGTAAGTATGCTATAATTTTTAAGGTAACCATCAAAAGAATAGGAACAGACTAGTGGAGGGAAAAAAACAGAGGGATAAAAAGATTATCAACAAAAAGAAGACAAGAAACAAGAGAAAGAGAAACCTACAACAGGTGAAACAAATAAAAAGCCTAAAAGAAAATGGTGGAATGAAATCCAAATGTATCAGAAATTACACGTACAGGGCTAAATGAACCAGCAAAAATGCAATATTGTCAGAATGGATAAATTTATCTATTTGCTGTTTATGAGACATATCTAAATAACATACAAATATAAAGTATTGAAAATAAAGTGATGGAAAAATATTAGCTATGTAAATACTAACCAAGAGGAAACTGGTGTAGCTATATTAATATTAGGCAAAATGAACTTGGGGTATAAGGCATTATTAGTGGCAAAGAAGGTCACTTCACAATGATAAAAGTTTCAATTTACAAGGAATATACAACAATTCTGAATTGCTATGTACATAATAATATAATCTCAAAATGTAGAAAGCAAACACTGACAGATCAGAAAACAAAATAGTCAAATATGCAGCCATAATGAAGATTTTAACACCCTTCTATTAGTAATTTATAGGATAGCAGCTAAAAATGTCAGTAATACAGATGATTGGAACAATATGATTAACAAACTTGACCTGATGGACATATTTAGAAAGCTATACCCAACAACAACTGAAGAATATACACCTGGAACATTTATAAACATTTTCCATGTGTTGAGGCATAAAATAAGTTTTAACATAAAGGACTGAAATTATATATAGCATCTTCTCTGACCACAGTAAAATTAAGCTAGAAATCAACAACAAAAACATTAATAAATATCACCATATGTTAGGAAAGTAAGGCACGTTTTTATTCTTTTAACATCTTTATTGGAGTATAATTGCTTTACAATGGTGTGTTAGTTTCTGCTTTATAACAAAGTGAATCAGCTATACATATACATATATCCCCATATCTCTTCCCTCTGCGTCTCCCTCCCACCCTCCCTATCCCACCCCTCAAGGTGAACACAAAGCACCAAGCTGATCTCCCTGTGCTTTGCGGCTGCTTCCCACTAGCTATCTATTTTACATTTGGTAATGTATATATGTCCATGCCACTCTCTCACGTCGTCCCAGCTTACCCTTCCCCCTCCCCGTGTCCTCAAGTCCATTCTCTACATCTGCGTCTTTATTCCTGTCCTGCTCCTAGGTTCTTCAGAACCTTTTTTTTTTTTTTTTTTAGATTCCATATATATGTGTTAGCATATGGTATTTGTTTTTCTCTTTCTGACTTATTTCACTCTGTATGACAGTCTCTAGGTCCATCCACCTCACTACAAATAACTCAATTTTGTTTCTTTTTATGGCTGAGTAATATTCCATTGTATATATGTGCCCCATCTTCTTTATCCATTCATCTGTCGATGGGCACTTAGGTCGATTCCATGTCCTGGCTATTGTAAATAGAGCTGCAATGAACATTGTGGTACATGACTCTTTTTGAATTATGGTTTTCTCAGGGTGTATGCCCAGTAGTGGGATTGCTGGGTTGTATGGTAGTCCTATTTTTAGTTTTTTAAGGAACCTCCATACTGTTCTCCATAGTGGCTGTATCAATTTACATTCCCACCAACAGTGCAGGAGGGTTCCCTTTTCTCTACACCCTCTCCAGCATTTATTGTTTGTATATTTTTTTGATATGGCCATTCTGACTAGTGTGAGGTGATACCTCATTGTAGTTCTGATTTGCATTTCTCTAATGATTACTGATGTTGAGCATTCTTTCATGTGTTTGTTGGCAATCTATATATCTTCTTTGGAGAAATTGTCTATTTAGGTCTTCTGCCCATTTTTGGATTGGGTTGTTTGTTTTTTTGATATTGAGCTGCATGAGCTGCTTGTATATTTTGGAGATTAATCCTTTGTCAGTTGCTTCATTTACAAATATTTTCTCCCATTCTGAGGGTTGTCTTTTTGTCTTCTTTATGGTTTCCTTTGCTGTGCAAAAGCTTTTAAGTTTCATTAGGTCCCATTTGTTTATTTTTGTTTTTATTTCCATTTCTCTAGGAGGTGGGTCAAAAAGGATCTTGCTGTGATTTATGTCATAGAGTGTTCTGCCTATGTTTTCCTCTAAGAGTTTTATAGTGTGTGGCCTTACATTTAGGTCTTTAATCCATTTTGAGTTTATTTTTGTGTATGGTGTTAGGGAGTGTTCTAATTTCATTCTTTTACATGTAGCTGTCCAGGTTTCCCAGCACCACTTATTGAAGAGGCTGTTGTTTCTCCATTGTATATTCTTGCTTCCTTTATCAAAGATATGGTGACCATATGTGCATGGGTTTATCTCTGGGCTTTCTGTGCTGTTCCATTGATCTATATTTCTGTTTTTGTGCCAGTACCATACTGTCTTGATTACTGTAGCTTTGTAGTAAAGTCTGAAATCCAGGAGCCTGATTCCTCCAGCTCTGTTTTTCTTTCTCAAGATTGCTTTGGCTATTTGGGGTCTTTTGTGTTGTTTCCATACAAATTGTGAACATTTTTGTTCTAGTTCTGTGAAAAATGCCACTGATAGTTTGATAGGGATTGCACTGAATCTGTAGATTGCTTTGGGTAGTATGGTCATTTTCACAATGTTGATTCTTCCAATCCAAGAACATGGTATATCTCTCCGTCTGTTTGTATCATCTTTAATTTCTTTCATCAGTGCCTTATAGTTCTCTGCATACAGGTCTTTTGTCTCCCTAGGTAGGTTTATTCCTAGGTATTTTATTCTTTTTGTTGCAGTAGTAAATGGGAGTGTTTCCTTAATTTCTCTTTCAGATTTTTCATCATTAGTGTATAGGAATACAAGAGATTTCTGTGCATTAATTTTGTATCCTGCTACTTTACCAAATTCATTAACTAGCTCTAGTAGTTTTCTGGTGGCATCTTTAGGATTCTCTATGTATAGTATCATGTCATCTGCAAACAGTGACAGTTTTACTTCTTCTTTTCCGATTTGGATTCATTTTATTTCTTTTTCTTCTCTGATTGCCGTGGCTAAAACTTCCAAAACTATGTTGAATAATAGTGGCGAGAGTCGGCAACCTTGTCTTGTTCCTGATCTTAGTGGAAATGGTTTCAGTTTTTCACCATTGAGAACGATGTTGGCTGTGGGTTTGTCATATATGGCCTTTATTATGTTGAGGTAAGTTCCCTCTATGCCTAGTTTATGGAGGGTTTTTATCATAAATGGGTGTTGAAGTTTGTCAAAAGCTTTTTCTGCATCTATTGAGATGACCATATGGTTTTTCTCCTTGAATATCTTAATATGGTTTATCACATTGATTGATTTGCGTATGTTGAAGAATCCTTGCATTCCCGGGATAAACCCCATTTGATCATGGTATATGATCCTTTTAATGAGGCACACATTTTTAAATAACTTAAGAGTCAAGGGAGAAATAGTAATGGAAATTAGAAAAAAATTTTAGCAATAAAAAATATACATATTAAATTTGTAAGATTAAACTAAAGCCATTTTTTAGAGAAAAGAATATGTATGTATCACCTTAATTGTTTATGTGAGAAAAGGAGAAAAGCTAAAGAAAAAAACTCAGAGAGTTAAGTATCTATGTCAAGGAGCTAGAAAAAAATGTTAGCAAAATAAATCCAATTAAATTGAAGGAAAGAAAATAAAGGGCACAGCAAATAAAGTAGGAAATAAATAAAAAAGAGGTTCAATAAAGACAGACATTGGATCTTTGAAATGATTAATAAAATAGACAAACCTCTGGGAAGAGTGATAAAAAGAAAAATAAAGGGAAAAAGAGTATATATAATCAATTTCAAAAATGAAAAGGAGACAGTACTATAGACGCTACGGGCATCAAGAAGATAAAAGGATATTAGAAAAACATTATGCCAATAAATTTAAGATTTTAGATGAAATGAGCACTATCCTAGAAAAGTATAACTTGCTAAAACTATATCAAGAAAGAATAGAAAATATGAAAAATCCTGTAACTACAAAGGACTTTATATCAACAGTAAAATATCTTCTCACAAAGAAAATTCCAAGCCCAGATGGTTTCTCCAGTACATTCAATTAAGCATTCAAGGATACATAATTCCAACCTTATACAAACTCTTCCAGAGAATAGAAAAAGAGGGAACACTTTCCAAATCGTTAATAATGCTAGCAAAATCTAACAAGAACAAGAGAAAGAAAAATGCAGGCCAGTCTCACCCATGAAGTTAGATGCAAAAATAGAAAATAAATAGCAAACCAAATCAAGAAATAAAAAATAATAATACATTAAGACTAAGTTAGATTTATCTAGGACTTCAAGGCTGGCTTAACAGTGAGAAATCAATTTACGTAATTCACCACATTAACAGTTTAAGAAGAAAGATGACATGATTGCTTCAATAGATACAGAAAATGCACTTGATAAAATTCAGTTTCCATTCATGATAAAAATTCCTAAATGGACCTAGAGATTACATACGAAGTAAGTCAGACAAAGACAAATATCATATAATATCACATATGTGGTATCTAAAAAGATGACACAAATGAACTCATTTACAAAACAGAAATACAATCACAGACATAGAAAAGAAATTTATGGTTACCAAAGGGGAAAGAGGTGGGGGAGGGATAAATTAGGAGTTTGGGATTAACAGATACACACTACTATATACAAAATAGATAAACAACAAGGACCTACTGTATAGCACAGGGAACTATATTCAACATTTTGTAATAACCTATAATGGAAAAGAATCTGAAAAGAATATATATATCTCTGAATATATATAAATGAATTACTTTCCTATACACCCGAAACTAATACAACATTGCATATCAACTATACGTCAATAAAAAGTTGTTGGTTGTAATACCATATTCCTTATATGTGGAATCTAAAATATGACACAAATGAACTTATCTACAAAACAGATTCACGGATATAGAGAACAGACTTGTGGTTGCCAAGGGGGGGGTGGAGGGGGGCGCTGGAGAGGGACAGATTGGGAGTTTGGGATTAGCAGATACAAACTGTTATATAGAGAATGGATAAACAACAAGGTCCTACTGTATAGCACAGGGATTTATTCAATATCCTGTGGTAAAACATAAGGGGAAAGAATATGAAAAAGAATGTATATATATGTGTAACTGAACCACTTTGCTGTACAGCAGAAATTAACACAACATTGTAAATCAACTATACTTGAATAAAATAAATTTTTTTAAAAGTTTTTTGTTTTGAAGGAAAAAAAAGTGCATTAAAAAATTCCTAGGGACTTCTCTGGCAGTCCAGCTGTTAAAACTCAGTGCTTCCACTGCAGGGGACGCGGGTTCGATCCCTGGTTGGAGAATTAAGATCCCACATGCCTCAGGGCATGGCCAAAAAAAATAAATGAAAAATGTTTCTAAAAATTCCTAGAAAACTAGGAATAAAAGATATGTCTTTAATCTGATATACGTATCATAAAATATCTACAGTAAACATCATATTTAATGGCGGAATGTTATAAGCTTTCTCTCTGAATCAGAAACAAGACAAGGATGCCTACTGTCACTGCTTCTATCTATTTGACATTATATAGAAGGTCTAGAAAGTATATGAAGCCAAAAGAGAAACAAAATATGTAAGGACTTTTTTTAAAAAGAAAATTACATTACTTTCAGGTGATCTAATTTGTATATAGAAAGTCCAAAAGAATCTATAGATAAATTATTAAAATGAATAAGATAATTTAGCAATTTGCTGAAATTAATATATATATAAACCAATTGTATTCTTATGTACATCAGCAACAAAAATAAAAATGAAATTTTAAAATACCAATTGTAATAGCACCAAAAATATGAAATACCTAGGAATATATCTAACAAAAGGTCTGAAAGAGTTCTAACACATTAAATTATAAACTCTTATTGAGAGACCCGAGGAGACTTAAACAAAAGAAGGAATACTATGTTGAAGGATTAGAAGACACAATCTTGTACAATTGTGAAATCTTCCCAAATTAATTTATGGATTCAATGCAATCCAAACAAAATCTCAATATTTCTGTGTGTATATAACTTAATAGGGTGATTCTAAAACTTATATGGAAGTGCAAAGAGGCACAAGTAGCCATGATACTCTTGAAGAACAAGGTGGAAAAACTTGCTCTACCAGATATCAAGATGGATTATTAAAGCTATAATATTTTGGTGTAGCATTAGAGCAGGGATAGACAAATAGAAAAATAGAGGAGGTATCTCAGACATAGATTCTCATGCAAAAATGGACACCTGCTACGTGACAGAAGTAACACTGCAGAGTACTGGGGAAAGGCTAGATTTTTCAACAAGTGGTGCCAGGACAACTGAGTAACCACATGGATGAAAAATTATATTTGATGGCTACCACACAGCATATATAAAATTAATTCCAGTTAGAATTTAGATCTAAATGTGAAAGGCAAGTCTATAACTATATTAACATTAAAAGCATTTGTTTATGGGGATTCCCTGGTGGTCCAATGGTTAGGACTCTGAGCCTTGACTGCTGAGGGCGCAGGTTCAATCCCTGGTCAGGGAATTAAAATCCTGCAAGCTGTGTGGCGTGGCCAAAAAACAAACAAAACAAAAACAATGTTTGTTCATCAAAAGATATCACAAAGAGGAGAAAAGACAAACCACACCGTGGGAGAAGATATTTAAAACATGTATAACTTACAAAGCCGTAATATCCAGTACAGGGAGCTTGTACAAATCAATAAAAAAAGATGACTCAATACAAAAATAGACAAAAGTCTTCTGCGGAACTCTTGGAAAAAGAGAATCTTAATGGCTAACAAACATATGAAATGATGATTAACCTGATTAGTAATCAGGGAAACACAAATTAAAACCTCCAGGAGATACCACTACTCACTCACCAGCCTGGAAAAAGTTTAAAAGTCTGACAATACCAAATGTTGGTAAGTATCTGAAACAATGAGAATGTCCAGTGTTACTTCCATTGTTACATTGTTTACTGTTGGGAAGATAAATTAGTACAATCACTGTGAATAACAGTTTGTCATTACAAATGGAAGACTGACCTACCCTATAACCCCAAAATTCAACAGCTAGGTATAAACTCTAGAGAAACTTGTGCACATATGCATCACATGGGATATACTTTAAAGAATTTTACTTAGTAGGATGTCGTAACAGTCAAGAACCAGCAACAACTTGAGTGTTCCCCAACAATAGAATGGATAAAAAACTGTGATATAGTCACATAATGGAATACTATACAGCAATGGGTATTAATAAACTAACTCTACATGAGATTAATCTTTAGAAAGAATCAAGGCATAGAAGAATATATTCATTATGATTCTCTCCATAATATTCAAAAACAGAGAAACTATATGGCTTAGGGATCCAACTTTGGTGGTAAAACTCCAAGAAAAGGAAGGAAATAATTATTACGATTCATCCTCTTTGGAGGAGGGATGATACGATCAGGGACAGGCACATGGGAAAGGAGTGGGTTTCTAGGAAGCTAGAAATATTTTATTTCTTCACCCGGGTGGTGGGTAGCTCAGATATTTATTTGGTAATTATTTGTTAAACTGTAAATTAGTGTTCAATGCACTTTTCTGTATGCATGTTATATTTCACAATAAAAGTGGTGAAAAAAAGAGAATGGTGATGCTTACTGTTTCATTTTAAGCTTTTTTGTGTGTGTTGAGGCAGTGTAACCCTTCCTCCATCTGCCTTCTGAAATCTTCCCTCAAACCTACCACCTAAATATCCAAGGGACAGAGGATTCTAAGCTGCTATCTAAGTCACAATGGCACTTAATTGGAGTACTTTATTTGTCTCAGACACTAGTCTGTGCCCTCCCTGGTGACAGAGACGGAGACTACTGAGAATAGTACCTATAATAAATAAAAGCTTATTGATTGAATGTATGCAAATTACGGTGAAAGCTATGGATTCCTGGGGGGCTGTGTAGAATCACTTCCTTATTTATCATAGGCCCCACAAGCTAATACAGAGCCTAAAAATTGTTGGTGTTTTATGGTTTACATAGTTCTTTCATACAAATTATATGATTACATAAAGTTACATTTTAAGAGAGGTTGAACCTGGTATTAGTTTCCCCATAGCAGGGATGAGAAAACGGTCTTTGTCAAAGATAGAAAATGATAGAGTCAGGACTAGAATCAGAAAGCCAGGGTCTTTCCATTGTAGACTGCAGATGTCTTCCTCACTTGCTTTCTGCCATTCAGGGGAGACATATTTTGCAAGATGCTTTGAAAACCATTGGACATTAGACTCCAACAACTGGGCCATAAGAAAGAGGAGGGGGGCACACGCACATATCTCCAGCCTCAATTTAGTCTTTCCTCTGCATTTAAAAATTTGGTTGACTTCCTTCTGTGTGAGCCACATTCCAGAAAACTTCCACAGAAATGAGGTAGGGTCCAGAAGTCTAAATTAGAGCTCTCCAGTCCAAGCTTTGTGACCTACATCTGCAAGAAAAGGACTTCAAGCTCATTTGGACTGAGGTGTGTTTCCTCTACCCTCTGAGTGGTATGCAACATTTTCTATTCAATGGTTGGTGGTTAAAGCCATTTTCTTTTCTCTTTGCTTCCTGTTTCCTTATCTTCTTTGTTTTCCAAACACTTTCACTGCTGTCTAATTGTTTCCAGATTCTGATACTAGATATCAATGTGTTACCCTGGGATGACCCAAACTGATAGCACAATATCTGTTTATCCAAACTTCAACTCACATATCTAGCAGTCTCCAAAATAAACACTGCCACTAAGGAACTATACTTTGGCACCAATCATGTTTCTGCCACCTCAGGGTCCTTCAGACCTGCATAATTCATTATTGTGCCAGAGGGGCTAACCTGTCAGATCATACTAATCTGTCAATCCATCTGTGTTCTTCTTTTCAAAGGACTGAAGAAGCTTTTGAAACTGAAGAAGGAAATCAAGAAGGGCCTCAGAAACATTTACCAGATGCATGACCTATGGGGTAAAGAAGGCTTGCCAAGGTTGAACAGTTAAGATGAAAATATGGCAGCAACCTAAAGAGTAAAAGGGTATTGGAGGATGAAGAACAAAATATAAAAGGAGAAAATACCTTCTGGCTTAGGAAAAAAAGAAATTCATAAACTCGAGCAGTGTCTACATGCGGTGGGATTTTCTAAGGAGAGGGGAAGAAAAGTCAAACTGAGCTGACATCATCAAAAAGCAGCAGGTTGGGGCTTCCCTGGTTGCACAGTGGTTAAGAATCTGCCTGCCAATGCAGGGTACACGGGTTCGAACCCTGGTCCGGGAAGATCCCACATGCCGCAGAGCAACTAAACCCGTGCGCCACAACTACTGAGCCTGCGCTCTAGAGCCCGTGAGCCACAACTACTGAGCCCACGTGCCACAACTACTGAAGCCCACGTGCCTAGAGCCCGTGCTCCGCAACAAGAGAAGCCACCGCAATGAGAAGCCCGCGCACCGCAATGAAGAGTAGCCCCCGCTCGCAGCAACTAGAGGAAGCCCGCACGCAGCAACAAAGACCCAACGCAGCCAAAAATAAATAAATAAATAAAATTAAAAAAAAAAAAAAAGCAGCAGGTTGTTCCCTTGGCAGGCTCCTGCAACATGTGCAATATCTCCATGTCCTGCAGTGCATGGTGGCCAGCAGCTTCACCAACAACCCCTCTTCCTTGCGTGGTTTTGTAGCAGAGTGAGAAATTTCCCCATGAAGAGCCTTCCTTGGCACCCTAGAGGGCAGATCTCTGGAAAGTTCCGGAGAGTGAATTTCCAGCCTCAGTGACTTTTCTGTCATCCGGTGACCCATGGTTGTGCCCTCTTCAATAAGGTCTAGATCTCAGCCCTTGGAGCTGGTGGCTCTTTCATGGACACTCTGTCTCAGTCCCAGTGGTAGGAGCTGCTCTTTATATCCGCTACCCCTCTATTCTTTAGGGTTCTCTATATCTCACTATCCAATTCCTTGTTATTCTGCTCCTGTTATGGTTGACAATTCTTTATATTAAACCTTCCCTGTTCAAATTACTTTGTGTTTTTTGTCTCCTGATTGGACCCTGACTGACACACATACCTACAATGTTAACACTAACACTAAACAACCCTAATACTAAAACCAGATAATGATATCATAAGAAGGGAAAACTACAAACTGATATGTCTCATGAAATAAATACAAAAATCCTCTATAGAATATTAGCAAATCAAATCCAACAATGTATAAAAATAACTATATACTATGACTAAAAAGGACTTATTCTGAATATATAAGGATGGTTCCAACATTTGAAAATCAATTAATGTAATCCATCACATCAACAGACGAAAGATAAAAAAAATCACATGATCACATCAATAAATGCAGAAAAAGCATTTGGCAAAATCCAATACCCATTCATGATAAAAGCTTTCAGCAAACTAGGAATAGAGGAGAACTTACAGAACATCATACTGTAAGTTCTAGCTAATGCAATAAGACTAGATAAGGAAATAAAAGATATACAGATTCGGAAGGAAGAAATAAAACTGTTCTGTTTGCAGATGACATGATTGTCTAAGTAGAAAATCCCAAAGAATTTACAAAAGACTTCCTGGAATTAATAAGCAATTAGAGAAAGATCACAGGATATAAGGTTAATATACATATGGAAACCAAGGGGGGAAGCGGTGGGGGGTGGGTGTGGGATGAATTGGGAGATTGGGATTGACGTATATACACTAATATGTATAAAATAGATGACTAATAAGAACCTGCCGTATAGCACAGGGAAGTTCACTTCACTACAGTAAAAACTAACACAACATTGTAAAACAACTATACCTCAATAAAAAAAATTAAAAAAAAAAAGTTAAATGCCTTCCTAAATACCAGCAATAAACACTTGGAATTTGAAATTAAAAATACAAGACCATTTACATTTGTGCAAAAAATTAAATATTTAGGCATAAATTGAAGAAAATATGTACAAGATCTATATGAGGAAAACTACAAAACTCTGATGAAATAAAGAAAATCTAAATAAAGAGATATTCCATGTTCCTGGATAGGAAAACTCAAAATTGTTAACATGTCAATTTTCCCCAACTTGACCTATAGATTCAATGCAATTCCAACCAAACTCCCAGCAAGTTATTTTGTGGTTATCAACAAACTAATTCTAAAGTTTATATGAAAAGGCAAAAGACCCAGGATAACTAACACAATACTGAAGAATAAGAACTAAGTCAGGGGACTGATACTAACCGAATTTAAGACTTACTATACAGAAATCAAGGCAGTATGGTATTGATGAAAGAATACATGAATTGATAATTGGAGTAGAATAGAGAACCCAGACATAGACCCACACAAATGTAGTCAACTGATTTTTGACAAAGGAGCAAAGGCAATTCAATGGAGGAAGGATAGTCTTTTCAACAAATGGTGCTGGAACCATCCATATGCAAAAAAAAAAAAAAAGAATCTAAACATACAACTTATACTTTTCACAAAAACTAATTCATCTTAGACTAAATGTAAAACATGAAACTATATAACTTCTAGAATACAACAGGAGCAAACCTAGATGACCTTGGGCTTGGTGATGAGTTTTTAGGTATGACACCAAAAGCATGATCCGTGGGAAAAAAATTGGTAAATTGAATTTTACTAAAATTAGAAACTTCTGCTTAGTGAAAGACACTGTGAGAAGAATGAAGAGACAAGCCACAAAATGGGAGAAAATATTTGCAAAACACATATCCGATAAAGAACTTGTATCTAAAATATACAAAGAACTCTTAGAACTCAACAATAAGAATGACTAATCCAATAAAAAAATGGAGAAAGATCTGAACGGTAGATATACACATGACAAATAAACATATGAAAAGATGCTCAGACCAGATGTCATTAGGGGATTTAAAATTAAAATGACAATGAAATACCACTATATACCTATTAGAACGGCCAAAATCAAAAACACTGAAAATACCAAAAGCTGGTGAGGATGAGGAACAACAAGAAACACATCCATTGCTGGTGGGAATATAAAATGGTAGCCCAACTGGAGACACAGTTTGGCAGTTTCTTACAAAACTAAACATAATTTTACTATACAATCCAGCAGTCATGCTCCTATGTATTTACGCAATTGATTTGAAAACTTGTGCCCATACAAAAACCTGTACACAAATATTTATAGCAACTTTATTCATAATCACCAAAAACTGGAAGCAACCAAGATGTCCTTTACACACCCATATGATGGAATATTATTCAGCAATAAAAAATGATCTATTAAGTCACAAAAAGACATGGAGGAACCTTAAATGAATATTGGTAAGTGAAAGAAGCCAGTCTGGAAAGTCTACATACTGTACAATTCCAAGTTTATGACACTTTGGAAAAGGCAAAACTATAGAGACAGTAAAAAGATTACTGGTTGTCAAGGGCTCTGGGGTAAGGGAGAGAGATGAATAGGTGAAGCATAAGGCATTTTAAGGGTGGTGAAACTATTCTGTATGAAACTGTAAGGGTGGACACAGGTCATTATGCAGTTGTCAAAACCCATAGAACTGTAGAACACAAAGAATGAACCTTAATATAAACTATGAACTATAGTTGATAATAATGTATCAACATTGGTTCATTAATTGTAACAAATGCATCACACTAATGCAAGATGTTAATAATAGGGGAAACTGGGGAGGGATAAGGGTGTGGGCTGGAGTGGGTATATGGAACTCTGTATAATATTTGCTCAATTATACTGTAAACCTAAAACTATACTAATAAATTCTATTATTCTAAAAACAAACTGAAAGCAAAGAGACCCAAAGAAATAAGTTTTTTGGTTCTAATTATAAAGGTAATATATATGCCTTTATATAAGAGTGATATCAAACAAAATAATACATGGAAAGTACAATGTTTTTATTATATTATACTTTGCTACTCTTCTTGATCTTAATATAGTCTTAGGTACATGGAAACAGATTGTTTGTAAACAACAAAACATATTTCAATAAAACTCATCCACTGATACTTACACTTTCCTTTGCACACTGGAGATATTAAATGCCTTCTTAGAAATGCCATGTCAACTATCTTTTTAGGGTTTCTAAAAGGTATGTTTTCCAATGTTTTGGTCGTACTGATCTTACTTACTGGAACTATCTATGACACTCTGGGATGTGAACAAATCATCTTATGTTCGCCACCTCCACAAGCAAGTAACAATGCTTTCACCTCTAGTCTTCACGTTGCAGTTTTTGTTTGAAGTTTTATGGGCAAGATTTAGCTCCGTAGATTTGGATAGAAACGCAGGTCTGACATGTAACATCAACATCAGGACTAAAAGTCCCAGGACCACAAACCACTGCAGAGGAAAACACAATGGGAGTAGATTATTATAATTTCAGTTAGAAGTATCTTATACCAATAATACAAATTGCCATTAATGTCACACCATTGACATTCTATATCTATGTTATACTATGAGTAATGTTCAGCCAGTTAAGGTGTGGAAGATTATTTATGAGGTTTTTTTTCTTGGCTGCACTGAGCGTGTTGCAGGATCTTAGTTCCCTAACTGGGGATTGAACCCGGGGACACGGAAGTGAAAGCGCAGAGTCTTAACCACTGGACCGCCAGAGAACTCCCCATTTATAAGTTTTAAACTTTGTTATCTGATGATCTTAAAGCCAGAAAAAAGTTAGAATCTTAGCTATTTTTTCCTTTAGCATCAGCATTTTACAGTATCTTCTGCATTGCTTCATTTATGAGTTCCTATTTCTTGTTTTCTAGTTCCTATTTACAATTTCTAGGCAGGACCATTTTGTTTTCTTTCATAGTATAGTAGCTTAAGTCAGAAGGGCTTCCTTGGTGGCACAGTGGTTAAGAATCCACCTGCCAATACCGGGGACACGGGTTCGAGCCCTGGTCTGGGAAGATCCCACATGCTGCGGAGCAACTAAGCCCGTGCGCCACAACTACTGAGCCTGCGCTCTAGAGCCCGTGAGCCACAACTACTGAGCCTGTGCACCACAACTACGGAAGCCCACGCCTAGAGCCCGTGCTCCACAACAAAAGAAGCCACCGCAATGAGAAGTCCGCGCACCGCAACAAAGAGTAGCCCCCACTCGCCGCAACTAGAGAAAGCCTGCACGCAGCAACGAAGACCCAATGCAGCCAAAAAAAAAAGCACTACAGAAATATTTTGTAATACAAAAGATTACATTAGCAGAATTCATATACATGAAGATAATTATATTTAGAAATTTGGGCTTTGAATTTTTACTTCCCTTTAATTAAACATGTTTTTTGGTAAAGAGAACCACTATAAATATTCAATTCAATTATGCTAAGTGAATTCTGACTATATAACCTAAATAATTAGATATTTATATTTTATAATTACCACAACAGGTAGCGCAATTGCTGTGGAGACCTTCATTTTTTCCAAAGCCTGGACGACAGCTATCTATTCGTACTATCAGAAAACTGTGGTCCACAAAATGCATAGCTGGTAGAGTTTTATTAAAGTCATGGTTGAAAATATATGCTTGGCTCCGGAAAAATTCTTCTATTCGATTTCTTGCCTAAGATTTAAAAACACCAGAGAGAAGTACAATTACTAAACTATGAAATTTCTCCTCCTGTATCAGAGGCAATGAAACGTAATACAAACATGCCATTGCTTTACACAACAGATGAATTCCTGAAAAGTTGCATGTTAATACTAAAATTAGTTTAGCCTTGACCTTACCAATTATTGTCAATTTTTATGCACAACAGTTAAGAAAAACTAAATTGAGGTTAAAAAGCACTTGTTTTGAATTATTTGCATCATGTCTATTCCACATGTAGATAACTGGGAGTTCATTATTTCTAATTCCAAAAAGCCAAGCAAAATGGAAACCAAAACTTTTCTCTAATCAGCATTACAGACTAATGGTATAAATTTTATTTTATTTTTTGAGCATGGGGCTTAAATAATAACTAATAACAACCCATAAACCATGCACAATATTAAGGGTATGCGCTCAGGGATAGAGGAGGAGAGTGAAGGGATTTTTTAGACTATGTCCTTAGCCTCTAAGGAGGCAGAGGAGAGAGCAACTATTTTGATCAGTGCAGATACAGTTTTGGAAGAACCACTGTTTTAACCTAGGTTGACATGATTGTAAGGTTGTTCTTCAAGCTGCTGCTTAGTTACATTTGGAGAACAAAGACCAGTGATCCATCCTTCTGTCATAGGAAAAATACATAATATTAACCTGGGGAGCTATATAACATTCCAGATATACTCTTCCAGAACAAAACATTTTTAAATAGCCAAGATCTCAACAATCTCAGTTTATAAAACTGAAACCAAAAATCAATAATACTTCATATTTCAGTTTTTAAATAGCTTTGTATACTATTCAAATACTTTCCCCTTACACTGAAATTCTCACCTGGAGGATATTATGGTTAGTGGTATCTTCACAGTCAACAGACTCATTGCATTTACCTTTCCACCCTGGTGCAAAAGGATTAACTGGAGGGGGAAAAATAACATTTTCACAGAAAGATTCCAAAAAGTTCCAAACATTCCAATAAAGCTCCAAATGCTGAATTCAGTATGCATGTGTGCATGTGTTTAATCTATGTAATTCTAGTAATAAAGTAAAGGTGCACAATTTGAATGATTTATACATTATGATTTCACCCCATCTGGGGGCTAATGGAGGTAACTACAAGGCTTTAAAATGAATAGTAATAAATTTGGTTTGGTTTCTCCCTTTTGTTAAGTTCTCAAAAATACAATTTAAAATTCTATAAGAAGTTATAAGTTAAATATTAGCTACATAGTTAAAGCCCATATTTATAAAATGATATTAAGTTCTAAAAGACAGGCAACAATATATCATAGTTGAAGGCAAATAATGTGTTCATTTTTAAAACCACAACCAGGTTAAGACCAACAACATACTTTAGTGCTTAACAAACATTTAAGGCCTACTATTTATAAGCTTTCTATAATAATATGGTAATTAATTTCGTCATTAAGATTAAACACGTAAAATTAAAGAAATATTAAAACTTTTTTTTACCTTGAAAGGCTATAAATAGCTCAGGAATGAGGCCATGTTTTGGGACTTTAACAAAATGGCATTTATATGATGGTTCTATGACATGGCATGACAAATCAGAGATTAAATTATCCAAGATTTTCTTCAGCATTCTAAAAAGCAGATCATTATACTTTCCTACACAAGATTTTGTGGTAAAACGTACAGCCATCTGATATGAATAGTCAGGTTCCCGGTAGGCTTTAAGAAAGATGAGAATAAAACAATTGTGCCTAGCATTAATTTCCAAGTAACATGTAATATTAAATCCCATCAATCTTGCAAACCAGCACAGAACTTAATTTATCTAATAAAATGGGGTTTTTTTGGGTATTTTATTTTATTTTTTCTAATAAAATGTTTTAACAGTTTATCCTCACAAAAAGATACACAACTAATAACTTTAATGAAAAAGGTTATTTTCATATGATATATTATCCACTCAGTACAAGAGATTGTATGGTTTCTGTGGGCTGGCTATATATATAAGTTAAAAGTATCAAGAAAAAAATAAGATTTTGACAGTGAGGGTCTTAATTTACAGAAGTGTTGCTGTCAGCACAGTCCAGTGAAAAGGATCATTAATTTGCTTTTATGGAATTAAGCACCAGTTTTTAAATTACCTGGCAAAGTTGTGATAATGTAGATTGTGCCTGCATACCTAGACAGTGGGAAGTGGGAGGCTGAAAGAGGATTATTTAGGACACACTATTTTGATGTCAGTTTAAGTTTGCCTAGTCAAATACACCCAAAATACTCTATAAGTCATAACGATTATATATGACTCATTTTCACTAAATGAAGAAACCATATACTTAATTCTGATCCATATTAAATGTTTAAGTTAAAATGTGTCTATATTCTTACCAAAGATCATAAAGTCATATCTCTGCTTTACTACCTTTTCTTCTTGGGTTTCTGCTTTGACAGTCTTATAAGAAAGAGTGCATGTGTAAAGTCCAGACAAAGGCTCCAGAAAGTCTTTCACCATCAGCTTTCCTGTTTTAGTTATATTTATTCTATTATTTCCTAAACAGAAAGAGTAAATTACTTGGTTATTTAACATGTAACAATTCAAACATTATTTAGTAAACTTGGGGTTACAAATAAATACAAAAATTTAAAAATTAATGGACTATTTTAACTTCAAGAATTCAACAAAATCTTAACTCTGTCATATTACTCAATGGAAAACCACATGAGATAAGTACACTTTTGAAATATATTTTGGTTTTCTTTAATTCATTTCTTGGCATCTAATTTCAATTGATTTATGCCAGTAATTCTGTAAGTGAGATCACACTGCCTTATAGTTCTATGCAATTTCTTCACATAAGACAGAAATTAACAATGCTCATATTATAAGACACCCTCCTAACATCGTGAAAAATTACATATTAGTTACCTCATCTCCTATCACAGGTGCTGCAAGGATAAATTTTAGGTTTTATAAAAACTTCTGAACTAATACAGCTTTGGGAAGTAAGGTACAAAAATTACTGCTTCAGCTTTTGCATAAGGAGAAAATAAGGCACAGACCAAGATATAATATGATTGTCTAAATATGGAGTAAGTGAATCTGTAGTTAAAATTAAATTTCAATTTGTTCATTCCAATAAACGACAGTGCTTTTCTTAAAAAATGTTCGCATCATTAAGAAAAGAAGATATTAAAATCGAATAACTTACCTGTTAATGGCTTTTCATTAGGCCCAACCCATAAGTAGGTGGGGTCCACTGTTTCTTTTTCAGCGCGTTTCAAATCCATACAGACAAGGATTGGGCTACTGTGATGTAAATTTACATATACTTTCACTGTGACAAAATAAAACAATATATAACTACATTACATAGCAAAATTAAATTAAGAAACACATTTCCTACCATTTTGTCCCAAAGTTACTTTGATTAGTTCTTTTTGGATTTCACTGTGTTAAAAATCAGCATATCATTATAACATTTGGAATGCTAAAGTCCGTTCTGCTTCTCATAGACTCTTAAAACTCTAGACTGCTACAGAGTCAATATTTTTTCTTTTTTCTGTGATATTATAGTGTTGTTTATAAAAATGTACATAATACATTTTATTTTTTAATATTTATTTATTTATTTATTTAGGCTGCCCCGCGTCTTAGTTGCTAAAATGTACATAATACATCTTGATGTACAGATTCAGAACTAACTAGAATAAAAAAAAAATTTGATGGGTTAGTGGAATCAATTTAAAGATCAGAAAAGGATCTTTTGGTTGCAAAACTATTTTAAAGATGATCATTGTCATCCCCAAGGCAAACATGATATTTAACTATAAATTTCCTCTGTTAGGAACAATAATTAAATGGGACAGACAAGGAAGATTTTCTGCAAAACCTATTCTGTTTCGGATTTGATGGAAGCAGCAAACAATGTGCTTGGAACCAATACAGTCCCACAAGATATTAAGTTTAAAGCCTACTGAATGCCAGGCTCTGAACATACAAAGAAGACACCGTCCTACAATTGGTGGTGGCAGGGAAGGGGAGGGCCGCCAAACACGGAGAGATTCCAAACCTGACCAATGCTATGAACCGGCCCAAAGTTACCTAAAGTTAGCCTTGTGACTAATTTTCCTTGGCGGGTGTGAGAAAGTTTCATCACAGTGACAAATGACATTTGAGCTGAGCCGTAAAGGATATGTAGGAGTTCTAGTTAATAAGAGAAGGGATAAGGGCATTCCAAACAGAGGGACTTCCAGCCCCGGAAATCACTCCTCTGAGGGGGCCTCGCATGTTGCAAAGCAGCGGGGACACCTGGAAGTGAGGTGGCTTCAGAGAAAGAGATCTGAATTGAATCTTAGCTCCTAACGAGCTATGCAGCTTTAGGTAAGGTGATACAACTGAGGCGTAGTGGCGTCGCTGTAAGGATGAAACGACGCAACAACCTTCGGGAAGAGCAGAGCACACAGTATACGTTCAATAAATGTTTGCTCCATTTCCCTCCTCGGGAAGAACCTTAGCAGAGCGACGGAGCCCCCGGCTCTTCGGGCAGACTCTGCGGGTGAAGAGGTCCTTATTACCTGGGTGTCCCGGCTTGCCATAAATGAAGCCTTTCTCAGTGCGCTCGGAATTACGCTGCCATCCAACTGCGGAGGAAAGAAACCACTGACTTTTTACGTAGAAGAGAAGCCAGGGCTCAGTGTGGGGCGGGGCGGGGCGGAGGAGGCAGGACGGAGAAGATGGGAGAGGCCAGGGGACCTGGCGGGAGGATCCCCACCTCCTGTGAGGTACCAGAGCACCGCGGAGAGTAGGGCCCACGCTCGCATCACGGCTCAGGGGCTAGCGTCGCGGGAGGGTTAGGCGTCGAGGGGCGGGCTCCTTCCTACCTCACCCCAGCGCAACGCCTCCCCATCGCCCCTCCACCGAGAGGAGCAAACCGACGGGGATCGACTCCCCTACCCGTCCGTCGCTACGGCGGTAGCGGACGCACAGGAGAACGCTCGCGTGAACCGGGACCTCGCGCGCGTGGGCCGAGCTGGGCGCGTGGGCGGGGCTGGGCGCGTGGGCGGGGCTAGGGGCGGGGCGCGGGCAGAGGGCAGGGCCCTGGGCAGGTGCGCGGGAGGCGAGCGCCCCGCCCCCTCGCGCGCACGCGGCTGCCGTCGTGCGGATGCTTCTGATGCTTCGCGCCTCGAGTCTGGCGCCGTTCCCCCGCGCTGTCGGTGGCTCGGTTTTCTCTGAGCAGTCCCTGAGAGAAGAAAAGAGTAGAAGAAAATAAAGCAAGGCTTCGCGTTTCGGTCACTTCCTTAGTCTGGGGGCTGAAGAGATCGACGAGAGGAACATGGCGGTCCCAGTGGGATTGGGCGGGTAGGGAATGCGATTACCTGAGGACCTGAGGAGGGAGCAGCTTGTGAAAATTTACACTTCACAGGAAGCAGAGAGCCCCGCGTGGTAATTTCCTATGCCTTTCTTCTCACGAACTGTCTGAAACTGTGTGCACAATCTTTTTCAAACTCTTAACACCCAATTTTTACCCAACTGTATTCTACCCACAAAATGAAGAACCGCTAGTGCACCAATAAGGCGTCTCCAGGCCTTCACACTCTAGAGGAACGTTTAATCTTCATCTTCAACTTCGAGTATCACACGGCGTTGAGAGACCCCGCTTGCAAATGAATCCAGGGTTGTGAAGTAAGACTGCTTTAAAGAAAGGGCCCAATTGAAAGGCGAGATCCTCAAATGCTTTTCCTGCGGGGAGGGATGCTAAGTCAAGATCAGCGAGCTCCGAAGGGGACCATGCCAGCCTCTTTGATGGTTCCTTCTTGGCTACTAATTTGATGGCCTGGAAAGCCCTGTGTGTTGTCTGTTTCTTAGCAGCGGGACACCCTCAGTAGTGGTTTTGAGTAGGCTGGTGGGTAGAGAGCCCAAGGTTCAGACAGGGTGCAGAATGATTATTTGGGGTGAGATCAAGAGTTTTCAGTTTTATTTCCTTTGAGCCGAGTCAGTACTTGGACTATCTCAGATGGTCCGGGAGCAACCTTTGTCAGTGATTTCAGTTTTAGTCACTGTTAATTTTACCTACATAGCATAAGCCATGAAATGTGATTTGGTGAGTCAGATCCACCCATGTCAGTTACAGTGTCTAGATTCATGGTTTAGTCTCAACTGTTCCCTTCTTAAAGTGATGATAATGAAGACAAGTTTAGGCATCACCTCTGATTCCCTGGAAGTTTCTCATTTCAGTTTTAGTCAAAGTACATTATAAATCCACAGTGTTTTATTACCTTCCCAGTTGTAAGTAATTGATCCTTGTAAACGCTGTGTGATCAACTTTGAATACTATGAGAAGAGACCTAACCAAGTGAGCAGTAGTTATTTGTTTAAAGTATCCATTCACTCTTTTAGAAGTTTTAGATTTAAGGAAAATTGTGAAGACAGTACAAAGAGTTCTCACATACACCCACCTATTTCCTTACTATTAACATCTTACATTAATTATCGTACATTTCTCACAATTAATGAACCAATATTGATACCTTACTAAATAAAGTCCATACTTGATTCAGATTTCCTTAGTTTTTACCTAATGGCCTTTTACTGCTCCAGGATCCCAATCAGGGTCCCACATTACATTTAGTCATCAAGTCTCCTTAGGTTCCTCTTGGCTGTGACAATTCCTCAGACATTTCTTGGTTTTGATGACCTTGACAGTTAATTACAGTTTTTATGACATTGACCTGACCTTAATTGGTCAGACACTTTGCAGAATGCCTGTCTATTGGACTTTTTCTGCTTTTCTTTTTTCATTATTAGACTGGGGCTACAGGTTTACGGGTGGAAAATTACAGAGGTGAAGTGCCATACTCACCACATTGTATCAAGGTACAAACTATCAACATGCCTTATATCATTGTTGATGTTATCTTGATCACCTGGCTGAGGTAGTGTTTGTCTGGTTTCTGTAATATAAAGTTACTCTCCTCCCTCTCCCTTTTCATACTGTACTCTTTGGAAGGATGTCACTATGTGAATCCCACTTTTTTTAATCTTTTTTTTTTGCCACGCCACGTGACTTGCAGGATCTCAGTTCCCCGACCAGGGATTGAATCCGGGCCACAGCAGTGCAAGCCCAGAATCCTAACCACTAGGCCACCAGGGAACTCCCATACGTGAATCCCACACTTAAGGAGTGGGGATTTATGCTCCACCTCCTTGAGGGCAAAATAGCTGCATAAATTATTTTACCTGTTTACTTTGTATCTATCCCCTTAAGTGTCATTCTCTTGAGTCTGAAATACTCAATTCTGAACTAATTATTTACAAAGTAGTAACACATTCCATTGCTAAGCATAAAGAACATTGTAATGGAAGCTAAACGTTTTCTAAAACTCTTTAATAACCAAATAACTATTCATCCTTACACCATCCCTGTGAAAATTTACAGTTCCTCTTCTGCTACTTTTGATGTGCTATTTTTGCTTTTAGAAACTAACAAACAACAAATTTCCCCTTTCAATACTAAAATTAGACCTAGTGTTTAGAGTATTTCTCTGAAATTGATATTATCCTGTAGAACTCCAACCCATACAAGCTATAGAGATGCTATCGTGGTGCCATGATCTTAAAACAAAGCCAATACAAGTTATTAACTCATTTAAAAATTATATACCTATATCTATCTATACATATCTCCTATACCAAGGCATATTTAAAATAAACTAAAATTCATAAAATTACAACATGCGTTCTTTAACTGGTAGGTGTGGGTTTATTCTGATATGGCCTGCTGATGCACAAACTCCCAACCTTAAGTCTCAAATATATTTATATATATCAACAACGTAAGTTTCTAACAAGGGTGAAAGTGGTCTTTCTGAGAATCATTTACATGTTGTCCAATTCCGCACACTGGGTAACTTTATGAGGACTCACCTGAACAATGTCCCTTCGACCTCAGTGTGAAGAAAAATTCTGTTTTTGAAAAATTATGTGGTCACTTCCCCTTTCCTCTCCCTATAGTCAAGTGTGTGCTTGACCTCTATAAAGTGGCAAGGATGTTGGGAAAAGTTGTTAACTCTGTGTACTAACATCTTTGAGTTAATTTTACTCTTATGTGTCTCCCCAACCCCTTAGCACTGATACATTATATAAGTATTTTTGTAAGCTGTTTCAGATCCTATTTGGAGGAAGGCAAGGTAGCAGAAAATAGACACACATAAACAGAATGTGTAGTATTTTGTGAGTGGTGGCAAATAAACCAAGCAGTTCCCAGAAGGGAGAACAAAGTGAGAGAATTGCTTCCAAAAATGAAAAAGTTGAGTTGATGAAAGTGCCAAAATTCTTTGGAACTGTCTTAGAACTTTCTGAAAACTTGGACCAAGAACTTTTATTATGTGAAATGAAAAACTGAAGAAGTAAAACGTATACATCGAGTGAAGTGAATTCTCATCGATGGCACTCATGGCTATCATCCCTGAATCTAGACCAAAAGTTCCAGATTTTGCTCAATTTAAGACAAACCTCTTTTAACTTATACTTGAAAGAAAGCAATCCAGATCTCCCTCCCGCCATGTGATATTACTCTCCCATCCATCATCCTTCCAAAATGGACATTTTGAGACAATTTACAGTCGCACCGTTTCCATCCTATCGGGGTTCTTGGCTTTGACATTCAAAAGGAGGCTGGAGGCGCGGTAGGTACCTCCGGCGCTCCGCGGTGAGCGTCCTTTAAAGACGCCGCCAGCCAGCGCCGCTGTAACCCCGCGCACCGGCCGGTCGCCGGCTCCTGTCCCTTTCAATCTGCGCCGAAGCGGCGGCCGGATCCCGGGGACTCCCCGCGCTGGGAATCTCCCGCCAGCTGCGCGCTGCGTCCCGGCGACTGCAGGAGCACGTGGAGAGGCCGGGTAGCCAGACCGGCAGCTCCAGCCCAGCCCGGCGGCGAGATGGAAGGTGAGCCTCCAGCCCGCTTCTTTTCTAAAGGGTCTTTAAAATGCTCTACCGGTGCACGCAGCAGAGAGAGTTCCTTCTGAATCTCGGTTTTGCTTCTATTTATTTCTTTTGTCAAAAGTAAATATGAGGCATTTCAGAGGGCAAAGCGTGTCGGTTCTCATACATCTCTCATTTGCTCCCCTTCCCCCCCACCCCAGCTTTGGACAGTGATAACTTCTCCACAATTTTATTTCTTAGGGGTTGTCAGGGGTCAACTCTAAGTCTGCAGAGGAAGAGTACTTATGGGGTGTCCCTGAAATGGCAGCAAACCTGAGTTGGAATAACTAATCCTTTTGCATGGTTTTTTCGTCCATGGCTTCACTGTCTATTGGAATTAGGCTAACCTGAGTGACTTCTTTAGAATGAAAGGTGACTTTTTTCTTCTAAGGGTAAAGGCTGTCATATGGGAAGGTAAATTTTAAAGTGTTGGCGCTTGTGGTTCCCTTGGAACTCGATCTTTTAATGATAACTTCTTTACTCAAAGCAAAAATCAGGCTCACATTGTTTCATTTGAATTAATTTTGAAAGTCATAAAACTATCCTCGCTTCTCAAAAATTATTTAGTATGTACTTCCTTGGGATAATTAAAATTTCACCCTACTATTGTAAACTTTTCAGTGGTCTTTTCAACAAGTGTTTCTAAAACCTTGAAAATGGCAGACGCATCTCAAGTTGGGGGGAGGTGGTGACAGAAAATCAGAATTTGTGAGAAATGTATTCATTCTATTAATAAATGAGATACTGACACCTAATTAAAATGTTAACTTGATAAATATTACGAATAGCATGGACATTTTCTTCATAATAATCAAAGGCTCTTATTGCCAATGAACCTTGATCTTTGGCAGCTTTACGTCTAGGGTATGTGAAGTTATTAAAACTTGACTGAATACTTTAGGACATGAGATAAATTTTGTTTCACAGTATAATTGAGTGCAGTACTGTGGTCTTAAATCCTCAATTTGCACGTGGGTATGTTTATAATTTTTTAAAACTGGCTTGGCCCTTATATACATTTTTTTCCCTCTAAGTAGAATGCCAAATGATAAGTCAATGAACAGTATGTATGTAGAAAATTTTAAATGACCATTATTGAATAATACTTCGTGTTTTCTCTTATGCAAAACTCTTTCTGTTTTAAGTTTTTAAAAATTATCAAGGTTTAAAAATAACTGAAAAATTTGCACTTTGACTATTTGAAAAAATGGTTTATGACGTGTAATTTTTAACATGTAAAGATTTCATTGGCCAAGAACAGGAAAAAAATTAGGTTGCTGTACACTATGAAAAAATAATTTTAAAAATTCTCATGCTTTAATTATTACAAATGAATTGCTGAATTTGTTTTTGTGAAGTTATAGATCAATACTTTAACACTATTTTTTCCTAGTCTTAATCATTTCACTTCTCAAGAATAACATACAAAATACTGTAAGACAGTGGAAACTGGAATGTTTCTCTGTAAATGTTAATACTTCCGAATTCATTTATTTAATGTGAAATAAAGAAATTATTAACTAAATAGCATAATTTAAGATATTAAAGCCCTAACAAAGGCTTTTAGATAAGTCTGAATAAGAAGGGAGTGAAAACTTGTGTAGAATTTGATTTGGAATGAACAGACTATAAATGGAAAGAGGTAGAATATAGAATTGGATCAGTGATAAGTTGTGAGTTTAGATGAGTAGATTATATTCATAGGTCCATACAGATAGATGTTATATGGTATGCTTAATGCAAAAACTTCAACACTTAAATCAAAAAATAAAATTAACAAAAAGGTTAGTGATGTGAATTTGGCTATTCTAAAATCAGGTCCTTGAGGACCAGAGTATTTGATGTAGCAAAATATCTGGTTCATTATAACCACCCAAGATTGGCTAATCTGGCTCATGTATTTGATATTTAAATAAAGTACTTTCATATTATCTTGATATTTTGGTCTCAATCTAGAATTTGACCTATGGTGTATACCTCTCATTTCCTGGCAATATAAGCAAGTAGAGTACTTTATGGAATACTTTTATTTTCTGCCTAATTTGGGGGTCAAATTAATATGCTATAGTTTATTGTGAAATGTGAGGCTATATAGTCAGTCATTCCTTCAGCATATAAAATCTTTTTTAAAAATTCATTCATTTTTTTCATTCATTACCAGACATTTATTGAGAGTTTCTATGTGTGAAGATGTCAGATGAAATAAGCTTTTGAAATAGAAAGCTTGTCATGTAAAAATGAAAAGACTTAATGCATATAATAAATCAAAAACTATAATTTTTTTCTTTTCTCACAATTTGTGATCCTAAATATTTTTTATCCAGAGATTCTTTATGTTACTAAATTTTGTTATTTGTGCTGTAATAATATCCCTTCTGTCTGATATGGTTGAGAAATGGGTGGTTCACAAATAATGAATTTTACAGGTATTGGCATATTTCTCATTTAATATATGACCTTTTATTTCAACAATATTGGATAGAAATCTTTCTAAGAGTATTTATTACACAGACCCCTGCTTTATAAACAAGGTCCACAAGAGAAAACTTTATCTTGGTGACCCAGGCTCACTGTTTTGACCATCAGGTAATGTATTGTTCTATAGTATTTTCTCACGGGGTTTTGAACTGTGTAGAGCTGAATGCCCCTACACTAAATATTCCCAGGTTATTGTGTAACTTTTGTTTCCTTCTTGATGTCAGCTTCTCACCACATGGCTTTCGTGGTAGCCATTTTTCACTTCTGGGTTTCTTTCTATGCTCTGGATGGTTGGGATTTACAGATATATAGCCTCCAGATGGTGGAGTTTACTAGCCCTGTATTATGAACATGTGAAGGTTGAAATGGTAACATTCAAAGGAACAAAAGCCACAGAAAGGCCATGGGGTCCAGGTAGAACACAATTTTAGAAAATTCCCGTTTGTGCTTCCTATAATCCAATATGCTTTTTCACACTTCCATGTCTTTGCTAAAAATTTCACCCCATTCTTTACCTAGTTATGCCTACTCATCTTTCGAGACTCTTTTGAGGCATTATCACTGTGAAGGACCTCCTCATGACTTTCCCTGGTGGTCATTTTTTTGAAAAGTGGTCACCACTTTTCCTGGTGGTCATTCTACTCAGTCCCATCACCTCCCTCCAGCTAGGCTAAGGACCTTTCCTTACTGTGCATACTTCTGCCAGTTGTATTGAAATTATTTATTGATTTAAGTGTTTATTCCCCCACTGGTCTTTAAGCTTCTGAGGGCAGAAACTCTGTCTTATTTTTGTATGCTCAGTGCTAAGAACAGTTTCTGGTTCATAAAAGACCTTCAGAGTTTGTTGCATTCAGTTTTTAAAATGGTGCTGAAAAGTAATTTTCATTATGTTTATTGTGATGCCTTTTATTTAATTAATTTTTGTGAGTAAGGGATTGGTGCTAGCAATTCTTTGTTAGAACTCAGAAAAATTTTAAAGTACTTAAGTGGTATAACAGAAAGAGAAAACTTAGAAAAAAAATGTTACTGGTTTTTAGGCTAGAATATCACTTAATGCTAAACCTTATCTTTACATCAGCAGATTTCAGGATCACATATTAGTCCATTAAAATATGGATCAAATATGAGGGGAAATTTGCTTTCTCCATCAGTAAGATATATAGATGGTGCTATAAAATTAGCATACATCTTTCCAGTGATGCCTTTTTTAATACATTGTTATAAGCTTGTCATCAATGTATAAATGTATATATTTACACTTACTTAGGACTAAAAGATTATTGGTAGATCTTTTACCAGACACCCAATATTAATAGGCTGCTGATTCAAGCTGTAGTTCTAGACCACGTATGAGAAGAGCTGAGTGATTAACACAGAAACCGGCCTGTAGTAAGTGCCCAAGAAATGCTTTTTGGGTGTGCTAAATATTCATTAATTATTGTGAAAAGAGACTCTAAACATCACAAGGACATAGAGTATACTCTGCTATCAAGCTTTTGAAAAATACAACTCTCTCATTAACTGGTACATTCATAGTAATTAGAAATCATAAGGATGACCCTAAGGCCTTTTGAATCACTTTTTTCAAAAGATGAAATGATGAAACAATAATCATATTTCTATTATATGTGGATTATTTGAAAAGTGAGCTACATATAACTCTATTAATTATTATTGCTATATAGTCTATCAAAATATTTTAATCCCCAGTGATCCTGAATGAGATCATTTTTTCAGCCTTAATTGAAATCTGCTTTTTGCATCCAAAATTAAAGTTCTTAGAGTCCAGAGTGGTGTAGGGTAAATAGAAATAATTTGGAGTTGATACCATGTTATATTGGATATGTGTCTCATCTAGGAGATATAAAAAACTAAGTGTTTAATAAGGGATATGAAACAGAATAAAAGCATTTTTGGAGCAGTACTTTTTACTCATTGTCAAAAATTCAAAATCAGCTTGCCTCCTGACTTATATCAATGGAATTGGCAACATATCACAAATTGTATTTATTAACAAGTGTTCTTAGAGATAACGTTTTTGGCACATCAGGTTATTTGTAGGTTTATAAAAGAAACTTTTTTTAAATAAGAGAAATGGAAAACATTTCAGTAGCATCACTGATGAAACAGCGCATAACAGTATTTTCTACTCTTAACTCTTAATTATCTAAGGATTATTTATCTAGGTGTCTTGCTTATTTTGGTCATTAGTACACCTGTAGCCCCGTCTAGACTGTCAAGTTCCAAAGTGTAAGGATCTTTTTATCACCAGTGATAACTAGTACCCAGCCTGGTCCGTAGCACATAGTAGGACTGTAGTCATATTTATTGAATAAATTAATGAATGAGTTGCCTGCGTGTTTGGTCATTTGACTATTTATTTGTTCAGCTTTTATGGTAAAGATAGTGAAGAAAATAGTGACATGGAAACTAGTTAATTTTGCTGGTTAATTCATCAGAGGTGCTGTTAAAGGTTTGATAGAAGAGTTTGGAATGTTGGCTAAATCCCACAGGATGAACACTATTATCTTTTTCTAATCCAATATTGGCTCTACTCTGGGCAAAATAATGTAGTGAAATCTAACTTTTGGGTTTGTTTAAAAATTTTGCTACATTCTTTGCAGTGTTTCAGTGAAGCACTTCAATTCCCATAGTAAACTATTTCTTCACAACAAATGTGTTGCTTCTTAAAGTTGAGAATAACGTATTTTACTTAATTTGAGTTCTGTATCACAGCACTATCAGTTTATTTGCAAAGTATTATCTATTTGAGAGACTATTGACATATCAGAATATTTGGCACATCTGAACAATTTTACAAGAGCAAGTATGCACAGGAAAAAAAATACCAGTGCAGAACCACAATCTTACTCATGACACACTTAATAAATTTTTAGTATTTTCAAAGGGTTGGTTAAAAAGTTTTATTTTTAGGTCAGAATATAAATTTTTATATGGATAATCCTCAGTGCATTAATATTTGGTAAATGATATGCATGAAAGTCAAATGAAGTTTAAATCAAGCCTCTGATGTACATTTGTGGTGCTATCTACACTGTATACAAGCATATAATCAACTATTAATGAGCATTAACAAATGGTTCTTTAATTACAGAAATAAAGGCAGATGATGGGAAAAATGATTAGTTGTTAAATATTAGAAAAATTAGTTTTTCAGACTGTAGCTATTATATTTTACATCAGCTATGATACAACTCCACGTCTATAAAAAATATTTATAGGTTGGTGAGCATGATCTTTTTTTCTGGTCCACAGAGTCTATTTTTTTCCTGTGCATATTTGCTCATGTAAAATTATTTAGGTAAGAATATCACTGGAGAGACCACTGCTAGGTCTACCTACCTGTTGACCCTTTCCTTCCTTTGCCACAGATCAGTACCTGGCAGCCTTTTAGGAAGCTGTTCCTCATTCTAGGTTGGAATCTCTCTTTTCTGAAACTTAATAATATTTTATGTCATCTAATGACTGCTAGAACCTAACTGCATTTTATGTACAAACATAAAGTATTCTTGCATGGTTTTAATACAATCTAAATTGTTTAAGAATGCAACTACTATATAAATTAAGAGAAGATGATTCTTTCTTTAGTTCGGAGCCAAGACTTTTGCCATTATTGATGCCGCCTGTATCTTGCATTTTTTGTCTCTTGCATTCATGATGATTCTATAAACACATCTGACCACCTTCTTATTATGTCTTCTAGAATAATTGTGCTGGTACATTTACATATTAAAATACAGATTATTTTATTATCATTTATTTCGCCTTTATGTTACTGTTAGGGCTTTATTTTTAGACAACTTGGATATGTGGATAGGTTATATTTAACTTACGATAGTAAAGAGGTATTATATTTTTTCTAAAAGAGGGGGCACTTGGTCTTGGTAAGGCTGAGAACCACTCTAAGTTTATTATACTACGAGAGACCAGCCACAGTCTGAATAAGATGATGTGTACGAAAATCACCTTTCATCTACTAGACACGAAGTTAGGGTCTGTTTAATTCATAAATCATTTACAAGGATCCTTTAGACCCTTGCTAATCTGTAAGTATGGTCTATGGACCAGCAACATTGGCAACATCTGGAACATGTTACAAATGCAGAATCTCAGGCCAGACTTGCTGAATCAGAATCTGCATTTTAACAAGATTCCTAGGGCATTCTTGTGCACACTAAAGTCTGATAGGCATTGCCCGCAGTTTGAAAAGTATTAGTGAAACTTATTATCACTCTCATAGCACATGTTGTATTAGTAGTGGATCATCTTTTTATATGTATTTAGAATATTTTTTTTATTGTTTAAATGCTGGTTTTAAAAGATAGCTGAGCAATGAAAGTTTTAGAACATTCAATTTTGACTTACCTTGTAATACAACATTTATAACACAATATAATTCAAAAGCCAGAAATCTTTATTCATTCATTCCTCATTCAAAAATATTTATTGAATGCCTGTTATGTGTCATGTATGCAAAATATTGGCAATACAATGGTGAACAAGAGAGCAGTGCTTTTGCCCTCATGGAATTTACAGTCAGATGAAGAAGATAGCTTCCCAAACAAATAAATCCCCAATGAAATAATTAAAATTATTTGACGTGCTATGAAGGAAAGTGCTAAAATGGAGAATAATGATCGGGGCAGGGTTGGTGAACCTCTCCTCTGAATAAAAGGTCTGGCTAGAGATAGAAATTTGGTTATCCTCAGCCCATAGATGATATTTAGGGCCATGGGAATGATTAGGATCACCTAAAGAGAGAATGTATTGTGAGAAGGGGGCTCGGGTTTGAGCCCTGAGAAGCATCTTATTTAGGTGGTCAGATAGAGGAGGAGGGGCTAGCATGAGAGGAACAGCACAGCAAGAGGGGTGAAAAACCAGCAGAGTGTGGTGTAACAGAAATTCAGGAGAGGGGAGTGTTTCATGAAGGAGTGGGTGGTTAGCTATGTTGAATGTTGCTGGAAAATCAAGTAAGGTGAGGACAAAAAGTGTGGGTTGGCTTTGGCAACATAAAACTTGCTAGTGACCTTAACAAAAGTGTTTTTTTTGTGGAGCTGTGGGGATGGAAACCAAATTGAAAGGTTAAAGTGGGAATGGGAATAGAGGAAGTAGAAACATTGTTATAGACCATTTCCCCCAGAAGTTTAGCTAGGAGGTAAAGTGGAGAAATAAGTGGGGCTGTTGCTGGAGAGAAATGTGGATGTGGATCGAGAGATTTTGTTTGTTTTTGTTTTCCAAAGATGAATGACACAAGGCTTCAGTAGTTGTGGCACGTGGGCTCAGTAGTTGTGGCATGTGGGCTCAGTAGTTGTGGCTCGTGGGCTGTAGAGCACAGGCTCAGTAGTTGTGGCGCACGGGCTTAATTACTCCGCGGCATGTGGGATCTTTCCAGACCAGGGCTCGAACCCGTGTCCCCTGCATTGGCAGGCAAATTCTTAATCACTGCGCCACCAGGGAAGTCCTGAAACAGATCTTGAAATCTCAATTCTCAGGAAAATTTGATTGAAGAATTATCTATCATTGAAAATATCTTCATATTTATTTGGTACATAACATGTAAATAAATTTCCTGTCAGAACTTTTATATGGCGCCCATTCAGTGGATGGTTGGTATAGATATAATCTATAAAGACGCTATAGAAGACTCATGAGAAACCCTTGAAATTCAGACTTTTTTTTTAAAGTGGGAAGATAATGCTATAATTGCATTTCTAAGGCTTGGGATTTTTTTTTTTTTTTTTTTTTTGGCCGCGCTGTGTGGCTTGCAGGATCTTAGTTCCCCGATCAAGGATTGAACCCTGGGCCTCAGCAGTGAATGCACCAAGTCCTAACCACTGGACTGCCAAGGAACTCCCCTGGGATTTTAGATATTTGAAAATGTTTGTGTTCAATAGATTTTTTTTAAATTAAGTAGTAACTTATACGATGAAGTATACCTTTCTTACATATATAGGTTGATTAATTTTTACCTATATATATTTTTACCTATACTCCTTCTAGGTCAAGATATGAAACATTTTACACCAGAAACTAACACAGCACTGTAAATCAACTATACATACTCCAATAAAATAAATTTTTTAAAAAGTTAGGGAACATTTGTATCACCCCAGAAGATTCCCTTGTGCCCATTTATAAAACCTCCCTTTACCCCAAGTAAAGCACTATTCAGACTTCTGTCATCATAGATCAGTTTTCCTGTTCTTGAATTCCATATAAATCATATAGTAGGTACTTTTTTGGTGTCTGACTTCTTTTGCTCAACATACCTTTGAGATCCATCCATATTGTTACATTTATTAGTAGTTCATTCTCTTTTATTATTGAATAGTATGAATATACCACAATTTGTTTATACATTGTACTGTTGATGGCCATTCGATTGTTTCCAGTGTTTGTCTATATGATGAACATTCTTATACATGTCTTTTGGTGGACATATACATTCATTTCTCTTGGATGTATATCTAGGACTAGCATTTCTGGGTCATAGGGTAGGTGTGTATTTAGCTTTGATACATACTGCCAAACAGTTTCCAAAGTGGTTAGACCCAGTTTACCCTCCCACTGGCAATGTCTGAGAGTTCTAGTTGTTCCACATCTTGTTAACACTTGCTATTGTCAGTCTTTTTACTTTTAGCCATTCTGGTGGTTTTTCATTGTTTTAATTTGTATTTTCCTGGTGAATAATGATGTTGAGTACCTTTTCGTATGTTTATTGGCTGTTTAGATATTCTCTTTCCTGAAGTGCTGTAAGTCTTCTGTACGTTTTTTTTAAAAGTTGGATTGTTTGTATTTTTCATATTGATTTTCTAGGCATTTTTAAAAATTTTTAGAAACATAGACTTTGTCAGATGTGTATTGCAAATATTTTCCCTGAGTCTGTAACATGCTTATTTATTTTCTCAATCTATTTGATAAATAGAATTCTTGCTTTTAGTGAAGACTAAGTTATCACTTTTTTTCCTTTTGGGATTAAGTGCACCTTATGTCCTGCTTAAGAAATCTTTGCCTATCAAAGGCCATGAAAATATTCTCTTGTGTTTTCCTCTAGAAATTTGATTGTTTTAAGTTTCACATTTAAGTATATTACCCACTTCAAATTGATGATTCTTGACATCATAATAAGAACATCATAACTGTTTTTGACATCAGTTGTTTTATAACAGAAACTAGGCATTTTACAGTTACAAAATGAAAATCTTACTTGGAATATGTTGGATTCAACCACTTATGCACAGTTTTTCAAAGTATCAATGACATGAAATGCCCATTCTTCCTTTTCTCTCTACATGTTCATTTGCTGGCATGTGATATCCATGGTAAAATATAAATATACTTATTTTTCTGCAACTTTAGAGTAACTGACCTTTCAAGGAAAATAACACTAGATATTGAATTTGTTCTTTTAGACCTGTGCCCCACAGTCTATTATTTCTTCACTAGAATTTAATCTAGGGAAAAAATGGAATATTTTGTAAAAAAGGGTAAGGTAGGAAGTATTGAAATGGTAACGTGGGCTGTATTTGATCCGATGTTCTTAGACAAGTAGTCTTGATGTTTCTTAACCTTTACCTTAATCCAAGGAGGAAGGGAAGGAAGTATTTCATGGCTGGAGAGACTACTCTCATTTTAAGGCATGCCCCCCTTTTTCTTTTTCTTTTTAAAATTATTTATTTATTTATTTATTTATTTATTTATTTATTTTGCCCCCCTTTTTAATATCTTCCTTTCCTCTCAATCATAGTCACTTGAGGTGTTTGAAATTAATTGGGTCTAAAATTTCTTCTAGTTCTGACTTTCTTCTAAGATTTATAATCTATATAGGAAAGCACCTTAAAACATTATTTAAATTCTTTGAAACAAAGGTGAAACTCAAGAAAGGAATCCTGCTTCTCTTCATAATGTGCCACTGACATTGTACCTTTGGACACTTACATGATTTTATATTTTTTGTCATTCTTTGTGTCTTAAATTTTGTTTGTAAAATGGGGAGAATAATAAATGCCATTGCACGTGTTTATCTTCCAGAGATGCTATGAGATAATACAAAATCTCATTTGCACTCCTGGGCTAAGTGCTTGATGCCACATTTTTGGAGGACCACAGGCAAACAAAACCGGGTTCAGAAGAAAGCTGTCACCATGGTTAGGGAACTGAGTGGTAGCATTTGCGTAATAACTTATTCTGGATGTTCCCAGAAAGCTGAACTAGGATCTGAAATGGACAGTTTAAGAAATTTAAATTTCACTACATTTAAAGAGGAACTTTTTAAACCATTAGAGTTTTTCTGAAATGGAAAGGTATAACTTCTGTGTACTTGGAAGTGTCTAAGCAGAGACTTTACAACCCAAATAGGGATATATTGGAGGAAATTCAAGTATCAAGTGGCAGGGGAAGGAGAGGTAAGGTAGTTAAGATATCTACTCCAATTCTAATATTCTAATTTCATTGGTCATAGGGATCATTTTTTTTTTTTTATTATACAGAACTGTTCTTGTGATGGTAAGATTCCAGGTATGATTGTATGTGGTAGTAATAAAGGGAACTCATGAAGGATCTTTCAGAAATAGTAGCTAACACTTCTGTGCCACATTTGTAGTCCTGAATGTGAATGTTTCAATTATGCATACATTTTTGTAGTCAGCGACTCAGTTTCCAAAGCTTTTTGTTAAAAAGTAAAAGTGGACATTTTAGATTTTAAAAAGAGGAATGGGAATAGAGGAATCAGTTTATTGTTATGAAGGTAAAGGAGAATGTCAATATTCAAAGACGGCTTTCTGGCAGCTGTCAGGCACCAGTGCTGCTGACAGCTGGCAAACTCAGTACATGATTCTTTCTGAGATTGACATTTCGGTCTTCTTTAGCATCTACACTTCCTACTGGGAAAACAGACCAGCAAGTGGAAATCTGATCTCTGAAATTAAGAGTAGAATTTTATTAGCTGGTATTCTTAATTGAATGATGATTACTTAAAGTATCAAAATAAAGACAAGTTTATAACCATTTGAATTAAAAATATGGTTGCCAATTTTGTTGCTAATGTAAATATTTGATTTTGTTGGTAGATAACTTATATTATTCACATGTGAATTTTGACAAAATCTCAATTAACCAGACTCCTGACATTTCCAAGTTTAAATTTTGTTTGTAATCTACCCCTTTTCATTTTGCAGCACATAAAATACTAGAATCTCAGAGAAAAATCTTGGTATCTTTTAAAAAGAATTCTAACTAGTGAATTTTTTAAAATAGCATCTTTGTTGAGGGAAAGAGAATCTGAAGGAATAAAAACAAATTTGTAATTGTCATCTCTCAGTAAGCATGTGATGAGGCTTGTTTTCAATTCTGGAAGAAAACAATTTGAGATTGCTAGTAAAGCTTTGAATTTATAGAGTGCTTGGGATACTACAAAAGAAATAACCTTTAACTTTTACAGTCTAATATATTTGTGAGCTATATCAGTAAGAGAATAGTTATACCTTTTACAAGATTTGTTATTTAAGAGGTAAAGTGTCAGTGGAAAACACTAATGATTTAATTAAACCAAAAATATATCAGAAGTTAGTTATTTAGTTACGGGAAGAGCAGGGGGGCAATTGATATGAAAGAGTGTTAACTAGGGTTTTCTGCTTGATTGTAATGTTGGCTTTTAAATGAGGTAAGAAAAATGATTTTATCTAATGATATCAAAAAATCCCAATGTATATGCTGAGTTTATATTTGTACACATACAGAGGTACATTTTAAAATATTTTATCTGGGTGTTTGGCGTCATGTGGGGTTTTTTTTAACCCTCTGAAAAGTCACATTAATTTTTTAATCAGTGAAATTTGTAAAATGCTTCGTATGAAAGGTGCTGCTTAGATCCTTTATCTTTTTGATTACTGCATTAATGGAAAATGCTTTTGCCTGAAATTACGATTGCAGTTTTGGAAATATTGATAGAAGATGGTCTTTGTTAAGCTGTTTCCTAGTATAATATCTTTAGAATTTTGGTTGATATTTAATTTTTATACATGGTTTGATCTACTTGTTTTTTCCTGATCCAGAGTTTTAATGTTTGTTTTAAATAAATAGCTTTGCAATGAGTGGTACCCCAAGCAGCAATGAGATATTCTAAAATCTAGAGCTGTGCTATTCAGTAGAACTTTCTACAGTGATGGAAATATTCTTTATCTGTGTTATCCAATATGAAAGCCCCTAGCTACGTGTTCTGTTGAGTACTTAAAATATGGTTGGGGTGACTTCCCCGGTGGCGCAGTGGTTAAGAATCCGCCCGCCAATGAAGGGAAGCCAGGTTTGAGCCCTGGTCCGGGAAGATCCCACATGCCACGGAGCAACTAAGCCCGTGCGCCACAACTACTGAGCCTGCGCCCTAGAGCCCGTGAGCCACAACTACTGAGCCCGTGTGCCACAACTACTGAAGCCCGCACGCCTAGAGCCCATGCTCTGCAAAAAGAGAAGCCACCACAATGAGAAGCCCACGCACTGCAACGAAGAGTTGCCCCTGCTCGCTGCAACTAGAGAAAGCCCGCACGCAGCAACGAAGACGCAACACAGCCAAAAATAAATAAATAAAAGACTTGACCTTTAAAAAAAAAAATCTTAAAGAAAAAAATGTGGTTGGGTAACTGAGAAACTAAATTTTTAATTTTTATTAACTTAAATTTAAACTCAAATTGGCACATGTAGCTAGAGGCTATTGTATTGGACACAACAGTATTAGTGCTAGTATTAATAATAGATTTAGAACAGGTCTTGGTAAACTTTTTCTGTAAAGTACCAGATAGTGAATGTTTTAGGCTTTGCAAGTCATATAGTCTCTGTTGCAAGTACTCAACTCTGCTGGTGGAATACAAAAGCAGCCATAGACAACACGTAAATGAACGGATTTGGCTGTGTTCCAATAAAACTTTATTTATTAACACTGAAATTTGAATTACATCTAATTTTCAAGTCGCATGAAACAGTATTCTTCTGATTTTTTTCAACCATTAAAAAATGTAAAAATCATTCTTAGTTCACAGGCCATACAAAAGCAGGTGAGAAGCTGTAGTTTGCAGAACCTTGACCTAGAGTGTTTATAAGTAGCAAAGATAGTGATATAAAAATTCATGTGTTAATTCAACAAATATTTATTGAGTGGCTATCACAACTGGACACTATTTTGAGAGTGGAAGATACAGCAAAATAGCAATAAAAATTATAGTCAAGGGCTTCCCTGGTGGCGCAGTGGTTAAGAATCTGCCTGCCAATGCAGGGGACACAGGTTCAAGCCCTGAGCCGGGAAGATCCCACATGCCGCGGAGCAGTTAGGCCTGTTGCGCCACAACTACTGAGCCTGCGCTCTAGAACCCACAAGCCACAACTACTGAGGCCCGTGCTCCTGGAGCCTGTGCTCCATAACAAGAGAAGCCACCGCAATGAGAAGCCTGCGCGCTGCAACGAAGAGTGGTCCCCGCTCACCGCAACTAGAAAAAGCCCGCGTGCAGCAACGAAGACCCAACACAGCCAAACACGAATAAATAAATTTATTAAAAAAAAAAAAATTATAGTCAACATCCATGTTTTCATGGAGTTTACATTCTGGTGGGGGGAGACAGATTTTAAAAATGAACAAATATATGTCAGGTGGTGAAAATGAAATTTTTTAAAAATAAATTTATTTATTTATTCATTTTTACTTTTGGCTGCCTTGAGTCTTCGTTGCTGTGGAGGGGCTTTCTCTAGGTGCAGTGAGTGGGGGCTACTCCTCACTGAAGTGCATGGGCTTCTCATTGTGGTGGCTTCTCCTGTTGTGGAGCACGGGCTCTAGGCGCGCGGGCTTCAGTAGTTGTGGCATGCAGGCTCAGTAGTTGTGGCTCATGGGCTCTAGAGTGCAGGCTCAGTAGTTGTGGTGCATGGGCTTAGTTGCTCCATGGCATGTGGGATCTTCCTTGACCAGGGCTTGAACCCGTGTCCCCTGCACTGGCAGGTGAATTCCCAACCACTGCGCCATCAGGGAAGTCCGAAAATGAAACTTTATGAAGAAAAATAAAGAGAAAAGAAAGTGCCAATGGAGGATGACATTTTATTATAGGGTAGTTAGATAAAGCTTGTTCGATAAGGTGACTTTTGAGCACACACCTGAATGAAGAAAGGAAGTGGGCCACGTGGCTATCTAGGGGAAGAACATTTTGGTCAGAGGGAAGGGTAAAAGCAAAGGTCCTGAGGCAGGAGCATGCTTTACCAATTCAAGTAATAGGAGAGATGTAGAAAATTGACAAGAATTGTATTTCAACAAAATTAACCCACTTTGAAATTCTTCCATCATTTGCATCAGATATGTATAAGTATCAGTAAAGGGAACTATATTTCTATCAAAAGCAATATAGGGACCTTTCCTTCTTAGCTTTCTAGAGCATTCTTTTTGGAAAATAGTTTAAAACTATGTTGATTGCCAACACATTAAAAAGACCCCAGTAGACCCCATCATGGAAACTTTTTGAAGTCTTTTTTGGACTGAAGTATGAAGGAATTACAAAATGATCCATTAAAAACTATAAAGCTTTTGCTGCACTTTTAGAAATATTTAACAGGTTTCTGGTCTTCAGATGGGAATTCCTTTACCATCTATTCACTACTGGACTTCATATGTTTATAAAGACCTTTGAGTTCAAGGGGGAAAATGCACTTCAATCTATTTTGTCCTTGTCTTTTAAGTATTTTTTAGCACCTAAGAAGAACATCCATGTAGCCTGATTATAGATGGCTTTAATGTCTCCTTCAAGTTCTGAATACTCAGATAGTCAAATCTTTTTCTCTTGGAAACTGTACTCAGTTCCTTCTGGTGTTATTTACAGCACACAAAGGCTGCTTGAAAAAATATTGAGAGATATTTAAATGTCACTGTCAGAGAGTTTAAAAGGTTCAGGGGACCAGGACCTTTTTCCTTTAGGTCACCAAATCAAAAGCCATCTTGCTCTGTAGTAACTAAAAGGTGTTTTCACATGAAGGTTGTTCATGTGAAACTTTTGAGCTAGTTTTCTTTCTTTTTTTTTCCTGTTCAGAATCCCTTTAGTGTGCAGTTAAAAGTTTCACAGTTAGCTTTAAAAAAAAAAAAAAAAAAAAACTTAAAAAAACCCACTATCAAACTTACAGCAAAGTTGCAATACTGTACAAAAAACTATTTTTTTCCGGAAATTTTGAGAGTAAGTTGCTGACATGAAGCTCTATCACCCTTGAATACTTCAGTGTGTGTTCTACCTTCTCCTACATAACCACAAAACAACCATCAAAATCAGGAAATTAACATTGATCTATGACTACCATTTTTTAAAATATTTGTTTATTTATTTGGCTGTGCCGGGTCTTAGTTGCGGAGTGGGGGATCTTCGTTGCTGGGTGCGGTATCTTTTAGTTGTGGCATGTGAAATCTTAGCTGCGGCATGTGGGATCTAGTTCCCTGACCAGGGACTGAACCTGGGCCCCCTGCACTGGGAGCACAGAGTCTTAGCCGTTGGACTACCAGGGAAGTCCCCATGACTACCATTTAATCCTCAGACCCCATTCAGATTTCTCCAGTTGCTTCTATAACGTCCTTTACTTCAGAAGGATTCAGCTCAGAATCATGCATTGCATTTAGTTGTCACGTCTCTTCACTCTCCGTCTGGAATAGTTTCTCAGTCTGTCAGGACCTTGACACTTTTGAGGATTACAAGCCAGTTATTTTGTAAATTACCCTCAGTTAGTTTGTTTTCTCACGTTTAGATTCATGTTGTGCATATTTGACAGGAATATCACAGAAGTGATGCTGTGTTTTTTTTATATATATAAATTTATTTATTTATTTTAGGCTGCGTGACGGCTTCGTTGCGGCGAGCGGGGGCAACTCTTCGTTGCGGTGCGCGGGCTTCTCAGTGCGGTAGCTTTTCTTGTTGCAGAGCATGGGCTCTAGGCATGGGGGCTTCAGTAGCTGTGGCACGCGGGCTCAGTAGTTGTGGCTCGTGGGCTGTAGAGCGCAGGCTAAGTAGTTGTGGCGCACGGGCTTAGTTGCTCCGCGGCATGTGAGATCTTCCCGGACCAGGGCTTGAACCCGTGTCCCCTGCATTGGCAGGCAGATTCTTAACCACTGTGCTACCAGGGAAGTCCAATGCTGTGTTCTTTTCATTATCAGTGGACACATAATTTTCATTTATCCCATTACTGATGATGATCACTTTGCTCAGTTACAGTAGTGTCTACAGGGCTCTCCACTATATAGTTTCTCTTTTCGTGTTTGTAATAATAAGTATTTTGAGGAGAAGCACTTTGAATCTATATAAATATTCCATTTGTTACTAGACTTTTAATTTATTAACTTTCTTATTAATGTCAACATGGACTCATGAATTTCTGTTTTTTTTCAATGAGTTATAATCTAGTACTATCATAATAATTTTGATGCTCCCTTGTCTCTGATTTGGCCAGTGGAAACCCCTTCAAAGTGATTTCTATATCCTTTTAACATATCCTCTTCGTTCTGTGAGCACTTCCTTGCTTTCTGGCGCAACAAAATGTTCCAGTCTCACCTGTACTTTCCCTGCCCCAGCCTTGGAGTCAGCCATTTTTCCAAGGAATCTGGTTCCTTTAAGTGGAGAATGATATTTAGAAGTTAATATCTATATGCTAGGAGCTGTTGTGGTGTCACTGCTCCCAGGTGCTCCCAGTGGACAGGGCTAGAGACTGTGTGTATGTATGCCATACATATACACACATGTACATTTATATTTTGTATCAATTCATATGCAGTAGAAGCCATATGTTCCTGCCAATACTTGCATTTCCAATATAGGACACAGGTTTCCATATTTGTAACTCCCTTCTCTGACAGAGAAAAACCTGGGTCTCATTATCCTTTATTATATTTTTCTTATTTGATCAATCCTCCTTTATATAACCAGTCATCCATTGCCACTGCCATCTCCTCTTCAGTGAAGATGCTTTCCTTGCCTCATTTGGGTTCTGACATGCTGTACTACAGCCACTGATCTATGTGGACACCCTTTTCAGCTGTTGGTGTCTGACATCCCAGTGCAAGGCTGCATCTAATATGTGGATGCCCTCTTCACCCCACTCAAGTTTGGACACTTTGCACTGGACCACACCCATGCACAGAAACTCTCCTCACTCCATTTGGGCTCCTTGGCGCCAGCCCCCACTGTCCCTGTGCAGCTACCTTGCTCACCCTGTTTACTCTCTGAAACCAGACCACCCCCCAGGCATAGATGTCCTCTTCACTATGCTCAGGCTCTGACTCTTCATGCTAGGCCATCACTTACTTGGATATCCTCTTCATGCCTCTCAGACTGTAACACTCCAGGCCACATAATTCTCCTGCCCTTCTTATCCGTCTCAGGCTCTGACTTTCCATGCTGTCTCCCCTTCATATAGAATCCCTCCTCATTTCATTCTGAATGCCCACCACACACAGGCACACTCTTCATGCTGGTTGGTCTCCAGCAGCCTGCCTGGCCTGTCCCCATTCCTTGTATGGATGTTTCTTTCACCCATCTTGGGTTTTGACCCCACATAGCAGGCTGCCCCTTTGCTTATTTTAAAAATATTTGCATTGGGCTTCCCTGGCGGCGCAGTGGTTGAGAATCTGCCTGCCAATGCAGGGGACACGGGTTCCAGCCCTGGTCTGGGAAGATCCCACATGCTGCGGAGCAACTAGGCCCGTGAGCCACAATTACTGAGCCTGCGTGCCTGGAGCCTGTGCTCTGCAACAAGAGAGGCCACGATAATGAGAGGCCCGCGCACCACGATGAAGAGTGGCCCCCACTTGCCGCAACTAGAGAAAGCCCTCGCACAGAAACGAAGACCCAACACAGCCGTAAATAAATAAATAAATAAATAAATAAATAATTTAAAAAATTTGTATTTTCCCTACCCTTATGCTTTGCTGCTAACATCTAATGGGTGGTGTGTTAAACTTTTAAAATTAGGATAGAATGTAAGTACAGTGACTATATTTTTCAAAACAATAATTGGAATATGTCTGAAATATAGTATAGAATATTTGAAATCAGTGCCATCCGGAGCAGTTTTGGGTATATGGTCACCATTAAAATAAAGAACAGGGACTTCCCTGATAGTCCAGAGGTTAAGACTCCATGCTCCCAATGCAGGGAGCCCAGGTTCGATCCCTGGTCAGGGAACTAAATCCCGCATGCTGCAATTAAGAGCCCACATGCCGCAACCAAAGATTCCGCATGCCACAACTAAAGATCCTGCACGCGGCAACAAAGATCCTGCATGCCACAACTAAAGACCTGGTGCAGCCAAATAAATAAATAAATAAATATTTAAAAAAAAAAAAAAAAAAGAACAAAGGAGAGTTTCAATTTCTTTCTTTCTTTTTTTTTTTTTGGCTGCACTGGGCTCAGTAGTTGCGGTGCATGGGCTCAGTTGCCCTGTGGCATGTGGGATCTTAGTTCCCTGACCAGGGATCAAACCCATATCCCCTGCATTGGAAGGCATATTCTTAACCACTGAAGCACCAGGGAAGTCCCGAGAGTTTCCATTTCTAGTAATAGAAGAGTACCTCCTATTGAACCAAACTTCCAACAGATAACAATTATAGGTTCTGGACAAAATATGAAAAAAATCTGATACCTGTTACCAACTTGTTTTTATGGCTTTTTTGCCCAAGGGCAGGCCCCAGTTTTAGCATCAGGGTGACCAAAACTTGAGTAGATAATCCACAGTTTTACTAGCTTAAAAAACGATAGCAATCACAACAGTTGGGGGGCAAAGGGGGAAATCCTAGAATGGAGAGGGCAGAGAGGGCTTTTTGTGTATAAATTCTCTGGCTGGACCAAATCTTTAGCTAATCCTTGAACTACACATGTATGGGTCATACCCTGAGCAATCCATCAGAGGTGAAAGTAACTGAATAGAGATTTACACTTCTGCAAGAGTGACCAACTTATCCCAGGTTCCCTGAGGCTGTGAAAGTTCTGTGGTCTGGGAAAATCCTCAATCCCAAGTATACCGGGACAATTGGTTATGCTAGCTGCTGCCCACCACAGATGAAACAGAATTTGAGTTTAACTACATGCTTTAAAAAGTAAAATAAACAAAGAAAAGATCTACATGCTTCAAAGGAACATAACAGACTCCAGAAATTCTGTAATATCTTTATAATGTCCAGGGTACAATCCAAAATTTTTAGGTTATAGGAAGAAACAAGAAAATGTGACCCATACTCAAGAGAAAAGGAAACCAAAGGTGACTGAGCCCAAAGTGACATAGGTATTGGACAAGGATCTTAAACAAGTATAATAATTATACTCAAAGATGCAAAGGAAAATATGCTTGTAATGAATTAACAAATAGGAAATCTAGCAGAGACTAGAAAAAAGAACAAAATGGAAATTCTAGAACTAAAAATTACAATATCTGAAATAGAAAACTCACTGGATAGGCTTGACAGCACATTAAGATGAGAGAAGAAAGAGAAAGTGAACTTGAAGATTTATCAATGAAAATATTCAATCTGAGCAACAGAGGAAAGAACTTTGGGGGGGAAAAGAATAGAACCTCAGGGAACTGTGGGAAAATATGAAAAAGTCTAACATACATGTAAATGAAGTCCTAGAAGAAAAGGGGCAAGAGAATGGAGGAGAAAAAGTATTTGAAGAAATAATGGCTGAAAATTTCTCAGGTTTGCTGAAAAACATAATTTTACACATAAAAATTTCGGTGGACCCAAGTGGGATAAATGCAGATAAAACCACACCTAGACATATCATAGTCAAACTGCTAAAAACCAAAAGTCAGGAGAAAATCTTGAAAGCATTCAGAGAAAAAGAATACATATATATAGGAAGACAACAATACAAAATATCACTGACTTCTCATCAGAAACAGCAGAGGATAGAAGATAGTGGAATGCCATCTTTAAAGTGCCAGAAGAAAACTGTCAACCCATAATTCTATGTCAAGTAAAAACAACCTTTAAAATTGAAGGCAAAATAAAGATATTTCCAAATAAATGAAAACTAAGAAAAGTTGTCATTCACACAGCTGCCCTACTAGAAATGCTAAAGGAAGCTCTTTAGACTGAAGAGAGACAATACCAGATAGGAACTCAGGTCTTTATGAAAAAATGAAAAGCACCAGAAATGGTAAGTATGTGGGTAAATACAAAGTACTAATTTGTTCCTCTTAATCTCTTTAAAGTATAATTGCTTCATGGATTCCTTTTATTCTCCTTGAGGCATATTTTAGGGAGGATAAAGAGAAAGAATAGTCCTGCTCTGAAGAGGAAATCAGCAACTAAATCTTCCAAAATAGTATCCTTATTAAATTTAGAGTGCTCAAATCTGAAAAAATTTACTGTAAGTAGCTAATATTTGTAATCCTTTTCTTTTCAGATATAAAACCAAACGTGGAACTGAAAAGCACTCAAGAGCAGTCTGTGCCCACAGGTAACATCAGGTCTTTCCACTCTAAAAATACACCTTTACTGAATAGACCAAAGGAAGAGGAATATTCTGATTGCAATAAAAATGCTATGGAAATGTGTTGGGGAAAAAATGTGGTTTTCTCTTCCTGATACAAAAATAACATATCCATTTAGATCATATAAGTTCTTTGGCATCACAGAGCCAAACCATCTACCTAACGTTAATCACTGGTTTTTTATTTTCTTTTCAAATCTTTTCAACTGATTGGTTTGAATAAAGACAGTTTTTGTTGAATAATATAGTAGCTTATATTTGAACAACTTGTGCTTTTCACTCAGGAACAGTGGTCAGCAAACTTTTTGTAAAGGGCCGGAGAGTAAATATTTTAGACTTTGTGGGCCATATATGGTCTCTGTTGCATATTCCTCTTTATGTTTTTTACAATCCTTTAAAACTGTAAAAACCATTCCTACCTCCTGGGTCCATACAAAAACAGACCATGGCTAGATTTGGCCTCAGGCCACAGTTTGCTGACTCCTGCTCCAGAATAAACTATAAACATTTAAAATAATCTATTTCCTAAAAATAACTTCTGTGTTTTCTCCATTGATTAACTCACTTTGTTTGAAACAAAGCTTTTGCTACATTACAAAATTTACCACTTAAGTGCCTTGTTATATTACTGTGAGTTGTAACCTTATGTTTTTTGGTTTTTGACTTTTTAAAATTTATTTATTTGTTTATTTATTTTTGGCTGCATTGGGTCTTTGTTGCTGCGCGCGGGCTTTCTCTAGTTGCGGCGAGCCGGGGCTACTCTTCGTTGTGGTGTGCGGGCTTCTCATTGTGGTGGCTTCTCTTGTTGTGGAGCACGGGCTCTAGGCACGCGGGCTCGGTAGTTGTGGCATGTGGGCTCAGTAGTTGTGGCTTGCAGGCTCTAGAGCACAGGCTCAGTAGTTGTGGCGCATAGGCTTAGTTGTTCTGTGGCATGTGGGATCTTCCAGGACCAGGGCTTGAACCCGTGTCCCTTGCATTGGCAGGCGGGTTCTTAACCACTGCACCACCAGGGAAGCCCTAACCTTATGTTTTAATTGAACCTGTACCTCATATTAGTTGTTCAGGCATGCACTTTATGTCCATTATTTCAGGCTTGAGAAAAGTAAACTATTTAGAGTCTTACTGTCTAAGAGTATATGTTATAATATGCAGAAAAGAGAAACTTTACCTATAAATCAAAACCTGAGTCCATGATGACCACATTTTCAGGACCTCTTAGTCATGGATTTTATGTAATATGTTTCCATTTTACTCCTACATGCCAGTAAAATGTCCTGCTCCATGTGTTCAGTCATGCCTGCAGCTGAAAGGAAGCCCCTGCAGTTTCTAATCACCTCTCTTATTTCAGCCCCTCCTTAGTGCCACAGGATTCAGTGTCTTTATTTGTTGCATGTAATAGATTCTTGGCAAATATTTTATTGAAAATTGGGAAGGAGTTTGATAGCAAGCAGGTATCTTTTCTGTTCATTTCTTTTGTTATCATCTTTTTGTTAAGCTACCATGCTTATATGTGAAATAATTCCAGCTACGTCATGCCTTCTTCCTTACTTCTAATATTATCAATATTTATTGTACAAAATTATATTTTTGTTAAACTTGATTTTTGTTAAGTTTGCTGTTTATTTAACCATGCTTTTATTATGTCTACTGCCTTTTACTTAGGAACTCCCATAACACTTTTTTTTCCCCTTAATCTCGTGTCTGAGTCTACATTATAGGCCTGAGTCTTGCATTATAGTTGTGCGTTTGTTTTATCCACATCTGTAAAGTATAAGCTCCTTGAAGACAGGAATTATAACCTATTCATATCTGTAGCCTTGTCAACATTTAGTAAATGTTTGATGAAATAAAGGAATTTGGGAGCCAATATGCTTTCCACAGAATCACATTTATAATGTGAACAGAAAGGGAAAATAGGATTTGGTACAGAAGCTTACAGGCTTCCTCTCAGGAAAGCATCTTTCTCAAATTGAGTTATGCCCATAGTTTCAGACTCAGTATTTCTCATCAATATATGTTAATATTTCTTGGTCTTAACTAGCAATAGCATCCTACTGAATATTCTGAGATATACCAAAGGAGAGAGAATTTCAATCCAAAGGAACTTGAGTGCATTTTAACTCAGGTGAAAGAAATAGTCAAGAAAATGATGTCTAATGGAAAGGCACATGAACCCTGGGCATCTTTCTAAACCTCAAGAGTTTTCACATATATCTTTCTTGGGTGTATGTGAAAGCGATATCGTCTATCACTAAGGGATTGGGTGAAGCTAAAATAGGAGTCTTACTTAATACATGTTTATAAAAATCCTTAAAAGTTGACTGCATAGTTAAAATTCTTCTTATCTCCTAGAAGGTTCGGTGCTTTTGCATGACTACGATTTAACCAAACCTCATGAAACAGAAAATGTGGATGGTACAGAAGGCCCAGCCAATCAAGATGAAGACATAGGAGGTGAGCCGTAGTGTATAGACCAGAAACTAAAGATATCGTTCAGGCTCAACATGGAGAAGAAATCAGGAAATCTCCAAGGAAAACTTGCATTTGTGGGTTGAGTTGGAAGGAATTCAGTTTTGTTCACTTTACAAATATTTACATTTAATAATTTGCTACAGGATGTCAGCAAATTTTGAGAATTTAAGGTGCTTATTCAGTGTTCAAGTTATACTAACTTCTTTTTTTTAATTTTTTAAAATTAATTTTTATTGGAGTTAGTTGATTTACAATGTTGTGTTAGTTTCTGCTGTACGGCAAAGTGAATCAGTTATACATATACATATATCCACTCTTTTTTAGATTCTTTTCCCATCTAGGTCATTACAGATTACTGAGTAGAGTTCCCTGTGCTATACAGTAGCCTCTTATTATCTATTTTATATATAGTAGTGTGTATATGTCAATCCCAATCTCCCAGTTTATCCCTCCCCCTCCTTCCCCCTTGGTAACCATAAGTTTGTTTTCTACATTTGTGACTCTATTTCTGTTTTGTAAATAAGTTCATTTGTACCATTCTTTTTTAGGTTCCACATGTAAGTGATATCATATGATATTTGTTTTTCTCTGTCTGACTTACTTCACTCAGTATGACAATCTCTAGGCCCATCCATGTTGCTGCAAATGGCATTATTTCATTCTTTTTTATGGCTAATATTCCATTGTATATACATACCACATCTTTTTTTTTTCCATCTTTATTGGAGTATACTTGCTGTACAATGCTGTGTTAGTTTCCGCTGCACAACAAAGTGAATCAGCTATTTGTACACATATATCCCCATATCCCCTCCCTCTTGAGCCTCCCTCCCACCCTCCCTATCCCACCCCTCTAGGTCATCACAAAGCGTCGAGCTGATCACCCTGTGCTGTGCAGCACCTTCCTACCAGCCATCCATTTTACATTTGGTAGTGCATACACGTCAATGCCACTCTCCCACTTTGTCCCAGCTTCCCCTTCCCCCACTGTGTCCTCAAGTCCATTCTCTATGTCTGCATCTCCATTCCTGCCCTACCACTAGGTTCATCAGTACCTTTTTTTTAGATTCCACATACATTCGTCAGCATATGGTATTTTTCTCTTTCTGACTTACTTCACTCTGTATGACAGACTCTAGGTCCATCCACCTCATTACAAATAACTCAATTTTGTTCTTTTATGGGTGAGTAATATTCCATTGTATATATGTGCCACATCTTCTTTATCCATTCATCTGTCGATGGACACTTAGGTCAATTCCATGTCCTGGCTATTGTAAATAGAGCTGCAATGAACATTGTGGTACATGACTCTTTTTGAATTATGGTTTTCTCTTTATATATGCCCAGGAGTGGGGTTGCTGGATCATATGGTAGCTCTATTTTTAGTTTTTTAAGGAACCACCATACTGTTCTCCATAGTGACTGTACCAATTAACATTCCCACCAACAGTGTAGGAGGGTTCCCTTTTCTCCACACCCTCTCCAGCATTTATGGTTTGTAGACTTTTTCATGATGGCCATTCTGACCAGTGTGAGGTGGTACCTCATCATAATTTTGATTTGCGTTTCTCTAATAATTAGTGATGTTGAGCATCTTTTCATGTGCTTTTTGACCATCTTTATGTCTTCTTTGGAGAAATGTCTATTTCGATCTTCTGCCCATTTTTTGATTGGGTTGTTTGTCTTTTTGGTATTGAGCTGCATGAGCTGTTTGTATATTTTGGAGATTAATCTCTTGTAGGTCGCTTCATTTGCAAATATTTTCTCCCATTCTGTGGGTTGTCTTATTGTATTTCATTTTTAAAATAATATGTTTATTTTACTCTTTTCCATTATAAAAGTAATACATGTTCATGATAGAAAGTTTGTATGGGACATTTTCCACCAATTCTCCAATTCTCCGGACACCAACTGGGCATCCAGCAATTCAATTCAATTCAATTCTTATGCTAACTTCTAGAATTAGTGCAGAACCCACAGGTTAAGATCTCAGTCCCACAAGACTGCCCTCACTTCAGACACCACTTAAAAGTACCAGGTCCCCAGGTTACCTGCACTTCTGTCCAACTTGACTCCAAATTCAGGATTTCCCACAACCACCCCCACCCTCAGGTTTGATAATTTGTTAGAATGACTCACAGAACTTAGGAAAGCACTTTACATACTATTACTGGTTTATCATAAAGGACACAACTCAGGAACAGACAAATGGAAGAGGTGCATTGGGCAAGCTATGGCATGGGAGGGTGCAGAGCTTCCATGCCCTTTCTGGGCACACTACCTTCTAAGCAGCTTGATGTCTTCACCAGACGCTCTCTGAATCTTACAGTTCAAGAGTTTTTATAGAGCTCAATCTCCAGTCCCTTTCCTGAAGGTTGGTGGGTGAAAGTTCCAACCCTCTAATCACTTGGTCTTTCTGGTGACCAACCCATCCTGAGGCTATCTAGGGGCTGCACCTTAAGTCACCTCAGCATAATCTCAGGTGTGATTAAAAGGGGCTTGTTATGAATAGCAAAAGACACTCTTATCACTCAGGAAATTTCAAGGGTTTTAGGAACTTCGTACCAGGAACCTGGGACAAAGACCAAATGTAGTCTTTGACCATGAATCTCTTACAGCAAATGCATCACAGAAGTCAAAACATAGTGGCACATTACTAGAGTCACACTCAGTCATTAATTAGTCCAGTCCATCATCATAGCATATGAAAATGTCTTCTACAGTGAGACCGCTCAGATTTGCAGACTTCCATTTGATCTTGTCAGGTTCCAAATGCAGTAGTGGTCTCAGCAATACATGGCTTCACCTTTTCAAGCATCTGGTATAACTAAGCTAAAACACAATATTATTCCCTTGCTCTGAGTCTCTATTGAGATTGTAATATAATATTGGATTTCCTTCTTTGCATAGCCCATTGATTCATTCCTTTGCCTACTCATTATTTGATATTATGAGCTGTAAAGTGTGTTCCTTGCTCTGAATAAATGTGATTTGGTGGTCCAAATGGGTGCAATATCTTATGTTCTGGTTCTTTTATAGTACTTGGACCATTTGCATCTACCACCAGGTAAGCAAAGCCCAGTCCAGAGTCAACGCCTATTCTATCAAAACCCATTTGTAGCCCACTGGGGCTACTGACATTGGTTCAGTGTAATCCACTTGCCAGCTGTGTGTGGGGTCTTCCCCCTGAGGAATCTCCCCCATAGCCATGTGCAGCCTCTGTTTTTCTTGTTGGCATACTGAACAGTTCTTGTTGGCATTTTGAGCCTCAGAGGGTACAAAAGGAATATGTCCAGATTCAGCCCTCTGCACTGGTTTGGTCCCCAAATGTCTACTTATTTCATGGACCCAAGTGGCCGCCTCAAGCTAATACCCCATAATATCCATGGATGATTGGTCATCATCCAATCCTGGAAGGGGTTTCTTCTGTTAGGCATCAACCTGTCCTACTTTAATGTACCCGTCCAATTCCCATAGTGATTTCCATAGGGCTATGGTCCATATGGACATCCCTTTAATAGACCAGACTTCCATAGCCCTCTGCTTATCGGTATGGCCAGACCATTGGCCATCACTCATGAGTCAGGTAAAAACCAAAACATAGAGGCTTTCATTGTTGTTCGATTCTTCCATCCCTGTTAGGTAAACAGCATGTAATTCATCCCACCAAACTGATTTGTTTTTACCTTCTTCAATCAGAGTGGTAGTCTTCCAAACAGGATATTGGCCATTTACCTTGGTGGTTGGTAAATCACCTTTACCTTGGAACTGCCATCCATAAACCAAGCAGGGTTTTGTTGGTCAGTCAAGAGCTGTTTATAGGGCACTGTCCAAGTGACGATAGAATCCGGCAGCTCCTTACACAGTTCAAAAGTCAGTCCTAGAAGAAAAGAGCCTCCCTGCTTGTGAGTATCTCCTGCTTACATTCCCCTTGTAGCACAATCCTGTATAAACCATTTGCATTTTATTATGGAACTCTTCAGGGCATTGCCCTCCCCATTAGAGCATTTTTCTGACATCTCCTAAGACGTCATGGGTGTTTCAGATATTAAGATTATTTTTTGTCCTGCAATCATAGGGGCAGTTTCAATTAATGTCTGATATCAGCCTACTAATTGCCTCTCAAATAGAAATTCTCTATTCCATCCTCCCCATAGTTGTCACTGGGAAGCACTCCCAGGCTTTTGCCGTAAGCCCCAATCTATGTTCTACATAGAGCTATCGCACAGAATTTGTCCGCACCAGCACTCCAGCTTCTCTTCTACACTGTGTGGACTTGGGCAATCTTATCCATCCTCATTCAGCATGTCCAATTAATATCGCTTGAAGGATAGATTTACATGCCTCCTGTTTTACAAAGTAGTTCTCCAGTCAGACACAATATCCATACCCATAATACATTCAGGTAAAAGAGGTACAACCACTTCGGACATACCAATTTTCCTCCAAACTTTCACCTTAATCAACCAACCCTTATATTCCTTTTTTTAAAAATTGAAGTATAGTTGATTTACAATGTTCTATTAGTTTCTGGTGTACAGCAAATTGATTCAGTTATACATATATATACATATTCTTTTTAATGTTATTTTCCGTTTTGATTTATTACAAAATGGATATTGAATATAGTTCCCTGTGCCATACAGTAGGACTTTGTTGTTTATCTATTTTATATATAGTAGCTTTTATATATAGTATCTGCTAATCCCAAATTCCTAATTTATCCCTCCCCCACCCCCTTTCCCCTTTGGTAACTGTAAGTTTGTTTTCTATATCTGTGAATCTCTTTCCATTTCGTAAATAAGTTCATTTGTGTCATATTTTAGCTTCCACATATAAGTGATATCATATGTATTTGTCTTTCTCTGTCTGACTTACTTCACTTAGTATGACAATCTGTAGGCCCATCCATGTTGCTGCAAATGGCATTATTTCATTCTATTTTGTGGCTGAGTAGTATTCCATTGTGTATATATACCACTTCTTCTTTGTCCATTCATCTGTCCATGGACATTTAGGTTGCTTCCATGTCTTGGCTATTGTAAATAGTGCTGCTATGAACATTAGGGTGCATGTATCTTTTCGAATTAGTTTTGTCTGGATACATGCCCAGGGGTGGGATTGCCGGATCATATGGGAACTCTATTTTTAGTTTTTTGAGGAACCTCCATACTGTTTTCCATAGTGACTGCACCAATTTACATTCCCACCAACAGTGTTGGAGGGTTCCTTTTTCTCCACACCCTCTCCAGCATTTGTTATTTGTAGACTTTTTATGATGGCCATTCTGACCAGTGTGAGGTGGTACCTCACTGTAATTTTGATTTGCATTTCTCTAATAATTATCTATGTTGAACATCTTTTCATGTGCCTGTTGGCCATCTGTATGTCTTTTTTGGAAAAATGTTTATTTAGGTATTTGGCCCATTGTTTTTTTATTGCAACCCTTATATTCCTAACTGTAACCTCCATAGGACTTCATCAACAGGTTTTGGTTTTACAATATTAGGTAAGAGAGATGTTCCCCAGTTGGACATAATAGCCATTCTCATAAAACATTCAGGTAAAGGAGACACAATTTCTCCATGTAAAGCTTGTTTAAAACATCCCAGTTTTCATCCAAACTACCACCTTAATCCTATCAACCCTTACATTTCTATATTCTCTCAATCTAATCGGAGCCCCCTTTAGGGCTTCACTAACATGTTCTGGTAGCACAGTGCATGAGGTACCCATGTCAGGGAGTTCCAGAAACTTTTCTTCTCCACCCCCCTGACTATTTTATCTCTTCATGTGCAAAAGAATTTGGGTCCCTAGTGAGAGGTTGAGCCAGGGGACCCTGGCTCTTTTGTTATGACAAAGATTAACCTGCCCGTTGCCCTAGGTGATTTCAGGTCAGATTTCTCATTGCAATCTTTGCCTTCTAGTTTTTACACTGGAGTGAATTGAGTGGACTTGTTCGGGGCCCTTTAAAGTAGAGGAACTAGCAGGGGGTCCTTTTGGTCCACCCAACTTTCTATAGTGCTATATTAAGACCATTGTTTCCACTCTATCAATGTCCATTTTACTTATCCCATTTCTTGATAACTATCTAAAGATTTTCATCCTGCTGAAATGAGTCCCTTAACTCTCCCCTCTCTTTTTCTTCTTTATTTTGGCCCTATCAATGTTTCCTTTATTCATTTTACTTCTTGATAACTATTTACAATTTTCTACCTTGATGGGACAAGTCCCTTGACTCTCCCTTCTGCCTCTCCTCATTTTCTTGTTAATTAACCTAATGTTTTTATTAGCATCTGAAAGACCCAAGAGAGGAAGCTGAGACAGCAGATTCAATAAGGCTTCTCAGACTGTTGCTTGACCTGGAAGCAGTAATATTAAATGGGATGCCCATGCAAAAGAGGTCCCCTGTTCTGTGTTTTCTTAGATTCTGTATTTGTCTTTTTGGCATCTATTCATCACAGGGCCAATTTTATTAACTATATTTTCTTATTTTCTGTATATTTGATGCTTTGATGTTTGGGGACCTTACAGACCCAGGGAAAGACTGCCCTTCCCAGGGATAGCTAGTTCTTAGAGACAGCAAAGGACTTGGCCAGGAGCATGCTTTTCATATATAAACCAACCAATCCAGAGTCCATACCCCCCAACCATCTCCTTATCTAAATCTCATGAACTGAACTAATATTTCCCCTGTCTGAAATCAATCCAGGGCCAAGTAGCAGACAACTAGAGACCACTCCTGTGTCCCAAAGCCTGCTGGAATTATTCAAACCAGGCAGTCCTAAACTGTTTATCCTGCCTGCCTTGCCTTTTCTCGGAAACTCCAGTGAAGGCTCTAGCCTAGGATTTTCCTTCCTCTTTTCTGCATCCTGACTGACACTGGTGCTTCCCCCTGTGGCCCTGTGTGGTATGTGGTGACCCCCTCTATGGACCCTGTGAGTATAATAAACTTCTTCCTTCCAGACCTTGTTCCCATTTCCTCCTGTGGCTGCACCAACTTTACCATACTATTTACAACAGGTACATGCGTAGAACACCCCCTTAATCCACAGCATTTACCAAGACCTGGGTAATAGGCATATTTAGTGAGTGACTATCTTGGTTATCACAAAGCCAGTCCCATATGGTTTACATATGAAACATATCAGCTGCTTCATCTGGGTTGTTCTACTTGGCACTTACAGAGGGAGTTGGACAGTCCTCTTTCTCAGGGTAGACAGACCTTACAGTGGCTTTTATCCAGTCAACCAGGCTGACCATTCCCTCAGGAAAAACGTGCTGTGTTTGTGGATCATGTATAATCATCTGCCATTGTTCCGTAGTGAGCTGTGGGTCCTGGATCAAACCACACATGCTCTTCCACTCTGCAGCATTCAAAACTAAAGACAATGCCCCTAAGTTAGTCACTCTCACAATCCATTTTAGTAAAGGTTCTTCAGGAAGCTGATGATACTGATTCACAAAATACGACAACTCCTTCACACCCTACCCCCTGGTTTCAGTAGTTTCTTGGTTTTGCCTTCCCGCCACATGAACTACCTTCTTGGTGACCAGAAGTCTTAGAGGTACTCTCTACTGTTCCCACATAATTTTTCCTTTTGGGGGAATCTTGAAGCACAAACCAACTGAAATCTGAGCTTGGTTTATCATCAAGGTCTGACCCAGAACTCTCTTTTCATTTCATTTTGGCTTTGCAGATAACAGTAACCAAGGAATTGTACATTTTGCTTTTCTCTTATTAGTTTGCATTTCTACACATATCCAGTGAGTCAACTTCCCAAGAGTTGGATCCACCTCTGAATACCCTTGGTAATTTTACTTTTAGTAACTGATCACAGCACAACTGCTGCTCCATAACACGGGTGACCATGTAGCCAGGAATCAGAGGTTCTTCATCCCCTGCTTTTTCTTCCTTTTTCTTCCCAAACCATATGTTTCCATGAGCCAGGACTGTTCTAGCAAATCCCACTCATGACACCTATTGTGGGATGTTTCCAACACCAACAACTGATTCTTCAGACACCAATTCACCATCAATTCAATTCTGCTACTAACTTCTAGAGTTAGCGCAGAACCCACAGGTTAAGGGCTCAGTCCCACAAGACTGTCCTCACTTCAGACACCACTTGAAAGTACCAGGTCCCCAGGTTTCCTGCACTTCTGTCCAACTTGACTACAAATTCAGGTTTTCACACAACCCCCACTCAGGTTTGATAATTTGCTAGAATGACTCACAGAACTTAGGAAAGCACTTTACATACTATTACTGGTTTATCATAAAGGACACAACTCAGGAACAGCCAAATGGAAGAGGTGCATAGGGCAAGCTATGGGGTGGGAGGGTGCAGAGCTTCCATGTCCTCTCTGGGCATACCACCTTCTCAGCAGCTTGGTGTCTTCACCAGAAGCTCTCTGAATCTTACAGTTCAAGAGTTTTTATAGAGCTCAATCTCTAGTCCCTTTCCTGAAGGTTGGTGGGTGGGGCTGAAAGTTCCAACCCTCTAATCACTTGGTCTTTCTGGTGACCATCCTGAGGCTTTCTAGGGGCTGCACCCTAAGTCACCTCAGTAGCATAAACTCAGGTGTGATTGAAAGGGGCTTGTTATGAATAGCAGAAGACACTCTTATAACTCAGTAAATTTCAAGGGTTTTAGGAACTCTGTGTAAGGAATTGGGGACAAAGACTAAATACATTTTTGTGTTTTACCACAGCTTGGAAAGTTCATAGGAGTAGAAAGAAAAAAGAAAAACCCACTTCTATCCTACCACCCAAATATAGTCTGTATTAGCATTATGGAATACTTCCAGGCCTTTTTTGGAATTTTGAGCACTATATTTATATTAGCATTGCAAACATTTTATACTAATATTTATGTTGCTAAATCTTATCACTATTGCTTTGTGAATATCACTCAAATCTCATCTTAATGTCATTTCTTCAGAGAGACTTTCCTTGACAACCCAGTTATTTTAATGCAGTAGGCTATTTTAATTCTCTGCATGGCACTTTGCAATGGATAATTTTGGAGTTTTATTTGTTTATTGTGTCTCTCCCTCCACCCTTCATGAGCCAGGATCTTGAGTTTTCTTTTTCCCTCTAGGTATTTGCAACACCTAGAATAGTACTTGGCCCATAGTAGATGTGCTGTAAATATTTGTTTCATTAAAAAAATACACACACACACACACACACACACACACATTTTTTTCCTTAAAGGAAGAAAAGAAGAAGACAAAAATTGTTTCTCCAGGTCTTCTTCTTTTGTCTTAGATTCTTAAGGACCAAGGAATGGAGTTCTATGTCTAAAACTTCTGAGACTCAAATCACAGCTTCAACTAATATTCCAGCTCTGCCTAGCTATACATTAATTTGTACCAGTTCTCAACCACAGAGACTGAAAAATGCTGCCTGGCACAGGATGTGGTCATTTGTGCTGAGGAAAGGCATATGGTGTTCTACCAGCTTCGTGAAACTTTTTGAAAGTGACATCCATGGAGTCACACTCAGAAAGAGGCAAATGATAACTGTGCCTTTGGCTGGCATTCTTCCGAGTTAGGGTTTCTGAGTTCTGCTAGGAAACATCATGAAGTTTAGGTTTGAAATGATGATCCCTATACAACTTTTGGTCTGGGAATTTATAATTTATGTTAGAATTTGTTCTGAGTTCAGAAGTAGCCTATGAGTTTTATGTTTTCAGCTAGTCGGGGGGAAAAAACAGATGAAATACTCAAGTATAAACAAGAAACCAAATAATTCCATTCAACAATAGGAATTTGAAACAAATATTATTAAAAGCCATGTGGTACAGCACTTCTCTAGGAATCCATACAATAGATTCCTGGCCTCCTGCTCCAGGAGTGCTTCCAAGGATCATCTTCAGCTGCTGTGACGCCTATGCCGTTTCTATCACCTTACCTCCAACTACGTGTCAGTGGATTAATGGGATACCTGTGTATTTTTCTCAGTTGTTAGGGGTCTGGGAGTGTCATGTAGTTCCTGGTAGAGACTAGACGATACAATCAATCATTCTAAATAATTTGGAAAAGAGAAGAAACAGTTCTTTCTGCTAAGCCTGACTTTTAGAAAAAAATGAATAGGCTAACTTTAGCATTGAAAGATTAATTCATCATTTCATGATTAAGCTCCAAACTGATTACTGTACTGTAATGTAATATAATGTAATGCTGGCACTTAATCTGGGTCATGTATCTGGGGAAAGGTTGTTACCAGGCCTCTGCTTTTTCAAAAGATATAATATGATCAGTATATACAAATTATATATGCTAAATTATAAAATAACAGAACTGAAAAGTAGCATTACCTGGTAAAAGTTATATAATAATGTATCTTAATATGTATTAAGGCACTTCTGCCATATTCAGCATAGGGAAACATTAAGACTAGAATTAGGATTATACTTTTAAAGGTAGTTAGGGAAATTTAGCTATACTATAATAATGATTATAAATAACTTTAAAGTATGCTTTAGAGGATCTTAGTCTGTTTAAATTTAGTGGAAGCATTTTTTAATGTCCTCTAAAACGTTTTAGAAACTAAGACCGGTCTTGGAATGTTTAAATTCAGAATAATTGCTGTCATGTTTAATTTACATATTTAAACATATCATGTGCATCTTTCTAAGTTTCCAACTCTTAGAAAATTACCTTATAGAAAAATTAGAAACACTTTATTTTTCTCTAGTGGAAAGGCAGACTAAATTTTTAGAGGGAAAAGTCTTTACCCAACTAGAATTGTTGTTTGAGAAGCAAAATAAAATATTTGGAAAAAAAACTTTTTAAAGGTATAAACATTTAAGTTAAATTTACTTGTTTCCCATAAGATAAAAAGATATTTTTGGAATTCCCTGGTGGCGCAGTGGTTAAGAATCCGCCTGCCAATGCAGGGGACACGGGTTCGAGCCCTGGTCCAGGAAGATCCCACGTGCCACAGAGCAACTAAGTCCGTGTGCCACAGAGCAACTAAGTCCGTGTGCCGCAGTTACTGAGCCTGAGCTCTAGAGCCCGTGAGCCACAACTACTGAGCCCGCGTGCTGCAACTACTGAAGCCCGTGTGCCTGGAGCCCGTGCTCCACAACAAGAGAAGCCACCGCAATAAGAAGCCCACGCACCGCAACGAAGAGTAGCCCCTGCTCGCTGCAACTAGAGAAAGCCCGCGTGCAGCAACAAAGACCCAGTGCAGCCATAAATAAATAATTAATTTTTTTAAAAAAAAGATATTTTTATCTTTTTTTTTAAACAATATATTCCTAGGAACCTAGTGCAGCAGTTGGTAAATTTTTTTGCAAAGCGCCAGGTAGTAAATATCTTGGACTTTGTGGACAATACGATCTCTGTTGCAGCTTCTCAACTCTGCTGTTGTAGTGTAAAGCAGCTGTAGCAGATACAGAAATTAATGCACCTGGCATTCAATAACTTTATTTATAAAGACTGGCATTAGGGGCTTCCCTGGTGGCGCAGTGGTTGAGAATCTGCCTGCCAATGCAGGGGACACGGGTTCGAGCCCTGGTCTGGGAAGATCCCACATACCGCGGAGCAACTAGGCCCGTGAGCCACAACTACTGAGCCTGCGCGTCTGGAGCCCGTGCTCCGCAACAAGAGAGGCCGCGATAGTGAGAGGCCCGCGCACTGCGATGAAGAGTGGCCCCCAGTTGCTGCAACTAGAGAAAGCCCTCGCACAGAAATGAAGACCCAACACAGCCATAAATAAATAAATAAATAAATAAATAAAAATTAAAACAGCCTTACTGAGGTTTAAAAAAAAAAAAAAAACTGGCATTAGTGATAGAATGCAGGGGTGGTTAAATGGTTGTTAACTGTGAAATTCTTTCAACTTCTCTGTATTTCTGAAAATTTCATAATAAAATCTTGAGGGGGGTGAAAAAACCAGAAAAAAAAAAAAAACTGGCAGTAGGTGGGTCAGATTTGGCCTGCAAACCGTAGTTTGCCGACTCCTGGCCTAGTGTATACATTTATTGTGTGATGATGTAAGAAAGCTTTTGGACCTTGGAAGGAACAAGGTTCATGTAAGCATATCAAAAGGGCATCAATGGGGAGTCTAACACTATTTTTTTTTTTAAGATTTATTTATTTTATTTATTTTTGGCTGCATTGGGTCTTAGTTGTGGCACGCGGGCTCTTCATTGCGGCGCATGGGCTTCACTCTAGTTGGGACGGGTGGGCTCCAGAGCATGCGGGCTCTGTAGTTTGTGGCACGCAGGCTCTCTAGTTGAGGTATGCCAGCTCAGTAGTTGTGGCGCACGGGCTTAGTTGCCCCGCGGCATGTGGGATCTTAGTTCCCTGACCAGGGACTGAACCCACGTCCCCTGCATTGGAAGGTGGATTCTTTACACTGGACCACTGGGGAAGTCCCTAACACTGTTATTTTTAAAATTAGAAAAATATACATCACTAGCAGCTCTGCTTATCATACACATATACTGTGGGTATATCTCTGCGCCACTATAACTTATATAAATTAATTGGTCACAAATAAAACCATATGTGGATTCAGTGTTGTGTTTACCACTTAGTTGGTTCCTCCTTTCTTCCTGAAAATTTAAACCTAGTAGACTGATGCACTGGAGATATTTAAATCAACTCCAGTTTGTTTCCTCTATGAGGACTGCTTGCACTGTCCCAGCTCCCCCAAGTGTGGTCTTAGAGCTGAGTTTTTGGAGTGTGTTTAATTAATACTTATTTAAGCCTAATTATACTCTATCCACCTGGAATTGTTTGTGCATGACAAACTTTCATCCCATTACATTACAAACTTTTTGAAAAAAAGAGCCCTAGTAGCCCACGTTTACATCTTTCTAAAAATACCTACCTAAGAAGTGATATAACCCATCTAGATTTTTGAAGAGGTTGAGAGTTCTTTTTCCAGCCTGGTCATTGACTCCTATGAACAATTATTATTTCTCTTCTTAGTAACGACCAACTCCAACTGTTGTCAGACTGGTCTTGAGCAGTAGGAAATAACCCAGGGTTCCCCAAGTCTTTATGTTTGTTTAGCATTGAGTGAGTGCTGGGAGTATCATAGGCACTTCACTGAATACAGAGGATATTGAGACTTTCCTGTGGGATGTAAAATGTCACTGAGATACTGTAATGTCAAAACCAGGTGTTAAAGCAATTATAACGTATCATGAGAGAGAATATCTTTATGGCTTGTATCTGGCCTGTGTTCACAGAGGAACAGAATAAAATAAAGCCTCTGGAGATCAGGGTTAGAGGTAAGATGTGTTTTAACAGTAGTGTACCCAGGGATATAACTAGGTAGAGATGACACACCAGATGGTGGAATATCATCCCAGCGGGGCCCTGTGAAAAAGAAATGCAGTTAAAGGCAGAATGACTGAGGTAGAAACTCACAGCTTTTTGTTTCAGTCCTTCTTCCTCTGAAATTGAATCCCCATCTTTGCCATTTCCCACTTAGAATAAGGAAGGAAAGATTCTGTCATTTGTATGTATGTTTTGAGTTTTTGATTCGCCATGAATATGCTGATGGCATTGCTTTTCTTCTTTGAATAATTAGGGAATATGAATTTGGCTATCAACACCCTGCATTTAACATGATACTGGCTTCCATTTTTCAGCATTCCTAACAACCAACCACCATCTTTTTCTACTTACACTGGCAGTTTTTTCTGGAGCTGCTACTGGGCAAAAAGTACACAATATATCTCAATATCCATCAGCTTCAGCTGTTTACCCTGCTTAAGTTGCACATTTACCCTTTGTATTAGTTTTCTAGGGCTTCTATAACAAATTACCACAAACCGGGTGACTTAAGCAGCAGAAATGTATTCTCTCACAGTTTGGGAGCGTAGAAGTCCCAAATCAAGGTGTCAGCACCACCATGCTCCCTCTAAAAGGCTCTAGAAAAAGAATCCTCCTTTGCCTCTTTCTAGCTTCTGGTGACCCCCAGCAATCCTGGGTGTTCCTTGGCTTGTAACAGCACAACTCTAATCTCTGCCTCTGGCAACACATGGCCTTCTTCCCTGAGTATATCTCTGTATGTCTTCTCCTCTTCTTATAAGAGCACTAGTCATTGGGTTAAAGGCCCACCCTCATCCAGTGTGACCTCCTCTTAACTAATTACATCTACAATGACCTGATTTCCAAATAAAGTCACCTTTGGGGATACTTTCAGCCCACTACACCCTTCATCTTCAAAATCTTTACAATCGAATATCAGATATACCTGATTCTCACTGTGAAATAGATTTCTTTTTAATTAATTGTACAGTGGTGATCAATTAGTGTATTTATTTAATTATTCCTTTGTGTAAGGGTTAGGATTGTGACTGATTCCACGAAAAAAGTTGAATCTGATAATTTTTTGAAAGGAAGGCCTTAGATTTTCTCTATGCTGATACCTTGTGTGATGCTTAGGTCAAAGATAAGAACTTTAATTAGAAAGTTTGCTGAAAAAATAATTCTCCCCCCCTCAGGAGCTAGAGCTCCCATCCCCAGTAGTTTTCCATGTCAGGGTCTCAATATCTTTTGAGGTGTACAACTTTTTTGCACTCATGAGAAATACAAACTATTTTGATGCTTCTGAAAGTGGGGGGGGGAAAACCAAGCCACATTTGTGGTTTATGGATGCTAATTACTGCTACATTTAGATATGTGAAGGAGGGTCTATGTCTGGAGGGAGCTGGGAGAGACTGTCAGCCTCGCCTAGGCGCTCACTGAGGTTCCAGCGGTACTGCTCAACACACGCAAATACATGCTTCAAAAGGAAGTGCCGTTTTTTATCAAAATATTACATCTCTCAAGCCCAGATCAAGACCTGTCGCTCATGGGATGCAGGGGTTATCTTACAAAATCAGCAGTGCTTTGCTGCAGAAGTTCACTCACAGGGGATTTCTGTAAGTGCTCACAATGGGCAGAGAGGCTTCACGGCTCATACTGTGTCAAACGGGTAAGTTCTGTTGGTGATGAAACCCAGACACCTCTCCTTGACTTTTTTTTTTTTAAACAAAAAACACCCGGATTCTTTTTTTTTTTTTTTTAAACCAAGCTAAGTGGCACAGTGAACTAAAAGGAACTTACAGGAAGATATATGGCATCTGCGAAAAAGGAATGTACAGTTGTAATAGTTGACAGAAAAATAGGTCTGCCTACTGTCCTTAGTGGGTCCTCCAAGATTCTTTCCCTTTCCTCTGACTTTCTTTTAACCGTGGAGCAATAGTACTGATGCCTCCTTGGGGTGGAAGCAAGATGAATGAAATTTTAAAAAATGTAGATTCCAGTCCAGTTGGTTAGCAGTACGTGTGAAACACCCATTTGTGCCCACTAACTCTCATAGTATCTACTCTTGCCAAGTGAGTTCGGCCACTCAAACTAAGTTTGGCACCCAGTATGGTGAACCGGGCCATTGTGTACCCTGGTACAGTTTGGTAACCACGTGAATGCACCCTGCTGAAGGGTAAGTGAGGAGTCCCAGTGGTGTGCCAGAGTCAGCTCATAACCACTTGTTAAATTTTCAGTGAGCTGGCTGACTTCACATTGATGGCTTGAAATGGGCCGTGGTATTTATACCACTGACATCAGCAAATGCTACGAAGAAGCCCTTCCCCGCCTCTGAGTGGGTTTTTAAGCATTTACCAGCATACCACTGGACTGAAGACTGAATGAAATCCTGTTCTGGCTCACTAGGTCACCATTTTTCATGATTCGGCAGAGGGTTTTTTTTTTTTGGTAATTTGCACAAAGGAGAATAGTGTTGGAGAAGAGTAGGTGCGATATCTCCACAACATAGTAGGCACGATCCAGAAATTTTATCCTTAAGGTATGGGGGTCACATTATTACAAAGTTAATGAAATATAGGAGGTTTTTGGTAGCTACTGTTACAAAAAGCACAAAGCAACAACAGTGAAATTTAGACTAGACACAACTGACCGCACATTAAACTTTAAAAGTCTCAAATAATCATGAGGCAGTTACTTCCTACCTAATCCCATAACATAAGAATTTTAGCTTGCTCCTATCAGAGAAGGGAAGAAGAGTGAACAGCTGGAGGAAGTCACCAATCCTGTTATATTCAAATTGATATCAATACATATTGCATTGCGGTGAAGTCTTACTCTACTTCATTGATCCCAAAGAGTTGATGACACGGCAAGGACAGTCTTTTTTAGTCTCATTCTTCTTTTATGCTGAAGTTTGGGGTATACGGTAAATGCTAAATATTTACCCATTTTTCTTTCTGCCTTTCCATCCAACCATCCATGTATCCATTCATCCCCTGCACTGTTCCCAAGTGCTCACTAAATAATTGTCAATTGATTAAGTAAAGTGAAAAAGAACATGTGAGTACATTTTGGCCTTGAGGTCTTCTTTAGCAGTGTTCTTCAAACTGGGATAAGGGGAGACTTTCCAAGGATTACATGGATGTGGATAATTTTAAGAGAATCAATCTCCAGGTCTTCACCTTCATTATGTTCTCTTTCCTGAAGCAGGTCTCCCCTATAAGGCTGTTGTCTTTGATGTTCTTCTTTCCCACCTCCCCTTTCACAGTGATCCTTTTCCACTTTGTAAAAGAAAGGGACCTCTCTCACCCATCCCAAATTTTACTTCTTTGCCCTAAAGTGTAAATATTTCCAGGATGCCAAATAAAGGGTCAATTAGATAATTCCTCTTATCAAAGTTTCATAAAGGCGTGCCCCTCCATCCATCTCATTTAGAGGTGCATTCCCAGCACGTTTTACTTTTTATATTTAATAATTATTGATCAAGATTGATAACATACATATATTGTTTTCATCAATTGTATGCTAATAATTGTAATAACTCAATCCCAAAGAATTTTTAACACATAGCACTTCATAAAAATATTTTTATTTTTATTTATAGTTGTTTTTCTTGTAGAGACATATGATAGGATGAGCAATAGAGGACTCAAGCATAAAAGACTAGCACATAAAGGTAAAATTCTATGGGAAAAGAGAAATGGAAATAGAAGTTCAAGGAGAAATTTTCTCATTTTTTAAGGCTTATTTATGTATTTTTAAATTTATGAGGGAGTAAATCAAATCACTATCATTTATATTCCATATGCACCCATTTGAAAGGGTGCAATAACAGTTTTAACCATCATTATTTACAATGAACAAAAATGTGTTTTTGTTTTAAAAACTTTTAACTTATGATAAGAAATTATAGATGTCAACTTAATATCCACTTAATGTCCACTATATACAAGGGAGAAATATAATTTTTCAAAATTCTTTTGAGAGTACTCGAGCAAAAAATTTGAAGACCAGCCACTGTCATGTAAAGTATATAAAATGTAACATAAGGAGCCTTCAATTTAAGCCTGAGCCTATTTAACGGCCTAATACAAACTTGATACTTCAAGGTTTGAGAAACCTCTCAAAACTATGTGAAATTTTGTTTTTACCATTATGTGTACGTTTTTCTACGTACAGTATAGTTCTCAAAGAGGTAGGTCCACAACCCAGAAAAGATGAAAAAGCCCTGACCAAAGTGTATAAGGTCTTAAGGCTTCTTGACTTTGCTGTTTTTGTTATAGTTTATTTGTAATGGTCTCTATGCTTTTAACATAAACAATTTTGGTTCATTTCTGTATGTGTATAAAATAACATATACTAATTATGAACAATCATGAAACAGGCACAATCCCCCTTACTTCATCACCAACCTGAACCCTATCCTAGGCAACCTTTTAATTGTATTCCTTGTTGATTCAAAAGCCTTTCCTTTTTCTTAATTTTGATAGGGAATGTTGGAAGTGCTTCATCCATAGAAAAGTGCTGGGTGGCAATTTGGAAAACAGTTTTTAAAAGAATAGACATCATCTGCCCCTGACAATTCTATGTGGTTTCTTCCAGCATTTGATACCCAGCAGTCTAGCAAATAGGTTGACATAGTATTCAGGCTTAGAATTAGGAAAATTACATTTGGAAGTGACTGACAACGCAGTAGTTTTAAAGCTTTGGATTTTAAAGTGTCACACACAGAGCAGATGAATGAAGATGTCAGAGCCAGGCCTAAAGGAGGACTCTGGTAATCCAGCCCTTGGCGTATAACCTTCAAACACCAATAAACGAGATTATCTGGATTTAACATGTGACCTTTCTCATTCTGACTGGTAGGTCCAGATGTTTTCTCATTCAGCTGCCTGGTTGAAATCTGCTTTTTAACCGACTGCATTTGGATCTAGATTCGAGGTTGCAGAAATGACAGTCTTGAAAACTATATTCTTCAGTGAGTGATGCTGTCTAAACAGGAACATATGGAAACCCATGTTCTAATAATTAAAAATAATTTGCAACCTTACCTTTAATAGATTTGTTAATTATGTCAACTGAATAAGTAAAAATGGGATCGCAGTAGATAGTTCACTATATTAGTCAGTCTGGTGGCATTAAGAACGTTGACAGGATTTGTTAGAACCAGCCTTTTCTGCACCTGCGTCTGCAGAAGCAGAAATCCCAGTCATGCCTTTGTTACCCTTTGTTACTCCTCAAAGAAGTTCATAGCAGCCCTAGAGAAAATAGGAAAGGCTCTTTATTAGCTTCTCTTAAGTCACTCTAGGCTTCTGGCCATACTTCTCACCCACTTTAATGTACCTTTATTACCTTTTTTCATTGCTTGGAGCCCAGAACTATTTCTGGCGTTTTTGCATGAACTCTTACTCACCATTAACTTGATTTTCCTGTTCTGGTCCTTCAGGTTATACTAGTTCTCTCTCTTAGACTATATAGAAAAGATAACTCTTTATTTTCTTCTTTTCTTATGGGAGAACTAAACTCTCCCATTCTTGAGTGAACCCTCAGAGAGCTTCCCCATGTGCTTTGTACCACTGCTAACTTGTAGGTCAGGGACAGTGCTCATTAATTAAGTAATAGTCATAGCCTAGTAAAGCACACTAAACCATTAACAGAGTAGAAAGTGAGACATAAAAACACATAAAAAGACATAAACGCACAAAATGTGACAAAGAACTAATACAATTAGAAAATCTGGATCTTTGTGGATTTTAGTACAATTTAGAAAGAGAGCAAAAATCAGTAGTTACTTAGGTATTCTCAGAAGTGGATAATAAAATAATTAAGTACTATAGGAGATGTCCTGTGAGGCCAACTCTTACATTGATTGTTTTAGCCTCTTTCCTACTGCCAAGTAGCAGATACAACTTGTGTTTTTAACAAAAAATGTATTAAATTCTTTGAAAAGGGCATGGAATTAGTTGCATAAGAACAAAAGGAGTTAAAGATAGTCGTATGAGGATTTGTCATATGAGTTTAATCATAGCTCAAAAGCTACACTTGTCACGATGCTTCTTGTAATAGTTGGTGAATGAGCTGTTAAACTCTCCCCTCTTGAGACAGTCAGTATCAGTATAGCTGGCTATCAGTTGTTGGGGTTTTTTTTTTTTTAATCCTTATAGTGTTCTTTAAAAAAAAAAACAGCTTTAGTGTGGTTATAATTTACATACCTTTAAGTGTCCAATTCAACGATTTTTCGTAAATTTACAGAGTTGGGCAACTAGCACCATGTTTTAGAACATTTCGGTCACCCTAAGAAAATTCCTTGTACCTGTTTGTAGTCAATCCCCATTATTACTCCCAGCACCAGGCAACCACTAATTTGATTTTTGTCTCTATAGACTTACCATTTCTGGACATCTCATATAAAAGGAGTAATACAATATGTACTCTTTTGCTCTGGCTTCTTTTACTTAGCATAATGTTTTTGTTTAAGTTTATCTGTATTGTTGCATGTACCATTACTTTGTTCCTCTTTATTTCTGAATAGTATTCTATTGTATTGATAAAGTACATTTTGTTTTTTAGTTCACCAATTGATGGATGTTCTGATTGTTTCCATTTTTTTGGGCTTTTATGAATAATCCTGCTATGAGCATTTGTGTACAAATCTTTGTGTGGACATAGGTTTTCATTTCTTTTGGGTAGATGCCTAAGAGTGGGATTCCTGGGTTGTATGGTAAATTTATGTTTAATTTTATAAGAAACAGTCTATATTAGTTATTGATTGCAATATAACAAATTATCCCAAAACATAGCAGCTTAAAACATTACAAAGCTATTATCTCAAGAACAGAGGCACAGCTTATCTTGGTCCTCTGCTTCAGAGTCTCTCATAGGCTGCAATCAAGGTATTGACCCAGACTGTGGTTTCATCTGAAGGCCTTAGTAGGGGAGGATCAACTACCAAATTCACTCATGTGCTTGTCAGAATTCAGTTCCTTGAAGGTTTTTAGACTGAGGGCCTCATTTCCTCACAGTAGTTTGGCCAGAAACTGCCTTCAGTTCCTTGCCATGTGAACTGTCTAGCTTACTTCATCAGAGAAACTCATGAGAAGCATGAGCGTGCACGCGAGAGAATGAGAACAAGATGGAAGTCATATTCTTTTATAGTATAATAACAGAAGTGATTTCCCATCACTTTTGCCATGTTCTTTTAATTAGAAGCAAATCACCTAGGTCCAACCCACATGCAAGGGGAGATTACACAAGGATATGAATACTAGGAGTCAGGGGTTATTGGGAGCCATTTCAGAAGGCTGCCTACTATATTGCCAAACTTTTTTTCCAAATGACTGTACCATTTTTCATTTCCACCAGCAATGTATTAGGTAGAGTTCCATTTTTTCCACATACTCGCCAACACTCATTATTGTCTGTCTTTTTGCTGATAGCCATTCTAGTGGGTGTGAAGAGGTATCTCATTGTGGTTTTAATTTACATTTCTCTAATAACTAATGATGTTGAATATCTTTGCCTATTGTTCATTTGCTTAATTTCTTTGGTGAAATGTCAATTCAAATCTTTTTAACATTTTCAGTTTAGGTTATTTGTCTCATTATTGAGTTGTAAGAAATTTTCATTTATGAATCATGCTTTTGGTATCGAATCTAGATTCCAAGGTCACAAAGATATTATGCCTCAGCTAATATGTTAGGCCTTTATATACATTATTTTGCCTAATTTAATTACAGTAACAACCTTGTTAGGCGTAGATGTTATCACTGTTGCACAAATAAGAAAATTCACAGAAGTCAAGTGACTTGCTGAGATCACACAACTAGTTAGCACAGCTTGAACCTAGATTCTGTCTTATACTCCAAAGTTCATGCTCTTTCATCAGAACTTTTTTAAAAAAAGACATTCAAACCTATTTTCTGTGGGCAAAATAAGAGTGAAGTATGATATTGTCCCTTCCTTATAATTATTAGTACCCATTCTGGTGCTATTTGAATACTGTTATTAGAAACCTCTATTTGTGATCATTGGAAGTTGCCTTTTCAAATAGAAAGGGGCATGTGCTGCAGTTTGTTGGCTAGATTCCATCCTCGTTTCATTCTGCCAGACAATATTCCCTCCACAGTTTCTGGTGGAGCTAGGATGCAGTTTTGCTTACAGCCTTGACGTGTGTCACTGGGCAGCTGTTAAGCAGTTATACTTTACCCCCAGGGACGAGCATGTTCCAGTGACAAGATAGCCTATTCCCTTATGTGCTTTTAACGTTGTACATTCACCTAGGACAAGTCAGTGCTGAGTTCCTTCCATTGTTTCTTAGTGCTCTAATTCCATTATTTGAAAAACAGAGAGAGGGGAATGGAGGAAGCAGAGAAGAAGAAAAGTCCAAAGAATATATAGCAGATGGTAAATTTTATATTATTTTGTACATATTTTGTTTTAATTAATTTAATGTTTAAAAGAGCAAGAATCTTCTAATTCTTAAGCCTTATATTCATTTTTCTCTCTTCCAAGAATCCTTTATACCCTTTGGGTCTGGTTGGTATACTTTAAGTTAGAAATACAATTTATTATTTTCTTCTGCTGTGGCCTAAGATGCTAGGCTTAGGCAAAATTACAACCTGTGCAATATTTTAGAAACATCTCCAACCTTAATTTTGTACTTGAAGCAAAGAATAATTGTTTACTCCTTCCTTCCTCCTTGCCTTCTTTCTTTCCTTCCTTCTGTTCATTTGGTAAGCAGTCGCTGAACTATGTGCCCAGCAGAGTGCTAAATATTAAGGGCACTAGTGGAATGATATACAGACATTGACATCGAGGAGCGGCTACACAGAGAAGAAAATGGGGACTACCATAGGGGGAGCAGATGTGGAAAGGAAGTACAGAAGAGAGAAACAATGAGCTAGGTTGAGTATGAAACAAGTATAAGAAATCCAAGAGGTGATTGGAAGTATCTGTTGGGCTCAGCAGGGAGGACTGGCTGGAAATAAAGATTTGGGAGTCATTAGCAACAAAAAGTTGGATCAGGAGAATATGTAAAGTGAAAAAACAAAAGGTTCAAGAAACAGACCCCTCTAGACCATTCATACCTAGGAGACAGAGAAAGAGGAGTAAACATGGAAAATAAATTAGGTAGGAATAGAACCAGGAATGAATAGAGTGAGGGAAGAGGTTCAAGAAGCAGGGACTGGTCAGTGGCATCCTGTTCTAAAGTAGCAGAGCAGGAGGGGCTGAAGCCAGACCACACCAGGCAAAGAAATCATCTGGAAAACTGATCATCACTGTAGGGCTTGGGACTTTCTCTAATGTATCATGAGGAGAAACTCTGCATACTACACCTCATCTTCAGACTGTTGTAGACAAGTTGGGGCGTGATACAGCAAATTGACTGACTTCTTCCTTGGCTGGCCTTCTTGTTATCATTGAATTGGTTCAGGCTGCCCAAGGAGTTCATTCATTCATTCATTTATTCATTCAATACCTACGATAAGTGGGCCCTCTGAAAGGTTCTAGGGAACACAAAAGTTCTAGGTTCTGGCCCCTGCCTTGATGATGCTTCTGATCTATATGGGAAATAAACATGTTACTGTCGTACAGATAGCATAACACATACGTGTACTATGTATACCAAGAACTACTTATGCTCTGCATATATATAGAAGACATTTTCATTCCTTCCCTTACGCATGATCCTGAGTTTGGTGTTGTGACAGTCAGAATGTTTTCAACCAATTTAATTGTATTTGGATGACAATTTTTGTATTTTTCTAAGAATTATGTTTTAATATGCCTGAAATTTTTTTTTAAATTTATTTATTTATTTTTTGGCTGCATTGGGTCTTCGTTGCTGCCTGCAGGCTTTCTCTCTAGTTGAGGCGAATGGGGGCTACTCTTCGTTGCGGCGCGTGGGCTTCTCATTGCGGTGGCTTGTTGCAGAGCACGGGCTCTAGGTGCGCGGGCTTCAGTAGTTGTGGCTCACGGGCTCAGTAGTTGTGGTGCACAGGCTTAGTTGCTCCGCGGCATGTGGGATCTTCCCGGACCAGGGATCGAACCCATGTCCCCTGCATTGGCAGGCGGATTCTTAACCACTGTGCCACCAGGGAAGCGCTATGCCTTAAATTTTTTAAATTGAACTCTGTTAAGAGAAAGATAGAGTGAATATTCTATACAAGAAAATTATGAATGAGAAGAAAGTTTTTTCTTCTGGATTTATAAATGAAATATCTACCAGGTACATATTTTAGTCTATCTCTATGTGTGTTTAGGCAACATCTAAAACCTTAACCTCTTTAAACGTATTTTCAAGCAATATTTTTCAATGGATAACAGTTCTTTCTCAGAAATATAAATATAAAATAATAAATACACAGGTTGATCAATAGAAAAATTCATAGGTATAATGGACAGAAATGAAAAAATATACTTGTATACTTTTTTATAGTTTAGAAGGAACTTCCACGCATCATGTTTTTCAATCCTCACAACTCAAAGAATTCACCTGGCCTGATGGTAGCTGAAGAGCTTAGCCCATCTGATCAGCTGTAACCGTACCTACTGCTGATATGTAGTGTATTCCTGTTGTTAAAAGTAATAAATCTCCTCTTGTTCTAATGGAGAAGCAAAGAGTGGCACTGAAATTATTAAGCAAAATTATTTTTACTGTTATGGCAATGAATGAGCTATTTGATAGTCAGATAATAAGACAAAGATTAATGTCAGTAAAATTGAGGTTGGTTCCTTTGCAGCTGAAACTTTCTTCATGTTTTCATGCTAATGCTCTTGAATTTGAAGTGACATGATTTACTGATTACCAGTTTAGCTTCTTTAAGGGCAAGTTTAAAAGTCTGATAAGAATACGTTTTAATGAGAACTTAAACCAAATCAAATATTGTCCAAACTGCTACCTCTTATTTCATCGCTATTGAGATATCAATATTTTATCTCTTATTAGTCTGATTCACATTTTCCAATTTTTTCCTAATTTTAAAATAGTTGTTTTAAAGTTACTAGATGTCTATCATTTTAAATTTTAAAAGAAGAGAAAAATGAAAACATAATGGATACTATAAATCAATGACCAAAAGTTTTGTTTTCATTGAAGCTTTATAATTTTACTGATTAGAAAATACTAAAACTTCATATTCTTTAGTTCTCAAAATATCGTTGGTTTTTCTCCCTTCTCACTTTACACAGAAAAATGTAAATTAGAAAATGAAAATGACCCATAATTTCAGTGTTCTTGTTCATAATACAAAGAAGCCATTGTGGGAAAGGAGTACAGACATTAATTTTATAAGGAAAACTGTTCTAGTTAATCTGTCTGTGCTATATTGGGTGATAGCAACAAACTCTGTAGACTAAATACCTACAAAACATATATCTCCCATTTTGCTCTTTAGTGCTTCAAGCTTCTAAATCCTATTAACAGCTGTCAAAACCTGGTAAACTATTTAGATGCTTTCACAATTTGTTTAATTGGTTAGTTAGAAAATGACATGCTAGAAAAGCCCATTCCCCCACCCTTTCTTTTAGCTTGGCTGAACATCTGTAGCATTAGGGCCTCATTATCTCTGAATTGGCATAGCAAATCAGTGGCATCATTAAAATGCCACATTAAGATGATTAAGCTTCTTTGTTATCCAGTTGACTTTTGCATGTGCTGAGGATTTCATGGTTATGACCCCCAATCCTTGTAAAACACTTAAACAACATCACCCTTTTGTGTCTTCCCTGTCTAACAGTCACTATCTGGTTTTGTCCCTTCTCACAGTATCTTTGGCAAACTTGAAGCTATTACTCCAGACTTTGTCCCGATTTAAATTGGATTCTGAGATCTCGTAGTTCAGAGTGGAAATTCAGAACCTGCTTTTTACACTGGGAAGTTCATACTAAAAACATGTTATCCGAGACACCCAAGTTGCCTGTTCTGTCTGCCATCTTTGATAGGTTCTTCTCTCCAACTGAGCATTTTATGTGCTTGTAAAACAAACTGAGGCACAGTTGGCTGAGACTGCTATTGCCCCTGAAGGATTTAGCTGTTGGATCCTTTCCAAGACCCATTGTTTTTGCAATGTCTCAGGTGAAACCAAAAATGTCTACTCTGGAGTGCAAACCTTTCATGTGATAACCATCACCCCAGGAAATGAGACCATGTGCCTCAGCCCCGGTGAGCCAAGCCTTTGTTCTTTTCAGCCTACAAAATTCTCTCTGGGGTGTGTGTGTGTGTTAGTGTGTGTCATCTTCCTAAGAGGCCTCCAGAACATAGACAAAGATGGGAGCAATTGTACCCCAGAGTAGCTCCTTTAGAAAGAAGTTCAGCTTAATCTAATTTTCTATGGGTTAGATTCAATTTAGACATCTTTTGCCCCCTCTGGGAATGTTTAGCAATTACCTTTATCAGCAATTTGTGATTTGGTATGTTCTTTTCTCCACAAGCTCAGTTATAAAAAATTTACTCAGGAAGCCTTTAACATTTTTTATTATGAAGTATATCATACATAAAAAAGGCAAATATAATTACATGTATAAAGAATAATAACAAAACAAGCATCCATGGACCCACCACCTGGCTTAAGAAATAAAATATCGCTAGTGCCTATGAAGATTCTTGATAGTCTTTTAAGTGGCAATTTAAGCCATGTGTCTAAGAAACCTAATATATATAATAAGAGACTGGAATTTACAAAACTGAAATGGGAGATTATTCACATTACAAAAGGTCTGTTCACTGTACAGAAGACTTCAGGATGCTGTGGGGGCCTCTCCTCAAGTATATTCAAGTATTTCTTGCCAGATCTTTAAGACTTTCTGCCTTTATTAACAGTTCAGGTGTTGCCAGTCACTGACAACTGAAAAATCGAGGAAAAATGAAGATAAACATCTCTGAATGTATAATGTAAATCTGTGGAACAATATTATTGGTTTTACATGTAATGTTTATGAAGACAGAAACAGGAGAATTTTTTGCTAGTTTAAGGTATCTAGGAAGACTTCATGGAAGAAATGGCATTTAAACAGCATCTGGAAGTTTGAATAGAATGTTGATGTGGGGAAGGGCATTTTAGGTAAAGGAAAGACTGGAGAAGAGGTTTGGAAAACTGCAGTTAGTGAGATGGCTGCTGTGCTTCTCAAACTTTAATGTGTATAAGAATCCTTGAGGATTTGTTGAAATGCAAAATCTGATCCAGTAAGTCTAGGGTGAGGCCTGAGAGTCTGCATTCCTAACAAGCTCCCGGGGGATGCTGGAACTGCTGATTCAAGGACCTCACTTTGAGTAGCAAGGTTCTAGTCTAGAGAGAAGGATGATTCAAGGAGTCTAGTGAGAAATGAGATGATCAGGTCGGCTTGGGGCAGGTTCCAGACAGGTCCTTGAATGTCTCACTAAGGAGTTTGGACTTTATTCTGTAAACAAAATGAAATCCTTGAAAGTTTCTGAACAAGAGTTTTAGTACTACAGGATGATTAATCTGGCAATAGGATATAATCTAAAAGAGAGGTCACATATACCGTGGACCAGTTAGGAAGTTAATGTAGTGGTATATTCATGTATTAAGTATTTATTGTGTATGTACTTTATGCAGAGCACTGTGTCAGATTCTAGAGCAGCGGTTCTCATGCATAAGATTTGCCTAGAAAACATATATATATTTTAACATCTTTATTGGAGTATAATTGCTTTACAATGGTGTGTTAGTTTCTGCTTTATAACAAAGTGAATCAGCTATACATATACATATATCCCCATATCTCCTCCCTCTAGCTTCTCCCTCCCACCCTCCCTATCCCACCCCTCTAGGTGGTCACAAAGCACCAAGCTGATCTCCCTGTGCTATGCGGCTGCTTCCCACTAGCTATCTGTTTTACATTTGGTAGTATATATAAGTCCGTGCCACTCTCTCACTTCGTCTCAGCTTACCCTTCCCCCTCCCCGTGTCCTCAAGTCCATTCTCTATGTCTGCGTCTTTATTCCTGTCCTGCCCCTAGGTTCTTCAGAACCTTTTTTTTTTTTTTTTTTTTGTAGATTCCATATACATGTGTTAGCATACGGTATTTGTTTTTCTCTTTATCTTTCTGACTTACTTCACTCTGTATGACAGACTCTAGGTCCATCCACCTCACTACAAATAACTCAATTTCGTTTCTTTTCATGGCTGAGTAATATTCCATTGTATATATGTGCCACATCTTTATCCATTCATCTGTCGATGGACACTTAGGTTTCTTCCATGTCCTGGCTATTGTAAATAGAGCTGCAATGAACGTTGTGGTACATGACTCTTTTTGAATTATGGTTTTCTCAGGGTATATGCCCAGTAGTGGGATTGCTGGGTCATATGGTAGTTCTATTTTTAGTTTTTTAAGGAACCTCCATACTGTTCTCCATAGTGGCTGTATCAATTTACATTCCCACCAACAGTGCAAGAGGGTTCCCTTTTCTCCACACCCTCTCCAGCATTTATTGTTTGTAGATTTTTTGATGATGGCCATTCTGACTGGTGTGAGGTGATACCTTATTGTAGTTTTGATTTGCATTTCTCTAATGATTAGTGATGTTGAGCATCCTTTCATGTGTTTGTTGGCAATCTGTATATCTTCTTTGGAGAAATGTCTATTTAAGTCTTCTGCCCATTTTTTAATTGTTTGTTTTTTTGATATTGAGCTGCATGAGCTGCTTGTAAATTTTGGAGATTAATCCTTTGTCAGTTGCTTCATTTGCAAATATTTTCTCCCATTCTAAGGGTTGTCTTTTTGACTTCTTTATGGTTTCCTTTGCTGTGCAAAAGCTTCTAAGTTTCATTAGGTCCCGTTTGTTCGTTTTTGTTTTTATTTCCATTTCTCTAGGAGGTGGATCAAAAAGGATCTTGCTGTGATTTATGTCATAGAGTGTTCTGCCTATGTTTTCCTCTAAGAGTTTTATAGTGTCTGGCCTTACATTTAGGTCTTTAATCCATTTTGAGTAGAAAACATTTTTAATGCATGTTTCCAGCCCCCACACCCCCAATTTTGGGACCCCCAAAATTTCTATTTTAAAACCCCACAACCTCTCGTCTTACAGATACAGGTGAAGCAGTGTCATAGGGGAAACTGAGTTAAAAACAAAACAAAAAACAAACCTGTGTAGCTTCTGACCTCAGATAGCTTACATGTCCATATGGGAGATGAGGTGAGTTTACAAGTAACACAGAGAACAAAGGAACAGATTATTTTGCAGCCGGGGGGATCAGGGAAGGCATAGTAGGGGGAAATGGCATATTAGTTTTGCCTTAAAAGATGTGTAGGATTTGGACCTGTGGTAATGTTGGGGAAAGACGTTTTGGGCAATGGAAATAATAAAAGGAAGGATACTCAAAAGTTGTTTAGTTTGGTTAAAGATATCTGAGTATTCAGAATCAACATTACAAAAATTGTTGGGGCCAGATATTGAAAGGTCTTTTAAATTCTTTGTTTCTGAGTTTGGATTTTATTTTGTTGGCAGCAGAGAATATTGGAGAATTTGGACAAGGTCATGATATGACCAGAGCTACAGTTTACAAGAACCATCTGGTGGCAGAGTATAGCACGAGCTGGAAAGGAAAGAGAAAGGATTCAGGGAGAACAATGTAGAGGCTACCACAATGGGAGAGCAATCAGGGTCTGAGATTTGGGATAATGAGTGTGTAAAATAGTGGGGAGGAGAAGCAGATTGGAGAGAGGGTACAAAAATAAAACCAATGGGTGATTAAACCTGGGGTGCAAACAAGAGGAAGGAAAGATGACTGTAAAGATTCTAACCTGAATAACTATGAAGATACCTAGGAGGCCTTTGGGAACAGAGGACTGAAGAAGGGGAGAGAGATTACACCTGGAGATACATATTTGGTGATTAATCATGTAAAATGCCAGTTGAAGCCTTAAGAGTGGATGAAATTGCCATAGGGGAGGGGGTGTAGAAGAAAGAAAAAGGGGGTTAAGGACAGTATTTGGGAGGCAGAGCAGGGGGAAGAGCTAGAAAGAAGCAATCAGAAAGGTGAGGAAAGAAGGTACAGTTTCATTGAAGAAGTAGGAATACAGAAGAACAAGCAGTGGAGGTCAACAGTATCAAGGGCTACAGAGATGTTGGGGAGAATGGCACACAAAAGGCCATTAGATTTAAGAATCAGGAGTTTATTGATGATCTTCAAGGGAGCAGATTCAGTGAATTATGGAGGCAGAAGCCAGATTACAGGGAATTTTATATCAGTTTTGAGATCGTAGAGACAGTAAGCACAGATTACTTTTGTATGAAATCTATCTAGAAAGGAATGTTGAGAGAGGATGAGTTTAGGTATGATGGGATGAGAGGCTAAACTAAATTGCAAAGGGAATAGAAAAGAGGAGTTGGCATCTAGAGAACCTGAGGACATAGAATCTATAGGACTTGGAGACTGACTTGATGTGGAGATTGGACAGAAAAGGATTCCAGTTTCAAGACCTGGAGAATGGAAGAAGGAAGATGCCATGTGTGACTATAAAGACATCATAAGTTAGCAGCAATTTTGGGTTCAAAGATGACAAGTTTGATTGTAGATATGTTTATTAATGTTTTCAAGGGATACTAAGTCGAATGCCCCCACCTTTCCTCTGCTCCAATAAATTTTCCTCCCAAGGAAGGGAATGAATCTCTTAGTCCTTAGAGCAGACAAGTGTCGTTTCTGGTAGTTTTGGTGGACTATATTTGGAGACTGGGTGCTCAGCCCAATAATCTCTCAGGAATCCCTTTTGTATCTTAGATACTAATGTATTCTAATATTCAGCTCTGTTTATTTTCACATGGTAAACCATAATGAATTGTTGATCCCCAGTAACCATGCAGAGAGGACATCCAGGTCTTTTATCTAAAACTGGTAGGACTCCAAGGGCAAACCAATAACTATACCAGGAGCTCTTTTGGTCCACTTAGTCCAAGGGGACTTCCTTAATGCCCTGTCCATGCGTCTGTATGCGTTCCCTTAGAGCCCTGGGCCTCAAATACTGTCTTCCTTGTTCTATGGCTAAGTCCTAAATGACAAAAGCCAAGAATTTGTTTTGAGCCAGGTCGGGGTAGCATTGAGTTCTAGGTCAAGCCCATTAAAGCCAAAATCCTGAGAGAAGGAGCAACCCTCTCATGCCTTGTGTTTTCAGAAAGACCCGAAACATTGATCTTACTAGTTTTTAATTGTCACTGACCACAGAATGGCCTGAGTCTGTTCATATTAACATTTACAACGAAAATGAAAAGGATCCTTCTCTGCTGGCCCTTTCTATATGCTGTTTTTGGTTCTCAGTAGCTGAAGTTTTCCGTTGAGTTTCTTTTAAACGCCTACATGCAAACTAAAGAGCATTCAAGCTTTGGTGGGATATCACCCGCAGCTGGAGTGATGGAGGAAGGGAGGAGGGTACAAGCCTCAGGTGCATCCTTCTCTTCAAAAAAAAAAAAAAATTTAAAAAGCAAAAACCACTTAAGAAAACAAATTCCATCTGAAAGCAGGCAAGATGCGTCCAGAGAAAGAAGGGAATGAATCTCTCTCCCTTCCCTTCTCATCCATTTCCCGTAGAAAACGGATATCAATTCATGTATAATCCAGATGCATAGGATGGGCAAATTTGAAACACGTTGGATGTTTCCTGCAGCCCTACATTTCTTCTAATCACAGAGTGAAAGATTGTGAACCATGAACCGTGGTGAGAAGCAGTGGAACAGTGTTGCAGCAATGGCTCCTCTGTTGGTGGTTAGGCCCTGTCTTGCTCTATTAAGCAAACACAGTTAATATAGATGAAAGGTAACCTTGATAGAAGTGAAAATTGAAACTTGAGTGGAAGGTAGCAAGCCAGGCACAGCTGCAGTTATACTTCCTCCTGTGTGGCAACAGGAGCTGCACTTACTGGTGTTGTTTGGAAGGGATGTCGTTTTTTAAAATATCTTTTCTTCAGCGTGTTTTGGTTTTTAAAGTCTACGCCATTGATGAGGGAGTGTGGAATATGATTGTAAGGAGCAAATTAGACTTTATGTGTCTGAGTGTGAGGGCAAATCCAAGTTCAGTGTTCTAATCACAGTTAATCTGCTATTAACTGGCTGTGTAACTTTGGACTACTCACCAAAAACGTCTCTGATCCTGGATTTCCTTACTTGAAAGACAAGGGTTGGATTACATGATCTCTAAATTCCCTTCCAGCCCTGAAATTCCATTGATTTGTGATTCCTCATGGAGCATTACAATTTCCAGTTTCTAAGAATGAATTTTTTTTTAAAGTAAGCATTTATGCAGCATTTTATATATATGAAAAAATCCCTTGTAAATATTTATTGTTATTATATCAGGCAAATATTTAGGTTTTCTTAGTATCAGTACATAAATTTACCTTCTTCATTTCTTATGTTCTTCAGCTTAAGAGTGTTGCAACTCTTTTTGAGATAGAACCTGATCAGCCAACTCACTTTGGCCAGCCCCACCTCTCCTATCCAGTCCTACAATTCTAGGACCTTGAGTTTAGCCCTCCCTAACTTGGGTATAGGTGCCCTTCCCCTTGCTTAGGCTGAGCTTCATTTACCTGTGTCAATGAAAATGAGTCCTTAGAAGGTTATGTTAAAGGATTACTTCTCCTTTTATCTTTCTCAACACTATTTCACTAGTACTGCCAGCTTCCTCTACATTCAGTGTTCTCTCTTTATCGGTTCCAAGAGAGATAGAGAGATAAGACTCATTTTAGCAGTTCGTATACATGGAAGGGGAAGAGGCAAAGCATGGCTTAAAATCAGAGAAAAACATGTTAACTATTCAACTCTCAGTCTTAGTAGCATAAATTGGATGCAATTGAAGAATTAAAACAGCATTTTCTTCTTGAAACCAAGGAGAACATCACCTTGCCTTGTAACTGCAGCCACCAAAAAAGTACTAAATCTGAGAACCTTTCTTCTCCCCCGGTACTGGAGAAGAATTGCTCAAAATGTCTTTTTCATAGTCGCTTTGAACAGTCATAGCTAAAATCTATTATCTCTAATTTTCTGGATGGCCTAAAACGCTGTCATCTCTTTGTGTGCATGCGCGTGCGTGTGCGCATGTGCTTGCACGTGCACGTGTCTGTGTTTTCCCCTGACTATGGTTCTGAATTCAAATAATGAGTGATCATCCTAATGGTATTTTCTTGTTTTGTGGATGTACAATATTGTTAGCTTCATTTGGTATTTAATTGTCAGTTGTGGGTCTCTGCTCTTTGAGCTGCTTTGATAGCTCCAAAAACAATCATTGTTCATTTCTTGCATTTTCCTCCCTGCAGATGATTCAATGAAAGTGAAAGATGAATACAGTGAAGGGGATGAGAATGTTTTAAAGCCAGAACCCTTGGGAAATGCAGAAGAGCCTGAAATTCCTTACAGCTATTCAAGAGAATATAATGAATATGAAAACATTAAGCTGGAGAGACACGTTGTCTCGTATGATAGTAGCAGGCCAACCAGTGGCAAGATGAACTGCGATGTGTGTGGATTATCCTGCATTAGCTTCAACGTCTTAATGGTTCATAAGCGGAGCCATACTGGTAAATAGTCTCCTTTATCCATTGTTCTGAAAACTGTCCTAATTCAACCACGTGAGAAAAGAAGTGGTGGAATTTAGGACTTAGTTTTTATTACTTTCATTGATTTTTCCTGTAATTCTGATGTATCTCTCCCTCTCTGTATTTCCATCTACCCAGTGACTTTTATTCCTGCTTCATGGTGCATTTGGCAAACATAGTGCAAATGCTATGAATAAAAGAAGACTGTAGAGAGCACAGTGTTCTAGGTCAGCCACATATTTTTCTTCAGTTAGTAAGTGGGAGTTAAATTGTGTGCTATGCTTTTTAAGCGTCTTTCATATATTTTTGCATAACTTTTAAAAAAGCAGATCTCCTTATTGTATTGGGTTCAAATTTGGTAGATGAAAGGACATAGCTTTTATTAACAATTTAAAAAAATTTATTTTCAGACAACAAAAAGGTAGTCAATAGAAATGCATACAAACATAACACTCCCACTGAGCCCAATAGATTTCATCTGACATGGGATATGACGACTTTAAAAAGCATTTCTTGAATTAAAGAAAAAAAACATTTCTGGCTCTCTATACTTTATTAGGACTTCAGTCTGTGACTCTTTTTACAGATTGAGATTACATTCAAAAGGAATGCTAAGTAATGTAAAAACTTAAATCTAGAAAGCACTTCTAAAGCTATCTTATTTTTTTGCTCTGATCCAAGACAAGATACCTCAGGTAGCCTTGCTAGGTGAGTGCTTTTTCTCTTCTGGAGGGAAGATTCCATAAGTAAGTCTTAGGCTTGCCTTGAAATACAGCTCCCATCTGATCCCAATATGAACAGAAACTATCTAAAAGATGAGCTTTTAAAAAAAAAAAAAAAAAGATGAGCTTTTGCCGTAGGCATCTAATCTGTGCATATGTTTCGCCACTTGCTGGGTGATCAGAAATCTCTTTTTTGTCCTTTTTAAAGGTGAACGCCCATTCCAGTGTAATCAGTGTGGGGCATCTTTTACTCAGAAAGGTAACCTCCTCCGCCACATTAAACTGCACACAGGGGAAAAACCTTTTAAGTGTCACCTCTGCAACTACGCATGCCAGAGAAGAGATGCACTCACAGGTCATCTTAGGACACATTCTGGTAAGTGAGAGCAATGAGCATTCCATATCTAGTAAATGTGTGTTCCTTAGTGCCCATTGCGGAAACTAGAAAGAGTTGAGTATGGAGGTTTTAATCTGTCACTCCGGTTCTGAAGGGTTACAACAGCAGAGACCTCTAGGGCTAATTACACTTCCATTAAGGCATTAATTGCTCTCCGTCTGGCTCAATGGGGTTGATCATCTCCGTACCATCTTTGCACCCCTAGAGAACATCACAGTCAGACAGGAAAAGCCTGCCCTATAAAAATGCTTTTTTAATTTTTGCAAAAAAAATTATAGCCATCAGTATTTTTATGGTAAACTTTATTAAAAGATTATTTTCCTAAAAATATACACACATACTTTTCATTCAAAAGTCTGGATAAAGCAAATGATGTACTGTTTGTAAATTATGTAAAACTGTAAACTGGGTATGACTCATTGTTGGGGGTTAGTTTTGGCTAGTCTGGGCTAAATTGGGGAGTTTGGGCCATTCTGGTCTAAATTTCTTTTTTTTTGCCTTGAGATATAATTGACCATATAACATAGTATTAGTTTTAGGTATATATGAGCTAAATCTCTTAAACCCAACTTTCTTCTTCATCAGCCTATTTATTTTTAATCTCTAAAAGATGAGCAGCAGTAAGAATTCATAAAAAGCTATGTTCTGTCTTGATGTTTTCGCTCCTTATTTTAACCACGGAAGATACATTTTTTTCAACATTTAGAAGTTCCCTCCTAGAAAAATAAAACTGAGTTTATTTTCAAATTTGGGACCTCATGTTCTTGATGTTATCTGACAAAATTTTAATTGAAGAAAAAAAAAGCTTTGTTTTTATGTCAATCCACATTCTGCTTTGACTAAAACCCAGCCCCAAACCCACAACTAGTCACAATTCAGAGACTAAGGATTAAACAAATCAGCCCCAACGAAACCCACCATGAGAGATCATAAATGGCAAAAGAAGGGTTTCTTTTACAGCTCATTGTTCAAAGTAATGAATTACGACTGAGTTTGGTCCAAAAAATTAGAGTAGTTCTTTTCTGTTGCTTTTTCCAAGTAAGATCCAACAATAATAGTCATTTTTAAGACAGATTCTAGAGGACCCCAATTTATGCAGAAACTTAACATTCTTAGCCCTAACAGAGCTGCATTTATTTTAACTTGGGATTCCATAAGGATCTTTTAGTGCTTTAAGTCCCAAAGGCTCTGTTTTAAACTGAGCAGGAGGATTAGAAAATTAAAAAATCTCAGTCCCTAAAACTGAAAAATTCATGGGGTACATTTTATCGACAAGCCAGAAAGGCTAGCCCCGTACACAGAATTGAAGTTATTACTTACATAATTTAAAAAATAACTCATTTGGAGTAGTTAGGAGGTTAAAGGTGGCCTGAATTGTATGGATGAACTTTTGAGGAAACTTTTGCTTTATCTTAGAAGTTAAGATGAAGTCATTTTTGCAATTCCTTCTTATTTCTATTATTCAAAACTATCCTCAGGGGCTTCCCTGGTGGCACAGTGGTTGAGAATCCGCCTGCCAATGCAGGGAACACGGGTTCGAGCCCTGGTCCAGGAAGATCCCACATGCCGCGGAGCAACTAAGCCCATGCGCCACAACTACTGAGCCTGTGCTCTAGAGCCCGTGAGCCACAACTGCTGAGCCCACGTGCTGCAACTGCTGAAGCCCGCGTGCATAGAGCCTGTGCTCCGCAACAAGAGAAGCCACCACAATGAGAAGCCCGCGCACCACAACAAAGAGTAGCCCCCGCTCACCGCAATTAGAGAAAGCCCGTGCACAGCAATGAAGACGCAACACAGCCATAAATAAATAAATAAATAAATTTAAAAAAAGAAAACAAAAACTATCCTCAGTTGGTTAGGTCAGTTTTTATTGATTGAGCCCAGACTTTGCTATAGCCACTGAGCAAGGACAAGCTACATTTATCAAAATATGTCAATGCTCTGAAAAGACTGAATGGCTAACTCCCACAAACTGCAGCATTCTTTACTTACAGCCAGCTGGATGTCACAGAATATGAGATCCCTTCCTACTTCATTCTTAAACCACACTGACCTCCTTGAAAAATAAAAAGTTCCTATTTTTATTTTTTTCCTGAAGAAACAAGATTGGATCGGGAGCCAAAACACTATGCTCCATGATAGTCATTAAATCCAAATCCTTTCATTTGTGAAAGGACCCTATCCTCTCAAAGAATACTCTAACATGATAGTCAATTGTAGGCCATAACCTTATTTCAGTTTACTAAATTTAAAAGTAGTTGTAAGTGCACAAGTATCCAAATACTCTGGCTTCTCTCAGCAGTCTCATTCCTAGTGGACAGCTTTCACAGGGCCCCAATACACCATTTGTTCTATAACCCCTGAGGGTCACTGAGTACCCCTTGTGCTCTCCTTATAGTTGAGAAACCCTATAAATGTGAGTTTTGCGGAAGGAGTTACAAGCAGAGAAGTTCCCTTGAGGAGCACAAGGAGCGCTGCCGTACATTTCTTCAGAGCACTGACCTGGCTGAGACTGGTGAGTTCATGCAACACCTGTTCTGCACATATTTAGTGAGCATCTGCTGTTCTAGGTGGTAGGATACAATAGTAGACAAAAATACAAAAAAATCCTGCCCTCCTGGAGTTCATATTTTCATAGGGAAAGACAGACTAGAAACAAAGAGAATAAGTACCTTACACAGTAGAAGGTAGTAATTGCTATTGAGAAAAATAAAGCAGGTACTGGGGGCTGATGGTAAATCAGGAAAAACATCAAGGAGCTGACATTTTAACAGACTTAAAAGCATGAGGAGAGAGCCCTGCAGATAACTTGGAAATAGCAAGTGCAAAGGCCCTGGGGCTTGAATTTGAAGAAGTATAGTTAGCCCTTTGTGGCTGGAACAGAGTGAGTAATGGGACACAAGGCCAGAGAGGAAATAGGAAACCAGATCTTATCAGGCCTTGTAGGCCATTGTAACGACTTGGCTTTTTCTCTGAGTGAAATTAAAAATCTTCAGAAGATTTTGAACAGAGAGGTGACATGATTGGACTTCTCATTTGAAAAAAAAATCACTCTACTTGCTACTGAGAATAGGTTGTATTTGGGACAAGATTAGAAATTGGGGAGTCCAGTTAGAAGGCCATTGCAATAATTCAAGCAAGAGAAAATTGTGTCTTGGTAATGGTAGAGGTGGTACAAAGTGTTTTAACTCTATACAGTATAGTTTAAAGATAGAACCAACAGGATTTCTTAACAGATTGATGTGAGATGTGATGAAGAATGCAGTTGCCATTAACTGAAATGGTAAAGATTGAGGGTAGAGGCAGTGTGAGGGGTGGCTAGGGCAGAGTCCATTAAAACCAAAAGGATTTTCTTTGCACAAGGCCCTCAAATCATGTACTTGTCAACTCATATGATTTATTGTGATGCTTGTATTTGGTTCTGGGAATTTCATATTTTATTCAGTGTTTTGAATTACGTGCCTAGTGACAATTGGTTGAAACACTGGATGTCTTTCCATGTATCAGTTGTGGTTTTATTTCCTTTCATTCTTGAGTTGAAATAACCTGAAACTTTTTTGTGTCACATCTCTGCAGTTGTCCTTTGACCCATATAGTTGACCATCAGCCTGGTTCTGCAGCTTGGGTTGCCTGATATTTTTATTTGTTTACTTGAACCAGTTGCTTATTTAGAGTAGGTATAAATCCTCGTGGGATTTGGTGTTTGACAGCAGTAGTTGCAATTGAATAGTTTGAACTTTCTAAAACAGAAAGATTACCAAAAAGTGACAGAAATAATATGAAACTCAGGAAAAATGGAGTGCAAATCATGAGTAGTTTAACTGTACCCGTTTTGAGTGAGAGGAAACTTTTGTTTTAGATAAAGCCTATTTTATGGCGTTAGGAGCTGGCCAACTGAATTCTGTTGGTTTGCACTGCTTCTGCTTTTTATCCTGATGGCATCTTTAGTTTTATCAAGGAGTTGGATTTCCTCCTTATTTCTAAAAAGAAATGTTTACTCTTAAAAAAAAAAACGGCACCTAAAACTTGGGTTTTGACGTCGTAAAGCAACATGCTTAAGGTTAGTCAGGCAATACCTGGGCATCTTTACTTGACGTTCCATGTTTCAGACAATAGACAAAGCTCTTACTGTGAGAAATTCTCAAGTTATGAAAATCTATTATATTCCAAATAGAATCATTGATATTTAAAGCAAGAAGGGTTAAAGAGAGCATCTAATCCCACCTGTTCATTTTATTTTATTTTATTTTTTGACATCTTTATTGGAGTATAATTGCTTTACTATGTTGTGTTAATTTCTGCTGTATAACAAAGTGAATCAGCTATATGTATACATATATCCCCATATCCCCTCTGTCTTGTGCCTCCCTCCCAACCTCCCTATCACCTGTTCATTTTAGAGGTGAGGATATTGAGACTCATCAAAAATTCAGTGACTTACTTAAAAATCACTAGAACTTCTGTTGTTTTCATGATTAGCTATTTTTTTTATTTTCAAAGACATATTGGGACATAATTCACATACCATTTAACTCACCCTTTTAAAGCGTACAATTCAGTAGGTTTTAACATATTCACAAAGTTATGCAACCATCACCACTCTAATTTCATAACATTTTTGTCACTCCCAAAATAAGCCCTGTACCTATTAGCAGTCACTCCTGTTCCCCCTCTCTCCAGCCCCCGGCAACCATTAATCTACTTTCTGTCTCTGTGGATTTGCCTATTCTGAACATGTCATGTGAATAGAATCATATAATGTGTAGCCTTTTATGTCTGCCTTCTTTCACTCAGCATAATGTTTTCAGGGTTCCTCCACATGGTAGTACTTTATTCCTTTTTATGGCTGAATAATATTCCATTATATGGATTCACTGCATTTTATCTATCCATTTATCAGTTAACGGACATTTGGGTTTTCTCCCACTTTTGGAAAAATGGCCTAATTAGCTATATATATTTTAAAGGTTATGTATTATCTAGTTAGCAAAAGTAGAGTAACACACATACTAATAGGCACATACGTATGCATATATGTCTTGATTGTCCTGGAAGTAGGGGAAAAAATTGAGTAAAATATCCTCTATGAACAGGAAGTTCAAAATTACTGATTTTGAAGTAAGGTTACCACCTTACTTCCCATCCCCATGACCTTTTTTAGGAATTTCATATTAGAAAAGTATCAAAAGAAATGTCTTCACTGTCTTCAGTGGTATAAGGTGATTCAGGAAATAATGAAATACAGAGGCTGAGTTAATTTGCGTTCCATAGGCTGGTTTGATGGATCCATGCAACACACTTTAAGTCTCAGCAAAAAAATAAAGGGTTAACTAAGTCAGCAACTTTGGATTTTTTTAAAAAACAAATATGTTGTTATGGTGGTTTCAGGTGAGAAAATGTATAAAGTCACAGCTTAATCAAATATAATAAATACTGCATGTCCTGTCTATCTTTGATATTTCAAATAATTCTCATGATTTTTAGTGAAATCCAAAATATAAAGAATGTTTACTCAAACACAAGCCAGTCCTTTAATTATTGCCACAGCTCCCTACGTGGTTTCCATTTCTGTTTCCTTCTTAAAATTGGGAGTCCCAGTCTGGACATAGTGTTCCATTTTGAGCCTGACCAATATAATGTCACCAGTGGTACCTCCCTAGCTTTTATTTTATTTATTTATTTTTAAATTTATTAATTTTATTTATTTGTTTTTGGCTGCGTTGGGTCTTCGTTGCTGTGCCCGGGCTTTCTCTAGTTGCAACGAGTGGGGACCACTCCTTGTTGCGGTGCGTGGGCTTCTCATTGCGGTGGCTTCTCCTGTTGCAGAGCACGGGCTCTAGGTGTGCAGCCTTCAGTAGTTGTGGCATGTGGGCTTAGTAGTTGTGGCTCACGGGCTCTAGAGCACAGGCTCAGTAGTTGTGGCGCATGGGCTTAGTTGCTCCACGGCATGTGGGATCTTCCTGGACCAGGGCTCGAACCCGTGTCCCCTGCATTGGCGGGTGGATTCTTAACCACTGCGCCACCAGGGAAGCCCCATCCCTAGCTTTTAAAGTGATGATGCTGCACTGTGGATGTGGCACTTATGCATCAAGGGCTTATTGTAAATTGAAGTGCAGCCTAGAGTGAGAGCCAAGCCTTGGGACAAACCTGCCCCAGTCAGGAAGCAGGCCTTTACGGAAGCAGAACAAATGAAAAGGCCTTGGACTGGAGACCGATCTGCAAAAGAAGGTCGTGTTGGGCAACAGGACTTCTGGCCTTGCTAATCATTTTCTTTTGTTCAGATAGCATGCGTTGGATTCTCATGTGCCAGGCTGTGTGTCAGAGCTGTTTATAAAGATGAGTGAAGGTTAAGCCCCTACCCTTAAAGTATTCACGGTCCAGCAAGGGACCGGGTACTTGATCTGTTAATATAAAGGTCTAATAGAGATACATGTGATAGTGTCACTTCAGTCCAAGTTTCTATACCAGACATCATCAAGATACTCTAATTCTGTCTTAATGGAGTATACATGAAAAGAAGAATGAATATAGACAATCACAGATTTCATTTTCTCATTAGCTTGATCCTTATTCCAGAAAGGGACTAACAGCTGGTATAGAGATTCATTTAGCCTCATTTCACACAAATTATGAATACTTGGAGTGGGACATATTTTTGTATGACAATGAGTTCTAGTAATAACAAGATTTTTAAACTAATTGAATAATTATATTTATTTATGAATCTAGGAGTCAAAACCTTTTATCTTCATTCTCACTGTTGCGGTTGAGATAATACAAGCATGAGAGTTTCAGAATAAATTTATATTTTTACCAAATAGCAGTCCAAAGAAAAGGCTTAAAATGTTTTAAACGTCTCTTTTCCCAACAGATTATTAGAAAATCAATACTAACTCAACAAGTAGTATTCATTCTACTTGCTCAAAAAGGCAACAGTTTTATGTAACTTTTTTGTTAGAACCTGCCTTGCTCTTTGATAGCAGTCTCTTGTTAGACAATTCTTATTGCATAATAACACCCCTTTGTTCCACTCTCCATCAGTTACTGACTGACCACACCATAGAAGAGACAGGAAGAAATGCCTCTTATTTGAGATCCATTTAACACTTCAAGATCTAATGAAGGATTTTGAACAAAAACAAAAACACAACGAATTATACAGTTAAATCTGCAATCACTTTGAAATAGAAATGGCATCATGCAAACAGTTAACTAAAACCCAGACAAACTATTAACATTTTTGCAGAGATTAAAGGTAGTAATCTATTCTGTAATTTTGACTTCGTATGAGTTTTATTATTTATTTTTTCAACATGTCATTAAAATCATTTTGCTAATGAAAATGGGTATATCCACTATATACCAGTAGGCAAGTAACATGAAGGGGAATTGACCCCGAATTATAGTCCTCCTCCCACTATGCTCACTCATGAACCAAGTGTGCAAATTGTCCCTTGCCACCGTCCCATATTCCCCACACCCACCCCTTGCAACACTAAACTGCCAAACACCACCCAGGAACGGATTTCCTATTTCGTCATTTAAACCCATTATCTTGTTCCCTTACTATCTTGCCAAACTTGTTTCCCTCCACTTACATTCTGAGATGTGATGTGGCAAGATAACAAGTCTAGACTATTTGTATAAATAGACATTTGGGTCTTAAAGTTGAAGCAGAGGACCAAACGCCAAGTCCTCTTTTTTCTTTTCCCCCTTTCAGTGTCCTGCCTAAACTCCTTGTAATCCCAAAGAGATTGGCTTGACTCCAAAGCATTTCTTTGTGTTTTAAAGGGTGTTCGTTTAGTACAGCAGCTGTCCAACGACTGCAAGGCACAAGACTGAGAGTTTGGGAAAGAAAATGAGAGTATACCATAGTCAGTTGAAACTTTAGCCTTTGCCTAACTTGCCAATTGGAAAACACAGTTAACTCAGTAAAGATGAACTTAATCTCTAGAGTGTGTTCACATGTACAATGAGGATTGGGATCTTGGAGCTGATATTTTGAGTGAATGACCCTGTAGGTGGGTGTGGGTAGATGGCAGCCCTCTAGATTAGTAGTTTCAGAGGATTCCTTTCAATCCACCCAGAGTTGTGGAATATGGGAAAGTCTCCACCCTTGCCTCAAATTATCAGTCTCTCCGTAAACACTCCAGAATTTTATCTTTTTAAATGTCAGGCATTTGGTCACTGATTTCCAGAGTAAGATTTACCTAGAAATGACTGTCATGACAAGCTTGGTGAGTAACCAGGGATAAAAGATGATGTTATCTCTGAAGGTTGCCATTTAGTGACATGCCCCCATTATGTTATTTAGGTCAGTGTATCCCCGCTTTAGCCTCCTTCCAAATATAGAGTATATAGAGTATGTGTCCTCAGAAAGATGGTTGTGATAATTGATGGTGACTTTGGTAAAATGTAGGGAGATGCTGAGAGCCAAATGGAAAAACTAAACTGGCAGCATAACGCTTGCGGTAAGTACTGGGAGTGACAGACAGATCTCTGGGTAATGATGGGGCCGTTAGAGGAGTAACTAAAAGACTAAATAAGAGTAGTGGTAAAATGGGGATAAAGTTAAAAATTCCCAAAGTACTGTTTTTCCTTCTTGTTTTACTATAAATCTTTTTTGATAATAAATACATGGGGCGGGCATGGGGGTGGGGGAGGACCTTACCTGGCTTTAATCCTCTGAGAGTTGCTGGAACCAGAATGAATTTTCCTAGTCAAAGCACAAACTTAGCTGCCTCTCTGATGCTTCTAAGAAAAAGCCTCCTAACAGCCTCAGGAACTTATTTCAAATCCCAGACCTTTGTCTTTCATCTCTCTGCTCTTGGGGCTCTGGGTAGTGCCACATCTGGTGGTGGTTTGTGTGAAAGGAAATAATATGTATAATAGTTTCCTGTTTGGTCATTTAAACCTATCCCTGTGCTGGACAGAATTTAACCCACTTCACTCAACAGCAGTGTTCTGTCACTAAAGTGCCCGTTATTTACAACGATCGGTCAGCTAAAGTCACAGTGCTTTACCACTAGCCCCAAAGCTGCCCAGTTCCCTTATTCGGACCCTTATTGTTTTCATTTACACAAATAGTGTTGTTATAGCTTAAACTGGAGGCTGGGATTTATTTCTTTAGAGCATAGAATTACTTTTGATAAGAAACTCACAAAGTCTAGTAAATATGGTCATTGGCATCATTCTCTTCTCTTATTCATTTTTGGAGCCATTATTCTTGAATTTTTAAAACCCTGAGCTTTATAATTTATTGTGTAATGACTGGCAAGGAGTTTTTAAAAAAACAGAACCAAAACCATGCCAGTAATAAAATGAAAAATATTTAATACTTTGAATTCTCTCTTTCTGATTTGGCTTTGGTCTCTCACCCTGGCCATACTTGACAGTCTTGCCCTTGAGGTCTTTCTTTCTATCTATCTATCTATCTATCTATCTATCTATCTATCTATCTATTTATTTATTTTTGGCTGCGTTGGGTCTTCGTTGCTGCTCATGAGCTTTCTCTAGTTGTGGCTAGTGGGGGCTACTCTTCCTTGCAGTGCGCAGGCTTCTCATTGCGGTGGCTTCTCTTGTTGCAAAGTACGGGCTCTAGGTGCTTGGGCTCAGTAGTTGTGACTCTCAGGCTCTAGAGCACAGGCTCAGTAGTTGTGGCGCACGGGCTTAGTTGCTCCGCGGCATGTGGGATCTTCCTGGACCAGGGCTCGAACCTGTGTCCCCTGCATTGGCAGGTGGATTCTTAACCAGTGTGCCACCAGGGAAGTCCCTTCCTTGAAGTCTTTCTTTGTCCTTCATTTACTGCAGAGATGGCCAGTTTTCTTCTCTCTGGGCATGTCAATCTATGATACTGAATATCTGAGAGACCATGGAACTTGTGACATTATTTCTGTATATTAGAATCTCTCACACAGCAAACTCTTCAGCTACAGAATGAGCACTGACAATTCCTAAATCTGTGTATGTATTTGGGGGAAAAAAAATCCATTCTGTAAAAATCATCACTTGCTTTTTACTCTAGTCACTTAAGCTGATTTCAATTTCTTCCTCCTTAGAGACATTAGGAATGTACAGATACTTCATTTTAGCTTGGACACCCTGAAATGCTTATGATAAAACAGAGGGAAATGTTTGTAGCGTCACAACATGTTTGCTTAGGGCAAGGGTGAGCAAAACTATGACCCTCAGGCCAAATGTAGCCAGCGGCCTATTTGTGCACAGGGGTTTTTACATTTTTAAAGGTCAAGGAAGAACCAAAGAATATGGAACAGAGACTGTACGTGTCCCACAAAGTTTAAAATACTTACTATCTATCTGACCCTTTACAGAAAAAGTTTACTCATCCCTAGCTTTGGCTAGCATCATGTGTTAACATTTAAAGCCTTGTATTTAGAGCAGCTGGTATCTCTTTGAACTTCAGACATAAACTCTTATTGGGTATTGCCTGCTGTACCAGGCTAAATTGTACTATATTTATTCCAATTTACTATTTAGTTGATTCAATGTTGGCACTATTTATATATTTTTCTAGCGGTTCTCAATTCTTGCTGCATCTTAAAAATCATCTGGAGAGCTTTAAAAATGCTGTTGCCTAGGCCCCTACACCAGAGATCCTGATTTAATTGATCTGAAGGGGGGCCTGGGCATGTGTGTCTTCTATGCTCTTCAGGTGATTCTAATGTTCAGGCAGGTCTGAAAACAACAGACCTATACCACTTAAAGGTCTATTTGTGGATTGACAATTGGACCATATTCTTAGGCAGTTTCTATTCACATTTTTCATTAGAAATATAATAAAGATGCATTATACAAATTGTTCTTTAATTTCAAGACAGAAGTGTTGCTCAGGGAAATTTTAACTGAGACAGTTTTGAAATGTGAAGAGCATATGAAACAGATAATGCAGAGACCAGAAAAATATAATTTAAAAGATAGGAACTGAAAGGAGCATGCTGGAAAAAAAAAGAAAAAGAAAAAGAAAAAACCACTCAGAATTTCAATACACAAATCACTGAGTAGATTTCTTGCTGTCTGGGTAAGTGTATCTATTTTCAAAAGTGCTATTAACATAAACATAGCAGTAAATCTGGGGCACCATCCTTTTTTTTTTTCAAAGTTGTTAAGAAGAATTATATCAGTCTGCAGGTGTCACATGCAGTTACTCAGAATCAGAAAGAAGGCTGATCGGGGGTTAGAAGATCTCCATCTATCTATCTTTTTGCAACCAACCACGTCCAGGCTGTTTATTTAATACTTCCTCTTGCTAATGAAGGTACTGGTTGGGGATGGGTCGGGCTTTCCCATGTCAGCATAAGACTGCAAGATTTGAATGTGCCCTGGTGTTGGCTTCACTGACCACAGCAGGTACCCCAGGCAAGAATCGGAGCAGTAATAACAGGTAACAACAGAGTTTGCATCAGACCTCTGACACTTTTCCTTCCAGTTTATTTCTTTTTCTCTCCATTTATCAACGTGTTCTTTTCCCTCTTCTTTTTTCATTTTTCCAAACCAGCAAGTGTGGAGGCGAGACACATCAAAGCAGAGATGGGAAGTGAAAGAGCTCTCGTTCTGGACAGATTAGCAAGCAATGTGGCAAAGCGAAAAAGCTCAATGCCTCAGAAATTCATTGGTAAGCATACAACCCTTTTTCCTGCTGTTGTTAGCAGATAGTTTGAATGAGATAACATAGGATGCTTACTACACAGGCCCTTCCTAGTTTAATGTCTGTTAAAATAAGGTAATTGATTTTCCATTGTACAGCTTCTATTCTTCAGGATTCATTTTGGTAACTAGAGCAAATGATAAAATATTTTAACTAAAGAATCTTAACTACTGAAGATGGGATTATTTGGTATCCAATTTCTTAAATGAAGTTGGTGTTAAAAATGCTGTTCCTTCCTCTTTATTCCGAATGGCATATGTTCCATGAGAGAGTTTGTGCAATTGATACCAGTAAGATGTTCAAGATAGCATTTTTGTAATCTTTTGCAACTATGTTTTACAACTTGGTTCCCTTATCATGCTCAAACTTTTTTCATGCTCTAAAATGTATTGCCATATTTTCTTGAATTTGATTGAGAATTGGTTTTAAGAGAAAGTGGTTGGGAATACATAGATTTAAATAACAAGGTTTGATTTAATCATTTGTCTTACTGGAGTTAATTTTTATACCATTGGTTTTCACATTGTCAAAAAATACAGCAAGAATGAGATGGCTAAGAAATAATTATGTCCATTAAAGTGTTAGGACTGCCAAATGGCAGAAATATTGTGTTGAATTCTCCCAGATGTTTACATAAATGTGACTATGATATTTAAAATAGATTTGTATTTGTGAAGTAGGCAGCTGAATTTAATGTATTGGTTTTGCTATAAATTGAAAGTCCGTGATATTGAACAAAAATAGTTATCACACGAAAATAGACCTCCCTCAACACCAATAATATTTTAGAAACCTGTCAGTCTGTTTTTCCAAAACTACTTGCTGCTGCTGTTGATTTCTTACTTCAATCCTTTTGTGTTTATTCTTTTCAATAGCTTTTACAGATATCAAGTGCCTGCCTGGCTTTTAAATCTGGTTAAATTTTATTCTGGTTTAGGTAATTTTAAAATTCTGGTCTAATTAGTTTTTTAATTTTATGTGAATTATAGAGATATATTGAAAGAACCCATATATTTCAAAGCTACCTAGCTTGTTTTTTTTTAACATCTTTATTAGACAATAATTGCTTTACAATCATGTGTTAGTTTCTGCTTTATAACAAAGTGAATCAGCTATACATATACATATATCCCCATATCTCCTCCCTCTTGCATCTCCCTTCCACCCTCCCTATCCCACCCCTCTAGGTGGTCACAAAGCACCAAGCTGATCTCCCTGTGCTATGCGGCTGCTTCCCACTAGCTATCTATTTTACATTTGGTAGTGTATATATGTCCATGCCACTCTCTCACTTCGTCCCAGCTTACCCTTCCCCCTCCCCGTGTCCTCAAGTCCATTCTCTACGTCTGTGTCTTTATTCCTGTCCTCCTAGCTTGGTATTTATACTTATTTATTGTATGTTGTTTGACTGAGAAGTTATTGTATTCTTTTAGTCACTTTAAGAATAAACTGTGTCAGACTAAAGTTGGTGAATTTCATTTCAGAGAGACCCTCTCCTCTTTACCATCTTCCCTCTCCTTGGTGAGAAATGTCAGGGGGCGTGTAGTGACTTCCATATGGGGTTTAGGCACAGTGGACCAATTGTGATTCCAAGACATCATCTTAAAACTTTGCTCATACCTCTTTTGAGCTGTACTTATGTGAAGAGGTTCTGGCTGGCGTACAAAAGGAAGCTTGGATTGTTATTCTATGCCATGAGTATAATTTAATTTGGGGAGTGTTTTGACTGTAGAAATGGCTGCAGCTGATATGGGTGGGGAGGAACATGGGGAGAAATGGGCAAGAAAAAAAATGTAAAGTGACTTAATTTCAATCCAGTTATGGTCAATGCATGTTGGTCTAAGAGAACTAAAATGTGAGAGAAGGTACTTAGTTCACATAGTTGCCCTAAACCTATCCTTGAGATAAAGCCCTGCTTAATAAGATAAAAGTTGCTTTGGTATCTTCATGGGTTTAAAAACACGTTTCACATGTCCAAGTCCATGCCATTTTGCTTATTGCATAAGGGATCCATTCCATTTGTTTATTACCATTGTGACCAGAGGATTTTCACTCTTCCATTTCCAGACTCAGGAGAGGTGCTGATCTTGTAGGTACTGATTTCTGTCATCTTCTGAACCATCATGTTCTCTCTGAGATGGAATCAGGAAACCCAGTAGAGTTAGCTCTTGATTTAAGCTGAGGTAGCAACTTCAGGACTTCAGGGCCCTGAATAGCTGGGGGAATTTTTTTTTTTATATAAATTGTGGTAAAGTGCAGTAGGAAGAGCACTGGATTAGAAGCCAAAAGACTGAGGTTGTGATTCCAGTTCAGTCATTTCTTAACTGTGTATGTTTAGACAAATCACGTAACCTTTCTGGGCCTCTGTTTACTCACCTGTGAAATGAGTAGACTGAACAGGTGATGGAGTGATCGAGAAGGTCCCTGGCAGCTCTACCATTCTGTAAGTCTGCAAGATGAATTATAAAAGGCAGCAATAATGAGCACCACTTTTTGTGTATAAACCCATATGTATAACTTCAGATAACTTTTTTCTCAAGGTTGTACAGATATGGTATGTTATTTTCTGTTATAAACCATAATATATAATTTAGGAGTTTTTTTTTTAGGAAGATGTCATTTAATCTGAGAATCTATAAAACAGCTGCATTAGTTCAACATTTATATATTTTACTTAGTACATTACTACTTTTTCATTTGCTCTTTCGTCCATTCATTTATCATGCAAATGGTTACAGAGCTCCTGCCATATACGTGATACTCTTGTTCCTGAGCGCTGTTCTAATCCTCTAGCATTAGCTTATTCCCTGAACCTTAAGAGATTTTTTTAAAAATAAAAGAAACCCCTTCCATCATTTAACTGAATCCACCTTTTGATAGAAAATAGTAATATCAAGGGGAAAATAAAGGAACATTATGACACTGTGCAGTATATGGGATGAAGTGATATAAAACATATGGGGCTAATGTCTTCCCTCCTTCTCCTCTCTCTCCTATATTTCCTCTCCAAGGCATCATTTTCTGAAAAGATTCAGCTGCCAGGGAAATGGCAATGGGTAAAGTGTGAAGGAAGAATGAGTCACTCCCTTTAATCCTTGTTGACAGTTGCACAGCTTGGCTTCCCTGACCTCTTGAACTACGAGGGTAAAGGTGAAATTATACCATCAGGTCAGCCTGTTACTTTCCTAACAGGCTTGAGATAATTACCAGTAGATAGCATTTTTCATCCATTAGAGATGAACTGAGGAAGAGGGAGGGATTGGATTAAGTCTAAATGCATTTAGAAACACAAAAACATGCCTCTATTGAAGGGTAAGAGTAAAATTAAATTACCCAAGTAGGAGAAAAATGAAATCACTTTTTTCCTAGTTCTCCAAGAAATTTTGAATCACTTTCTATAAAATAGGAAATAAATTGACACACATTCATTAGAAATCAGCATCTTTACGTCATCAAAATAATTCTTTTTAGTTGTTCTTTCCAAAGGACAAGAAGACCTTGCTTTCAGTACCTAAGCCCTTTAGGGATTGTCTTTTTTCTGAATCTTATTCTCCTGTTACAAACTTGCTTGACTATGCTTCTAACTAGGCCATCTTCAAATACTTGGCTCAAAATAGAGGCCAGATTTCTCTCCTGAAGGGAGGAGGAAAATGACTACATTTCTGCATATTTCTTTTTCTGATTTTCATTCTTTCTCCAAAAACAGATGTGTTATTCAGACCAAAGTGGTTACCATAGCATCTCCCTATTTTTTAAAATTTCATGTATTACTTTTATTAAAGGAAGTTTTCATGTTGAAAAGAACATGAAAAAAGATCTCACTCACCCACCGGTAAACATGTTGTGAGGTTTTGACACTTCAGCAAACACTGTCGGTTCTCCCTGTGAAGTAACTAATGAGAAATTGTCTGCTTTGGTTAACAGAGCAACAGGAAGCAGTTTTAATACCTGTTTCTAAAAGCAAAAAGTATCTTCTCCCATCCCTTCCCAAAGGGCCAAAAGCCCTAATCCAATAAGCATCAAAAGTCATAACGTTTTTGAGCTTGAAGGGATATTAGGAACCACCCCGTGAAGTTCTTTTACTAAGGAGGGAAGGGGGAAGGGAAAGATGGAGAGATGCAGCTAGTAGGTGACAGAGCAGGGCCAGAGCCTGGGTCTATAAAGTGCTGCAGTCCAAGGCCTTCTTCCCCCAGAAAGTCACCCAGAGCAGTGCATGTCATGTGTGCTACACAGGGGCTTTGGAAAGGGAAGGGTCTAGTCATTGATAGCTGGTGGAAGAAAAAGCCTTGAAGAAGGGCCTTGAAGAGTCATTCTCTCTTGAGGGTGTGTTTTCTTGAGAAAAGATCTGTGGTGACTCCATCAGGGCAGATGACAACCAAATAGCACTTCACGGTGACTCACAGAGGACAAAGGCTTCTGCAGCAACAAAACATGGTTTCCAGCTCAGTTTTCCTCACTGCCACCCCCATGGCTCTCTCTGTTCTCTCTCCTCCTTCCTGCTTCTCGTTCTGTGGCTTCCTACCCTCTGCCTTCCTCCTCCTGGAAGAGGTGTTAGCCACTCCAGTCTCATTTAGATCGAGATCATAGCCATCATCATCATCAGATATTCCATTTACCCTACTTACCTGCCCTTTTTGGGGGGCGGATATGTGCTTGGAGTACGAGTAATCGATGATACACTTGGGAAATTGTATGAAGGCATCAGCAGATACAGTTAAGTGACTTGAAGAAACTTAAAGGCTTAAAGAAAACCCCAGTGTTTCACATTACCCCATCACGATGACTGTAACATCAGAATTGTTATTTTTCTAATGTTCCAATCATTTCTCCTCCTCTTCAAAAAATCTTTCAATAGCTCCCCATCAGAATAAAATCCAAACCACCCAGGCGTTCTGAGTCTTTCACAATCTGTCTCTAAGTTATCTTTTCTAAATGTATCATTTCAGCCGACTAATCTTTTAATTCAGAGGTAAGGAACTACTCCCACTTCTTTGTAATCCTTCTTTCCACGCTCACTGTCTGGAATGCCCTGCCTCCCATCTGCCCCCTAAACCTCCACGTGGTCTACATTCCCATACTTGCCTGAATTCTCTCTCTTCTCTGTTCTCCCTCTGCACTCAAGGCGAGTTTAACAGTCTGCTTTTTGTGATGTGTGTAACTGTCTCTACCACCACCACTACTACCACCTCAGATTTCAAGGAGACTTTAGAGGAGAGAATAGATTAATATTTGTCCCATGTTACGTGGCATATTTGAGACATGGTCTGTATTTTTCTCTCTCCACTCTCTTGGCTACTCTATACTTTGTTCCACCACATAGTATTAAGGATACTAACTTGTAATGAAATTGTGTACATACTACATCTCCTCCTGGATTGCAATTAAGTTTGTATTCTTCAAAACACTTAACATGGTGTGAGGCAAATAACAACAATAATAACAAAATAATAATAGATCTACCACTTATTGAGTGCTTACATGTGCCAGTACTCTGTTAAGCACTTTATGGACATCATGACCACTCTGTTCATCATAGATATTTCTTGAATGCATGCTACTGGTCCATATGGAACAAAGGATAGTTGCTTTTCAACTGCCTATGGGAACCATCCCAGCAGAGAATCTGAAGTCATTGCTAGTGGTGGTGGGGCTGTGCAGCCATGGGCGAGGTAGCAGCCAGGAAACAGCAGTTAATGCTCAAACATATACTGAGGTCTATGGGCCCTTGGATCACATCCTGGTTCTCCATTTACCAGCTGAGCAACCTGAGCAAGTTAATCAACCCGTTTGTGCTTTAGGTCCTTCATCTGACTAAGAGATGATAATTCATCTTAGGTAAAATGAGATAATATGCAAAGTACCTAGGACAGCACTGGGTGTATAGTAGTGGCTCAATAAGTAGTAGCTGCTCTTCTTAGTATTACATATAAGGCACAGTGCTCAGTACTGTGAAGTAGAGAAGTAAACAGGTTAGAGTAGTGGATCTTGTCCCTCCATCCCGAAGGCAGAGGTCTAAATCCACATGCTCAGCTAAGGTCCCTTTTAGCTTTAGGCTATGATTCTGTACTTTCAAGTTGGCACTTAGAAGCCAACAACCATATGCCCTCACCACATGGCAGCAATTCAGGTCAGGCAGTTGCTCAGTTCAGAGTTACCAAAGCCTAGATGGTAGGGATTGACACCTTTAAAAGGGATCACAGGTAGGGAACGGCCCAACCAAGTAGGCTTGGTTTCTAAACTTAGGACTTGTTGTTGCCATTTGTATCATCATTGGAAGAAAACCTCTAATTCAACCCGAACCTTCTCTCATTAAGCACTCCAACGTGTGTGGTACGATTTTGACTAGAAGTTCTGTGCAGGTTTGGGAGCAGTTACACTCTTGTGGTCTGACTAACCTTTTTTATGAGTGTATTACTAAAGAAACGTGAGCTGTTGGCTTTTCAATTACTGTAGCTCACCCCTTCTGAGTTTCATACACATTGAGTCATCGTGTCTACAGGTGACTGATAATCATCTGCACTAATCAAGTTACCGTAACTCGGAGATGAGGGGATCTGATGAGTGCAGGTTGCGTGCACGTGAAGATCTGAGGCTCTCCCATCTTCTTAACAATGAACAATGGTCTGTGTTAACCACAGAACTCAGTCACATATTTCCACTCATCCAGGGGTTGATTTTCCTCTTATTGTTTTGCCTCTTACAACTTCAGCACTCAGCTGTTTTCTGACATGTGCTGCAGGTGGTATAGATTATGAAATTGTAGGCCTAGTTAAGTAAAACCAACTCTTGGGAGAAAAGATAAAAGCAGAGTTTGTGATGTGCCTGCCCCACCTCGGAAACTTTCTGGAGCCTCTCTGTTAGACGAAAAGATAAAAAGATTTCCAGGGACCCCTGGTATTTGGGGAACTGAGTAGAGCCAACCACACTGGAAAATCATCAGTAACCTTGAAAAGGCCAGGAAACCAAAGTTCATCATTTCTGTGTCACTTTCAGGGGAATGAATATTTGTGACTTTAGACAGCTTTCATGTTCTCAGTCTCGTTCTTCCAAACAGCTCTAATCAGAGACTTATCCAATCTGGCAGTTGAAAAGAAGAACCGTTGATTACTTTGGCAAAGGTCTACGTTTCTGTTCCTTTTTATTGAGTTGCCAAGGTACGGTGATTTTCTGTGCATATTTTTTCTCTCAGGTATTTGTCTGGAAACTGTCAGGTTGGCCTTAAGGTAGTGGGGATACAGGACAAATCCATCTGATTAGATTAGATCTTTTAGCAGATCTTTTTGTCTCCAATTTCTCACTGTTCTGGTCCATCTTACACATTGCTGTTACATTAATATCCTGAAAATAACATTTTGACCACAGGCATCTCTTGCTCAATGCGGTTTGTGGAGGTTTGCCATTTGTCCAAATCTAAACCCTACGGTTGGTTATTCAGAATGCCCATCATTTGGTCCCACCATGTGTTATCTTTTTTCGGTATCTCCTAAAATGTTGGAGGCAAAGTGCCAGGAGGCTCACAGAGCATTTGAAAACCTTGATCCACATGGCAAGAAAGTTATTTTCTTTTTAGTTCTCTTTCAATCATCCTGATTATACCAAGGAGAAAGATTTAGACATAATTAGATGTTAATTGTCTTCAACACTAATCACACCCTTGGTAATCTCTATTTTTAGCAAAGAGAGAGGGGATCTTTGTCTCCAGGTACTTACAGTATCTGATCAGACTTTAGTAAATTGCTGTGCTTCATTGTCTTTATTTTTCATAGTTACCTTCTATTTGTGGCAAGTGATTCTGGTTTTCTGTTTATGTTAGTGATATAAAGTTTCCTTAAAAATCAAATTTCTTTAGCAAAAAAAGAAAGGAAGGAAATGCGAGCTGATTCAAACCAAATTAAAACCCCTAACATTTCCCAAGTGCTTTCTATGTGCCAGGCACTGTTCTAAGCGCTTACCAATTGAGGTAGGTACAATTATTACCCCCGTTTTACGTGAGGACATGGAGCCATAGACAGGTTAAGTAACTTACCCAAGGTCACACAACTAGTCATGATGAGGCAGCATCAAATCCACACCATCTGACTCTAGAGTTCATGCTCTCAACCACCACACCACCCTGGGGTATGAATATTGCGGAAAGTGGAGGAATAAGTGAAGTTTGAGAAATACTTTCTTCCACACTTCTTGATATTGCTCTAACCAGACTCTCTTACTCCTCCCTGCCCATGTCTTGGATGGTCCCACGTGTCTGTCTTGGTTCATGCTCATCCCTCAGTTAAGATGTCTCTTCTACCTCTCTGAAAATCTAAATCCTACCGGTTCATCAAGACCCTTCTCAAAATTTAGGTTTTCCAAGAATGCTTTCCCTTCCACAAGTACTCCTGAATTTTTTGCGTTCCCATAACACTTAAATATACAGTTTGTATATTTACAAACCACCCTGCTCTTCCCTTTTAATTCTTTTTACAGAAGACACGTTACCCACCCTGCTTACACACCTCAAACATGGCATTTAAAATAAAATCAAAAGCTTCCATAGAGCAAGGCAGCCCTTTCTCAACTTTTAACATTTATTTTTCTCCAATTCCATCTAGCCAAGTCTTATTTCTCTCCCCCTAGGTTGGAGATACCTCAAGAACAGAAACTGGTTCTTCCAATCCTTTTTGTTTTCTTGTGTTTTGTCTTCCCTGAAGCCTTTACTGTATGGCAGTGACACGTTCTGGAACCACAACATGCCTAGGAAATGTTAGGGAAGAGAGGATATGGTTGAGCAAATCTCTCAGAATCCAATGTCTACGGAATGAAAAAGCATCAGCAATAATGTTCCCCTCACCTCCAGCCCTTGACACATCTTCCCCACTTTCTCTTGCCTCTGCCAGCCACTCACCATTGAGCACATCTGCCATCACCGAAGATCCCGCTCCTGCCTTCCCTGTGGCCAGAGAGCCTCTGTTTTCTAACACACAACACCCACACGCCCTGAAGGTGGCTAAACTCTGTTTTCAAAATTTCTCAGCAGTTTGACATGAGAAGTAGGAGAGGGTGACCACAAGTTAATTTTTCAGTTAAGTGTGAGATAAGTCCTAATGATCACATATGTATCAATGATACATCTTTTCAAGCAAAAGAAGAATAAAACACTTTATGAAGAGGCCAAAGATCATCATGATCTTTCATCAAGAAAGCCTTTCTACAACTCTCTACATTTGCAGCTCTTTTATTTAAATCTCAGTCAGTCTGATAACTGACGTGTTTGGGGAATGGTAAGTTGGATTTTTGGGGGCTATTTTTTCTGCCTCTGCAGCTATTTAAAAAGCTGCCGAGGCCAGAGCATCCCCACTTTTTGCAGCACTTCCGGCCCCCGGCTCCCTAGTATTACAAGCAGAAAAGAACAAGCAAACTAAGAGTTCGGGGATTGACCGTGTCTTCAGAGTTCATGAACAATAGAAGTGCAGAGGTCCCCATGCTCCTGCATACTGGCAGCTGCCTCGCCCCCTCTTAAGCCCCCTCCTGGTATTCTCTTGCTTCTTTTCTCCAGGGTTCCCTTCTGACATGAGCAGTGGAAACAACTCACATTGTAGCCTCAACTTAGTGACACCTCTGGCTCTCCCTTTTGCCTGCTGGTTTCAGTTATTTTGACCGTCCAAACATGTGCTGTCACTCACTGTCCCCTGAGACTTCAGCACCCGTGTGGGACCATTCTGCCTGGGCTGAGTGTTCTAGAGCAGGCCACCTGTCCTTCCTCACTTTTCAAGGACTCCAGAAAATAATTTTACAAACTCTCTGCCATTGTGTTGTTCCTTTTGTCACTCTTTCTTTCCCTTGTTCTAGGTGAGAAGCGCCACTGCTTTGACGTCAGCTATAATCCCAGCTACATGTATGAGAAAGAGAGTGAGATGATCCAGACCCGAATGATGGACCAGGCCATCAATAACGCCATCAGCTATCTTGGGGCCGAAGCCCTGCGCCCCTTGGTCCAGACACCGCCTGCTCCCACCTCAGAGATGGTCCCGGTTATCAGCAGCATGTATCCCATAGCCCTCACCCGCGCCGAGATGCCGAATGGTGCCCCCCAGGACCTGGAAAAGAAGAACGTCCAGCTGCCAGAGAAGAGCCTGCCTTCTGAAAGAGGCCTCTCCCCCAACAACAGTGGCCACGACTCCACGGACACTGACAGCAACCATGAGGAACGCCAGAATCACATCTACCAGCAAAACCACGTGGTCCCTCCTCGGGCCCGCAATGGGATGCCACTTCTGAAGGAGGTGCCCCGCTCTTATGAACTCCTCAAGCCCCCACCCATCTGCCCAAGAGACTCCATCAAAGTGATCAACAAAGAAGGGGAGGTGATGGATGTGTACCGGTGTGACCACTGTCGAGTCCTCTTCCTGGATTACGTGATGTTCACTATTCACATGGGTTGCCACGGCTTTCGTGACCCTTTTGAGTGTAACATGTGTGGCTATCGAAGCCACGATCGCTATGAGTTCTCGTCTCACATAGCCAGAGGAGAACACAGAGCCATGCTGAAGTGAAGATCTGGGCCCGGAGATGATTTGCACCTGAGTATTCAACATCATTTTTAAAAGCTGATAATACCCCTCGCCTAACAGATCACTCTCAAAACAAACTCCGTTCCGATCCCCTTTCCATGCCATTTTAGTGTCCAAAGGATCACGTTCACGTGGGCAGCAGAGAAATGCTGTCCCCATTCAGAAACTGTTTGCAGATATATCATGTTACTACTTTTGTGAAACCTTTGTTTTCCCATCAGGGACTTGAATTTTATGATATTTAAAAGCCAATGAAGTATTTGGTCATTATCTTTTGCAGCAATAGACAGGCATTCTTTGGAGTCTGTTGCCAACCAGAAGAGTCCCCTGGTTGTGCTGCATGTGACATTGTTTCTGAGATACATCAGCCATATGTGGAAAAGACTTTTAGCCATATGCCCAGGTCCACAGAGAAGAATTGCTGACCAGCTGACCTTGCTGGGAAGCCTTGCCCTTCTGCACTTCACACAAGACTAAAGGGTTAGGATATAAACCTTCCATCGCAAGTTATAGTCTAACAATAAGGAAAAGAACAGCCATAAAATGTTACCAATAACTGAAGCCCCTAGTCTCCAAGCATCAGATCCACTTCTTATCACACAAGCAAAAAAAAACCCAAGTTTTCTGATGGTACTTCTGCTTCTACTCTTTATCCTCCTGTCTCCAGTTAAAAGCTGCTTTGGGTTAAACCATTCATGCATAGGAGAAACTCTATCTCAGAAGAACTAATGGTTTAAATATAGACTGTCATGGGAACTCCAGGAGGTTGTCCACTGTGGGTGATGGCATCCATTTCCTACGATCTCGATTGGCAGGCTTGGTTCTGACGGGGGAAATTGTTTAGCAGCACCACCAGGGATGGAGGGAAGGAGGAACAACCGCCTGAAAATTTTTCATCTCCTTCATGGAATATTGGTGTACAAACCCAAAGCAAACTTGCCAATGATTTTTTGACAAAAAAAAAATACCAAAGAATCCTGAAAGTATGACTTAGCCTCCCCCTCCCCACAGGAAAGGAACCGAGGATGACCATGATCAGAGCTGAGCTTCAGGATGGAGTGAGGAGGGGAGCACCTCTGCTGGCAGGATATCCTCGATCAGGCAGGTGGAGGTGGGGGTCCCACCCCCCCATTTTAAATGGAGCTGTTGTATTCCACAAAGATTCCTGAAAGTCTGATCTTGGTTCTGCAGATGTGTCGGTCATCTTTATCATTAATTATGGGAGACATGCTATCAAGGAAAAGTGATGTAATAATTGTAAAATTAGCACTGGAATGAGGGTCACAAAATCTGTTTGCTGATTCCATATTTGCCACTACTTAGCCAAATGACTTTGGGCAAATCACTTAACTCTTAAAACTAAGTTTCCTCAACCATAGAATTAGGAATTGGATTTAGATGTTCTCGAAGGTCCTTTACAGCTTTAAATTTATGTGATTATGCAGTAACCACAATTATTTTTTTAAACCTCTTAATGTATGGGTATTAAGCAGAAGAGTATGTATATGAATATGTGTTTCACATTTCTTTGGTGTGAAAATGGAAGTATTGTTAAGTTTTTCCTTTAACCACTGAGTTGTGGTGTGAAGAGGATGGTGGGGAGGAACAAAAAACAGGAAGGTATTTTGATCTTGCCCCAGAGTGTACACACAAACGGGCACCTGCAGCTGCTTGCCAAAGCCTTTTTTTTTCTCTCCTTTTAAAGAACCTATGTTAGGGAAAATAAATTCTGCTTCCAGGGACAACTTCATGGAGCCTATTTACAGATTAAGAGTCAGCTGTGTGAACATTTCTACCAGAGCCAAGACTCCACAATTCCTGGTGGATTAGCGTTTTATGTATCTGCCTTGATGTTTCGAAAGGGCTTTATGCATTAGGCTCAAACTCAACTCGTTTATGTGCTGCCAGTAATTAAAATGTTCCACCTCAGAGTGCACAAATGGTTTATCCTTCTTTGTAGCATGGCGTCTGTCTCAGGAAAAAAGATCTTGTGAAATTTCATGGCAACAGTCCCAACATGTTTGAGATTTCAGCTAAAAGACTAGATGTATTTCGGTGTGTAGTCTTCAGTACCTCACTGTATTTCCGTAATCCTGGACTCCAAGCTACACCAGGTTGCTTATACCCATTGTGAAAGAAGAGCTGCTTATTATATTCTTGAAATATCACACATCATGTTGACTCTTCAGGGGACAAAAGAAAGAGCATTTGGGAGCAAGGATTAGTAGGAGAGAAAGCTAGGGAAAGCGAGCATTTCTACCAGATTAGTGGGAAAGTCTTTAGTGAAGAGACCAACTCCTGCACCTTAAGATAGTGAAACTAAGGCCCATCCCACCAACCTGGGGACTCTGTAAGTATGACCCTCGTTTTCTCTGTGAGTAATGGATTTTCTGAATGATTTCCATTCTTCTGAGGTCAGTTTTCTGAGTGGGGCAACCACTCACACAGGCTGCACTTTCGTTGTCGCATTCTGAGCCTGGACTGGGACGTGTCAAGTCCAGAGAAAATGTATATGTGGAAACTCCACATTCTTAAATCTTGAAGTTGAACCAGGTGGTATGTAGTGGTTACCACAACACAGGTAAACACTTACTTCTGCAGGCACTCCTTATTCTACTTAACCCCCTCCCTTGCTGGGGGTGGGAAAGAAGGTAAAGGAGAACCTTAGCAAGATGCCTAGAAAGGAGGACCGAGCGAGATTCACATCTGACCCTGCTGGACGGTGAGGTCCCCTGGCAGCTTCCGACAGCACGTTTCCTTTCTCAGCCAGACTCCCTGTGAACGTGAGCCTCCTAGGTCTTCTCTCTCCATTTCCCACCAACCCTCTTATTAGCCAGGCCCCCACCACACACCCAGGAGGCCGAAATCTGAGGAACAACCAAACCCGTGAAAAGTTCCCTTACAGCCAAGGTGGCAGAATTGGGATGAGGATGGAAAAGGCCGAGAGCTGGCTCTGCAAATGTTCCTTATCGCTATTTGAGTTGTTTCATAGGTGTTTCTCCTGGCAGAGAACTAAACAGAGGTGTCTCCCCCATTACCCTGCACCAACACCACCAGGAAAAATATGTTAATAAATCCACCAGGCTTTAGATTCCCTAAGTCATTCTCCCAAAAAGATGTATTAGCCTTGACACAGATAAGCTAGCTAATCATATGCTTTGTTACCCATTCTGAACTGTTCCTGACTCAGCTTCTGACTTTGTCAGTGACAAAATGTCTCACCTTTTAAATGCAAGGCTTAACATTTTGCCAGGCCCAGAAGTAAAACGACCTCAGATTTCTTTTGCAAAGAGAAATGTTTAAAAACACAAAATTTTACTCAGTTGAAACACTGTGTTATTAACAAATCTCACGTCAACATAACATTTTTTCCAAGTAGCCTCTGTATCACTGTTCTTATCCTCTGCTTTTTTCCTCCTGCTAAATGTGAGATTTAGAATGTTTTCAGGGGAAAAAAGCAGTACTTCTGATATATATCCCAGGACAGCCAGTAAGACTGTAATGGAAATGTTAAATGTTTAGTGTTTGAAGTCCTAACTTTAAAGTGTACTCCACTATGAGTAGGTATGTTGATCTCTAGTGGAGATTTGGAAACTCTGTGATACTTAAGATTTGAGTTCTCAGAGTGTCCAGGCTCTTTGACAAAGACTCAGAATTAGGAGTTTGAGCTCAAGAAGAGAAAAGAAAGTGGAGTGATGAAACTTTTGTCCTAGAAAATAGAATTAGGCTGTGCAGAAGACAAGAGATACACAGTGATCTCTCTTATCTTTTAAAGAATTAGGAGCTATTTTTGTGCTCAGACAGAAAGTATAGTTCAGAGACTCTCTATAGGCAGAGTACAGAAAAGCAGAATGATTTGGGATTTAAGTGCCTGTAAAGAGGACAATTTTGACCTGAAACCAAATACTAAACCTGGGTCATCCCAGGGAAAGGACTCTGTTCTCTAAGCCTAACAGACTGAACAGTTCTGAGAATGATGAATGAACCCAGGGTCAAAGACTGTGGACTTGGAAGAGCCTAGAAGAGAGGTGTAGGCTTTCAACTTGTATGAGCTCATAGCAAAAGACTGTACCTCTGTTTACCCAAGCTGTATATAGCGTGTCCCACATCATGCCAGCAACATGAGAAACAGGGGCTTCCCTGGTGGCGCAGTCGTTGAGAATTCGCCTGCCAATGCAGGGGACACGGGTTCGAGCCCTGGTCCGGGAAGATCCCACATGCCGCGGAGCAACTAAGCCAGTGTGCCACAACTACTGAGTCTGCACGCCACAACTACTGAATCTGCGTGCCACAACTACCGAAGCCCGCGCGCCTAGAGCCCGTGTTCCACAACAAGAGAAGCCACTGCAATGAGAAAGCCTGCGCACTGTAACGAAGAGTAGCCCCCGCTCGCTGCAACTAGAGGAAGCCCGCACGCAGCAACGAAGACCCAATGCAGCCAAAAATAAATAAATAAAATAAATAAATTTATAAATAAATAATAAATTTTTAAAAATTTTTTTAAAAACATGAGAAACAGGTCTTTGCACTTTGAAGAAGCTGGAGGCAAGTTTCCTCTGAATATTACAATATTGGACTGTCTTATATGCTGATATTGAGTTGTTATTTGAAACTGGAATGTTAATGTTTTGATTTTTTAAAATGTAAGGACATAACAATATCTACCTCCCAAGGACGTTGTGAGGTTTCATGTAATTTTGTCTATTAGGTAAAGTTACTCTGTTTTTTGTGGGCGTGGGGGCGGATTATGTTGTATGGTTGTAAATTTTCCACTATATGTCCTGTATCTGGATTTAAAGACATGGAAAATATTCAAAGACCATACTAGGACCGTGATAGTAATTCACTTGCCAATGAAGGCAACTGATCTCTAACACACATGTTTCCTTCATGTTGTTTTAATGCCTAAGAGTAAAGAATATGCTGAACCTTAGAACCAATCTGTGTGAACCACATGGTACAGATACTTCATGGCTTTGAAGCCAGGGAAGTAGCCTAGCTTTGCTCCCTCACCGTCTTACAAGCCCTCAACCATGAATTCTTCAAGCAATTTAGAGTTTCCTCAAATGGTCCTCACTCTCCATCTCTCCATCGACCCCACTCGAGAAAGCCTGGAGAGCAGTCCCATGATGCCACCCACCTTCTCCCAAGCCCATGCCATGCATCTGGGGGACCTAGTTCATTTTCTGAATTTGGGTGCAGCTTTGCTTCTTCTCCTAAAAAGACTGAGAACAGACATTTTGACATGTTAGGAAAATGGGGCAGCCTTAAAAATGACTGATCCTATTGCCAATGACTCATTTACACAAGGACTTCTCCAGGTTAGCAAACAAGGTCCTTTTCGGTGGGCCTGCTGCTGTGGGTTCACAGAAACCAAATTACTGTGGGTTGCAAAGAATTAGCAGGTCATTTGAAAAGCAGACATCCCTTCACCCAGACTGTGGTTTTGCATGCTCAAGTTCTCAGTCTGTGAGCTTTAGTGAGGGATCATTTTGGCTACTGGAAAAACCATAGTTTATTTTAAATTTCTGGTTGCCAAAGCCACCACACGTGTGGTCTGTGGATGACCCTTGTCTGCAGAATGACGGGGCGGGGGCGGGGCAGAGAAGGGAACGTGGTTTGGGTCTCAGGGTGGCCTTCCCACCAGGAGTGAGGGAGAGAGAACTTGCCGAGTGGTTTTGACACAGCCCTGTGCTCATAGCACGCTCATCTGGGTTTCTCAGAAATGCCCTCCCTGCCCAGCAGTGACCTTCTCTCTTGACTCCTCTCGGATTTTACCTGGAGTCTGACCCCTTGGAGCACTGTAGTGCCCTACTCCTCTGTAAAGACTGTGTAAAGAATCAGCTTCTGAAATGTAACAATGCTAACCTCGCCAGAACCATAATGAACGCATTCCCGCATCACAAACAACCCTGCTGATAGTTTTCAAAGTTTCTTTATTATGTTTGATTTTTACACTGAAAAATAAAAAAAAAATACTGGTGTGTTTAAAATTAGTCATTGTGCGTGCCTATCATTTGTCGTTGCTGCTGTCAGAAAATGGAATTAATTCTGCCCCTAGGAATATTTTCTTAATTTAGCCCCTCTGGCTCTTTCTTAAAGTTCAAATACCTAGATAAACAGAATTATCATTGAAATAAAACATCTTGCCTGATGCCTTGCTGAACCTGCCGTTGGTATCCTGTTGCTGGCCCCCATGTCCCCATGGTGGGGTTCTGGTTCCACTGGCCCTTAGTTCACTAAGGGGACCTGAGGAGGTCGGGGCCTGGACGTGACAAGCTCGACAGATTGGGCACGGTGTCTCCCAGTTCCAAGACACCAGCCCACCCTCCCTCCCAGCAGGGATCCTTCCTAAAAGATAGGCAAGTCCTGATTTTTCCATCTCTGGGGTCTCAGAAACATCCACACTGAGAAACTCAACTTGCAGTTGAACTCGGCCACACTGAAATGTAGTCTGTAGATACTTGGAGGCCCGAGCCTCAGGCGCTGGGGGAAACTCCTAGGAGAATGGCATCGGGATCATGTGGCTCTCTTCCTGTCTTGATATCCTCTGTTTTCTCTCAGAAGAGGTCGGAAGAGAGTCTGAGGGGTGGTCTGGTCTTCTGCTTAGCCTCATCCAGAACACCTTACCTTTCCCCTCCTCTGTGGAAGAGGCAGGAGGAAGACGTTCCTGAAGTTGGGAGCTAGCAAACGCGGGGCCAGGTCGGTGGCAGCTTTCACTGGCTCTGTCTTCAGCACCATCCCCCTCCCTTCAGCACCCCTAGACCGCCCTGAGACTCTCCAGCCGGTTTTCCAGTCTCAGCGCTAAGGCCAGGGAGAGAGGAATGGCTTTGCAGCCTGCCTGTGTACTGGAGCATTAAATACATTCAAAAATAGCCCCTCAGGAGCTGATTTTCAGCCTTGGAGAGGATGGTCTGTGGCCTTCCCCATCCTCACTCCCTTCCCAAAGCAGAAGCAGCTCCGAGAGAAAAGAGGGAAGCAGGGAGACTCCTCTGCTGAGGAGAGAGCTCGGCAGCTGGCTGGGTCTGGGATTGGGGCTGAATGGACTTCCTTCCAGCTTGACGATAGCTTCCTTTACTATTTCTTGGCAACTAAGTTGATGCTTTGTGGGGGGGGGGCTGGTGTTGGAAGCCACCCTACACCTGCACCCTCCTCCTCCCCCATCCCTCAACACAAGCAGGCCATTCACCCAGGCTGCGGTGCAAACCTCCACCTGCAGGCAACTTCCACCCGAGGGCAGGCAGGGGGGACAAGACCTAGCTCCCTTCCCTCCCTCCCATCCCCTAGAATCCAGAGTCTGAGGAAGAGCGGGGGTGTGAGAGTTCTGGGAAGGCCAGGACCGCTGAGGACTGGTAGAGGAGCTCCTGCAGCCAGGACAGACACAAGGTCGGGCTGCAGAGCATTCCCGGTCAGACAGTTGTTTGCATAAAAGCCAAAAGCCACTGCACCTGGGGTGGGGAGGCCTCTGGGGAGGTACTCCCTGGCTTGGGGGAGATGGGGGAAGGAAGGTGTCATGGAAAGTCCCTGAAGGACACGGGGTGTTGAATTTGCTGCGGTTTTGTTTTTAACTCTGTCTTGACCTGTGAAGTAGGCAGCTGCCTCCCTTCCCCCCCAAATAACAGAGCTTCCCCCAGAATAACAGGAACATACCCAAGGAAAGAGCCTGCAGTGGAAAGAATGGAGGTTAGAGGGCCTGTGGGTGATGTAAATTGCCCCCCTTCCCCAGGACTGAGGGGGCAGGAAGGCCCAGAGCAGCCTTTTCCCATCACCTCGCCTTTCCCCTCAACCCCCAGCCCCCCAGGTCCCCTGGCCCAGAAGAACTGCCTAGTCAAATAAACCACAGCCCCGGGGGTGGATGGGAACTAGGGGGGGCAGATGCCGCCTCCTCCCCCTGGCTCATCCTTCCGTTGGCTCAGTCCCTATGCTACCCCCACTGGAATCACATTCTCAGCACCTCCACCTCCCTCTCACTCACAAACCTTACCTGCCCTCCCCTAGACTCCTGGGGTGTGTGTGTGTGTGTGTGTGTGTGTGTGTCTGTCTGTCTGTCTGTCTGTGCACTGGGGGAAAACAGGCAGAGTCAGTGGATCCAGCAAAGCTCTGTAGTCTCCGTAAAGCAAATGCTGGCCTTGTGCCGACTCCAGCTGGGTACTTGGACTCCTGGGTCCCAGTCCCAGCCCTGCCACTCTCTGGGTGACCCTGGGCACTTTGCTTTCCCTCTCTGCGCCTTGATTTTTTCCCTGGGGTCAGGGATTTCTAAAGTTCTTTCCAACAGAGACAGCCTGGCCTCAACCCCACTGCTCCAGCCAGACTTTTCCCATCATCCAGAAACAAGAATAGGAGAGAAAGAAGGTTCTGTCCCCTCTTCCTTCCCTCTTTGGGAGGGAGGTGGGGCGCTGGAGCCAGGGTGATGGCGGCCTATGATTTTCCCAAGTGCTCGTAGAAAACCGTTCTATAAAATTCCAATCCCGGCCCACAAGCTGGGGGTGGGGAGTGGGGACAGGGACACACAGTGGAATGGTGGGAGACTCTGAATATGGGCAGTGAGGTTGGGTCTGAACCCCGGGCCCCTGTCCTCTGTCAGGACGTCCTCTTAGCTCTTCGTGGACTCAGACGCCAGATTCCCGTGTTGGGGGTGCCTGGGAGAGGAAAGAGAAGGCCGGGTGGAGGGGGGAAGGAGTGCGGTGCGAGGTGGGAGTTGAGGGGGGTGTGAGGGGAGGGGCAGCGGCACTTCTGAGAAACAGCTCGGCGTCTCAGCAGCCCGCAGCCTAACCCCCTGCCTGCGGCTTCACAGCTCGCTCCTCCTGCCGCCCACGCCGCTCGGGGCCTCTCCGGGGGTCGGCAGCCCCCGCGGAGGCGGCTGCTGCTGGGGAGGAGCGGTAGCTCCGGGGACAGAGGAGTGGAACCCGTGGGGCGGGGAGGGGGGATGGAAAATGGAGGAAGGCGTGGGTCGCGTGACACCCCAGGAGTAAAAACCCATCCTTTACTCGGGGTCCTGAGCGCTGGACCTCGGCGAGCCGTGTGTCCCCCCTCCTCCCCCAGCCCAGGTACTCTCCCATCACACCCCGAGCAGGATCCAGAAGTGAAACTGCTCAGGGTCACAGCCCAGCGCCGCCGCTGCGCCCCGCCCCGCCCTTCCGGGCACTGAAGCCTTGCAGGATCTCCCAGCGCTCGGGCGACTGCAGGGGAGGAAACTGGGGGAGGGGAAGGGGAAGTGCCCCGCCGGGCAGTCTGCAAAGCGAGGCCTTCTCCCCTGGGGGTGCCCGCTCGTAACCACAAATGGGAACCTCGAGAGGCGCGGACCTTAACAACGGGAGCCGAGGGAGAGGCGCTTTCACTTCCCGCCACCGCCACTGGGTGTCACTGCAGCCGCGCGGCTGAGCCGGCTCGGGGCAGTCGGGAGGCGGGGGAGAGGGTCCCAGGGAGCCGGACCGCCGCGCCCGCGAGGTCCTCCCTGGTCTTCGCCCCCGGAGGCCCCGCGGTGCTTGGATGCAGCGTTCAGACCTCCCTCCACCCGCCTGGTCTCTAGAGGCCTTCACCCAGCCCACCGACTCGCAATGAAGAGCAAACTAATCCCCTTGCCCCGCGACGGATGGGCTCATGGCTGTGGCGCCGCGCGAGCCTACTCCCACTGGCCCGGGGATCGACGGCGCATCTTCGGCGGCTTCGGCGGGGCCGGGTCAGCTGAAAGTCAGGCACCGCCCCCCAAGCGCGCCCCCTGGCGAAGCTGGCGGGCCTTTCAGCCTCAGAGGCGGAGGGGGCTCTGTCGAGACAGGTGCCCGCAGCTCCGCGACAGCTCGAGCCCGTCGGCGCCGGCGACCGCGTGCAGGCCGGGTTGTTCCGGGGGGAGAGGAGGAAGGAAGGGCTTGCGGCGGGTGCAGATCACCTTGCGCACGTGGTGCGGAGCCAGAGCGACTGTGGGATGGGTCCCCGGCTACATCCTCACTCCTACTCACCCAGCCGCCCCTTCCCACCCCGAGCTCATCCCTTAGATGTCTGGGACGGATGGCTCAGCTTGGGAGAAGGGAACCAAAAGGTGGGAACCTGTATCGGACTGATGGATGTAAGAGGAGAGGGGAGAAAGGAGATACCCTGGAATCTTTTGGAAAATTGGGTATGTCTGGTAGGAATGCGCACTTCTACCCTGTCCTGGATCTAACTCAGGGCGCGTGTTGGGCAGGTAGATGCAGAGGAACAAGTCCATCGGCTGCGGGTCTGTGGGGGTACAGGTGGTCCGTTCTGTCCCCGCGTAGAGCTTCCCCTCACACTCCAAGGTCACAGGGCCCAGCGCCACTACAGAGACCTTAGAGGGATCCATGTGGTGGCCCCAACAGAGTGGCATTGGCTTCCCACTCTCCCTCAGTCTCCCCAGAACCACCTCAGGGTAAACCCAATCCGAGTAAAAACAAACTGCTTACCATGAAAATACACCTCCGGCTAAACAGCCCTCCAGGTGCCTGGGAAAGAAAAACCTGCCCCTTCCTTGGGGCAGATGCGGCCCTCCAAGAAGACGCTAGAAGCCATCCTAGTTCAACTCACATGAGGTTGAATTTCAGGCCTCATTAGGGCCTGGTACAGCACAACCCTTCTCAGCCCAAATGGTACCACTTCCCAACACCCCTTCCTGTATGGAGATCATGAGGGACCCCTGAGCACCAGCCTCAGCCCCCAGGATCACCCACTCCCCTGTGGTTCTTGATGCCAGTCTGCAACATCAAACTTCCCCAAGATCCGATTGTCTCTTTTGCCTCCTCTCGCAACTCCCTACCCCAGCTGAAAGCTCTGTCTGAAGAGACTACTGCACACCTCACACCCAAGCCCCAAAGCTGAGGTTCTGCTACAGACCCCCACCACTCCCCGACCTCTGTGCAAGTTGGACCAACCCCTGACCTCTCTGGCTCCTCTTTTCTGCCTGCTGGACCAGATAGGTGGTTCAGTAGTGGAAGCCTTTTTTCCAAATACACCATGAAGCCGAACTCCCAGATATAAAGGCAGTGCTCCCTCCAAAGCTCCCCAACCTGCCCCCAAACCCCTGCTGGAACCCTTGAAAAGTGCTCATGTAGACAGTTCAGAAGAAAGGATCTTTCTGAGTGTCCTTGGGCTCCCCTGCCTCTCTCCTTTCCTCCCTCCCTCCCTCCTCGGTATGTCTGGCACTGGAGCAAGAGGAAGGAGCCAGGCAGGGTCACTGGCCTGAGGTGGAACCCTCAGGCCTGCGCCAGGAGGTCCTCCACCCATGAACTTGGAGGCTGCATAGATTTCATTGACCAAGATGTCTGGGGAGCAGGGAGAGAATGAACTGGCCAGAGTTTTGTCTGGATGACCCTCCCAGGACATCCTAGGAGAGATGGGCTCCCCTAGAATCATGTCCACCTTTTCCTAGAGTCCAGAAAGTTGGCACCAGCCCTCCCTGCCCTCCATACCTGAGCAGGCAGGGAGGCCGGCCCTGCGGCCACACCCTCCTACAGGCGCAGCTGCTGCCAAGGACAGCTCTGCACCTTGGCGCCAGGCTCACAGCAGCCACACGAGCCCCAGGAGCCGGTGTCTGTGATGTACTACAGGCCTTTTAGGGCCAGCTCCCTGCATATGGCCCTGCATCACCCTCTCTCAATGCCTGCGTCCTCCTCAGCAGGGGGAGATATGGGGAATTTCCTTTTCTTTCCCAAAGTCTTTTTCTGGTTTCTGAAATGTTCTTTAACAAGCACATTTTTTAAGATAATCAAACCCAATAACTTAATATTGAAAAGACATTATCTGAGGCACTAGCCCCTACTTCTTCCACCTGCCCCGCCTCCTTCCACCAGCCCAGATTTCCTCATAACCACAGGCCTCCGCTATCCAGCACTGCAGCTCTCCTTGGCAGTCCCTTCTGCTGTCTGGCCTCTGTGGGTCATGCTGCATCCTCAGAGCTGGGGAATCTTGCCCTGGTCCCTCTGTGAGCTGAGGGGCCCTTGTCTCCCACACTCTCAACTGCTGCCTCTCCTCCAGGAAGCCAGCAATCTCAGCCACTCACCAAGGATGTCCAGCTGCCGATTTCCAGTATCCAGCTCAGGGCTGAGCCAGCTGCTACCTCTAAAGGCCCCCAGCAGTCCAGGTCCCTCATAGTGGCACTGAGAAGGAAGGGGGCAGAGAAAAAAGGACAGGGCAAGGAAGGACTGTGTTCACCACTCGCAAGATGGGTTGAGTCTGACCTCTGTCCCTAACTGTATCTATGACCTCGGGGGGGACTCTCTTTGAACCTCAGTTTCCCATTTATAAAATGGGAATGATCTCTGTCTCACATACTCCAATTAGCTGATTGACATAGAAGGGCTTTGTCTCCTACCGTGTGTCTTTTAGGCTGTGAGGGGACACTGTGTCCTGTTTTTTGTTTTTTTTTTTTTCAAGAGAGCTTTTTTTTTTTTTTTTAACATTTATTTATTTATTTTTTGGCTGTGCTGGGTCTTCATTGCTGCACTGGGTTTTGTCTAGTTGCGGTGAGCGGGGGCCACTCTTCGTTGCGGTGCACGGGCTTCTCATTGCAGTGGCTTCTCTTGTTGCGGAGCAGGGACTCTAGGCATGCGGGCTTCAGTAGTTGTGGCTCGTGGGCTCTAGAACGCAGGCTCAGTAGTTGTGGTGCACAGGCTTAGTTGCTCCGCGGCATGTGGGATCTTCCCAGACCAGGGATCGAATCTGTGTCCCCTGCGTTGGCAGGCGGATTCTTAACCACTGCGCCACCAGGGAAGCCCTGTGTCCTGTTTTTATGCAGCCTAAATCCCTGGACATGCTTAAGAGGTGACTCATTGTAACCCCTTTACTCTCACCCCAGCCTGCACCCCTTGCACCCATGCTTCCGAAGTGGCCCTGGGCATCCGTGGCCAGCACACAGCCAGTACCAGCCAGCTCGAGCCCGAGGGGCAGCCACTGACAGGATGGTTCTGGGAACCGTGGCAGGTAGCAGGTGGAGGCAGCAGGTTGCACTGGTCCCTGCCTCCTTAAATCCTACTAAAAAGAAACAAAATCTGCACCCTTCTCACACCTGGGCTGCAGTAAGTTCTTCAGGGTAAACCCCGGAAGGTTCCAGGCTGAGGATGGATGAGGCCTTTCTGCCCATCTCTGTCTGACAGGCCTGGCTCCCCAGCCTGGGATTAGCCAGGGTTGGGGATGCTTCTGTCACGAGTGGCTGCTGGAGCTGCCAAGCCTGGCCCAAGGGCTGGCTCTAGTGGTTGGTCCTTCTCAAGGTCACCTCAGGACAACACCTCCCATCAGCCAGAGGGCTGCAGAGAAGGGAGGGGGCTCTCCAGGGGAGGACCCCCTACAGGCCACTTGGGAATTCCACCTGGAAGTCAGCCAGGCAGGGGCAGGGGAACGGCCCAGGCCTGGCTCTCCCACTAACCGATTTGGGGCAGTTCTCGAGGAGGAGTCAGTTTCCTCACCTACAAAATGGGATCCCACCACCTCGTGCCCAACCAATCTCAAAGATCTGGGGAGAGATCCTACATTAAAATTTTTTAAATTATTCTAGATTTCCAAGCTTATACAAAATTAAAGAATAATTTAATGAATCGCATGTACCCATTACCCAGCTTCAATGTCAACTCATGGTCAACCTATGACTATACTCACACTCTCTCCCCTAACCTCTGGGTTATTTTAAAAACAAAGCTGAGACATCATTTCACCCATAAATACTTCAGAATGAATCTCTTAAACGTATAGACTTTAAAAAAAAAAAAAAAAACCACTATCACCCCTTAAAAAGTTAACCATAATTCCTTAATATTATCAAATATCTCATCAGAGTTCAAATTTCCCCCAATTGCTCATAAATGCTTCCTACAGTTCTCTAGTTTGGATTTGAATCAAATAGGTCAACACATTACATCTGCTTGATAGATGTCTAAATTTCTTGAAACCTAGAGAGTCCCCATCTTTTCTCTTCTTGTAATTTTTTGTTGTTGAAGAAGAAACTGGGTTATCTGTTCTGTAGTTTCCCAATCTGGATTTTGGTAATTGTATCCCCATGTGTCATTTCACGTGTTCCTCTGTTCCTTTTATTTCCGATAAACTAGTCATTGGATTCAGGGAGCTTGATTTCTTGGCAAAAATAATACCCCATTGAGGTTCACATGTGTGGAGGGAGGGTCTATCTCTTTGTGATCTGAAGATTGAGCAGCAGTTCAGGTGTTACCAGTCTGATACCTTTCTTATAAAGCTCCCCCATCATGTAAGAGCTGAAACTATAAAACTCTTACACAAAAGCATAGACTGGTATGGGCAGTGGGCAGAAGCCAGACCCTGCAGGGTCTATCTGGGCTGAAGTGGAGGCATGGGGGAACAGGCAGAGTGATATTTTGGAAAGATCACTCTGGATGTTGAAGGACAGACTGGAGAGGGAAGCCGGACTCAGAGGGCTGAGTGCTGTGGGATTCCATTTATAGGACTTTCTGGAGGGCGTGGAACCAACTGTAAGGACAGGCAGCAGACCTGGGGTTGGGGAGGAGGGAGAGGGTTGACGGGGTGGGGGGTGGGGGGTGCGTCACAGGGACCTGTTGGAGGTAAGGTAACAGAGCCATTGTGTGCCTTGGTGGTGGCAGATCGTGCGTTTCTCAGGACTCCTTATCTCGCCAGGTAGCCCAGGACTTGCCAAGGACATGGATGCTGTCTGACTCATCTCCAGTTCCCAGGCCCTGTTAGAGTGACCTCCATAGCTTTAGATCCTGTCAGGAAACCTCACCTGGATGACAGTTCCCTGTCCATTCATTCATTTAACAAGCAATCCTTGGGCACCCACTATGGGCCAGGCTCCATGCTGGGCACCGGAAGCTCTCAGATGACCAAGAGGACCTCAAGAAACATCCAGGCTTGGCCAGCATGTGGCCTCGATCCATCCGACACATTCTCAAGGCCTTGACTGGTGCCCACCTCTCCTCTCTACTCCACCTAACCGTGCCTTGCCAGACAGAGCTCACCCCTGTGAGTACCAAAAAATAATCTTTATTGTCACTAGTATAAAACAGAGATCAACTGGCCTCTCAGTCTGTACAAAGTGTGGAGTGTAAAGACCACCTGGGCTGCCCCCATTTCTCCCATAATGCCCGCCCCAGAGCAGCGCCATGAAGGGGAGGTGCCCACCCAAGTGCCTTCCCTTAAGGAGAAGTTAAGGGTGGACCGGGCGGGGAGCACTTTCGGCCTGAGGGAGGCCAGGAGCAGAGTAGGAAACCGGAGTGGGGGAGCCCCCAGCCATTCATGATGACCCTGGCCCCACTTTCTGCCCCCTGTTAGTCCACCCTAGGAGCGGAGGTGGGTGGGCAGCCCAGAGTGCGCTGAGACGCAGGCCTGCCTGTGTGGTGGTCAGAGGGCCACGCGGGTGCAGCAGTGGCGCAGCAAGCAGGGCAGGATGCCGCGGTTCAGCTGGTGGAACTCCACAAGCTGCAGCAGGTCGGTGAAGCGAGTCTGGCCCTCGTCCATACTGAAGTACAGGCGCCCCTCCTCCTCGCTCTGGGGTGTGGCCATAGTGGGTGGGAGGTCAGGGAGGGGCCCGGGACCGAATGAGCTCCCTCCTGGGCCAGGGCTGAGGTCCCCACAGCTTGAGCAGGAGGAAGAAAAGAGCGGGAGACCCGAGGCACACTGGGGGCCAGGGTGGGGAGGGGGCCTGGTGAGGAGGACGGGTTGCTGGGAGTCCTGCATCTCCACTGCAGCAGGAACCTGGGACTACTCACCGGCAGGATGAGGTAATGTTTGACTTTCTGCACATGGCACAGCGAGAGGACAAAGCCCTGTGGGTTCCGCTGACTCTCTCGGACGAGGAACACGCTGCCAGGAGACAGGGCAATATTACCCGAGGACACACGGCTGCCACCTTGACCCAGGTCTCTCTTGTCCCCGGCGCTGCTGCCCTGCCCAGCCCTGCCCCTTACCCGTCTACCAGGCCCTGCTGCCCGATGAGCCGCTGGCTCTCCTCGCGGGAAATGCGTCCGTGGAACCAGGGCTGGGTGCGGTGGATGGCTGGGGTGAGGGAAGGCGGAGGGGCGGTCACTCCAGGGCGGGGACCCTCATTCTAACCCCCCCCCCACCGTGAGGAATGCGCAGAGAAGCCATGGCAGTCCCCTCCCCTGGGGATGGCGGGCCCTCACCCACCTGCACTGAGGCTCGTGCCCGAGCTCGGGGTGGGCAGGCTGAGACGGTGGTTCGTCTTCTTCTGCAGAGCAGTGGGGGACACGGGGGGTCAGGGCGTGGCTGGGGTATTACCAGCCCCTGAAGAATACAGAGCCTCCTTCTGCAGCTGGGGGCCTCCCCTCTCCCCTCGCTTTCCTCTTCCCGCTCCATGGAAACCCACGTGGAGAGCAGGTCCCCAGTACAAACCCTCCAGGCCTGGGCCTCCTCCAGGGCGGCACTCAGAGCTTCCCGGGGGTTCTCGATGACACGCCCAGCGTGGCCAGAGAAGTCCATGGCCACCAGGGTGTTGTCTGAGACACTCCTCTGCAGATTGGACAGGATGGGGGGACGGGTCAAAACAGGACCCAAGTATCCTCGGCACGGGGCCTGGGTGCCTCCCCCATCTCCCCACACTAACACCACTGGGCACACTCACCAAGGGCGGGGAACCCACACAGGGTGGGCGCAGGTGGCGGCACAGGGCCTGCTGATAATTCTTATACAGCTGCACCCCATACTGGGGGGTGGAGAGAGAAAGAAGGCCGGAGGTCAAGCAGGTGCTGGGAGCTGGGCTGTGGGCCCCCCCCCACCCAGACCAGAGCTCCCCAAGAGCAGGGCTACATCTCTGCCCCTGGATAAGGGGCTTTCCTGAAGCCAGAGCTGAGACTCCAGCCTTGGACCAAGGATTCTGAGAGAGCAAGGTTGTGATGCCCCCTCATTCTGGAGACTTCCTGAGGGCAGAGCTATAACCCCTCCCTCACGCCAGGGATCCCCAGGGCTGGGCCAGCCCCCCAAGCCAGTGCCAGGACCTCACCTTGAAGAGGCGGAAGGCGGCTAACCAGCAGGTGCGGCTCTGTTCATCCTCACTGCAGAAGATGCGAAGCCCCTTGTGGCCATTTCGAAGCTTGTTTGGCTGCAGGGAGAGGAAACTGGCTGGTCCTATATCTGCCTTTAGGACCAGAGATCGTCTCCCATCTCCCATCTCCGTGGGGCAGGGCAGGGTGCAGGGAGAGGAGTCTGGGGGTCCCAGAGGGAGCTTAGAAGCCCCAGGTAGGATCCTGGTGCCTGAGCAGCTCCTGCTCTCTCCCAGACCAGGCCAGGCTCTTCACCTTGATACAGAAGCCAAAGTCCGTGGGCATCCCGTACAGCTTGCGGCCCTGGGTCACCACGTACACGTTGGACTCATTCACATCTGCTACATACTGCAGGTGCCTCGGATCCTGCACAGCACAAGTGAGCAAGACTTGGTAAAGGCAGACCCTATCCCCCATCACTGCCCCCCTAAGCCAGCTGGGGAGAATTCAGGCCCAGAGAGGAGCAGAGAAGTGCCCCAAGTCACACAGCACATAGAACTAGAGTCAGGACTTGAACTCAGTTCACCTGCCTCTCCCACTGATAACTCCTGAGGCAGGTAAGCTGGGAGGGAAAGAGGAGCAGCTGTGGGTCCCAGGGCCTAGAGGGTGAAAGGTCCAGGAGTTCCAACAGAGAAAGGGCAGCTCCTAGAAGGACCAGGGATGGGGTATCTGAGGGGCTGGGGCTGTCACCCTCAAGACCTCACCTTGGAGGTGCCCTTGGTGGAGTAATAGAGACCAGACCGGCGTAGGAAGCAGAAGAAGCGTTTCCAAAGCTTGCGTCCTGACCCCCGTAGCTGCAGGAAGCCTTGGATCTCTGGGAAGCTGCCTGCATTCAAGAAGTTCTGAGGCCGGAGGAGAGCAGGGTGAGAAGCCTAGAGGTGGCCACACACACACACACACACACACACACACGAGGCCTTCCCAGGACCTGCCTTTATGGCAGGAGGTGCTCCACATACATTTATTGTCTTCATTTAACAAAGAAACTGATGCTCAGGCGGAGAAAGTGACTTGTCACTTAGGGCTGCGTTGGGGCTTTCCACCCCAAAGAGGGAAGGCACAGGCTTAAGGGCCAAGAAGCACTGCGCATTCCTGCAGAGTCATGGATGTGCCGTGAAATGGGGGTGTCCCCTCACCTGGATGAGGTCTTCGTGGGATATGCCCGTGTGTGCGTCCAGACAGCTGGAGACCATCTTTTCTGGGAACAGGGAGTGCTGGGGGAGAAAGGAGCCAGGAGTCAGGGACTGAGGGTCCAGGGTGGGGATCAGGGTGTCCCGGCGCCCAGACCCCCCCACACACTCACTGGGGTGCTCTTGAACAGCTCGTACTTGGCAAAGTTTTTCCGGAAGAGAAAGCGGCTGTCTCCGCCGATGGGCCAGGCAGCCTGCACTTCCGCCACCGACTCGTGGTCCTCCAAGACCCGCTCTAGGGTCAAGGGCAAAGAGCAGGGGTCAGTGGAGACCAACGAGGCCTCCCGGCTGGGCCACCGGCCTAGCCCAAGGTGTGAAGCATTGACTCCCGGGCCAGGCAGCCCCCTGCACCCCAACTCACCCAGTGCTAGGTGGGGGTGGCACTCCACCAGCCCCCAGTTCTCGTCACTCAGGGCATGAGATCGCTGCACCAGCATCTCACACACGTAGCGAGCCGTGGCGCCCGCTGCCACCTCCACTGACCGGCAGGCCCCATCTTCGCTGTACACCTTTATGACCTGTGCCCCAGGAACGGCAGAAGACTCGGGGAAGAGCAAAGGATGGTTCTTTCCCGTCCCCCGTCTGCTCTACCCTCAGGGATCCCTGACCAAATCCCCCCACCTCCTCCGAGGCGGCACTATATCCACCCCTGTCCCATAGCACCCCACGTTCCCTGCCTTCTCTTTCCCAGGACAACTCACATGGGGGCAGCTGGTGTCTCGAGGGAGCAGCCCCCTTGCACTGGAGGGCCCCCCAAGAATGGGGGTCTGTGAAGGAGGACTGCAGAGCTCGGGGAAGGGGTTGGGGATGGAGGGTAGAGAGGTTGACCGCAGCTCCTCCTGTCGAAGAAGTTTCCTGGGCGGTGTGGGGGGAAAGAGGGGGGGAGTGAGGAGTTGACTGCAAGCTTCTGTGCGTTACCCCGGTGCTGACCACTGCCCCCCGGCCTCCCTCAGCTGTCACCCCATTTTACCTGCTGGTCGGAATGGGCAGAGGCTGGGACCTCTTCACCTCCCCAGACAGAAGAACATCGGGAGGCGGGGGAGTCCCAGGAGGGGTCCCAGGGGCCAGGTACAGGTCTTCTGAGGAGCCGCTGAGATGAGGTGGAGACAGACCCAGCTCCATGACATCTGAGGGAGAAGAGGGGGCTGACACAGCTGCTCTTGTGCCCCTGTCCTAGGGAGAGGGGCCAAGAGGACCCAGACCTCCCGACTTCACCCTGCTGTCAAGGTGACCCCGGAGTGTACACAGCACCTCCTTGCTCCCCCCTAACTGGCATTCCCTGGAGCCTTTGAGGAAGGGTAGATTGTGCCCATTTTACTAAAGGGGACACTGAGTTCCCGAGAAGGAAGCATGGTTGCCCCATCACAGGTGAGCCAGGGAGTGGAGCCCAGCATCTGGGCTCCAAGTCCAGTGCTCTTCCTTAGGCCCAGGGTGCCCGGGGCAGAGCTGTGAGGCCCCCACCACAAGCCAGGCAGCAGCAACAGACTCCACAACCAAAGATGGTCTGGGGCTCAGGGTCTCGGTGTCACCCTTTCTGAACGTGGGGCACTCACTCCTCTGGGCTCTGCCCCAGGTTTTTCCAGTGCTTTGTTGTCAGAGCCTGTTGTGGCAACGCCTGCCCAAGTGCTGAGTGATGCACAGAAGGGGAGAAGGAGGTGCGGAAGGACAGGAACCAGGAGGGCAGGAGGCGGGCTCAGCTGCTGTGGGAGGGAGAAAGCCAGCCTGGGGGCCCTGGCCCTAGCAGCCCCCAAACCTTGTGTGCCTTCCCCCAGCCCCTCCTCCTGCCTAACTTTCTTAAGGCCTCAATGCCGAGCTACTTCCTCTGAGAAGCCTTCCTGGATTTTCCACATTCCGACTGAAGGGCTCCCTCTCCGAACTGTGCTGGGGCCTCTGCGCCAATTACTGTGCACCTGTCTTATCCACCCACTGGTCTGAAGATGCCCGGCCACCCCAGGCAAGGCCAGGATCTTACCCATGTCTTATCACCCACAGGCACTACACAGGCATCCTGGACGAGTAAGGAGAGAAGAGATGGGGCAAAGAAGCCCACTAGCAGGTAGAGGCATTGCAGGTCCCTCCTCCACAGGAACCAAGACCCTTCTGGCTGGGCTGAGACCTGGGAGGACCTGGGAGGACTCACAGTTCAGGCCCCTGCTTGCTCTCCAGACACTGGGCCAGTGTTGTTAGGTGCCTAAGAAACCTGGGATTGACCTCCCCAGGATGAGGCAGGTCCCCAACCCTTAAGTGAGGGCATGAGGAGATTTTGGGGACAGGTGAGTCAGGGTGGGGTGGGACAGCACTGCCTGGGGCTCTCCATTCAACCTTGACTCATCTGCACAACTTCCTGGCTTAGGAGAAACACAAACAACCCTGCCTCTACCCACCCCCTCCACTCCCGCCCCCAACCTACTGGCCTGGGAGGAATGGGGGAGGGGCCAGGAACAGGATGGGGGAGGAGGAGTATGTGGGGGGGGGGCGCTGAGGCTCCTCTGACATCACCTCCTCCTCCCCACCCTTGGCCTAACTCCAACTCCTCCAGCACAGGTGGCACCTGCAATGGGCCCCAGTAGCCACCACCCAGCCCAGGAGCCCCCTCACCCAGGAGGGAAAGAAGAAAGGCCTGGCCTGGATTCAGAAGCCCATCTGGAGTGGAGCTGACCTCTCAGGGTTGCCCCTAGTGCACCCAAAGTAACCCAAAGAAACATGCAGCGCTCCTTCTCCTGTCTGGGGCCCAGCAGACTTTCATTCTGCTGCTGCTGCCCACACTTAGCACCCAGGACTCAGCTGGCCCATGGGGCTCATCCTCATCACCCCTGGGGGATGAGGGTCCTTCTAATTAATACACTCTCCTGGGTGTCCTGGCCAGACGTGTACTCAGGAGCAGGAGTAGAGAGTCAAGACACACAAGAGGACAGACACAGACAGGCAGACAGGGAAAGGTCAGGAGAGAGAGCCAGGGAGGGTCCTGCCAGGAAGGGGAAGACACCCCCACCATCGAACATCAAGAGACACCAGCACATCAACACTCCACTCGCACCCCTGTCTAACCTCTGGCAGACAGCCCTGGTGACTTCGTTCCGAGGAGGACTAGGGGAGGGGTTGCAGGAGCGACCTCCTCCAGGAAGCCAGAGACCAACAGTGGGGTGGTCTGGGACCCAGAGGACTGGGTCCTCCCCCATCCCAGAGGGAAGAGGAATCTGGGCAGCATTTGGAAGGGAAGAGGGTAGATTTAAGTCAGACTAAGAGTCTGGCCTCTGTGGGCAGGAAGGCTGACTCAAGATGGGTTTAGCCTTCAGATCCCTCCACCCTGCTCTCCAGACCCTTCTAAGGCAAGACAGGAATGGGGCAGTCGGGACCAAAGAGAAGAGGGAGCCGGAACGGGGTCCTAGCTGTCCCGCTTGGGCAGCCTCCACCCCCATCGCCAAGAGATCTGAAGCTTTCAAACTGGGGCCCTGGGAAGGTTATATTGAAGAAATCGACCCCCCAAATCAATCTGTCCCCTCATTACTGCGAATCCCAGCTGCTGCTTCCCCAGTAGCCTCTCGTGCCCTGGCGGCTCCGGCCCCACCCTCCTCCCCGTCCTCCAGGCCTTCAGCCTCCTTGTTTACTTCCTGAATCTTGCCCCACCTGGCTGGCCCCGAGGGCGGGTGGCAGGGCCCAGTGTATGAGGCTCGTAGAAAACAAGGCCACCTTCGGTACCTCCCAGGGTGGGGGGAGGGGCTGGAAGCGCCGGGAGGTGGCGGGAAGGCCCCGGCCTGGCCCAGGACCCCACGCCCCGCCCCCATCGGGTTTCAGTGTTGGGGGGAAAAGGCTTTACCCGTGGGGGAGCCCTTAGGGTGAGGGCCCAGGTGAGGAGGCGGGAAACCCCTAGATGACCCGGAGCTGCGGGGAGGGCCCCGGACCCTGAGGCCCCGCCCACTCCCTAACTAGGGAAAAAACGCCCAATGGGAGTCAGGGGGGCAGCTCTTTTAAAGTTTAATTTGGGAAGAATGCTAGAGTGTCTGCGGAGTTAATCATTAAAGGCTGCTAGCCTTCACGGGGGGCCTCCCCAGCAGGATATCAGGGGGAGAGGGGAGAGCAGAGTACAGGACAGGCAGACCAAGAGGGGGCATTGTTGAGGGGCAGTGGGTTGCAAGGCCTGACAATGGCGGGCAGGTGCATTCTCCATCCCCAACGCGCCAGAGAGACCCAGACTCGGACTGGGTCTTTCCTCAGCCTATTCAGACAGACGAGGCAGCCCTCCCCGCCCCGCACGCACACACACACTCTCCCCAGGCCCCACCGAGCTGCAGATCCCCCAGCATCTAGCCCTCCAGCCTGCCGAGACCACTTCTTTCTGAAGCCAGAAAAGACCACCCCCCGCCCCCCGGGCCTGCCCCACACCCACCTTCCCACCCGAGGGCAGGGCCCTGTGTTCCTGAGTCAGGATACAATCCAGAGAGACGGAGCTCTAGCAATTAAGAGAATCCCTCTCCTTTACTGCCCTCCAAATTGGAGGGTGCCCCGCTGCCCCCGCGGAGACGTCTGTCTTTAATAAAGACTTGGGGGGAACTCAAACTGGGGTCAAGTCAGACAGAGCAAGGGAGACCTGGGGCAGCTCCCTCGGTACTCGGACTCCTCTCCTAGCTCTCTTTCTGGGAGTGTGGGGAGGAGCTAGTTTCAGCGGGAAAGCCGCGTCTCCAGGGGGAGAGAATCTGGTATCTTGCTTCCCCGGCCCCATCAGCTGGTTCGTGAGTGTGTCTGGGGTAGGGGAGGTTAGGGAGGGGGAGATGCGGAGAAGGACGAAGGAATAGGCAGAACAGGAAATGAGAATAGGGAAACACCGGGGGTAGATGGTGAGGAGGGGGCGGGATGGGAGACTGGAGAAAAAGAGAAAGCGAGGCCGCTAGAGCAACATAGCAGGAGGCCGAATCTTTTTCCATATTGATCCTGCATCTGCCGGTGCTTCCCGCCCCCAAGATGAAGTGTCCGCTCTGGTCCTTACCTGGACCCTGGGTGTTGGTACACCTGGCTGGGGCCACCGGTTTAGGGAGGGAGACTCCAAGCCCTTAATTACCTGTCCCCCTCCTGTCCCCGCCCTTGGCCTGACATCACTGAGGGGGAAGGGGAGGGGGAGCCAGGCGGCTGCCCGTCCTGTCCACCTGGGCATCCGGCCAGCCAGCTCCTGGCCCTGAGACTGGCACAGCCTGGGGCCCTGGTGCGGCTGGCGGTGGGAGCAGGTTGTCGTCTGGGACCGATCTCGGTCCCCTTACCTGGAGGAGCCCCAGCAGGACACAGGGTTCGAAGTCCGGCTCTGTCTAGGAACATCAGATACCTGGACTTGATTTCAAATCCGCTCCCTCTTCCCTACAGGTGGTAGGAGGGTGTCCTGACTTTGGACGCAGAAGTGGGGCCAGGCTGAGCTTCTGTTGTCCAGGCTCCTGGCCCAAGGAAACAAATTATCCTGGGCAGGTGGGGGCGGGGCCTGAAGGAGGGGCAGGGGAGGAGGAAGCACAGGAGGAGGGGCGGGGACTCCCTGACACTCTATGCTGGCTGGGATTGTTTTTGTCCTTCTTAGCAGGTGCCAGGGGAGAGACAGTCGAACTGAACAGCCTCGAGAGTGAAGATCTAGGATCCTCAGGACCTGGGAGGGAGGGGCTGGGGCCTGGAAAGTCAGGGGAAATGTCCCTGCCCACTCTTCCCCATTCCCCTCCCCAAACCTGGTCTGTTCATTGGCCAATTTAGGGGGCCTGTCCGCTGCTCAGGGTCCTACCCCCCGGAGCAAAGGGCACTCTGTGAAAGAGGGAAGCCAGCCAGAGGGAGTCCAGCAACATAGCCTGTCCCTTGACCTCCAGCCACAGTCTGGCCACCCAGGCTGCACCCTGGCCCCTCAGAGGCACCCAGCATGTATCTTCCCTTCTAAGCAAAGTCCAGGGTCTCAGCGTCCCCTTCTAAAATCGAAGGGGTTAGGCAAGGTCTCATAGCGGGAGGAGTGATTTGGGGAAAGCTCTGGCCAGGTGCCAGGGGACCCCCTTAGCCCTCTCCTTCAGCACTAGGCAAACACAAGGGTGGAGAGAGGGCCTGGAAGGCTGAGATCAAAGGCAGCAGCCGCCTCCCAGCCCAACTGGGTGACAGTGGGTTAACCAACAATTCATAGGGGTGATAAGAGGTCTGCCCTGGGGGACCAAGAAGGAGTGGCTCCAGGCTCAACTTTCTCCAAACTGGGTTTTCCTTGGAAAAACCAGTACGAGTGGACTAAGCAAAGATGTGGGGGAGGGGGCACGGTCACCCGGGCCACTGGACAGCTTGTGCAAAACACAGTAGACAACCCACTCAATCATTCCTTCATCCACTCAACTAATATTTGTTAAGTACCTAGTATATGCCAACCCCATGCTTGGCACTGGGGATACAGTGAGCAACAAAACAGACCCCACCCTTATCTTCATGCAGCCCAATCAGGGAGACTGGTGTTAATCAAAGAATCACACAAATAATAAGAAATGACAGGAGAGGGCTTCCCTGGTGGCGCAGTCGTTAAGAATCCGCCTTCCAATGCAGGAGACACAGGTTTGAGCCCTGGTCCGGGAAGATCCCACATGCCATGGAGCAACTAAGCCCGTGCGCCACAACTACTGAGTCCGCGCTCTAGAGCCCACAAGCCACAACTACTGAGCCTGCGTGCCACAACTACTGAGCCTGTGCTCTAGAGCCCACGAGCCACAACTACTGAAGCCCGTGCGCATAGAGCCCGTGCTCCGCAACAAGAGAAACCACCGCAATGAGAAGCCCACGCATAGCAACAAAGAGTAGCCCCCGCTCGCTGCAACTAGAGAAAGCCCGTGTGCACCAACGAAGACCCAACGCAGCCAAAAATAAATTAATTAATTAACTTTAAAAAAAGAAAGAAATGACAGGAGACAACTATGCTGGGAGAATGGCTTACCCAGGGAGTTAGGGAAGACTTCTCTGTAGAAGTGACAATTGAGCAGAGGGGAAGTTGTCTGGGGCAGAGAGGAGATTTGGATTGGTGGATGGGAAGTGGCGGGGGTGGGGGGGTGCACCTTTCATGATGATGGAACAAGTGCCAAAGCCCTTGACTAAACAGGACAGACCATGCGGAGGCAGAGTGGAGTGGAGAAGGAAGGAGAGGAGGCCACACAGGTGCAGCTGAGCAGGTGTGGAAAGTGTGGAGAAAGACTTTGTACTCAGCTCTGTTTCTCAAAGCGTGGCCTGTGACCACGGCCTCCAAATCTCCCTAGGCTTGTATAAAAAAACAGATCCCTGGGCCCCTCCCCAACTACTGAATCTCGGTCTCTGAGGCCAAGACCCAGGAATGTGTGGTACTGACAAGCCCTCGGGTGGTTGTTCTGTAAACCGGGTTTAAGAGCCATCCATCCTGTCTGTCCAGACCAGCAGGAACTACGGGCAGAGGCCAGACCCTGTAGGGTCCATCTGGGCTGAAGTAGAGGCACAGGGGAGCAGGCAGATTTATATTTTGGAAAAATCACTCTGGATGTTGAAGGATAGGTTGGAGAGGGAAGCCAGACTCAGAGGGCTGAGGGCTATAGGATTCCATTTATATGACTTTCTGGAGGGGGCAGAATGCTATGGACAGAAAGCAGATCTGGAGTTGGGGAGGAGGGAGAGGGGTTGACAGCAGAGGAGCTTATGAGGAGGTAATGGAGATGTGTGTATCTCGGTCATGGTGGCGGATGTACAACAGGACTCACAGCACTGTACACTCAAGAGGATGTGTGTTACTGTGTATAAATGATACCTGAATTTTTTTTTTTTTAAAGATATGTCAACTTATTATTTACTTTTTATTTATTTATGACTGTGTTGGGTCTTCGTTTCTGTGCGAGGGCTTTCTCCAGTTGCGGCAAGCGGGGGCCACTCTTCATCGCGGTGCGCGGGCCTCTCATTATCGCGGCCTCTCTTGTTGCAGAGCACAGGCTCCAGACGCGCAGGCTCAGTAATTGTGGCTCACGGGCCCAGTTGCTCCGCGGCATGTGGGATCTTCCCAGACCAGGGCTCGAACCCGTGTCCCCTGCATTGGCAGGCAGACTCTCAACCACTGCGCCACCAGGGAAGCCCCGATACCTGAATTTCTTAAATAAAAAAAGAAACAACAACAAAAAAGAATAGATTTATAGATCAGTAGAACAGAATCAAGAGTCCAAGTAAAACCCCTTACATTTCTGGTCAATTGATTTTTTTTTTTCCTTAATATCAACTCTTTATTTATTTATTTATTTATTTATTTATTTATTTATTTATTTATTTTTGGCTGTGTTGGGTCTTAGTTGCGGCACGCATGCTCTTCCTTGCAGACCACGCTCTGGTCAATTGATTTTTTTTTTCCTTAATATCAACTCTTTCTTTCTTTCTTTCTATTTCTTTATTTATTTATTTTTGGCTGTGTTGGGTCTTAGTTGCGGCACGCATGCTCTTCCTTGCAGACCACGGGCTTCTCTCTAGTTGTGGCATGCAGGCTCAGTTGCCCTGCAGCATGTGGGATCTTAGTTCCCAGACCAGGGATCGAACCCAAGTCCCCTGGTTTGGAAGGTGGATTCTTAACCACGGGACCACCAGGGAAGTCCCTGGTCAATTGATTTTTGACAGAGGTGCCAATACAATTCAATGGGGAAAAGGATAGTCTTTTTGATAAATGGTTCTGGGACAACTGAATATCCACATGCCAAAAGATATATTTAGATCCTTCCTTTATATGATGTACAAATATTAACTCAAAATAGGCCATAGACCTAAATGTAAGAGCTAAAACTATAAAACTTCTAGAAGAAATTATGCGGGAAAATCTTCCTACGTAGGGTTAGGCAGAGATCTCAGATGCAACAGCAAAAGCACAGATGACAAAAGAAAAAATTGATAAATTATACTTTACCAAAATTTTTAAATTGTGCACTTCAAAAGACACCATTAAGAAAATTAAAAAAAAAAAAAAACTTGTGGAAGACTGGAGGAAAATAATTGCAAGTCGTATGTTTGATTAGGGACTTTGTATCCAGAATAGAGTTGACCCCTGAACAATACAGGGGTTAGGGGCACCGACGACCCCTGAGCAGTTGAAAATCTGAGTATAACTTTACAGCCAGCCCTCCCTATCCAGTTTCCATCTACAGATTCAATCAACCTTGGATCATGTAGTACTGTATTATGTACTTTTAAAAATCCACATATAAGTGTACCCATGCAGTTCAAACCTGTGTTGTTCAAGGGCCAACTGTATATAAAGAACTCTTAAAAATCAACACTAAACAGACAAACAACCCTATTAAAAATGAACAAAAGGGGACTTCCCTGGTGGTGCAGTGGTTAAGAATCCGCCTGCCAATGCAGGGGACACGGGTTTGAGCCCTCGTCCGGGAAGATCCCACTTGCCGCAGAGCAACTAAGCCAGTGCGCCACAACTACTGAGCCTGCACTCTAGAGCCCGCAAGCCACAACTACTGAAGCCTGCGCGCCTAGACCTCATGCTCCGCAAAAAGAGAAGCCAACGCACTGAGAAGTCCGCGCACGGCAATGAAGAGTTAAAAGAATGAAATTAGAACACTTCCTAACACCGTACACAAAAATAAACTCAAAATGGATTAAAAACCTAAATGTAAGGCCAAACACTATAAAACTCTTAGAGGAAAACATAGGCAGAACACTCTATGACATAAATCACAGCAAGATCCTTTTTGACCCACCTCCTAGAGAAACGGAAATAAAAACAAAAATAAACAAATGGGACCTAATGAAACTTAAAAGCTTTTGCACAGCAAAGGAAACCATAAACAAGACAAAAAGACAGCCCTCAGAATGGGAGGAAATATTTGCAAACAAAGCAACTGACAAAGGATTAATCTCCAAAATATACAAGGAGCTCATGCAGCTCAATATCAAAAAAACAAACAACCCAATTAAAAAATGGGCAGAAGACCTAAATAGACATTTCTCCAAAGAAGATATACAGATTGCCAACAAACACATGAAAGGATGTTCAACATCACTAATCATTAGAGAAATGCAAATCAAAACCACAGTGAGGTATCCCCTCACACCTGTCAGAATGGCCATCATCAAAAAATCTACAAACAATAAATGCTGGAGAGGGTGTGGAGAAAAGGGAACCCTCTTGCACTGTTGGTGGGAATGTAAATTAATACAGCCACTATGGAGAACAGTATGGAGGTTCCTTAAAAAACTAAAAATAGAACTGTCATATGACCCAGCAATTCCACTACTGGGCATATACCCTGAGAAAACCATAATTCAAAAAGAGACATGTGGACTTCCCTGGTGGTTAAGAATCCGCCTGCCAATGCAGGAGACACGGGTTCGAGCCCTGGTCAGGGAAGATCCCACGTGCCGCGGAGCAACTAAGCCCGTGTGCCACAACTACTGAGCCTGCACACCACAACTACTGAAGCCCACGCACCTAGAGCCCGTGCTCCACAACAGGAGAAGTCACAGCAATGAGAAGCCCACGCACCGCAACAAAGAGTAGCCCCCGCTCACCACAACTAGAGAAAGCCCGCGCGCAGCAACGAAGACGCAACGCAGCCAAAATAATTAATTAATTAATTAAAAATAAAATAAAATAAAATGCTATCAGCTAGTGAGAAATGGCAACTACTCCATACCATCACCCAACCCCAGGCCCTGGGTCCGCTTGCCCCACTTTCTCTTCCTTTTTTAAACTGGAAAGCGCTTTGCAGTCTAAGACATGTCATTAGATTAAATAAGACCGTGAAGTCCAGCGGACACTAGGTGCGGGGCAAGTCGGGCGCTGGGAACGCAGGCCAGGAAAGTTGGTCTGGACCCATCCTCCCAGCCCAGCTCTCCAGCTGGTGACAGTGTCAAAACAAAGCAGCAGCAGCCGCCTGAAGGGGGCGCCCGGATGTAACGCGCGGCCCCGCCCCGTCACGTGCCTGCGGCGTCGCGTCACACCCGGAAGCAGCTGCTGTGGGGAGCCGGCAGTAATGAGCGGGGAGACAGGGCCGGCGTCCGTAGCGCCCCCTCCCGGGGAGGTCGAACCGGGCAGTGGGGTCCGCATCGTGGTTGAGTACTGGTGAGGGGCTCCGGCCAGTGGGGGAATCCGGGCCGGAGGAGGGTGGGTCCACCGGAGGTACCGTCCCCGAAACCCAAGCGGACCTCAGGTATCTTCTCCCTAGTGAACCCTGCGGCTTCGAGGCGACCTACCTGGAGCTGGCGAGTGCCGTGAAGGAGCAGTATCCTGGCATCGAGATCGAGTCGCGCCTGGGGGGCACAGGTGAGGCCTCAGAACACCTGCTGAGTCAGTGTTCTAAATCCCAGCTCTACCACTTTCTAGCTCTGGCATTGGCTGTTTTATATAGTGTCCAGCAGTGTCTGGCACATAGTAAAATGTCCATGTAACTTGAGTGAGGGGGGGTTACAGATGAAGCCTGTTGGGAAAAACGGGTGAGACTGAAGTGTAGGGTTGGAGGGGAGGGAACCCTCTATTGAGTTACGAAGCCAAGTTCAAAGGAAGGACACACAGGTGATGCCTCCCTATGTTCCTTTGGCTTGACCCAGGGTTGGGAAGCGGATGGGGCCCGTGAAGGACATGAAGGAGGAGCCTGTGTTAAGTCTAAGGAGTGTGGAGGGCCTCCCCTGACTTTTGCCTGTTCTCAGCATACAGTTCATTCATCCGTTTATTTAATACCAGGGGCCTTTGAGATCGAAATCAATGGACAGCTGGTGTTCTCCAAGCTGGAGAATGGAGGCTTTCCTTATGAGAAAGATGTGAGTACTTGCAATGCTGGGAAGACCCCTGGTTCACCCTGCCCCTACAATGAACGCATCATCCCATTCCACATCTCTGCCCTCTAGCTCATTGAGGCCATCCGAAGAGCCAGTAACGGAGAACCCCTAGAAAAGATCACCAATAGCCGCCCTCCCTGCGTCATCCTGTGACTACACGTGATTCTGGGTTCCTGCTCTCTTCTGGGATCCAAGCCTTGGTCGCCCCTTTGGTTCTGCTGAGGGCTCCCTACTGCCTCTTTCACCGCACTTAGCTCCCCGTAGCTAAGAGACCCTGGCCTCCACTTTGCCCCTTTGGGTACCAGGAGGGTTCTGCGGTCTTAGGGGTGAAAGAGAAGACCCTCTCCATGGACATTTCTACGGCCACCTTATACCCCTTTCCCAGGATCAGTGCCCACAAAAACCTGCTCCCCTCTCCAGCTTAGCCATACCCGTCAGATGCTACCATAGTTCTAATTTATTTTCCACTAACCCCAGGCAATGTCAGCTATTGGCAATAAAGTGGCACTGCAAACACCAGTGCCCACTAGTGTGTGTTTTTATGTCCAGTTTGGGACTGTGGGAAGGGAGGAGAGGGAGACAGAGGCCAGCCCAACCTTTATACCACCAACGTGATCGTGCTGTCTGGGTGGGTTTTTTCTGGATAGCTACTTCTAATTCAACGATTTCCTTGCCAAGGCAAGGAAAATGAGTCACACAGTAGACACTGCCTCTTCTTTCCTCCATCCTTCCCCGACTACCCCTACCTACAGGGAGGAAATTACCCCATTCTGGTGGGTGGCCTTAGGAGTTTCTTTTTTTCTAAGCAAGAATGATCTGGTCATCAAAGGGCTCTCAGGTCAGAATCCCAACCAGTTTCCCCCCAACCCAAGAGCCAGGAAACTGGCAGTAGGCTCCCCATTCAAGCTTTCTGAAGATTCCTAGCCAGTCCCTCCAGGAAAGATGAACTGAATGTAGGTTAGGAGGTGAGCAGTAAAGGAATGGCTCAGAGCCACCCCAGACATAGGCTGGTGTCCAGCTGTTTTCCAAAATATATTTGCAAATGGAGAAAGTGGGTATGGAGAAGGGACATTCCTCCCGCAACCCCAGGGACTGCCCCCCACCCCGCTTCCACAATACCCACTCTCCACCGAGTCCTTATTTCATCTTAAAAAAAATAATAAAATAAAACAACCAAAAAAACATAAGTAAAAACAAAACCAAAAAAGCACTCTGTACAGGGACCGGATATGGGCACTGCTGCTGTCCCCTTCTTCTTAGGGGCAGAGCTGGGTCTCAGGGAGTCTCTGCTCTGGTTCCTAGACACCCTCTTGGGGCCTCTTCCCCTCCTAGGCTCAGCTTCCCTGTCCTTCAGTGTCAGGTTCTGGAAGAAGTCAGGCTGGGCTGCTCCCTCAGGTAAGGAGACTGGCTGTGGCATCCAGTGGACCCTAGTGGCTGGGGCAGGGCTCCAGCATCAGTCCAGACTCCCCGGTGCCGCCCCCTCTTCCAGCCAGGCTGGGCGGCTCTCAGCCACCTGCGAGTTGGAAGAGGAAGGAAGATTGCTGGCATGGCAGGCTGCCCTGGCTGTGATCCAAGGCTCCTCTCCCTGCCTCGTCCCGACGCGGGCCAGAAGTCAGGCCTTCCACACTCCCTGAGGGGCCAGCAGGGCCTCAGCGGCCCGGGCCTTTTGGCTCATACTGGCATGTCCAGACCCAGGTACTCGGGGTTCTCTGCTGTAGGGGTCCCTTCAAAGGTGCTGGGTGGAGAGCCCCGCTCTGATGGGTCCTGGTCCCAGTAATAGAGGTTGTCAAAGGCTGGGCTGAAGGCCGGAGAAGGGTGGGACTGAGGGGCAGCCCTGCCCCGGGGTGCCAAGTACTCGGGGTTCTCCACGGCAGCCCCAAAGGCAAAAATGTCTTTGACAACCCCATTCTTCCCAGGGGAGAGAGTCTTGGGCCTTTCCAGAGTGGAACCGGCAGGTCGAGGAGGAGGCCGAGGACCCTCTAGGGGTGAAGGGGGCTGTGGCCGAACCTCTGGCTGGTTCACGTATTCTGAAAGGACAAGAGAAGGAGGCTTGTTAAGGGGGAGGAGCCCGTGTGTTCTGGGTGCTGCCCCTGCCCCCACAGTGGGCCCTGGGCTGAGCAGCCCCGATCCCCACCTCCCAACCTCTCAGCTCGGGCCTGGACTCCATACCGGGCTGGGGGCTGCAGGTCAGGGGGGCAACGTAGCCATCGGTCTCGGGAGGAAGCGGTACTGTGGGGTCCTCGCTGTACCGCTGTAGAGGGCTGGAGTCATGTTGGGGGAGGTTCTGCAGCCCCTTGGCTGCCCCCATTCCCAAGTCGCCGTCAAACACGTCAGAGCCAGCGCCTTCGGAAGGTGCCAGTGGAGACCTGGGGGGCTCCTCCTCCGAGGGCGCCAGACCCAGCGTCAGCTCACCACCGCCACTCTGAGGACGAGAGAGAAGGCCATGATGGGGGTCATTCGTGATGGAGACTCCACGGGAGGTGACAGGGTCACAGGAGATAAAAGAAGGTTGCCTTCGGGGTTTGACACAGTCACTGTGGCAAGAATGGGGTCACAGTTGGAAAGCAGTAGGAATCCTTCTTGGGGATAATGGGGTCTCCTCCGTGAGAGGTGATGGTTGGGGGACATTGGAGAAAGGGACTCTAGTCCACTGGGGTCGGGAGAAGTAACCAGACACACCCGCCGCACTGTGACCGGGGGCACTGACCCTGGTGGATGTGCTGCGGTGCCTGCGGTGGGCTGTGCCCCCGGAGCCCGGGGCAGGGTCTGGGCAGAAGAAGCCTTGCTGGGGTACCAGGTACTCCTCAGCATCCACCAGGTCCCCCATGTCGTCATCCTCCAGCAGTGAGCGGTAGAAGGTGCTGTCCAAGGGGCTGGTAGGGCCCAAGTCTTCGTTCTGGGGAGGCGGGAGACAGAGCGTGGCAGCCTCTCCCCAGCCCAGCCTCCCGAGGGAGGCTCAGGGAGTGCCAGAGGTTTGATGAGTCAGGCAAGGGCTGGGCTTGGAAGCCTGGGACCCAGGAATCATCTCCCTTTCCTCCCTCTAAGGGAGAGTGATCTTAGCCATAGGCAGGGATGGCGTGGAAAGGCCCAGTACCTGGATGACCACAAAGCGCTGGGGGTCCCTGGCCATGCGGGAGAATTCGGCCACCAACTCCCGGAACCTCGGCCGACATTCAGAGTCAATCATCCAACCTGGGGGCGGGCAGGAGTGCAGCATCTCAGTTCTGGCTGCAGCCTGTGTGCAGAGCCCCTCACCCCCACCCCCGGCCTAGACAACCCCAGTTACTAGAGTCCAACGCCCTCAGGTGGTAGAGAAGAGGTACCAGACTCGGATCCTGAGAGAGAACCTTTGAGAATCTCTACTAGTTTCCCCTTTTTATTTTGCACATAAGTCTCTTTCTAGCTGGTCCTTGATAGCTCCTCTGGACTGGTACTGTAAAGGGAAGTGAGACCCTTTTGAGGCTGCATTAAACATATCATCCTGCTCTTGGCCCCTCCCATGCCCCTTGTAGGCCCCTCCACCCAGGACCTCCCACTCCTCCTCCAAGCAGCCAGCTCAGCTCAACCACGCACATTTGACCATGATCATGTAGACATCAATGGTGCAGATGGGGGGCTGGGGCAGCCGTTCCCCCTTCTCCAGCAGGTCAGGGATCTCCCGGGCTGGGATCCCATCGTAAGGTTTGGCCCCAAAAGTCATCAGCTCCCACACAGTCACACCTGGGGCAGAGATGGGGTTAAGAGGTGGGGGGACCAGAGGGAGCTTTAGTGTACTGAGCCCCAGAGGCGCTATCCAAGAGCCTGGCACCATGGGGGAAGGAGGGGAGGGATGCAGTGTCAAGGGCAGGAGATACCCAGTCTTTCCACAGTCCCTGGCAGACTGAGGCACTGGCAGCCCCTTCCTTCCTTCATGCTAAAGTGTCCATTAATTCGCTCCATCCCAGCTCTCATCCTTCCACCCGCATCCCCCCCAGGGCCACGGCTCCGTGTCCACCCTTCCAACCCACCCCATCACACACCATAGCTCCACACATCACTCTGGTGGGTGAACCGCCGGCGGAGAATGGACTCCAACGCCATCCACTTGATGGGCACCTGGGAGAGCAGAGAAGGAAGTGCTCCAACCAGGTGTGGTGGGGAGGTGGCCGTTCTGAGTTCTCCCAGGGGCCACACCCCACTCCCCCTTGCTTCACTCTGCTCCCTCCTCTGACCTTGCCCCCATCTGCATGGTACTCTGTCTCGTCAATGTCCAGCAGCCGAGCCAGCCCAAAGTCTGTAATCTTGACGTGGTTGGGACTCTTGACCAGCACATTCCGGGCAGCCAGGTCCCTGTGCACGAGCCGCACGTCCTCCAAGTAGCTCATCCCCTGGGGTCAGAGGCATCTGTGTGGACCTCACTCTGCCAGAACTCTCCCAGGAAACCTCCTCACCCTAGCTCTGAGTGGAGACAGAGGCTTGCTCCCAAGGGCGCCCGCAGAGACCCGGCCCCCAAAGTGCATACCTTGGCAATCTGCACACACCAGTTCAGCAGGTCCTGGGAGCCCAGGCGCCCGCGGTGCTCCCGGACGTGGTCTAGGAGGCAGCCATAGGGCATAAGCTGTGTCACCAGCTGCACCGTGGATGTCAGGCAGATGCCCAGAAGGCGGGACACGTATGGGGACCCTACACCAGCCATCACATATGCTTCCTGGGAGCAAGGGTACACACTGAGAGGGTATGGGAAACCACTAGCCCCCAAACCACCACACACCCCTCCCGAGGGCTGAGCTGTGACTGGGGACCCTCACTCAATCCAACCCCATTCGTCACAAACCAGAACCATGGCCCACAGACTCAGGAGGTTGAGTAGAGATCTGGGGGATCACAAAGTGTCTCCTAAAACCCCAGTGAAGACAGAGCCCACAGCCCAGACCTGCAGCCAGGGGGTCCCCACTGTACTTCCAGCTGGAGAGGGTGGAAGGACTTACGTCCAAGATTTCTTTGTTGGCTTTGGGGGATGTGTTTTCCCTCAACACTTTGATGGCCACTGGGATTTTCACATTTTCCCCATCGGGGATCCAGATGCCCTGGGCAGAGAGAGGAGGATGTGAGCAGGAAGAGGGTGGGCCAGATCCAACCTGCAGTCGTCCAAGGGGTCCCTACTTGTGCTCCCAATCCCCTTCCCCACCCTTGGGCCAACCCCATTATTTAGCAACGACCTCACCATTTCAGCCCACTCCCTATCCCCTGATACAACTGCCCTACCCAACAGAACCGCCCCCAGCCCCTGGCTGTCTTCCTGACAGAACCCTCGTCCACGCCCTGACCGAATCCTCTGGGACCGCCCACCCAGGACTTCGGGCCCCACCCCTGACCTTGTAGACGGTGCCAAAAGCTCCGGATCCAAGCACCTTCACCTTCCTCAGCTCTGTCTCTTTCAGGATCCGCATCTGAGCCTGATTTGGCATCGCTCCGCTCGGTGTCAGGGGCTCCACCAGCTGGGGTGAGGGGGTGGTGCGTCAGTGCCGCGGGCTGGGCCGCAGACCCCAGGCCGCCCGAGAGGCCCTCAGACCGCCTCACCTCTGTCTCCTGCAGCAGCCTCCGCATCGTGTACTTCCGGATCTTCTGCCGCCTTCGCTTGATGAGGATGCCGAAGACCAGCCCCACGACAACGACCAGCAGAATGCCCACCACAGCGGCAATGATGGACGTCACAGGGCTGGGGGCAGGAGCCAGGGTCAGGGACTGGGGACCAGTCGGGGGCAGGAGGGATGAAGGGGTCCCATGGAGGGGCCTGAAGGTCACTGGCGTTTGGAAAGGGAAGTTGGAAGGGTGACGTGCAGGTTCCCATCCTGTTTCACCTACTCAGAAACCTCCCTTGGCTCCTTACTGCCTCCAGAATGAAGTCCAGACTCCTTGCTGGGCATTCAAAACCCTCTCCACCCACATCTCCAAATTGTCTATGCTCTTGCCCAGGGCTCTAGCCCAGGATTCTCAAACTTCCTGACAAAAATCACCAGGGAGCTTGTCAATATGCAAGAGTCTGGAGCCCTACCCCGCAGAGATTCTGATTGTGGTATGAGGTGGGGAATGTGCACCCAGTGATTCTGATATTCTAGCCAAATTTTCCACCCATAGGTCATGATTTCCACACCTCCCAGCCTTTGTTAATTCTACATGGACCATCATTTCTGCATGAGGTCATCTTTCAAGACTCAGCTCATCCTGGGGTAGAAGGATCTCCTGGGTGCTGACCCTACATCATTGTCATCCTTGCCCCCTTCCCTTGCTTAGCCAAGGGCTGGCACATCACAGACCTCTAATGAACACTTGTGTCATGGACAGATGCTTACCTAGGACATACTCCAATCTGTTTTTCTCCCCAAAGCCCTTCCCCAGACACCCCACTGCCTAGAAATCAAGTCCAGTGATGGCAGTGATGGACATCACAGGGCTTGTGGCCTCATGGTGAGGGAGAGCCTATGCCCTCCAAGATCCTGCCCTAACCTGATTCAGACTTCACCCCTTACTCCTCTGAGCTTACTCAGTGGCCCACCACAGCAGAACCTTCAGCAAACACGTCCTAGATTGTCCTGACCCCTCTCACCATGCTGCCTGGTTGCTTTCCTCCTAATGCAAGTGACATACCTGCCCCTCTTTCAAGACCTGGCTCCCATGCCACCTCCTCCTTGAAGCCTCCCACTGCCCCCAGTTAAGAATTCATTGTCCCGTCCTCAGTGCTGCAGCTGTGCTCTCTTCTCAACGTGCCTTGAGTCCCAGGGAGTCGCAGGCTGCCTGTGTCCCTTAGGAGACCCCTACCTACTCGAGGGTGGGGAGGTGCTGGGTGTCTTCGCCATCTTTTCCTGTTCCCTGCCCCCCAAGCATCCCGAGCAGGTCCTCCGTCCACTGGTTGAAGCTAACTGAAAGGAGGATCCTTAGTGGACGAGTGGGCTGGGGAGGGACATGTGTCATGTCAGGAGACCCCCTCCCTGCAGCAGTGACCACTCAGGGGCCGGAGGGGGACTGAGGGGCAACATGCGATGTGTCCTGGGGACCAGGCTGACCTGGCTCTCTGCTCGGCGGGGCAGCCCTTGTCATCCAGGTCCACACAGCTGCAGAAGAGAGAGAGTCCTGTCAACAAGGCTGGGAACCACCTCTTGCACCCACTCAGCCTCACAATATCCCCAGAGGTGGGTGTAGCTGCGTTACGATCCCTATTTGACAAAGGCAGAAACTGGGCTCAAGGTCACCAGGGCTCTTTCTACCACCCCACAGGGGAGGCCTTCTCCAGTCTGCAAACCTGCATCCCCTGCACCTCCCTGTCTTGGGTGGGAAGTGGGGGGCACGCAGAGGAGCATCAAGTCCAAAAGCTTGGCTATCCCCTCTGTAGAGGATGCCAGGGTAGTAGTTGGCCACAAGCTCCACCAAGGACAGCTTGACAATACTGTGACCCAGCAGTTCCATCTCTCAGGATAGACCCTAAAAAGGCCAACACCTGTACACTAGGGGGCATGTACAAGATGCTCACTTGTACATGGAGCTCAAGTGCAATAAACTGCACCCCCCCCGCAAAAAAAAAAAGGAGACAAGTTCAATGAATATCCCTCGAACAGGGACATGGTTAAATAATACTACATCCATACTGCAGATTGAGTAGTTAAAAAAAAAAAAAGGAGGTAGGTTCACGTGCACTCACAAGAAAGAACCTCCAAGATACATAAAGTGCCAGGACGGAGGGGAAGCAAAGTGCAGAACTATATGTAGAGTACAATCCTATTTACATTAAAAAACGCACACACATTAAAAACCAAAACTGATTATACGTGAGTCAGCTGAAATGGCTGAGAAATAGATGAGCTAGATGAAATTGCTGTTTCTTGATCATTTTTGACTTCCCAAAACAGCAATCTTCAACCTAACATAAATGTAAAATGCATTTCTGTAAATGTGTAGAGCACACCAGAGTGATCTGGTGGTTCTCCCCAGGAAGGGGAGGGTGGGGGACTGGGTGGGTGGGGGAGTGGACGAAAGGGCGCTTCTGCTTTACAGTGTTTATACTTTGATACTGCTGAAAATGTGTATCACAAGAATGTATGCCTGTATTCCATGTGTAATTAAAAAACAACTAAGTGAAAAACATAAAAAGAATAGGGCAGATCACTGTGTTAGGACATGGAAAAACATTGCAAGAAAAATTGCAATGCTGAGTGAGAAAAAGCAATTTCCAAAAAATATGTATGGTCTATGATCCCATTTTGGTAAAAAGAAGTATATACTAGACTGTGCACCGATAAAAACTGGAGAATAATAATAATAATATATAAACATATACTTTATATGTTATAATAATAATACATATGTTCGTGTGTGCATAGATTAAAAAAACTGGAGGAAAAATATTGCAAGTTATTAACAGTGGGGTAGAATTGCTAATACTATTCACTCTCATGCTTTAATTAAAAAATTTTTAACAACGTGCTACTTTTGTGATCAGAAAAAAAAGATATGAAAAATGAAGGGTCTCAGGGTAAGCAAAGGCAGAGTTGTCCCACTTTTAGAATAAGATCCCCAGAGAGGGTCCTGGAACGAAGCCTTTCTTTCCGTGGAAAAGGCCCTCAGACTCACGAGTGGGTGCAGTTGATGGGGCATGGCTGGCACATGCCTTCCTCATCTGGGAACTTCCAGATGGGCATGAAGGAGAGGTCAGGCTTCACACCACTGGGGCAGCGAGCCACGCAGAAGGGAGGATCCTTGTAGTGGACGCAGGCCACACACTGGTCAGCCTCCTGGGAGGGGAGGAAGGGTTTGTGGGGGGCTGGCACCGACACCCCCAGGGCAGCAGGATCAGGCCCTTGGGCCCCCTTTGTGCTTCCCTCAGCCACTCAGCAGCACTGTTCACCTTGCTCCTGGGACAGCCCCAGACCTGCTGTGTCTGCTGCCCCTGTTCTGCACCCAGCTCCCCACCTTCAAAGCTTGATCCCCAGGCCTGGTGGGGTGGGGGGGAGTGTATGACCTAAGGTATAACAGCAAGTAATAATAGTAAGTAACTTGTGAAGACTTTTTCCTGTGCTCGGGCACTGTGCCAAACCCTATTTTGAGTTAATTCTCACTGCATCCCAATGGGGTAGGTACTAGTATAACATTCATTTTACGAATGAGCCAGTGCAAGTGGGGCCTGGATTTGAATCCAGGTCACCTGATGTCTAAGCCCCCAGGTTTAACCACCTTAGCACAACCACGGCCAAGGGCACAGGCTTCCCTGAGCCCTTTGCATGGTCTGAAGGGCCTCAGTGTCCGCAACTCTTGCCATCCCCAGCATCCCAGCCCCCTTCCACCCTCCTACCACCCTCCTACTGCTCAGGTCTGGGCTTGGAGCCCTCCCCAGGGGTATTTTACTGGACTTGGCCAGGTCCCTGGCAGCACCCCCAACCCTGCGCTGCTTCCCTCCACCCAGCTCTGAGCGCACCAGCACCTCACCGAGCCAAAGCAGGTCCCTGAGCCATTCTGGGGCTGACACTCGGGGTGGCACGGCAGACAGTACCTGTCCTTCACGTACTCCCGGGGGAGCCTGAGGAGAGGACGGCCAGTGAAGGGGTCTGGAAGGAGCCGCTGTGCACCCCCCAGCCCGGCCACCCACCCCTCTGCCCCGCATACCCCTGCAGTACTCGGCATTCTTCCACGCACTGCTGGCCCCGAAGGAACTGGCTGCAGTTGACGCACTGGGTGGGCCCTGGACCCCAGCAGTGCCCGTGGGCACACAGCGGGTAGCAGGCCAGGCCCTCGCCCACTGCAGTGAGGAGGAAGGGGTCAGAGGGGACTCTCAAGGGAGACTCCAGGTCCAAGGGAGCTGGGGGAAGAGTCTGTGGGCATGGCTCTGAGCTGGAGAGGTGGGGATAGGTGCCGCGCAAAGCAGGGAGAGAAAGAGTTCCGAGGTTCCAGGAACAGAGAGGAAAGGGAAGGGAGGGATGCCAAGGCAGCGTGGCAGGACCCTGCTAGAAGCCATGCCAAGAGGCCAGGCCAACCAGAGCTGTGTCAAGGATGGTGCACCAGGGACGGGCAGTGCACACGCACAAGTAAGTCCCAGACTGCTGCTGCCAGAGGCCCGTGGGCACACCCGCGCAGCAGCGCTGGGCTCCCTGTCTTACCGCACTCGACCTCTGGCCGGTTGGCACTGTGGAGCAGGGCCTGGTGGGGGTTCCGGAAGAGCTGGTCCCAGGGCACCGTGTGTACAAAGCAGAGGCGGGCGTTGCGGTGGATGAGGGCCAGCCCACTGCCCAGTTCCCGCAGCGAACGCAGCCCCAGCCAGCGGATGCCCAGCCCTTGCAGGGTCAGCGAGTAGGCACCACTGTGGGAGGGGGAGTGCTCAAATGCAGGGGGGCAACGCACCACTGACCCTCCCCCCTCAGCGAGGGCTGCCCTCGCCTTCCTCCTGTCCCCAGCACACTCTGCAAACTCCCATGGGAATGCTGCTGCTGGAGTCCCTGGGGAATAAGAACCCCCATTCCCCCCCTACACACTCAGAGCTTCTCCCGGGCCTCCCGGGGCAGCTCCTCCCCCATCAGGCCTCCCTCCCCTGGTGCTCACTCATGCAGAACTCGTCCCCGGATTACTCGCAGATTCTGGAAGACGTGGAGGTCCGGCAGGCTGTCTGGCCACGCTGAGATGTACAGGTAACCTGCAGGCACAGGGTGAGGCTAGGCGTGTGGGGACAGGACGAAGACCCCCCCAGCCCCATCGAAGCAGGATTCAGAGAGACAGAGCTCACCTGTGATCTCCTCCAGAGACTCAAATACTCCGAGCTGCTCAGGCTGTAGTGGGGCAGTGTTGGAGGCTCGGTCCCTAGAAGCAGGATTAGGAGAGGGCCAAGAAGGGGGTGGGTACGACCTCCCTCCACAAGCTGGCCCTGCCATCCTCCCCCACCTCCCCTCCACTTAAACCCGTTGCCCATCGAGCCCGGCTGTTCCCATCCTGAACTTCAAAGCCCAGGCCCTGGATTGGCAAATATCAAAACAATATTTATATCCTTTGATCTAGAAATTCTACTTCTAGGAATGTGGCCTAGAGAGACACTGGCCCCTGTTCCCAAAGGCATGTGCAAGGGAGAACTGTTTGTTAGAGGGAAAATAAAAAACCTAAGGAAATTTAAAATTTTTAATTTTTTAAAATTTAAACTTAAAAAATTTTTAATTAAATACCTAAACACCCATCAGTAAATGGGGAGCTATTAAATATAATCCTGATCTATCCAGACTACAGATGAAAAACCAACATTCAGGAGCATGTAGTATCTGCTGGGCACGGTTATAGGAGCTTTACAAATATTAACTCATTTAAACTTTATAACACCTTTTGAGGGTGGGACTATTTTTGCCCCCATTTAACAGATGAGGAAACTGAGACCCAGCAAGAAGGTCACATGATTAGTAAGCGGTAGAAGCCAGGTCTCAAACCCAGGCAGCCTGGGCTCTTAGCTGCTGTTTGCTGCCACCTGTTCCACAGCTGTGGAAAGAACAAGGCAGCTGGACATGAACTAACTGTCATAACCAGCTCTCCAAAGCCAGGGGCAGACAATATTCACAACAGGCTCCCATTTTAAATCAACCTTTCCCCCCAAATTACTAAAACTACATTTCTCTGTGCGTGTGTATCCATATATGTATGAATGGTCTAGAAGAACACACACAAACTGTTAACAGCGGTCTCCTCTAGAAAGGGGAGTAAAGGTGGAGGAAGTGTTGAAGGGAATTTTCTCCTTTTTTAATACATATTTTTATTGAAATACAATTCACATACAATAAATTGCAGATTTTTAGTGTGCAGTTTGATGAGTTTTGTCAAATGCATTCACTCACCTATCCACCACCCCAACTGGTATACAGAACATTTCCATCACCCCAGAAATTTCCTTTGTGTCCCTTTCCAGGCCCTCACCCTGGTGCAATCACTGTTCTGATTTCTCTCACCATGCAGTGGTTTTGCCTATTCTAGAGCAAAGGAAATCATACAGTGTGGACTCTCTCTTGTCTGACTTATTTCGCTTAATGTTTTTGAGACACATTCATGTTGTTTTATGTATCAGTAGGCCGTTTCTTTTACTGCTGAGAATTTCACTGTATGGATATACCACCTTCTACAGTTGACCCTTGAACAACGCCTGGGTTACGGCACCAACCCCCCACAAATTCGAAAATCCAAGTATAACTTTACAGTCAGCCCTCTGCATCCACGGTTCCAGATTCAAGCAACCCCGGATTGTGTAGTACTGCAGTACGGATTTATTGAAACAAGTTCACATTTAAGTGGACCTACGCAGTTCAAACCCGTGATGTCCAAGGGTCAGCTTTATTTATTCCTTCAGCTATTGATATATATTTGCATTATGTCCAGTTTGGGGCCATTATGAATAAAGCTACTATGAACTCAAAGAGAATTTTACTTTATCTGGATGGTATGACCTCCATACAAGTGCATGTTCATAGATAACATGTCATTTATGAGAAAAATCCCAGGAATTCCCTGGCAGTCCAGTGGTTAGGACTCCTCGCTTTCATTGTCAAGGGCCTGGGTTCAATCCCTGGTCAGTGAACTAAGATCCAGCAAGTCGAACGGCGCGGCCAAAGACAAACAAACAAACAAAAAACAAAAAGAAAAACTCCCCCCTCCAAAGTCCCTGCTGGTCTTTCACCTGCTTCCTTTGCATCCCTGGCCTCCCACCTCTGTCTCCCGCCATCCCCGAGAAATGCTTCCACTTCTGGGGCCTCAGGATTCAGTGACTGCCCCTGATGCTGCCTCAGGCCATGTGCCCACCCTTAACTCTGAGTATCCTTACCCCTCAAAGCTCTCCGGCAGAAACGCCAGGCTCCCAAAGATCTTCTTGCAGCCAGCAAACTCCTGGATGTTGGCACTGGTGACCGCCCTCACCTCCCGCAGGTGTTCCATGCCCAGACCATAGCACACTGTGGGGAGGGGGGCAGGGGGGCATCTCAGCCTCCACACGGAGCACCAGGAATTCAACCTCCTGGGTCCTCTCCACAGTCCCCTCCTGGGGCCGCATGCCCCCTCCCCACATTGGCAGAGACATGGGGGAGCTTGTGGGACTGCTCAGGGGAGGGCCAGGGGCAGAGTCAGTGGGAGAATAGGACTGGGTCCCAGGAGGGTCTGAGGGAGGGTGGCACAGCGGGCTAGGCCAGGCTGGGTGTGCAGGGGGCGGCCACTGGGTACCTCGGGCACAGGGCTTGCTGCATTTCTCACACCGCTGGGTTCCATCCTCAGCTGTCACCTCTTGGTTGTTCAGGGGACAAACCAGGGTGCAGGATCCCACGTCCGTAGACAGGTAGTTGTCTGAGGAGATCAAGATCGTCTGTCCACGTGCCCTGGCCTTTCAGCACCGCCCCCCGCCACCATGAGCTGTGTGACCACGCCCAGGTAGTACAATAAGAATGATATCAACCGATACCGAAATGCCCTTACACCATATCTGAGCCCTGGACACTCGTCCACTCCTCACGACAACCCTGTGCAACAGGCACTGTTAGATTCCCATTTTGCCAAAAAGGAAACCAAAGCACAGAGTTTTCTGTAAATTACTCAAGGTCCCTGTGCTAGTAAGTGGAGGAGCCAGGATGTGAACCCAAGTCATCTAGCTCTACACTTCGTACTCTCACCCACCATGGGGAGGGTACGACCAGGACCCAAGAGCCCACTGCTGTCTCCTGTGACAGGAGGAAAGAGGTCCCCAGGTCTGAGGCCAGTTCCTAAATGCCCATCAGTAAACAGGGGAGCTAGTAAATAAAACTCTGATCTATCTAGACCATAGAGTAAACATCAACATTTAGGGGTGCTTAGTATTGGCTGGGCACAGTTATAAGAGCTTTGCAAATATTAACTCATTCAAACTTTATAACCACCTGGTGAGGAGGGGACTATTTTGGCCCCCACTTAACAGATAAGGAAACCGAGACACAGCCAGAAGGTCACATGACTAGTAAGGGGCAGAGCCAGGTCTCAAACCCAGGCAGTCTGGCTTCTGTGCGTGGGCTCTTAGCTGCTATTCTTTGCTGCCACCTGCTCCACTGCTGTTGAAAGAACAAGGCAGCTCAATATGAACTGCCATGACCAGCTCTCCAAAGCCAGGGGCGGACAGTACTCACAACATGCGTCCATTTACATAAACCAAAGTCCCCAGCAAAACTACTAAAAGTACGTTTCTCCCCGGCACTCACAAGGACAGGCGGTCACGCAGCTGGCGCCGAAGGTGTAACGGCCCTCGGGGTTGGGCATGGACTCGAAGGTGTCCGTGTTGTAGGTGACCAGAGCTGGGCAGTGCAGCTCACAGATGCCACTGTGGTTGAAGTGGAGGCAGGCCTGGGGGACAGGCAGCTGGTGGGCACTGGGCTGTTTTGCCCTGGTGTGCCGGAGGGTTAGGGCAGCACCAGGAGGGATGCCCCTCCCCTTGCACCCCGAGGGCTGGGGCGCCGGGGGCACGTACCAGACAGTCAGAGTGCTTGGGGCCCGTGCAGCCGGCAGCACACTGCTCGTGGCAGCAGTCGGTGGGCTGCGGGCCCTTACAGCGGGCACAGCCGCTGGCACAGACGGTTCCCGTCACTGTTGGGCAAAGGGCAGGATGAGGGCTGGGCGGCAGCCTAGGCACCGGCCCTTCACCAGCATCACCTTCTGGGGAGACTTCCTGCCTCAGGGAAGATGCCGAGGCCCGGCACCCACCCACCATGTCACCTTTATTCCCCACCCAGCCCCTGCCCCCAGATTCTGGGCCTCCCTATAACTCACAGCTCTGACAGTCCTTGGAACTTTCTCCCCAGCAGTGGGGAGCTTTACAAGCTGGAGAACAGGGTGGGCCTGGGGAGAGAAACAGAACGGCAGTGAGAGAGACAGAGACCAGGAGACAGAATGCACAATGAGGGAGAGACACAGGCAGGACAAGAGGACTCCAAAACCGGAGGCACGATCTGGAAGCAGAGGGAGACAGGGCAGAGAACCACAGAGATGAAGAGACACAGAGAAAGAGGAAATGGGTGGTGTTAGTGCAGCAGCAGCGGGGGGGTGTGGAGTAAGCCAGGAGTTTGGGGTCGGTGGGCTGCGTGAGAAAGAGGCGGCTGCAGGCGGGGAGGAGGGTGGCTTACAGGCCCGTGAGCGGTTGGTGTCTATCAGCATGAGGGCCAGCTGGTTGTTCTTGTGGAAGATGTCCTTCCACAAAATCGTGTCCTGGTGGCAGAGCCGGGGGTTCCGCTGGATCAAGACCCCTCCCTTCAGGATCTCTGTGGGGCGGGCAATAATCAGGGGCTTCTTCCCCCATCTGTCATCTTCTGACCTCCCTTGGGGCCCGTCTGCCTTCTAAAAGGGGAGTGGGGCTCTTAAACACGCCCCAGGTTCCTCAGGGAGCAGAGAAGACTCCTTCAGCATCTTTTAGCCCTACCAACACCACCCCACATGTGAACAAACGGAGATCCGGGGCAGAGTGAGTTGTCCACGTCACTGTCTCCTCTCCTCCACCTCTACTCTGTGCACATTGCTTAGCAGTTAAAAGAGAGTGTGAAATCCAGCCTCACCACCACTAACTAGCTGTGTAACCTCAAGCAAGTCACTTAGCCTCTGTAAACCTCAGTTTTCTCATCTGTAAAACGAGAATAACACTGATGCTTCCCTTGCAAGACTATAGCATGACTGAAATGGGGTTATGCAGGTAAAGCACCTGGCACTCAGAGTCTGGGACAGTGTCGGCTCCAAGGCTGCCGCGTACAGTTACATAGGTTGTTCACTGTACATGTGCATTCAGCCAAGAAGTGGGCAAAAACCCAGCCTGCATCCTAACTATCAAGCTATGTGGGCTGGCACAAGCTGTGACTTCCTGGGAAGAAGGGAAATCTTTTTCGAATCCTCACAAGGGCGCCTCCCCTAGCTCCACTTGCATCCATCCGGAAGGGACCCCGGTTCTGATTCACACGAAGCATCCCCATGGCTAACAGGGACCCCGGTCAGCTCTCAATAACCAGCAGAAAGTTTCAATGATAAGGATGACCACCTGTGAGGCTTCGCAGCTGCAGCTCCTGCAGCCCTCCCGGAGCAGCGCGTGCAGCAGGGGTGGCACTTTCCAGAAGGTCTCCATTGTCCAGCACGGCCAGGGCATAGTTGTCCTTAAACAGCTGGGTGCCTCGCACGATCCGCAGCCTCTGCAGGGGGACCTGGCTCACTTGGTTGTGAGCGATGAGCACGTAGCCCTGCACCTCCTGGATCTCCTGAGAGGGGACAGGGTAGGGTAGGGCTGAGGCAGGTCCAGGCCCTGGACCACTACCACCCACCCCCCCAAGGCCTCCTCAAGGTTACCCTGTGCTTGGGGATCTTGGGCAAGGCCCCCAGCCACTGAGCAGTCCTGCTCCCTCAGGCATAAAATGGAAAACAAGGCCACTCCCCACCTCCCCGAACCAGATTCTAGTACGATCAAGAAAGAAAATGGCGGGGGAACACTCTGTAAACTGTAAGCAAGCGCCCCACCCTCTCTGCATCTCAGTTTCTTCATCTGTAAAGGAAAGGCCTGGACGAGATGATGTTTGTGATTTGACAGACTAAGCATCACACCTGAGGCCCCGCTCCAGGGCACCATGGACACAACCCAGAGGCTGGTTTCCATTCTCTCTCCTGCTCCTGACCCTTTCCCATACATTTTCCATGTGATCTTCAAAATGGGCCCCCAGGGAGTTCAAGCATGTCTGTTGCTCCCAATATACAGATAGGGAAACTGAGATCCAGTGAAGCCAAGGGCCTAGACCACATTCACATGGCTTGTCAGTGGCAGAACTGGACGGGGAACCCGCCAGCCCTTTCATTACTCTGGGTAGGAGCGGGACAGTGGCTGGGGCAGTTGGACAACAAAAGGTGATCATGCTGGCAAGAGAGCAAAAAATTTAGCAGAGGAACGGGTGCATTCCACCCAGAGATGTCCGCGGCCAGCCACGTTGTAGAGAAGGAGTCAACTGGTCTTGCAGTAGGATGGATGGGGGTTAGACATCAGAAAGGACTTCCCAGTTGAGGAGCCACAACAAAAGAGGAAATACAGGGTGGGGAACACTCTTCTGCCACCCATCTGCAAGCAGAGGGCTCAGCCCAGCAGGAAGCAGGGCCTGGCTGGGTTTTGCCCATGGACCTCACCTGCAGGAAGGAGAGGCTGGCATTAGAGGGCAGGTAGGTGAGCTCCAGGTTACCCTGCACCACCTGACAGCCCTGGTAGAGGTGGCGGAGCATGTCCAGGTGGGTCTCGGGACTGGCCGGCAGCCGCAGCTTCATGTCTGTGCCGGTGCACACTGGCAGGAGAGAGAAGATGGGTCAGAGGGCACTGCCCAGTGAGCTTCGCCAACCTGGCCACCTCTGCCAACCTACTCCCCAGAGTCATGCCACCGCAGACAGCGAGAAAGCACAACAGAAGGATCCCTCCTCCCGTGTCCCTTGTACCCACAGAACGTGCAACAGCAAAAGAAAGTTTGCAAATTTGGGAAGAGGAGGTCCATCAGGGGAGAAGCTCCCCTGACTTGGGGCCCATCCTGAGCATCCAGAGGGGGTCTCGCTGTGCCAGCCTTAGGGAGCTTGCCCGTTCGATCCAGGGTGTTGGCTGGCAAAGAATGCCTCCCTTTGTCCCAAAGGCACAACTCAGGGCCAACGGGTAAAAATCCCCCAAGAGAGGCGATGATGAATCACGAATCCTCTGGATACCCCCTGACCCTCTCCCGAGCAAACAACGCCACCCACATGCCAACCTCCTGGCAAGGGATACCCACTCCCGCAATGCCACCCAGAAAGTGGGGAAGGAGGGTCAGCTGGAGTCATAGCTGGGGCATGGGGACCACCAGGGGCCTGGTCACTGCAGGGACTTCTGGAATTCCCCCAGGCAGAGAAAGGGAGCATCAGATTCCAACTATGGGCATCCGGACCCGAGCTGCAGATGCTGAGCCAGAGTGCTGCCTACTCCAAAGGCTCCTACGCTGGTACCTCACCCTTGCCACCTCCTCAGGGCAAGACACCAGAACCAGCTGGCAGAATCTATGCCACGAAACTCCTGCCACAAGGGCATTACGTCAGCCCTGTGTACCTGCCTGGTGCCAACCGCCAGCCAAGGGGCATCAAGATGAACTGCCGCTCAGTCCACCTGGACCCCAGCCCAGTGTCCCTGAGACCAGAAATACTCACTAAGCCCAGGGATACTAGAAGGGGTAAACTACCCCGGGTAAGGGGGCGCTCTGGGCAACAGCTGGCACCATGCCTGCCAGCAGTGGGGGAGATTAAAGTGCCCAGTTAAACCCGTTTTTCTGCTCTGGTGAGAAGATGAATCACCTGGCACATCTTGCCCAGGAGGGTGTGCCAGGGGGAGGTGGGTGGGGTGCACCCCCAGATCCACAGGTGCCTGAGCAGCCCTTAATTCCTGTTGGTCCCCACTCCATCTCCCACGGACTATGTGCAGATTCAGGGGGACAGCACAGTGGCTGACTTTGAGGTCTGACCCCAGGGCTCCCGCTCTCCCAGCAGCTTGGAGCCTAAGGTCAAATCCTGGGGGGTAATAAGAGATACCCCCTGCCTCCAGAAATCGGGCGAAGGGCTGGTGGGACGAGCCCCCAGGGTTCTGGCCTGGGCCAATGGCCACTAGCTGGCAGCCTCCCAGGAGCACCTAGAGTGGTCTCTGTTCCCACCCCTCTGGCCAGATAGGGAAGGAAGCAAAGAGGGAGGAAGGGGAGGACCCAGAAATAGAACTCAAGGGTCCCTCCCCCCAGACTCCCAAGAGAAACAGGAGCCGGGGATGGCAGGCCAGGCCCAAAATAACGCCCGCTGCCAGGACCTCCCCCAACCTCAGCAGCTTCAGCTGCTTTGTAGGCACAGCTGTCTCCAGGCCTAGACCCCAAGGCCCTGGCCCAAGCCCGGGACAGGGACGGGCAGAGCTGGGGCAGGGGCCCGTCTCCAACCCCTGTGCCCTCTGCCGCCTCGAAGGGACACCAGCTGCAGTAGCCAGGCAATAGGAAAACAACAAGGGAACACTCGGCAGCCACTCTGGGTGGAGCCTCGCCCTCCAGAGGCTGGAACTACGACCTCGATTTTGCAAAGAAGGAAACTGAGGTTGCCAGGGGTCATTCTCCCAAGATCAGAAAGCTTGTGAGCAAGAGAGGGAGGATTTGAACTCGAGTCTGCCCCGACTTCAAATCCCACATGCCTTCCACTAGGCCTAACTGCACACACACCCCTCTCCACACCCTGTTCAAAGGTAAATACACACCAGCTCTGTGGATGCCACTGATCCCATTATAGGCTTCGGGCAGGGCCGAGCCGCTGAGCTGGGCGGGAGGACCAGAAAGAGCAGTAGCCCCGCCCCACGAGTTTGTTTGTGTCCGTTTTTGAGTCTGATTCGGACTAAGTGTTTGCAACAGGTGGTAAAGTTGGGACCCTGAGACCTACTCCCAGGGAGCTGGAGGCTTGGGGGCTAATACCCTCCAACCTGACACCTCCTCTACCTCCACACCTCCCTCCCCCTCCCATCTCCTCACTCATCTCCCCCTCCCCAGTCCTCGCCATGGTCCCCATATCCACTCTGCCCCCCACTGATTTTCTGGGGCGGGGGTAGGAGGTCCTGTTCCACACAGGGGAGCGCTTTGTCTCCAGAGCACCTGTCCCTCAGGAGCCTCGACCTCCAGATCTCTGGGGCAGTCAGTGTGAGGCAGGACCAACCCGGAGCCAGGGACACAGTGAGCCCTGGATAAGTGTTTGCGGGATGAATGAATGAATGAATGAATAAATGAACTCCAATCAAGAGTCTCCAAACCAAAAGGGACCAGTTGAGGTCACCATGTCCAGCCCTCTCTTCAGAGGCTGGTCATGGCCCCCATGTCCCTCTAGCTGGATGTCAGTGGTCAGGTCTCAGCTCTGGGGGGCTCTCAAGTGGGTTCTTCCCCACCAGCCTTCAGCCCCAGCTGCCTCTCTTGCTCACCAGCATGAAAGCCAACACTTCCTTTGGTTTCCATGAACACTACCTGCATCCCCAAAGCTCACCTCCCCCAGACCCGTGGGGCCACAGCCCATTCCAGTGACACCAGGACTCACCCACCACACATGCCTGGTGTATCAGACCAGGGGCCGGAGCTCAGGTCATTAGGCCACAGCCCTAGCTGGGCCGCTTACGGTGTGACCTTGATCAAGTCCCTGGATCTCGAGGGCAGAGGCCAAATCAGATTCACCTCTATGTCCAGCAGTGCCTGTGACTTAGTAGGCACTCAGTGAATATTTACTGACCTGACCTTGACTGTGAGGAAGGGATAATGACAACTCTTACTCTCTGCAGAGAAATTACATGAGAGTTAAATGAGGTAATGAATCAAGAAACAGTCTGTAAACGTGACGAGGCTTTGTAAACAGAGCTGGGGGAACACAACATTGGCTATAATAATTCTCCCACTCCTTAAGAGAGCACGCACCCCTCACCCTATCTCGGCTCTCTTCCCAGGGGTGGGGAGGAAAGGTGTCCTACTAAGAGATGGGGATGTCACCCCAGAGGGGCTTCCCACAGGGCAGGGAGGGGGATCTCTTTCCAGGTCATCCCAGCACCCAGGGCCAGGCACAACCAGCCTGGCCCTACACCAGCTCCCCAGCCCCACACTGGTCCCTCCCTCACCCGTAGCCCTGTAGGTCCCACTGGCCTCTGGCCTGCTCCTGCCCTCAGTCCCCTGCCATGCCAGGAGGGCCCAAGAGGAAGGCAGACGTGGGCTGGTACAGGGAAGGAGAGGACTCCAAAGCCGAGAGGGAACCTGGTGGGGGGCGAGGAGCAGCTCACGCTCATTTTCTAAAGCCCAGATAAGGGAGGTCATTCACCTGAATAACAAAATAGCACCTCCACCCGAGTCTGGCCACCTGACTGCGGCTGAGGCTTTGCTTAACCCATTCCTGTCGAAGGGAGTAAGACTTTGATCAACTCTTAATGCCTCCTCATCAGAGTCTAAAAATGCCCTGGACATTACTGTGTTGCTGGGAAGCCTTGGCTAAATCACTTCGTTTCTCGGAACTTCAGTTTTCTCATCTGTGCACCTACTTCACAGGATTGTTGCAGAGATGAAATGAAACTGTAATGGATGAGAACCAGGCAAATAGGAAGCACGCTGTACTTTTCTAAAAGTTAAGGCAAGAGAAGTTCATATAGCAGGAGTCTGGGTAATTCCAAACCAAGAGAAAATTAACAGTGCTCTGTATTCGACTTTGTAATACAATGTATTTTCTCTTTCCGCATTTGATCCTGTCTTTCAATTATTTTTTTTTTCTTGAATACTAAAATGAGGTTACTTTCCCTGACTATAGCAAAAAGAAGGAGGCTGTTGGGAGAATCATTCAGGAATTAAACTATGAGCTCTGCAAGATCTGTTTGCTGCACTTTACAAAACCCTGACCTCTAAGAAAAGAAAATCCCAACCCTCTGGGCCTTCCCCATCTCCCCTTCCCCCACATGCCTGCGCCAGCCCTCAGCCCTGGCATATACCGGGCGTGCTAGAGGCAGCTGAGTGGGGCTCTGCCATTTTAGCCATTCCCCTGCACAGCACACCCAACACCTCTCTCTGCACCCAGCACTGCAGGCCGAGGGGTGAGGATGACCTGAGGAGCCCCCCGTCAACGGCGGGAGAACCGACCCCTCAGATCCCAGCACTGCAACAAGCCAGCCGCCCTCCACCTGCTCCACTCCCAGGCCCAGGTGAGGAGGGCAACGGCTCAGCCTGACAGCCCAGCCTCGCCTCGCCTCGCCTCATGCTTCTCAGAAGGTCAGGGGTGAAGACGCCTGCCTGGGAAACAGGGAGGGGAAGGGGAGGCTCCTGGGAAGCCGCGCGGGGGCACCTCCCGCTATTTACAGCAGCTCTTGAGGGAGTTCCTTGAGAGGGCAGAGTTCAGCAGGGAGACTGCCGTTTGGCCACACAAAGCCCAGACACACAAACACACAGACCACACAACTCAAGAACACCCTAGTATAGCCGTCCCTCAGATAACACAGCAGAGCTCTGACAGAGGGGGCCCTCGGGCAACACACAGACAGCCCGACACCCACCCCTTCTCCAGACTCCCTGATCCGTGAAGACCACCCACTACTCCTAGGACATTCTCATTCTGTCTTCTCCACAACCAGGCGATGTAGGGAGCAGTGTCCCCCCCAATGTTCAGGGTAGATGAATATAGTGATTTTGAAGCTGTGGTTGGGGGTTGCACTGCCTGGGGTCCAATCTGGGACCCACCAATTACTTGCTGCTACTTCACCTCTTGAAGCCCGGGTCTTCAAGCCTGGAAAATGGGCACACTAGTTAGGACTTCTCTTACAGGGTTGTTCTGAGGATGAAAGCAGGGAACCCAGACAAAACACGCACAGCACCTGGCACACAGTGTATTTCCAGTACGCGTTAGCTTTCACCGTTATCGCACCCAGACGGACAGATGGGGCAAGACACACACACTGCACCCACCCCAGCACCCTTCCCCATACACAGCACAAAGGAAAAGGCAGGACAACCCGGCCCTCGGCATACCCGCATCTGGCCCTGTTCCTTACCCTCCCCCTCCCTCCAAGTGCCCAGGAATCCCTCCCTCAGAACCCTCCCACTTTATGCCCCAGACCAGGAAGCCCACCGCCACCCCTCCGTGACCCACGCTCTCCCAGTCACAAAGCACAGAGTCCCCAAGTCGGCCCTAAAGAGACTTGTTCAAAACAAACGTCTCCCCCTTCCCCCACGCCAGTCTCCGGCGCGAGGCAACTCTGCAGTCGGACTGGCCATCCTCTGCTCCCCGGCTCTGGCTGGACAGGTTGCTTTCCCCACCTCCCCCCTCCACACCCCGATCCTGCCAGAAGCTGGAGTAACTCAACCCAGTCGGCTGAAAGGGGGCGGGGAGGGGGCCGGGCAGAAGGGACCCCCAGGAATCCAGCCCAGTCCAGTCTGGAGGCGGAGGCTGCCAACTGGAAAGGCTTTGAGAGAAGAGCTTGAGGGGGCTCAAGAAAGGGGGAAACACACACACACACACACACACACACCCTGCAATACACCCTTTGAGGGAAACTTTGTGAACAGTTTCAGAGACCTTTTTTGACAAGTTCCGGAGCCGTCGCGGGGTCTGCAAAGCGCCAGTCCCTCGAATGGGACGTCTAGAGCCGCTCCGGTGTAATCGCCCCCCCTGTCCCACCTTCTCTGGCCCCTCCGAGCCCGAGGGCCGGCGGTTCTGAGCCCCCGGACTGTCCGAAACTTCGGGTCAGGAAGCTCCGATGGCCCCTCTGTTCCCGCCTGACCAGGGATTTAGACGGGGGTCCCAGGCTGCACCGGCCCGTCGCCGCTCCCTGCCCTCCCCACCCCAGACCCACCTTGGGTGCCCGCGGCTCCGGGGGGCAGGAGGGCGAGGAGGAGCCCCCAGCGGCACCAGGCCGCCAGCTCCATGGTGCTCACTGCGGCTCCGGCCCCATGGCTCCGGCTAGACCAGGCGGCGAGGGCGCCGGGCGGGCGAGGGGAGGGGGCCGGGCGCTCGCGCCGGAAAAAGCACCCAGCGCAGGGGCGGCCGGCGGCCTCGGGGGGTCTTCTCGGCTCTGTGGGCACGATGGAGGGGAACCTCAGCTCCACAACTTCATTCCTGTACTTCCTCAAGGCAGCCCTCCTCCTCCACCTCCTCCTCCTCCCGTGATTGGGAGCCAGCGCGCTCGCAGCTCGCCCCCCCCCCACCCCCTCCAACCGCATTCCAACAAGTCCCTGGGAGTGGCAACTCCCAGCTTCACTTTCTCCCTCTCTCCGCGCAGGCCTGGGTGGCGTTGCTGCCAGCGCCCGGACTCCAGGGTTGCCCGCAGCAGTTCTCACCCGTTTCCATGGAGAATCCCCCCAAAGCAGAGGAGGGTGATGGCGCCCCTCCCCCGGGAGTCTGGGGCAAACGCTTTAGCCTGCCATTCTTAACTTTCTTTTAAGTCGCAGGTTTTATCTTAAACATTCCTGGCCGTTTGCATCCTACTCCATCCCATGCCTGTTTGTTTTAATATCCAATAATGGTTTTCCTACCACATCCTCAGGTAGAAATGTTAGTCAAGGAGGGAGATGTGTTGCGTTTAACCTGTGGCTTCCAGGACTCCCTGGCATACCTTCTCGAATCTTCTAGATATCTTTTCCAGTCTGAAAAGCATGCTTTTAAGGGGGTCTACAAGTTTGGGGAGAGAGTCAAATTGGAGAAACCTACATCTCAATCCTTCAAAGAACATCCTTGTTTCTTTACGGGGCACTCAGCACCCAATTCATCCAAGGTTCCTTCTCTGTCCCTTGCCTTTTATTATTCTGCTTAATTCCACCTCCCCACCCTGCATTCCACCTGGAGCCCCTGACCCAGTTACTAAGACCCGGTCAGGGGTCTCGTGGGGGTGGGGATGGAAGGAAGGCGTGTTTTTGTTGGAAATGCCAACAAAATATTGCACGAGATACACTTATCCTAACAAATTATTTGTTGCTTATCTGAAATTCAAATTTAACTGGGCATCCTTATTTTTATTTGCTAAATCTGGCAACTCTAGTTGGAATGCTCAACCTTGAGCACGCCTGTGCTGGTCAAGAGGGGATCAGAGGCACCTACTGGGGGCTGCAGAATGAAGGACATTAGCATCTCTTAAACTGCTTCCTTATTCCTAGCGTGGTTCTAGGCAGGCACTTTCACAGTAGGGAACTTGAGAACACGGCACTCTGGGATCAGAATGACCTCGGTTCAAATCTCAACTCCACCACAGGTTAGCTGTGTGACCTTACGCAAGCGACTGAGCCCTTCTGGGTCTCAGTTGGCTCACTTGTAAAATAGCATCTGGCACACTGTGCTAGGGGTTAAAGGAGATAATACTCCTGAAGCTCTAAGCACGGTACTTAGCACATACATAGTAATTGCTCGAAAAGTGGTCTCAGGTTTAGTTATACGGGGACAGATCCAAGTTTTGTGGGACCTGAAGCTTATGAAATTTGGGGGACTCTCTTTAAGAAAAAGAAAACAAAGTTATAAATACAAAATTAGACACATAAATGCAAATGAGGGGCCTGAAGGTTACCCCTCTTTAACACCATGGTAAGTCCACCTCTGGCTCTAATCAGTGATGATCAAACTGCAGGTCAGTATCCATTAGAAGGTTGGTTGTGAAACCAATTTCAATGATCAGGACAAGTCTTTCTTTTTTATTTTATTTATTTAGTTAGTTTTTGAGAAATAGAATGGAATAGAAGATTGACTACAGGTTAAGTGGGGTAAGGGCATGTGTGTCCTGGGTGATGAGGTGCAATGGATTTATTCTTTGGATTATAGTCATGAATGTTCAAGAAATACTGCTGTGTATGGGGACACAGCGGCCCTTCAGGATGGGCATCAATATCCCTACTTTCTCTAGGATTAGAGTTAGAGTTAGGATGAGGGTGAGGGCCAAGGAAACAGAGGCTCAAACACGTTAAACAATTTGCCCAAGACATTCTCAGAGCTAATGAGGGAAAAGTTGAACGGCCAGCAAAGCCAGCCCCTCACCCTCACCCCATCACCCAGCCCAGGACCTAGTCAAGGTACTTCTCAGACGTGCAGCCTCTCAGCCCTTCAGGGAGAGGAGACGGGGCTCTGGCTCCAAGAGTCACTTGCTGGTCACACACTGAAGGACTTGCACTGGGCGCCCAAGCTTGAGGCTTCAAGAGACCATCAGGGTCTTAAGAGTCAGGATTAGAGATGTCCTGTCTCCCTCGGGCCCCATGCTCCCTGCCATTGTGTTGGGAGGGCTTGTCCTGTCAGGAAAGCTGCTGTGATGACATCCTTTCCTGAGTCCCCTACTCGGTGCCACCGTCTGTCCTAGAGCCACACCCCTCATCTCACTGAGTCCTCTGGCGGGGTGTTATCTTTCTCCATTTTGCAGAAGAGGAACCCTTGGATGCCGAGGTAACTGAGCCATGAGACTTTGGCTTTATTCATTTGGCTCCAGAGCCCGGAATCAAGGGTGCATGAACCCACCCTCCCTGCGGGTCCCTGCACAGGAGTCAGAAGGGGGTCCTCCAAGAAATCCGGGCAACTACTGGCCCCTCCCTCCACAAAGATCCCGCCTCCCCACTCACTACTCCTGCCTTGGCCAGACAAGCCCACCCTCTCCCGCATCCCAGATCCCAGCAGGCAACTTGGTCTGGAGACAATGCTCAGTCCTAGATGGCTGCTTAGGGAGGGCGGAGCCAGTGGGAGTGGGGGCTGGAGTGGGGATGGGGGAGGAGCGGGGGTCAGAACTCACGCCCCTGGAGGAGGCTCCAGCGGGGCTGAGTTTCCCAAAGAGAATGAACCCATTCAGAGCCAGGAAGGAAGGGGAAAAAACCTTGTCTGGCATTTGACAAGCGGAGAGGAAGGGGGGCAGGGGTGGGAGCTGCTGATTCGCTTCTCCCCTCAACTGCCCCTCCAGCAGGGCCTGCCAGGACAGCCAAGGAAAGGGGATGTCTGAGGGACAAAGGCGGGGGTGGGGGGGGAGTGTTGGGGGGGTGCCCTCAGGAGGAGAAGGGAGGGGGCCAGGGGACTGCCAGGGTTGCTGGAGGAGCCTAAAAGTTTGCCAGAAGGGTCCAGTGAGGGACCCCGAGAGACAGAGACAACTGCAGAGGAAAGGGGTGACTGCAGAACAGGGCAGCACACCAGAACTGCCTGAGATGGTCTTTGGGTGACAGGTACTGGGTCTGCGGGCAGTGGAAGTGACTACCGGCACTGAAGAGGAAAGAAGGGGCTCTGGCTTAGGGAGGTGACCTCGAGGGGTCAGCAGGCTGGGGTCTGGAACCAGCGGCCTGTGAAATGCCAGTCAATCATTGACCAGCCCCTGAGACTGGGGGCACAGGAGGCCGTGTGTGTGTGTGTGTGTGTGTGTGTGTGTGTGTGTTGGCACCAGAGTCTCCTTCTCTCTGCCTACCTCACCAGGCAGCCTGCAGTCAGAGGATTGAAAACAAACAGAAAAAGGGAGGAGATGCGGTCCACAGTCCGAGGTCCAGGCCACAAACTGGGGCCTACCCCACAAGGCCTCTAGTCTGGGGCATGGTTTGCTGGGGAAGTGTCTGTATTAATTAGTTAGTTTGAAGGAGTACCCTGAAAGTAGGCACAAGGCCTCTCTGGGGCCACAGGAGAGTAATCTAGAAGTTTCTGATAAGAAAATCTGTCTTTCCTAAAGGTGGCCTTTTCAGAACACTTGCAACCTAACCTCTGGGAGGCCCCTCTGTGGGCCCAGGATTAGCCCCAGTCCCCATGTTAGCAAAGGAGCAGAGCCCAAAGGGCACACCAGACACGTTAGACCCTGAGCATGCTGATTGCCTCCCTCAGCCCCTCACCCTCATCTCAGGAATGCAGGCCCAAGGCCTGCGTAGTTTGCCTTCCTCCCTCCCTAGGCCACTTGTGCTCTTGGCCTCACCTGGCTTTAATGCATGTGCATGAAGCACCCGTGCCGTCCATCTTGGCCTGTGCACACACAGCTGTCACAGTTTGTGATCCCGTGTCCTGTGCTGTCGGTGTGTTTCTGCTGGCTGCTCACCATGTGCCCTTACTTTATCTGGGGTCTGTCCTCAGACAGTGGCTGGGCCGTGTGGCCTTGAATAAGGCTTCACCTCGCCATCTGAAATATGAGAGAGTTGGACTGAATGGTCCCTGGTCACAGTGTTTTAGGATTTGGTGTGGGGGTCGTGACCCTTTCAACCCTTACACTTGTCCCTTGAAAGCCCCACTGAGTCATCTGTTTGGCAGATTCCAGATTCCTTGTTTCACAAGCACTGGGTCTTCCTGCTCCATTCAAGCCTTCAGGACCCCAAGCTCACCCCACTTGCTGCTGTAGATAGAGACCACTGGGGTGTGAATGAGGACACTCTTGCCTCTGGCTTTTGGTTTGGGTAAGAGGAGGCTAAGAAGCTTCCAGAAGCATAAAGCGAGGGCAATCATGAAATCCTGATGTGGGGGGACAATTCCAGTTTCAGATGATTTCATTCATGGAACCCACATTGTTGATGCCTCCCTTTCCTTGCCCTTTCCATCCAATCGTCTTTAAGATCTATCAATTCCCCTTCCAATACATCTAAGTTTTTCCCACCACCAGTCTAAGCCTCTGTCAGTTCTCTAGGCAAACGCGCTGGACTTTGATCTTCACTCTACAGCTCTTGCCCGCTTTCAATCGCCTCCTTTTCCCCCACAATACCAAAGTAAATGTTTTACTATAATTCAAAAAGATACATGCACCCCATGTTCATAGCAGCACTGTTCACAATAACCAAGACATGGAAACAACCTAAATGTCCATCGACAGATGAATGGATAAAGAAGATGTGGTACATATATACAATGGAATACTACTCGGCCATAAAAAAGAACGAAATAATGCCATTTGCAGCGACATGGATGCAACTACAGATGATCATGCTAAGGGAAGTAAGTCAGAAAGAGAAAGACAAATACCATATGATATCACTTATATGTGGAATCTAAAATATGGCACAGATGAACCCATCTACAAAACAGAAACAGACTCACAGACATAGAGATCAGACTTGTGGTTGCCAAGGGGGAGAGGGAGGGAGAGGGATGGACGGGGAGTTTGGGGCTGGTAGATGCAAACTATTACATTTAGAATGGATAAACACCAAGGTCCTACTGTATAGCACAGGGAGCTATATTCAATACCCTGAGATAAACCATAATGGAAAAGAGTATTAAAAAAAGAATGTGTCTATGTGTATAACTGAGTCACTTTGCTGTACAGCAGAGATTGCCACAACACTGTAAATCAACTACACTTCAATTTAAAAATAAATAAATAAATAAATAAAAATAATTTTTTAAAAAAGTAAATGTTTTAAACATAAATCAGATCATTTCATTCGCTTTGGTGCTAAAACACCTCCTAATGGTTTCCCATTGCCTAAACTCTTCCCTGTGACCTGAGACCTTCTAGAATCTGGTCTCTGGCCTTTGCTTCAGTCTCACAGCCTTCCAGCCATGCAGCCTGCTTTTCTGTTTTTCAAAGATGCCAAACTTGTTCCTGCCTCAGGGCCTTTGCACTGGCTGTTCCCTCAGCCTAGAACAGTCTGCCCCCAGGTGTTAGCAGGGCTGGTTCCTTCTGGTCATGAGAGTTTCAGTTCAAATGTCACTTTCTCAAAAAGTCTCTGACCACCCAATCCAACGTAGCCTCCACCTACCTCCCCACTCCCTTGCCCTCCCTCCCTCACTTACATTATCCAATTATATAACTCAATGCTTGTGACTACATGAAATTTTTTTTTTACATTTTCTCTTTCTTTTTAACTGATGACATACACAGATGGCACAAATTTTTCAAAGTACAAGAATAAAAAATGTCCCTCACTTCCCTGTCACCCAGACACACAATTCCCCTTCTCCCCAGAGGCAACAATTATTTCCACTTTCTTATATATCTTTCTAGATACAGTCTCTAAAATAACAAACATAATATATACTCTTATTTTTCCTCACATGAGGTGATGTGTAAACACACACACAGACACACACACAAACACACATACCGTTCTTATACTTACCAAAAATATCATGAAGGCTTTGCTATGTCAGGACATTATAAATCTGTCCCATTCTTTTTTTTTCTTTTTTTTTTGGCTATTGAAAATAATGAACAATGCTACCATGGACAGCTTTGTACTTACCCCCATTTTGCACTTGTGTAGATATATCTAGAGATTGTGTAGATATACCTAGGAGAGAAATTGCTGGTTAGAGAGTCTATGTAAATTACCGGATTACAGGGTATGTATATTTTACACAGTGCTAAATGATCCTACATAGTGATCATACCAATGTGCTCTTACATTAGCAGTGAAATTATCTTAGTCTTTTATTTGGTACTCATTTATTGTCTGTCTCCCTCCTCTGACCATGAGAAGGATGGCACCTTGTTCATCACTCTGTCCCCAGAGACTTGCCCGTGGTAAACTGCAATACATATTTGATGAATTAGGAACCCTCATTGTAGACTATCCTCCAATTTTTATTCTAAGAATATGGTCAGTTTGCCTATGAGCCCTCAGCACACTATAATGTTTGCTTTGTCTTTCTCCTCCCTGGACTGGGAAGGATTTCTGATTCACCTATTTTTTTCCTAGTGCAATGGCTGACACCCAGTAGGGCTCAGTAAGCCTGAGTTGAAGGAATGAATCAATGACTTTGCAGGCTGTGACTCACATAAGAAACCAAATGCAAGTTAGGAAGAAGATTAAGCTGAGGGGGCTCTGTGGGGAAGGAAAGGAGGGTCTCTGTGCTGAAAAGTGGGGAGATGGAGAAGCCTGGTAATTGTGTAGGGCTCTTCTGGCAGGAAAAACTCTCAAGAGATGTCCCAGAGAAACAACACCTCATCTCCCACCAGGACAACATGACAGATGTCTCCACTGCCCTCTCCACCTTTAACATAGGATTGTTTTCTCCATCAGGTAGCCATGAGTTTTCAAGGACCTATGAAATGTTTGAGACATGAACAAATTTTCAATGTTAGCTCCAAAATACGATAAGAAAACTACAAAAAAATAAAATTTATTAAATATGTACAAAATGTAACAATATGTCAACTATTTACAGCAACTCAATTCAACTATATATAGTTACTTATAAATTTTTTTAATGTGGGTGTTGCCACATTTTAGTATGTTTGATATAATATAGGATGAGTCTTCCAAAATTGGAACCTTAAAAGTTTTAAAAGAGCTCTATTTCTACCTTGGTGTTCTCTCAAAGGGAGAATTCCTGCTTTGTCCGTATTTCATCCTCTTTAATCCTAAATTTCCTCATCTTTAAATGGGGATCCTCATAAAAAGGTTCATCCAAGCATTACAGTAAGGACAAAATAAAATAATGTATTATAAAAGAACTGATCTATCACACAACATTGTAAATAAATTATACTTCAATTAAAAACTAAAAAATAAATTTTTAAGATTAAAAAAAAAAATGAACCGATCCATCAGATGCAAAGTAGTATTAGCACTCTATTGTTTTCCATCAGCTCCTGGAGGGCTGAGTGGTTGTTTTGTTCATTTCAGCTTCCCAATCAGTATCAACTGGGTGCCCAACTCCAGGGGACACTATTCATGTTATATTTAACTGGAAGAGACACCATTCACAGAAAATATAATGTGAATGAAGCACCCCTGAGCGCCATTCACAGAACATACAATGTGAATGGTGCCTCCTGGAGTTGTGCCTTGCCACCTTGGTGCTAGGGCTAAGTGCTCAGGAAATGTTTGCCAAACGAGTGAATGAATAGAATCCAATTTTACTTCCAGCTCATTCCACCTCCCAGGATAAAAAGTTGACCAGGGGTGAAGAGAGTGGAGAGGAGGAAAGGCAGTCATTAATCTACACACACACTAATTATGCATCTAGCTACAAGGCGTCAATGCTCCAATGAGACAGGTGTGTGTGTTTGTGCTGGTGGTAGTGTGGGGAGGATGGGTGATACTAAAGCGAGTGTTCTCCTGTTCCCAAAGATCCTCCTGTTAATTTTTCTTGAAATAGGACACCTCTCCTATCTCAGCTTGGTCTGAATCACACTGGTGATTTGACAGCCCTGGTTTGGCACCCAAATTCTTACGGTGAATTACGTTGTTCATTTACTTAAAAAAACAACAAACACAAAAGCAAAAACAAAAACAAAACAAAAAAACCACAACGCGTTCTTAGCGAGCGCCTACCCTGAGGCAAATTCTGTACTAGTGCTGGTAGTAGAGTGGTAAACAAGACAAAGAGACCACTGTATGTTATAGCACCCTCCAGGTGTTATCACCCCCAGAAGTAGTGTTTAAGTTGAGACTAAAAGAATCAGCAGGAGTGATAGCAAGAGTGATACAGACGAGGTAGAGCCACGGGGCTTGAGAGACATGACCCCTTGAGGGGAGTCTGGGGCAGACGAGTGAGGGAGACCAGTAGGCAGGGGCCAGATCGTGCAGGGCTTGTGGAGTTATGATTTTATCTTGAGGCAAGTGGGAGCCAGTAAAGAATTTTATGAAGGAGGATGACATGGTCAAATTTGAATTTTTGGAAATAGAGCATGGACTGGAGGGGTATTAAGTAGAAGTAGGGGGATGTGTTAAGAGGCTACTGCGGCTGCCTCGGCGACAGATGATGATGTCTTTAACTAGGGTGGCGGTGCCAGTGGAGATGGAGATAAATGGACAGTTCTGGGTACATTAGGGAGTGGAAACTCGACAGGGCTGGGGACAGAAAACTAGCCCTACCTCAAATAAAGAGGCCCTGGAAAAGAAAGAAGACGGGTGTTGATAAAATACCACTTTATTTTGCTTCTTAACCCACCTGGTGTCTCCCCTCCCCTAACTCTGACGTCTGTTATATGCAGATAACACTACGGCGAGGGGCGGGGCAGGCGCCCAAAAAAATCCGGGAACTTTAATTTAAACTGGGGTGGACTTCAGCGGAGAGTAGATGAAAGAACACAAGGAACTTCCGGTTACTCCGGATGTGAAGATTCCTAAGCTCCTCCGCCGGCGGAGGGCCAGGGTGAAGGGATGGCCGGGCGGACGGTGCGGCTGGTGCTGCTGGTTGGGGTAGCCGCGCTAGCAAGCGGCTCCCAGGGCGATCGCGAGCCGGTGTACCGCGACTGCGTGCTGCGGTGCGAGGAGCGGAACTGTTCTGGGGGCGCACTGAAGCACTTCCGCTCCCGCCAGCCAATCTACATGAGTCTAGCAGGTAAGCCCCACCCCGCGGTAGGCCCCGCCCATTGGACTTGCCCTGCCCCTTTCGCCCCCGAAGACCACTCTGCAATCTGTACCTTAGTTCCTCCCCCGGGTCCATTGTGAGTGTGAGTGAGTGGAGCCCCAGAGTGATTAGATAGTCCGTCAACCAGGAGCTTCATTTACTTTTTATTTAGTCAGTCAAATGGGCATTTACTACCTCCTGGGTACAAAGACCTGGAAGGACACTGAAATCAGACCAGGGTCCTGACTTCGGGGCTTACAGTCCCCAAGGGGACTTCAGCCTTCTCAAGTGCAAGGGAGAGGATGATTTGAGCCCCAGAGGACTCTTAGATTAAGTAATAGGGAGGAAGGAATCGTTTCTGGCTTTGAGGAGGTGGGGGCAGTGATTATCTTGGAACATTCTCGAGAGGAAGGACTTCTGGATGGATGCATTAAATTTAGGCCTGTGGCCATAGTGGGCACTTACTTTGTGGCAGGTGTCAAAATAGTTATTTTTCACAACAACCCTTTGAGGTCAATTCTCTTAACCTGATTTTTACAGATGGGGAGACTCAGAGAGGTTAAGTGTCCTGCCCAAAATCACACAGCCAGTAAGTGGTAAAGTGGAGTTTTTAGTTCTGGCCTGTTTGACTACACGTTTCTTCTCTTTACTATCCCTTTTCATACCAGACAGAAAGAACAGAGAGTGGAGGCCCTGGACAGATATGGACACATCCAGCAGCTTGGTTTACTCAGGGAGCAGGGTGCATGAAAAGGAGTAGTGGGAAATAAAGTTAGAAAGGCAATATGGGGCATTAAAAGTCAGACTGAAGAATCTGGGCTTCATTTTCATAGACGGGGTGTAAAACGGCAAGGGTTTCTCCCTGGTGAGTGAGAGAAAATCCTGTGTTCAGGAAAGGCAAACATAAACCCAGGTATCCACAGATGAGTCCATCAGATGCCAAAGTCTCCATCTTGTGTGAAAGGAAAGGAGAAGAAACATCTCTACTTGCTCACTGTACACTCCTACCCCCTAAAACACACACACACATGCCTTTCCCTTATGTATATTTTACACCATCTCTCATCCATCCAAGCAGGAATCTAGAATTTTCCGATTTCTTCTGGTTCTCTCCAACCTGCAGGACCTCTTGGCCTGTGTTTGAGCTTGGGCCCCATTCGAGCTCTCTCTGTGCCTCCCCATGCTGGGGAGTTCACCAGGCCATATTTATCTGTTTCAGGATGGACCTGTCAGGATGACTGTAAGTATGAGTGTATGTGGGTCACCGTTGGCCTCTACCTCCAGGAAGGTCACAAAGTGCCTCAGTTCCATGGCAAGGTGAGTTGGAGGGTCAGGGTAGGTAGATGATGGGAGTAAGATGCCTCTAGTTGGACCACACTGTCCAAGCAGGCCAGGGTGTGGGGTGATGAGTGTGTGTTTGGGGCAGGTACCTGTTTTTCTCAAAATATGCTGGTTATCGTCAGATGGGGACAATGTGTCCTGCCTCTGGATTTGAGGTAACAGGATCTGGGAGGCTTTGGAGTCTCCTCAGGGAGTGGTCCTGGGCTGCTTAGGGTGGTTGAGATGCCCACCTTGCCACAAAGACAAATTCCCTGAGCATCCCCCGGCACACTTTCTGTTGCTTCTTCAGTAGGAGTCTGGATTAAAATAATAATACCCCCTCAGATTGCCCAGCGAGTCACAGCTTGCTGATGCCTTTTGATCCAATATGATCTTGTTCTGGAGTGTTGAGCTTGGCAAGAATTATTCTCCCCAGTTTGTCACAGAGTAAGCTGAGGCTCCAGAGGGGCTGTGGTTAGTGGTGGAGGAGGGATTAGGACCTGTGTCTTCTAGATGGCAGGTCTATGCTATTTCCACCAGGCCATACTGAGCCATCCACACTGCCCCGCCTGGTCTCCCCAGTGCTGTGAGTGCTGGCCAGGATAGAGGGGTAACCCTCAGCCAGGGACTGCAGGGGAGCTCGTTGATCTGAAGAGGGACTGCCCCTGAGGCTTTGGCCAAGGTCCAGAGCTGAGGAGCGGCTGGGGGCCTGGTGATGCAGCAGGTCAAGCAGAGGTAGGTTGGACCAACTGGGCGTTGCTTGTTCCTCAGGCCCCCTCCATGTGCTCCTTTTTCAGTGGCCCTTCTTCCGGTTCCTGTGCTTCCAAGAACCAGCTTCTGCTGTGGCCTCTTTCCTCAATGGCCTGGCCAGCCTGGTGATGCTCTGTCGTTACCGCACCTCCGTGCCAGCCTCATCCCCTATGTACCCCACCTGCGTGGCCTTCGCTTGGGTAGGTAACCTGGCAGGATTCCTGCTCGACACCCTCACCCAGCAACGAGGAACTCTTAGATCCCCATTATCACCCACCTAGCTTCCCCTCTGTTTTCCAGGGTTAAAGTTGCAGCTATGGGATGGTCGAGCCTGGGGAGAACAGGGAAGGTGCTGAATCAGGCCTTCCCTTTCTAGCAAAGTCCTAGGTCAGGCTGTTTGAGAGAGAGGGAGAGAGGAAAGAAACATTGTTCTTGTCGTGAAGCAGGAAGCTGCTAAAACACCCAGCAGGGCAGTTTACAAACACAGAAGGGAGGTGGGTGGTAGGGAGCATGCGGGGACCACAGGTCTTTCCAAGGACCCCTCTGCAAGGTTCAAAGCACTGTCAACCCCAGCTAAGGCCTGGAGGCAGTAGCAGCCACAGCACTCCATCTAGAGCTCAGTGTGGTCTTAGACCATCCCTGGAGAAGCTGAAATATGTTCCATCTGAGTATCCAGAGAGGGCTCTGAGCTTCACAGAATGGCTGGTCAGAAGAGCCAGCATCCAGAGCCTGGAGTTGTGTGAGAAGCAGGGACTGCGGTACAGAAAGGAACCACAGCAACCGTGGGGAGGGTGTGAGAGTAGGAGGTGGCAGTGGATGTCTCTAGACCAGAGCTACCACTGTGAGCCTTGGGGAAACAGCCCACACTCACTCACCCTCCTGCCATCAAAGCAGCCACTTGTTCATGTACTGAGCACCTGCTATGTGGCAGGCACTTTGTTGGCTGCAGGAGATCCACAAGTGTATAAAAACAGACGGGTCCCTGCCCTCTGGTACTAATCACATAAGCACACAATTGAATATAAAAGGACAGCTATGAACAAGTGCAGTGGAGGATAGATGTGTGCTGTCGCGGTGTGTGATGGGGTCTAGACCAGTACAGGGCAATCCAGAGGAGCCTTCCCTGAGGAAGGGGTGTGTGAGGTCAAATCAGAATGATGAGGGAATGTGCACTGACGGGACAGAGTGCAGGTTATATGAGGACCTGAAAGGCCAGGAGGCCGACCAGGCAGGAAGCTGGGAGGGGGGTGTGAGGCGGGTGGGCAGGTGGGCAGCAGGTGGAGCCTGGAGATGGATGGGGATGGAGAGCCTGGAAGGCTCAGTAACACTTTAGATCTCGACTGTCAAAGCCTCATGAAGCAATGAGGGTTGGAGAGAAGGGGCTTCGTGAATAGATTTGCTATTCTGGCTACTGTGTAGAGACCAGGTTGGAGCGGGCAGGAGTGGATGCGGGGCCTAGTTGGTAATTTTAGCATAGGGCACAGTAGCGAGACTAGAGAGGTGGCCCGGGTCTTGGGAAGGAAGGTATTAAAGAGAAGTATGTTTGAGCTATGTTTTGGAGGTGACATTAAAATTTTTTAAATGTATTTATTTTACAAACAACTACATAGCTGTTACTGTGTGCCAGGCACCATTCTAAGCATTTTATAAATATTAACCTTGTTAATACCATAACAAGCTTATGAGGTAGGTAGTATTATTGTCCCCAGTTTACAGATGAGGAAACCAAGGACTGGAAAGGTTAGATAACCTGCCCCGGAGCCAGGGTTTGAATCTAGGCATCTGGCTCCAGAGTCTACAGTCTTAACCATCTTGGCTGTGTGGATAACCTAAGATGGGAAGAGAGGAATCAAGGATGACCCCTGTGCTTCTGCTTAGGAGACGGTGATAGAAACTGTGGATGCGATCACCAGGGGGGAACTTGGTGAGAAGAGAAGGGGTCTAGGATGGAGCCTCGAGGAACCCCAAAACTTAATGGCTGAATCGAGGAGAATGAGCCAGCAACAGAGACAGAAGGGGTGGCCAGAGGGGTGGGTGGAAAATGAGGCCATCGTGTGGTTGGGGGAGCCCTGGGACACGGACAGGAAGGAGAGAGTAGGCCGTTCTCCTGAACTCTGCTTCAGTCAAATAAGATGCGACTGAAGGCCGCCCCTAGATCTGGCGACCCTGAGATCTCTGAGGACCCTGGGGAGACTGATAGCGTTGGGGTGCCGGAAGTCCAGGCCAAACCTCACACTTGAGAGATGGGGACCGGAAGGAGGGCAGCAAGGAGGCTGTCGAGCCTCTGGGTAACGTTGCTCCTCCCTAACACTTTCCATTCAATAGATATTAATGATTTTTATCCGTTATGGAACACAGATTATGTGACGGGCATGGTCCTCAGTTCTGTACATACATTTTCTCACTTAATCCTCGTAATACCACTGTGAGCTTTGTGGAAGGCTCAGAGGGGGGAAAACCTGCCCCAAGTTAACAGCTAACAAGGTAGTGAATAGTGGAGACAGGCTGGCACCCAGGGCTGTCTGGCTGCAGGGCCTGGGCACCTAGTGCCTCTCTGGGCTGTCTCCACGTGCTGTGCGAAATGCTTATGGAGCATCTGCCGTGGGTGGAGAAAGGGGTTAGCACTTGTGGTGGCTGAAGCCCCTGCCCCAAGGAGCTAAGCCAAGTGGGAGGCCCAGGTCCTGCCAATCTGGGCGGCAGGATGGAGGCAGAGGTGAGGAGGGCTCAGGGAGAGAGCTTTGGGAGCTGTGAGGTGGGGAGATCATATCGTCTGGGGGAGAAGTCTTTCAGGGAAGCCCAGAGAGGAGGAGAGGCTTCATCCAGGATTCGTAGGCCTGGTCAGGCTTAGACGTGTGCACGTGGCGGGAGAGGAGGTTAGATTCCAGTATTCCAGGCTGGGGGCACAGCAGGAGCAAAGGTGCAGAAGCTGGTCAGTGTGGGGCCTGGACAGGCAACCTTGGGAAGGTCAGCCTGACCACAGCGTGGCTGGGTGAAGGGGAGGTGAGGGGGGTAAGATGAAGCAGAGAGGGCCCCAAGTGCCAGGCTGAGGGGCAAGGACTCTTGTGTAAGCAAGGGCCTGGCATCAGCCCAGCCTGTCACAGGCATGGGTGGGCTAGAGCCACTACTTCCTGTTTTAGGCCTCACACAGAGAAGGGAATTTGGTCCTGGCAAAGAAAGCAGGAAGGGTGGGGAAACTGAGGACAGTACACCCGTCCCCTTTCCCTTGGGGTTCTTCCAGGGACACTGCTGCCTGGCCCACCGCTTTACTGCCCCCTCGCCCATGCCCCTGTTAGCACAGGACAGCCCTGCCTGATCTCTCTGAACTAAACTCAGAGCCTCCTTGGGTAGACGTGCTGGTCTGAGGGTCCCAGCCTTTGTCTTCACGACATGTGCCAGAGGCCAGTGGTCACTTCACAGCTCTTGCCTTGATCTCCCTGTTTCTTGGGTCTTTCATCTCACTGGCGTCTGCCACTCAGCTTCCTTCTTGGTGAGGATCATACCTCACAGGTGTACCCTGCAGTCCAGTGTGACCAAGGACCCTTAGGGACTGATCAGGAGATGCTAGGTTGAGAGAGGACAGATACCTGGGGCCTGTGTCACAGGGCACCCTACGGGATGTGGTGTTCTGGGACACGGGACCCCCCTTCATGCCACCAGTAGGCCCTTTAGGGACAGAGTCTCAGTGCCCACACTCCCTTTGATGATGCAGTTTGGATCTTACACTTGATCTTTAGTCCTGTGTATGTTTGCAAGCACGAAGGATCCCAAGCTCTGTGGAGGGTGTGGCCGTGGACTTTGTCCTGGGCTGGGTTTTCTGGAACAACTGGGGCTCCTGATTTCTGGTGGGGTGGGGTGGGAAGGCCCCCTCACCTGCTCCAGGTTAGATCTTGGGGAGGGGAGTGGGTCTCAGTCTTTTTCTCCGGGAATTCGCAGAGCTAATGAAGCTTTGGCACAAGAAGTCAACCCCCGCCTTGACATTTAGACCTGGACTTAGGCTGGGCAGCAGCCAGGTTTTGGAGGAGCCCACCAAAACTCTGCCCTCCACAGACCTTTGGCTTCGTGGAATCAGGGGCCTCTGCTCTCTGCCAAAGCTGCCAGGCCAGACCAGTGCTCTGCCCCTTCATCCAACAAGGAATGGTCCTCAGGGGTGGAGGTGAGGCTGAGGGTGCCGGGAAATCCCAGACTGTCTCTGCAGGATGATTCAGGGGGGTGGGGACTAACTGTACCCTACCTCTGCTGAGGAAACTGAGAAGAGACAGGTTAAGGCTACAGCAGAATGGTGGCTAGACTTCAGGAAGGACTTCCGTACAGTCAGGCAAGAGCCAGTGGAACAGGCAATGGCAAGAAATCAAGGGATCCTTTTTGATGGTGGAAAAAGCCCCCCTTCTCTAGTCTCCATCCACTTCTTGCCCACTTCTTTCTCAGGAGTGAACTGGAGCCGGCTTGCCCTGCCTGAGGCCTCTGGGGGGGCCCAGGATGGCAGCAGGCGTCATATTTAACATTCTGCCTCCCCCACTTCTGAGACACCGAGCTATTTAAAGACCCACTTGTCCCCACCTCGGTGGTGTCAATGACAGCCCCGAGCACTGGGGCTTAGTACTGGGGTCGAATTCCTGACAGATCTGGCTCACTTGGCATCCAACCAGTTTCACGGCTGTGATATTTTTGTCTCAATTTTCCTATTTTCCAACAGACTGAAACAGCCTCCTGCTCTCCCTCCGCCCAGCCTTCCTCATCCCCCACCAGTTCCACCCTCGTTGGCAACCTGCCCCGCCTCCCCCTTTCCTCAGTGTTTACGCAAAGTTCTTGGCGTCCATCACCCTCCTGGCCTGTCTGATTGACCAGTTATCCCCCCGGCCCCCCCATTCTACTCAGGCTTGGCCGAGGAGTCTGGGAGCAGCCGTACACTTGGGCTGTCCCTTCCTTCCACGGCCCTCTGTCCCTTCGCTTGAGTCTTGATGACAAACTCGAGTGAAGAGAAGTAGCATCTCTTTGGTGCATCCTGGTGGGGTAGTGGCTCAGGAGCAGGGAGGAGGGGCCTCTTCCTACAGCTGAGGCGTCTGCGTTCTGGGATCAAGAGACCCTGGGGCCCCGTGGTTTGCCCTGGAACACTGTGACCTTTGCAGGGGGTGGGGGGTGTCAGGTGAAGGGAAGTGGTAGGGGGTCAGTCCCTGGACATGATGAAGGAAACTGACATTTCTGGGTTACCTAGCGTGTGCCAGGCCACAGCAACAGCCACCACTTACTGAATGGCTTCTTTGTGCCCCGTATTTTGCAGACATCGTCCTCACAACCCTCTTATGCAGTGGATGCTATTATTAACCCCGTTTTGTAGGTGAGGCAGCTGAGGCTCAGAGAAGCTGTTATTTGCTCAAGATCACACAGCTGTTTAGGGGCTGAGGCAGAACTTGAACCCAGAGTCCATCTCCGTATGGAGGCTCCAGACATCCTGCCCCCAGCCTGGAACTATGGGATGAGCCTAGGCAGTTGTGGGGAGACCACCCCTTCTCAGCCTAGACCTCCCTGGCCGGCAGGGAGTATGGGAGGCCGACTTGGGCTCTTTGGCCTCAAGTCTGTGAAATGGTGTGAGGATCCCACACTGGTCAACTGGTCAAGGTGGGGAGAAGTAACTCCTAATGTTTAACCCTGTTCCTGGGCACTGCGCTGTACACTGTACTTGTATTGCTCATTAAATCCTTATCAATACTATGATTATTCCCATTTTACAGATGAGAAAACTGAGACACAGCAAGGCTAAATAACTTGCCCAAGGACACACAGGAAATGCAGAGGCAGGATTTGAACCCTGGCAGTCTGGCCCTAGGGCCTGCATTCTTAATGACACTATCTCCCAAATCTGTGGAGAGGGTCAGAAGAGGAGCCCCCCCATAATGGGACACTCCCCAGGGGAGAGGGGACTTTTCAGGGGTGCAGAGTCCAGGCTTCAGGTGGGTCTCTGTAAGTGGAAGGCCCCCTGGGGAGGCGGTTGGACAGGGGACCAAGCCACCCCCACCCCCATCCCATCCCTAGCCCTGTGCATGCCACCCAACCTCCAGCCACCACTTAGCTCAGTCCTCCTGTCACCTCCCCCTTCCTGCCATGGGTGACAAGGAGGCCTGGCTGGCTGCCATTCCCTGCTGCCTTCCCCACCACCTCCCCCTCACGTTGGCTCCAGGGCCACTCTCTTCCCCAAGGATGTCCCTGTTCCTCACCTGCCCAGGAGACCTGGCCCATGTGATCGCCTGGGCCCCGTCTCCAGCCCCGGGCCTGCTTCTCTCCCCACGCTGACCCTGAGTATCACAGACTCTGCAGAAGCAGAGTCTGAGAAACGACTCTGTCCTGTCCCGTTTTCCAGCCTCCGGACCATGCCTCCATTGCTGTCTCTGGGGAAAGGGTAGCACCAGGGATAGGACAGGATGGCTGTCCTCAGAGGAGGAAGCAGCCTGACCTGGACTGATCACCTGACATCAGGGCTGGAAAGGGGACAAAGGATCACTTTGACCAGCCCCTGATTTGTCCCAGGGGGAAGCTCGGTCCCAGAAGGACAAAGCCTGTGCCCAGGTCATGAGAAGCATAAGCAGCAAGAGTCAACCCTGGACCCCGGCCAGACAGGCTTACACCGGACTCCCTGAGCCTCCAGAGACTTCCAGCTTTGCAGTAGAGCCCAGGCCTCCACCCCATTGCTCTTCCCATTTCCTCATAAGCCCCCTCAAGCCTGCATTAGGGAACTCATCCTACCCTCTGACCTTCCTGCTGCATACCGGATGGAGAGTGGCTTTCTTTTTTTTTTTTTAATACATTTATTTATTTTATTTATCTTTGGCTGCGTTGGGTCTTTGTTGCTGTGCGCAGCTTTCTCTAGCTGCGGCAAGCAGGGGCTATTCTTTGGTGCGGTGCGCGGGCTTCTCATTGCAGTGGCTTCTATTGTTGGGGAGCACAGGCTCTAGGCACCTGGGCTTCAGTAGTTGTGGCACACGGGCTCAGTAGTTGTGGCTCGCGGGCTCTAGAGCGCAGGCTCAGTAGTTGTGGCACATGGGCTTAGTTGCTTGGCAGCATGTGGGATCTTCCTGGGCCAGGGCTCAAACCCGTGTCCCCTGCATTGGTAGGCAGATTCTTAACCACTGTGCCACCAGGGAAGCCCCTGGAGAGTGGCTTTTTACCCTGCTCCCTCTGTCCGCTGCCTGGCCAATTTTCCTGGTATACTGGACCCCACTGAGCAGCTCCTGGCCTTTACCCATCTCTGGCAGGCCTGTACCACCCTAGTGCATCCATCTCCACCTCCAGGGCATTCCAGGCCAGACCTTGGCCGTTTCTCCCTTTGACTGGTTTCCCAGCCCTCCAGTGTGTGTATCTCCACCCCAGCCCACCCTTCTTTCAGTACGTTGGGCTTCTGCTGTGGACACAGCAGTCCCTGAAAGAAATGCCAGCACCAACTCCCACGAGAGGTAGGCCTCATTTGCAAGATGATGTGTGCTCTCTCCTTGCAGTTAATTTCCAGGAGAAAGGCCTCCAGCATTCCCTTGGGCCCTTGCCCACCACTGCCCCTCCAGCCCTGCTCCGGCGGCCCAGCTGGGAGGAGGCTGGGCTCCGTTGGCCAGGCTCCTCCTCAGAGACTTGGCCCCAGTGGGATCTACTTGATCTCCCTCCCTTGCTTGCTTGCTCTGGACACACCCCAAGCTGGCTCGAGCCCCTCCACCCCACCCACTTCATTCCCGCCCCCAGAGGCTGAGGTCACTGGCTCGCCTGGCCCGGGTGGGGCTGTCATGATCACCTGCCAGTTGGGGGAGGAGGTGAGGTTCCCCGGGGGCTGTTGTCTTAGCCACTGAGTAACCGGGGAACTTGACTCTGCTGGAACTGGTTCCCAGGCCAGGCCGGAACCTGTGGAGGCTGCAGCCCCCGTGGCCTTGGGGGTTCAGGGTGGTGGGAAGCTGAGCCTGAGGGACCCGGGCTGGGTGGGGGTGGAGGGGCCCGGGCTTGTCCAGTCCATGGGCTCCAGGGCCCAGGGGAAGCATGCTTCTCAGCTCTGTAGAGCCCTTTCCCCAAAGTGAGATGGATGTGAGCCCTCTGGGGGGTCTTCCCCACCTTGGGGCACCTCACTCACCAGCCACTTCCCTCCTCAGGTCTCCCTCAATGCTTGGTTCTGGTCCACAGTCTTCCACACCAGGGACACCGACCTCACAGAGGTGAGCGCCCTCCCACCCCCGTTTCTGCTGGAGACAGTCCCCGGAGGAGCCAGGAGAGGTGGGGCAGAGCTGGCTCTTCGTTCTCTCCTAGTCCTCGTACTGACTCGGTTTACGGAGCACTTGCTGTGCGCGGGGCGTTTTAAACCTATTAGTGCACTTGAGCCTCACTTGACCCTCGTGAGGCAGGTGTGATTACTGGCTCTTCTTAACCGATGCGGCAGCTGAGCCTTGGGCGGGGTGAAATCACTTGCCCAGCATCCTGCAGCCAGTGAAGGGGTGCAGTCCAGACTTGAGCCCACAGCTGCTGAACTCCAGACCACACTCTGAATTCTGCGCATGCGCTCACGTTCTGGAGTCTTGGCGGGCACCCTCTACCAATACCTCTAAAGCCTTGCTGCTGAGCACACTTTTTTTTTTAAATTGTATAATGTGAATGCAAGAGTCAGTCTATTGAATTCAGGCATGAAACAGCGATAGGCAAAAGGAGCACGAGACATGTCTCCACCAGCCATAGGCCTAGGACTCCCACGTTAGATGCTGGCTGGGCCTCTGCCACCCCTCCCTGCCTCCATCCCTAGTGGGTCCTCTCTGGAGCCCGCCCTCCATGAAGCCTTGTCTACCGCCTGTTGCCCACACACTGGTCCCTCATCCAGCTCTCCTTGTCCTCAGAAAATGGACTACTTCTGTGCCTCCACTGTCATCCTACACTCAGTCTATCTGTGCTGTGTCAGGTGAGCCCGCCTTGGCTGCTGTGCGAGCAAAATCAGGCCCTGGGGGCAGAGAGGGGTCGCCGGTCTCTCCCCTGGGGGTGCTGTCCCAGGGCTTTCATCTTGCATGTGCATACGCTCCAGACAGCTCTGGATAGGGACTCTGTGGTGGGATCAGGGGCCCTGGCTCTTTCCAAGGACCTTGGCAAAGGCCCCCAGGAATTGGAGGCCTGCCCTGCTAGCCTGTTTTGATGGGGGAGAGGGGCAGCGGCTCCCCCACACTGCTGCTGGCGTGAGGGGACGCTTCAGGGAATGCTGCTGCGGGGATGGGTCACCCTACATCTGAGCAGCTCTGGGTGGCGGGGCAGGACCGTGGGGCTGCACCGCCCGGCCGTGGCCAGTGCCTTCCGGGCCCTCCTGCTGCTAATGCTGACGGCGCACGTCTCCTACCTGAGCCTCGTCCGCTTCGACTATGGCTACAACCTGGCGGCCAACGTGGCTATCGGTGAGGTGGGACAGGGTCTCTGGGGGGGCTGGACCATCTGCAGAGCTGCTGGTTTGGGGTGGAGGTGGGCATTGGTGCTGTTCCCAGAGAAGGAGCTTCTAGAGAGACCCTTAGGGGGAGGGAAGGGAAAAGAATTGGGGGTGGGAGAGGGGGGAGGTTGGGAGGAGCCCCTGAGGGGGGCCCTGGGGTCACAGAGCATGGGGGCTAGGAGAGACTTTGGGAGGAGAGAAGGAGGTCCGGGAATGAGCTCTCCCCGCCCCCACCCGCACCCAGGCCTGGTGAACGCGGCGTGGTGGCTGACCTGGTGCCTGCGGAATCGGCAGCGGCTGCCCCACGTGCGCAAGTGCATCGTGGTGGTCCTGCTGCTGCAGGGGCTGTCCCTGCTCGAGCTGCTAGACTTCCCGCCTCTCTTCTGGGTCCTGGATGCCCACGCCATCTGGCACATCAGCACCATCCCTGCTCACGTCCTCTTCTTCCGGTGGGTACTCCTCCCTGCCTAGTGCTCACCTCCTCCGTGCCCATCCTTGCCTGCTTCTTAGAGGCCTCTGTGCACTGGTCACCCACTGCCCGCTCGCCTGCACCACCCCACCCTGCCCCCAGGGGACGCTCTCAGAGCTGTACCTCAGTGGGCTCCTCCCTCGGCCCACAGCTTTCTGGAAGATGACAGCCTCTACCTGCTGAAGGAATCAGAGGCCAAGTTCAAACTGGACTGAAGGCCCTGGAAGCGGATCTGCCCTCTTGGGGACCCTGTCCCTCCCTGCTGGCTCCCCTTCTTCCCCCCCACCACCGCCACCCCAATCCTTGAGATGACTTTTTTTCCTTTTAGCGTCTTGAACCTGGACATGGAGGGTGTGGGACCAGAATCATGTAACCTGCCCACCCCCTTGCTCACCCCCACATGGCCCTCACAGGTCTTGGTGTCAGTTCAGACCTGGCCTCATAACATCTGGGGCTGGAAAATGGGCAACCCCTCTGGTCCCTGGAGCTGAACTGGGCTAGAACTGCGTTCTTAGCTCCACCGAGAGGAGGGCTGCCTCTCCCTCCCCATCAGCCTCCTCCTCCCATCCCCTCACTGCCTGGGTGGTTCCCAGAACCCTCTGTCTAGCTGGGAGACTAGGTACCACAGGCCTTTGGGGATATAGTGGGGTCCCCTTCTGTTACCCCCGTGCCCTCCTCCGGGGCACCACTAGGTGGCACTAGATGCTTGCTCTTTGGCTACCCAAGATTCAAGGCAGGTCTCATTCTCCCCATGGGATCTAGAGGGACCAAGCTGTTGGGATTGGGGAGCAGTGTCACCCAGACTATTGCCCCAGTCAGACCCCCAGGAGGCCTCACCACACTCCCTGTTCGGGGCCAGGACCCCAGAGAACCCAGGACAGGAATCCCTCTGGCCCCTGTGCTGCTGTTCTGGTTGGGAGCCCGCACGTGAGTGTGTAAGGGAGACCAAGTGTGTAGGTGATGGGATGGTGGACACGGGCCTGGGGTGTGTGGGATGCTGGGTGGGGCAGTGTGTGTGAGCATTGGCCTTGTGCAGTGTGGAAAGTGGGGGTGTATGTGAGTGGTTTTGAAGTGTGGTGTTGGGGGGCAGGCGGGTTAGTGTGGGTTAGGGGAACGTGCAGAGACTGAGTGGAAGTGCAGGGGAGTGTGAATGCCACGCAGTGGGGGGGAGAATCAAATCATGTCGACAGCCATTTACTGAGCACCAACCCTATACACAGCCCCAGGCCAGGCAGAAAGCCAGGGTGCCCCCAAGATCTGGCAGGGGTAAGGGTGTCCAGGCTGCATGTGTGTATATGTGTTCCTTTCTTTTGCCCTCCTCTTTACGAACCTCATTGGGCTTCTGCACAACCCAAGATCTCCCCCAGAATCAGCCCCTTGGGAGGCAGAGGGAGGAAGAAAAGTGGGGATCCTCCTTGCCTAGACATGGTTGGCCAGCCCCTACCCCAGTGCCCTGCCTGCTAAGCCCCTTTGCCACTGCCTGACCCAGGGGAGGGAGGGGGCAGTCTGAGTGAGGAGGGGAGAAGGCTTTGGCTGGGTCTGGTTTCTGGTCTTCCCAGAGGCAGGCAGGGGCCATGCTCTACCTACACCCTGGTAAAAGTGACCCCTGCCAGTTGCCAGCGGCCATAGCACATTCCTGCGCCACAAAGACAGAATGTGGAGCTCCAGAAACTCTCCATCCAAAGGCAGTCTCTGTGACTGGAGCAAGGAGTCTGGATTCTTGCTTTTTCTCTGCCCTCTTGCCTCTCCCTGTGGGTAAGGGCGCTGAGCTGGGACTCCAACCTCAGGGACTTGGGTGACCTGTAACTTCTTTTGATACTAAGAACTATTTTAAGGTAGGAGGGTGGCAAGGGACATTCTTAATAAACCAATTCTCAGACTCACCTACCCTTTTCCAGCTCATTTGTGTAAGTAGGGTGGGCTGGAGGGAAGAAGACAGAGCTGGCTGGAGGCAACGGGCAGATGGCGTCTCTACCTAGGCCCATGGGAGTGGGGATGGCAAGGACCAGATTCAGGGCAACAGCAGATCTGGATGGAGCTCCGGTCCCGCTCGTAGTGGGGGCTGGGAGAGGGAGCTGGTGCCTCTTCTTCCCCTCTGACTTCCCTTGGCCTTTGTGCCTGGATTGTAGCACCAGCCCCTGCAAGCTCTCCTAATTATCCCCCTTCTCCTCCCCTTCTGGGCTCCACTAAGCTCCACTATTATTTATTTGTTCCTAACCTTTCTGAGCTTCACCTGCAAACAGGATAACAGGACCTGCTGCCGAGTGTGAGGACTGAGTGGGCCTAGCAGGTGCCTGGCACACAGCAGATGCTGAGTGAGTTTCCTCTGACCCTGGCTTTCCTTAGTTTGGGAAGAATGAGTGTACGGAAACCTACCTTCATGGAAGCTTGTGGAAAAAAGGCCAGGGTTGATGCCTCCCATACGCCCACAACACAAGAGAGAGCTCTGGGCCCTTGTTGCTTCCCAGGAGAGCCACAGACTGCACTTACACCAACCAGCATGGACTTATTTCTTTATTAGGTGCCACCTCAGATAACAGGGCATCTAGGCGGGGGAGGGCCGCCGGCACTGTGCGCACTGGGGCCTCACACCCCCACCTTCTTCCGGGCCCAGGCGAAGAAGATGCCCTTGACGTCATCTACGCCTGTCCGAAGGTGGGAAGGCATGATGTAGGTGCGCAGATCCCTCACCTCATAGCTGCTACGCACCAGGGCCTCCCTCACCTCCTCCTCACGCACTGGCACCACTGCCAGCCTGGCCTCCCCAGCCAGGTACCATGACTCCTCCAGGGCCCCGATGAGGAGGAGGTGTCCCCCAGGCCTCAGCAGTGTGGTGATGTGGTCCAGCGCCCGCTGGAAGCTGGCAAGGTCCGGACTCACAGCCTCTAGGCAGAAGGCGGAGACCAGGGCATCGGCAGGCAGGGGCGCCAGGCTCCCAGCGCCCAGGGGCTGGGGCTGGTGCACGTCGATGGGCAGGATCCGCTTCACCCTGGCTCGCAGCTGGCACTCCTTCTCTTGGCAGGATTCACTGTTTGACTCAGAAGGCAGAGTCAGGACCAGGGCTCTGGACTGCCCACACCCAGTTCTCTGTTGCCTCCCACCAGCCACTCCGTGGGAAACCCCCTGCCCAACCCTCATCCCCCCCGCCCTTACCCCTTGCCCTCGATGAGACAGACATGCCGGCTGTACACGCTCCAGTCGAAGGCCCCAGGCTCGTCTCGCAGCCAGAGCCCCAGCTCCTGGCGGTTCACCTCCAAGAAATCTGTCATGGTGATGTCGTCAAAGTGGGCGCAGGCGCTGAGCAGCTGGTATATAGTGGGGCCTGAACCAATGTCAATGAGGGTGCGTCCGGACACCTCACCTGGGTGGGGCAGAGGAAGCAGGTCCTGGTGCTAGGCCTGTGCCTGCAGCCCCCAGCCTCAGTCACGGCCTCCCCTACCTGCGGCTTCTTCCCCCTCTGTTCCTTCTCCCCCTGGAAGTGTGTCTCTATCCGGGAAAAGCACTAGCTCTGGAGTTAGACTAACCAGGGTCTGAGTCCGGCTCCAACATCCGCTGACTTTTACCTGGGGAAATGAACTTAACCTCTCTGTGACTCAGGTTCCACGACTCTAAACTCTAGTCACCTACCAGTGAGGATGAAGTGGGGGAAGTCTCAGGTGCCTGGCAGCTTCTCTCCTCCGCCTTTGCCCCTCATTCTGCATTCCCCACCTCACGTCTCAGTTCTGAGTGTTCTCCCCTCCCGACCCTCTCTCCCCACGACTCTCTCCTCTCCCTCTCACGTGAGGGACGCTGCTCCTCTTCCTCTTCTGTTTTCACCTCTTAACTACCTATCCCCGTCTGGCTCTCGCGTGCGCGCCCCTTTGGCTCCCTGATGCCTTCTTGTCCTGTTTCCCCGCGCTCACCGGTGGCGAAGGTCTGCGCCAAGCAGCGCAGCTTCCAAGGCCCGACGCCGTCGGGGCTGCTCAGGTCCCCCCGAGGGGGCGCGTAGTTGTTGCGGAGGTAGGCGCGGGGCTCGAAGCGCTGGTAGGCCGAGGCGACTGCCGCCCGGCCCGGGTCTGGGTCGGGGGCCGCGCCCGCAGCGTGACTCAGGTCCGTCCCACTCATGCTGCTGCCGCGGCCGCCCTTGTCCCCCGCTCGCCTTTATCTGCGGCCGGACCCCCGCCCCGACCTCTCTGATGCGGGGGCGGCGGCTGAGCGATGAGCCGCCCGGGGCCACGCGCGCTGCCTTTCCCCTACCCCATCCATCTCCGTTACTGTCGGAGCAGCAGACACACGGGGGGAGCATCCGTCCCCGCCCCTGCTCCACAGTTGCTCCCGGCTGCCCTCCACCCTTTGCCTCACCTGCCCTGGTCCAAGGCCAGCTCCCGCGCCCTGCCCCTCAGCTTCATACCCCCAGACTCCTTAGACCCCTGCGTCAGCCAGTCCCAGCTCCTCCCTGTAGCTCTTCTCCAGCTCCGGCAGCCATTCACCCCTTTTGCCTGGCACCCTTCCCTTCTTTTTGGCCAGGGTTCAAGCTAGCCCTTTCCCCCGTTCCCAGCTCCCAGCGCCAGGGACATCTCTGGGACACCCTGTCCAACATCCACTCCCCTTTCTTAGTGAGGTCACCCCAACTCCCCTTCTCTGCCTCTCCTCTAGGCCTCTCTTTCGTCCCCGTCCTCCAGCGTTCCCCCCGCCCCCCGCCCCGACTCCAGAAAGGACAGTCCGTTCTGGCCTCCGCCACGGTCGCCCCGGGGCCCCAGAGCAGAGCTCCGGCCCCGCCCGTCAGATGGCAGCGACGATAGGGCAGGCGAGCCGGGATAAAGCACTTAGCAGACGGAACAGCCCGGGCCTCCCCTGCGGGCCCTGCAGGCTCCCAGCCGCGTATCTGGGGGCCGCCGAGAGCGGAAGGCTCGGGACGTTCCCGTCATGTCCGGGGCGAGGGACCCAGGTGAGGACAGAAGGGCGTGGGGCGCCTTCTCCAGGCTGCCAGGGGTACCAAGGGACGCGATCCGAGCCTTCGGGCGCCAAGGGATTAGGTGTGTCGCCTGGTCTGGAGTCTGACCCTTCTCATCTCCCAGCCCACACTCCAGCCCCCTCTGGGGGAGCAGGGCCAGGGCAGGCCTGCAGATTGCTTGGCACTCCAGGTACCAGGCTGTCAAGATGCCAGGGTCTCCCTTCCTATCCTCCCAAATGGGAAGTGGATTCTGAGGGGCCATCTCCATGGTCTTCCTGGAGTGGGACCCTCCTCTGGCTAAGTCTAGTGCCTCTCGGCCCTGGGTAGGCTACCAGCCCCTGGCCTCCTCTGTGCCACACCCTTACCCCCACCTTGTCCCAAAGGGGAAGTGTCTTCTTGTTGGGCCAGGCAGCCAGGTTGGGACATGAGTCACCACAACAGCTGCAGGGGTCACAGACAGGAACCTGAACCCCCACACACACACCCTACCCCCAAGAACCCACCTTGGGCTCCCAGGGCAGGGAGGGTGGAACACCTGACCCCAGCCAAGGATTGATTCTGTCTGGATTCAGAACCAAGAGAGAGGTCAGCCTTGGGGTCACTGACCGCATCCACACCCTGAGGCACAGCTAAGGACAGTCCCGGTGCCAGCCCCTTCCGTATTCTTCGTGAGGTCATTTAACAAACCCTGGATGCCAACTGGCCTCCTGGGCACTGCCCAGTGCCAGGGGACTGGACACAGAGGCCAGGACTTCAGAGCAGAGTCAGGGGGACTGGACGGACAGCCACCCTGTTTATAGCTCTGTCCCTGCAACCCTCCCCCCCACCCCCGGGAGCATGGGGTGACCCACTAGCTCTGCCATATTTAGCTCAGATGCAGGGCCTGTTCCCAGAAGTGAGCATGGGGGGGACACCAACGGGTGGGCCCCTCAACCACCAGGAAAGAGACGAAACTCTGGCATGTGATTGAGCATTTATTGCAGCGCTAACAGAGGGTGCTGGGGTCTCCACCTTGCTTCTGCCCTCTTCACGTCCCCCTCCCTCCGGTCTTCTCCAGGCCTCCTTCCCTGAGCATTCCAGATCCCCTTATGCTTTTTCTTCATCCTTCTCTGAAGCTGAAATCTGGACTGGGGTCACTCCTCTCAGGGACCTCTTACCCTCACCAGCATTTTCTGCCTTTCCTCCTGGGGGTACTCGGCTGTGCTGGCCCCCAGCTCTCCACCCTTAGTGCCCACCGTCTTTGCTCCCTCCCTGTGGGAACTCAGGAGACCCAGGCATCCTGGCCTCTGGCTCCCACCTCCCCTAGCCCCCAACTCTGGGCAAACTACAAAGCTTCCATGGCCAACAGCTCCCCTCCGTGGTCCTAGCCAGGAAGGGCCCAGCCCAGGGCAGGCACTGTGGAGCCCAAGTCACTGGCCCTCTCAGCCTCTCTGTGCTTCCTGGGACATGGAGCGAGACAGAGTGCGACACTGGGCGCCGAGCTTGCTGACAGGCACCACAGGGGGCAGCTGCTTGGTGATCTCGGCCACGTCCTGGCGGTCCACACACTGGCCACCCAGGGCTGCTTCCAGTGCCAGCAGCTCCCGCAGCTGGACGGGGGTGTCCTTGCGCTCCTCCTTGGTGGCGCCCACCTTGGCAGGGGTGAAGATGGGCAGCGGCAGCATCCGCTGGTAGGGCAGCTGGTACTCCTGCAGCCCGCGGCCCAGAATGCCCATCCGCATCACCAGCCAGGGGGAACGCTGCACCAGCGCCTGGCACTGCCCCTGCTGATGGTAGGTCTCCCGCCACTGGGCATCCTCCTCATGCAGGGAGCAACTGGGAAGGAGAGGGGAAGGGGACACTGAACTCCTGAGAGCTGTTGCCCTCCAGTCACATGCTGAGTGGCAGGGCCCCCCTAGGACTGCCAGGATCTGGGGTGCTGGAGGGGTGACTCCACTTTGCTCCCCCCAGCGGGAACTCTCCTGGCCCCCACCCCCCGAAACTTCTCCTGGGCTTTGTGCTCCGGCCTCATAAGGCTCAGGAAGGGTGCTCTAGGGGAGGGGAGGAGGGACGCCCAGCTGACCAGCACTCACCCCTCCTCAGGCCGCGTGGACAGTGTCAGATCCTTCCACTCAGCCCAGAAGGCCTCTCGGCACTCACAGTTCTCCTCGGACACCTGGCAGCTCAGCTCTGAAGTGGCCATGATGACCGCTCACTCGCTCTGGGCTCTGTTCCTCCCAGGCCCTTTAAATAGCCCCCTCCTCCCCCTCCTCCCCCTCCTCCAGGGGCTATTTTCAGGCCCTCTGGCGTCAGATGCTATAAGCAGAGCCAAGACTCATTGCTGGGGGACTCTGGGCCCAGGGCGGGGCTTGGGGTACCTGGACTCTGGCTGCCCCCAGGTCAGAGGTCAGCTTCTGAAGAGCTCAAGATGCTCCCGTGGCGGCGGGGGTCCTCAGCGCGACACCTCCCGGTGTCTGACACTCCTCAGACACCGTCTGGGACCAGGCACGTGCCCAGCCTCGTGCCACCTTGGCACTTGCCCTCTGCCCCACCCCTTCCCCTAACCAGGGAGGACAGCGGCTTGTCTGTAAACAGAGCAGGAACAGCAGGAACCAGGCCCCCTCTGGGCTCTGTACCAGGCCATCGTGTCCTTCCCCACTGCCTGGGCTCAAGGGCATATCCCCTGACCATCCCCTCAACAAGAAGGGACAGTGCCGCCACATCCTCGGGCATCCGCACCTGAAGGCCTGGCCCCCGACCACCACCTCACCAGCAGGGGCAATGGAAGTTAATTCCACACGTGCGATCCTGGACGCCAACCTTTGCCAGGTGTTTTCCTTTCCCGTCGGGCCAGTAGGGTGGGGGGAGCAGATGTGGGAGGTGGCCCCAGCTCTACCCCAACACCTCAGGTGGGGTGAGACGGGAATCCAGGGGCTCCAGGGAGTGGCAGCCAGATCTGGCTCTAGCCCCAAAGCAGCCATAAATAGGCTATGTGACTATGGGTCAGCTTCTAGCCCTCTCTGGGCCTCATTTTGCCCCCTTTCTGTTCACAATGGCCTTACCAGAAGAGTTCTGGGTCCTGCCAGCTCCAGGGTGCCACTGGGCAGGACCTGGCTCTCATCCCCAGGGAGCAGGCCAGTAGGAGGGCTGCCAGGACAGTCCAGCACCGAGAGCAGCGGCACGTGCTGCTGGAAGCTGGCACACGGGGTGGAGGGCATGGGGGAGGAGGAATGAGGGCGTCACTGAGCGGACAAAGCAAAGGGCACCAAGAGAGGCAGGGACAGGAGCTGAGATGAGAACCTGGCAGTAAGGCCCTGGGCACCCACCTGGGGCAGAACTGCATCCTCTTGATTACTGAGCACTACACCTGATTCTTGGTATCTGTTAACCTTACAAAAGCTTTTATAAAGTAGGAAATGGAGGCTCAGAGAGGTAGATTTGCCCAGGGTCGCACACCTAGCCAGGACCAAGAGGAGACCCCACCCCCACCCCTGGCTCTAAGCAAGTCAGCTCGTCGGGAAGCCTGAAGGCAGGGAGGGAGAAGGGCAGGTTTTCCAGTGGCCCCAGTGTGATGGGGCAGAGACGGGAGGTTAAGTGGAGCCCAGAGGCCGGGATCCCGGAGGTGCATCAGTGACCTGGAAGGCCAGTCCCCACGTCCAGGCTCCCCCGAGACCCCAGCCTTGGGACCCCAGGCACAACCAAGGCCTGCTGTGGGTACTGCCAGGTCTCTCCCTACCTCCCTCCTCCCAATCCTGGGCTGGAGACCTTAACCTGACCTTCCCTCACAGGAGACCCGACAGGGAGGCGGGGAATTTTTCTCTGACCAGTCATCTGCCCAGCTGAACCATTCAAGAAAGTTGGGGGGGGTTCCAGGAACTGGGTCTCCACTGGCTCCATCCTGGCTCTGAGGGGCTCTGAGAGGCTGTGTGATGCGGTTGGTGGCTGCAGCAGTGGCTCCTTCCCCGCCTCCACGGTGCTGCCCTTCTCTTCCCTCAAGAGGCCAGGCTGGAAGGACTGCTTTTTTTTTTTTTGAGTTCATGTTTTTAATTGGCTCAAATTACAAAGGTCCCCAAGGAGGCCCTGGGGGGTGGGGGGAGGCAACCTGGAGAGAACCTGGGAGAGGCAGGCTCCCTGCCAGCACCCACCACTCCCGCCTGCCACCTACATCCCAAGTGCAAGCAGAAAAAGGTCCCAGACCCTTTAAATAACCCTAAAACACCCTGATGAGAGAGCAGGTGGATGAAGGGGCTCCTGCGCCTTCACACTGGCGACAAGGCTGCCCTGACTTCTGTCCTGCCCAGGGTCCTCCCCCACCAAGTCCGAGGTTCCCATTCCAGACCCCGGCCTGGCCGGGTGGGAACAGCGGATCTCCTCTTCCAGGAGGCAGGGACACCATGTAAACGTCGGCAGGACGGACCCCACTGGCTTCAGCGGCAGAGTCAGATGCTTGAGCTCTCGACCTCCCCACGGCCAGGGCTCCCAGGCACAGTGAAGCGCGTGGAGGGTGGCAGCTTGGGGCTGAGGGGCTGCTGTGGGAGGAAGCTCCTTCCTCCCCACTGTTTGAGGCCAGGTCCTCTGTGGGCAGCGGGAAGCCCAAACGGCCCGTCCTCTGGCTCTGGAGGCCATGGCGACAGGACCCCGGCCCGCAGGGTGGTGAGGGGGCATGCTCATGCCCGTGCACCCAGCTCTCCGATGCGCTGCCGCAGATGAAAGGCAAATTCAAACATGGTGGCTGCGAGGCTCTGGTGGATGAGGTACCGGGGCAGGCGGCCCTGGGGGAGGCGAGAAGTTCCAGGAAGGCTTGCCCTGGGCAGGGGCTCCTCCTCAACAACTGGCACCAGCAGGGGCTGCTCTGGGCCAGGACACAGGTGCAGCTCTGGAATGCAGCCTAGGCCGCCCTCCCCCCTCCCCCCTGGCAGGAAGAACATGCCGTGCCCGGGGCTTGGCGTGAGTCACACAGACAGACCCGGGAGGGGCTGGGCTGGCAGCCAGCCACCCTTCCTGGGGGCCTCGGGAGTCAGAGGTAAAAAGGGGAGGCACAGGCCCTCCGGCAACTCAGGGTGAGAAGACCATCTGGACCTTGCCCCCAGTTTTAGAGTAAGAAAGGAGGCGGAGAGTAGGGGAGGCTCTGAGTAGAGCAGGGAGCGCCCAAGGTCACACAGCAGAGTGCCCTCCACTCCACAGAGCCTGCCTCGCAGCCCCGGCATGCCCACCTTGAGATCTGCATTAAGGATCCAGATGAAGGTGCAGACTCCAGGGTTACTGGCTGACTTGAGCACGATGAAGCCCCCAGGACCATTCTCTCCCCTGAGGAGAGAGGCACCAGTGGGGGACCTTGGAGCCAGGCAGAACCCCTGACTCGCCCCCCGCCACCCCATTCTTGGCCCACCCTGGACTGGGGTGGGAGCTGCTGGTCCAGCAACCCCCTCGCTGCCTGAGCAGGGACCAGGACGGGTGTCCCAGAGGCCACAGCGTACAGCCCTCCACCCCCACCTGCCATGTGACGCTCGAATCCTCCTACAACCGCCTGCCGATGTTTGCACACCCCCAGTGGCAGAGAAGCCCCAGCTCACCACCTTCCCAGCCCTCATCTAGTCGGTCCAGGGATTCTAGGTCCGCTCTAGTCGTGAGGGCGTGGGCTGGGCGGGCACTTCTCACCAGGGCCCAGCTCTGGGAGCAGCGCAGTGCCACTGGGCTCCAGGAGGGGGCGCCTTCTCAGGAGGCGTTGGGCCTGAGCTGTATGGTGCACACCCCATCTCCATTTAATTCGCCTACAGCTCCCCTGACTCCATAGATAAGGAAGCTGGCACCCAGAGGGGAAATGAGCTTGCCCATCACCCAGCAAGTCTGCGGTGGTGGCGAGACCAGAGCCCCAAGCTGACACTCAAAGAACAGTGCTCTCTGAGGAACCCCAGGACAGAAGGGGAAGAGTGGGGTATCTGGGAGGAGGTCACTTGTAGGGCTAGGATTAGACAGCAGGGGAACTGGAGGAGGCCGTGGAACAGGCAGCAGGAAGACTAAGGCCTCTTCCTTTGGAGGTACTTCCAAGCACTGCGGGAGAAAGGCAAGGCCGTGGGACAGGCAGAAGGGGATGAAAGGGACCCGAGTCTCCTCAGGCAGGAAGTTGATGCTTCAGAACACAGAGCCTCCTGCTCAGGTCCCCCAGACCAGTGCAACCTCATGGCTCCCAGCCCCCTTCCCGGGCTGGTCCCTATTTATCCCCATTCACGGTCTATCCTGGAGCTGCCCTCCAGCCTGGTGGTGGGTCCAGCCTCCAGCAGATAAGCAGGATTAGGGGCAGCGGGACTGGGGACAGGAAGGCAGCCTTGGCAGGAGAAAGTGCCCAGCTGTACACACCGACCCTGCCCTGTCCCCACAGCTACCAGGGGAGGGGCCAGCGCGGATGACCCCAGGCAAGGCTCAGCTCACCTGACATATTTGTGTGTCGGGGGCTTGGCGCAGTGGGTGGTGGCGATGCCCGATGACAGGTATCGGTCTCTGCGCCGCTCGATGCGTCGGACGTTCACGAAGTCCCTGGAGGGGGTAGGGTTAGGTCAGGGGGTGCCGAGAAGGTCCAAGGACAGGCGGCCTGGCTGAGAGGAGGGAGCTCGGGGGGCACTCACCTGGGGGAGACCACACCACCCGCGGCCCCCGAAGACACATCGTAGGAGATGAGGGTGTTGTCTTCTACTCGCTGCAGGATCTGTGGGCGTCAGGGCAGACGTGAGGTGTAGCCACCCCAGGAAAACCCCAGGGAAGGGTCCCAGCATCTCCGGAAAGCCCCAGGCCAGCCTGCTCTCCGCTCAGGTCCCTTAATTAAGAGCCATTCCCATTCATGGGCACTGGCTGGGCCAGGCGCTCTGAGCATTTCCTCTTTCCATCTTCCCCACCCTTTCCAGGAGGCACTAGTACCACCATCCCCATTTTACAGATGGGGAAGCTGAGGCACAGAGCAGTCCAATGACGTGACCTGGGTCCCCTGGGGGTCACTGGTCATGCTGGGGTACAACTGCGCCCTCATCTGCCATGTCGCTCTGCCTCTGCCCTGAGGGGTGCCCAGGCCTGGCCCCCTGGCTCAGCTCACTTGGCAGGCTGTCACTGTCTTGTTCCACAGCACCATCCTCTCGGGCTGCAGGATCACCTCCTGGTACACCAGCTCCGCGGGGCAGGGCAGGAAGGTCTGGAGCAGGGCGGGCAGAGGGCTGGGTGGTGCCAGATGTACTCGGGCACACCAGCCCTTCCCTCCTGGTTGGGAGAAACCTGCCGGAGGGTCCCCCTACCCCCGGGCTCTTTCCTGGAGTCCCAGGCAGAGCAGGAGGCTCCAGAACACCTCTTCCCTCACTCACCTTCAGGATGAAGGTCTTGCCATGAAAGGGAACCTCGATGGTGTACACAGTGTCCCCATATTCCTGTGGCAGGGACAGAAGGGTGGCAGGGAGGTGGGCAGAGGGGAGCCTGGGGGGCAGGAATGGGTGACAGGCAGGGCAGGTTTTTAACAGCTCAGGGTAGAAAACTCCAGGAGTTTCGGGATATCTGAGCAGCCATTAAAAAACAGTGGTTCTAGGACCTCCCTGGTGGCACAGTGGTTAAGAATCCGCCTGCCAATGCAGGGGACACGGGTTTGATCCCTAGTCCGGGAAGATCCCACATGCTGCAGAGCCACTAAGCCTGCGAGCCACAACTGAGCCCACATGTCACAACTACTGAAGCCCACACACCCACACGCCTAGGGCCCATGCTCCACAACAAGAGAAGCCACCGCAATGAGAAGCCCATGCACTGCAATGAAGAGTAGCCCCCGCTCGCCGCAACTAGAGAGGCTGCGCGAAGCTATCTACAAAGACCCAACGCAGCCAAAAAATAAAAAAGTGGTTCTGCCTCCTTGCCTCCTTCACTGTTGGTGGGAATGTAAGTTGGTGCAGCCACTATGGAAAACAGTATGGAGATTCATCAGAAAACTAAAATTAGAATTACCATATGATCCAGCAATCCCACTCCTGGGAATATACCTGCACAAAACTATAATTCAAAAAGATACATGCACCCCTATGTTCATAGCAGCACTGTTCACAATAGCCAAGACATGGAAACAACCTAAATGTCCATCAACAGATGAATGGATAAAGAAGATGTGGTACATATATACAATGGAATACTACTCGGCCATAAAAAAGAATGAAATAATGCCATTTGCAGCGACATGGATGCAACTAGAGATTATCATATAAGTGAAGTAAGTCAGAAAGAGAAAGACAACTACCATATGATATCACTTGTGTGTGGAATCTAAAGTATGGCACGGATGAACCTATCTACAAAACAGAAACAGACTCACAGACATAGAGAACAGACTTGTGGTTGCCAAGGGGGGTAGGGGGAGGGAGAGGGATGGACGGGGAGTTTGGGGTTGGTAGATGCAAACTATTACATTTAGAATGGATAAACACCAAGGTCCTACTGTATAGCACAGGGAGCTATAGTCAATATCCTGAGATAAACCATAATGGAAAAGAATATAAAAAAAGAATGTGCATATGTGTATAACTGAGTCACCTTGTTGTACAGCAGAAATTAACACAACATTGTAAATCAACTACACTTCAATAAAAAAACCCAAAACAGTGGTTCCAACAAATGTTCTGCAATGAGGAGAGAAAGGCTTTTGATATCAAGTTTAAAGGCAGGAGCACAGCTGTGGCTGCAGCCACGAAGGACCGTGTCTCCAGGCCAACAAGGGCTGCCAGAGGAACTGGCCAGAGAAAGGGATGAGGATGTTTTCCCTCTGTTTTCCAAGTTCTCTGCCATCTTTTTAGATAATACTGTTTTGACCATGAAACACAACACCAGACACAGGGCCAAAGCCTGGCTTCCCCTTCAAAGCTGGAGCCGAGGGAGCAGAGCAGCAGGGGGTGGCGGTGGGGTGGGGGGAAGCAGGGGGAGGGGCGGTGAAAATGTCCAATGCAGCCCAACCAAGTGGCTGACCCCAGGGCTCAGCCCCCTCTCCTGGGGCAGGAATATGGTTCCAACCCATGCAATCTTTGGGCTTATTTCTCAGGCCTCAGAAAAGGGAGGGAAAACTCCCCACAGGAAAACTCTCAGGATCAGGTGGGAGACAGGTTTCTTACATTATTCTTCTCAAACTTCCAGTTCTCCTCCTGGGCCAAGATCTGGTCCACCACCGCCATAGCCTCCTTCCCCTGGAGGATGTACTCCCGTTCCTGGCCAGGGATGGGAGGCAGGAAGGGGTCAGCCTGGGGTCTGTACCCCACCTGCTCTTTCTGCACCGGGCTGGGTGGGAAGCCTGACTCAGCCAGATGTCCAGATGCTGGGTCTGGGCTGGTCTCCCGGGCCCTGCGGGCTTCCTGGGACCAGGTGCCGTGGCTGCGGCTGCTACCCCCGGGCCCCAGGCAGGAAGCAGACCAGTGGGCCTGACCGACAGTGGGGCAGACACCCAGATGGACACGGATTGGCATTCAGGCTGCCTAAGCTCTACCCTCCATTGGGAAGGCCCTGCCCACCCGGCTGAGCGCAGCACAGGCCCCTCCTCCAGGGTGCCCACCCGGGGCGGGGTAGGCAGCCAGATACCTGGGCAGAGAAGCCTTTCTTCCCAACAACTTCTTCATCTGATTCATTGTCAGACCCTGCAGAAAACAAGCAGAGGACAATGGGAAGACGTGGAGAGAGCAGGGGGAGGTCGGGGTACAAGTGCAACGGTGTGGCAGTATGAAAGCGGGTGTGACACAGGGCTGCTCGCTTTCCCCGGGGAGCTGACACGAACAGAAAGAACAGACCCAGCCAATGCCCCTCCCCGAAGGCAGTTCCCCCACCCACCAGCCCGCACCTGCAACGGATTCTGGGGGTGAATAGAACTGGCCCTCGGACAGGGCGCCGGAGAAGAGCAAGGGTCCTCGGGCGACAGCAGCCTGGGCAGCAAGATACCCTGGGGGAGCAGATGTGGGCAGCCATCGCCCCAGACCAAGGACAGTCATGCCCCAGCAGCCTGGGGTCCCCCGGCCCAGGCTCACCCTAAGGCTCCTAGAGGCAGAGCTGGCAAGAGAGCTCAGAACCGGCTCTCATGCCCGAAACTCTCCTCTCCCGGGTGGGGGTGACCCTCACTGCACCCCCTCACCCCCCAGCACTCACATCGCTCCTCCTCAGCCTCCTGGGGTAGGACTTTGAAGTCAAGGAACCAGGTCTCCAACCAGGCGAGGACGAAGGAGACGATAGGGAGCAAGTAGCCGAAGGCCCCTTTGCTGAGCAGCTGTGGAGGGAGGGGGCTGAGCTCCATGGCAGGGAGTCACCTCAAACCCAGAGCCCCACCCTGGGGCTACCAACTCTGGCCTACACCCCACTCCTGGTACCAGCTGTGGGGACCCTCTGTGGCACACGCCTTTGAGATGGATGGATTAATGAGTTCTGCAGCAGGATAAACTAAGGTTAGGCTGGAGGAGGAACTTTCCGTCCTTGGGGTTGCAGCAGGGCAAGTGGGGAAAGCCAGTGAAGATGATCCCTTAGAAACCTCAAAGGACAGGATTCCCCCTCACCCCAACCCTGACAACAGGGTCAGACACCCAAAATCAGAGAAGTGGTCCCTTCTTGGGAGAAGCCCATCCCTCAGGCCAGATGCCCACCAGACCAGCCAGACCCTGAGCCACTGACCTCAGAGAGGATGACCTTGACAATGAGGAATGCACTGGACACCAGCGTGGTGACCTGCCCAGGGGAGGGAAGGAGGAAGAGAGCAAACACAGAGGTTGGGAAGTGAGTCCTCCTCCATCCCATCTCTTGCACCAGCCCCACCAGGGCCCGAGAGCTGCCAGGAAAGTGGCATCTTACCGCAATCACCCACCAGTGCCGGAGCCGCAGCACAGCATAGCCCAGGAGCAGTCCGGAGAAGCGGAAGAAGGCCAGGACCTGGTGTGGGGGGCCGGGGAACCATCACGGGCAAGCCAACGGCCCTACCCCTGCTGAAGGCGGGCCTCCCCCTCCAGTCCTGCTCCCTGAGGCTCCCTCCACACGGTGTGCACACCCCAGGAGAGAATGGCCGAGGCCAAGTCAGCGTTTCTTTGGGGATGATCTGGATGTGACCTTCGTGGACAGGGGTCTCTTGTCTTCCCCTCCCACTTGGGGCTCTCTGAAGGTGGGGCCTCATTTAGGAAGCCGTTTGAACACTGAGGGTTCCCTGAAGATAGGAGCAAGTCTCCCTGACCAGATTAGGATGTGTGTTGCGAGAAGAAGAGAATCCAGCGAAAGAAGACACGCTCTTATGCCCTCTCTGTCCCCAGGATCTCCAAGGCCACTCACAAAGATGTCAAAGAAGGAAGTTTTAAAGCTGTAGTGGATGATCTCCTGCTCCAGGTTCCTCTGGATGCCTGTGTTGGTCTGGAAGAGAGAGATGGGGATAGCCCTGCAAGCAGAACCAAGTCCCCAGGGCTGCCCCTTGTTCTCCCAGAGGGGGAGGGGGCGGGAGGGGGAGAAGGTAGAACCGGGAGGGAAGAGAGGCTGTAAATGCTCAGCTACCACCCAAGAAGCCCCTGAGGCACCAGGGGAGCTCAGCCAGGGACCTGAGACCCCAGCACTATCACTGTTTCTCTAAGGATCCTGGCAGCCCAGACAGGCGGGGCTAAGCTGTGCCTCAGACACTCGCGGGCACATTGCCCAGGAAGAGGCAGGCCTGGAGGGCCTTGGGGCTGTGCAGGAGAGGCGATGAGCCCTATGCAGGTAGGTAGGGCTGGCACACAGGGTGCTGGGAGCATGCCTCTCACATAATTTCATCTCCCTCCCACCACTGAGGTGCTCTATCTTCCCAGCCAAGCATCCATCTGGGGTGATGGGGGCCAGGGGTGGACGGTGGTGTCAGACAGAGCCCCAGGTGGCAAATCAATTGATTAGGTTTGTGCTTAATGGGCAAAATCCATCATGCTGCTAGAGAGGATGGCATTCAGAGTGAGCAGACTGGTCCTTGCCCCTGCCCCTGCCCTAGCCACCCACACATTTTCAATGGGACCCCTGAGACCCTGGCTGGGGAGTGAGGGGTCCGGATGGACACTGAGAGCTAGAGCAGCCTGAGGCTTCAGGAGGAATGGGGTGGCAGGCTTACGCCTCTGCAGGTGGGGCACCAGCCCCCGGAGAAGGGGGGCGCAAGGGGACTCTCAGGAATGGGGCCTGGAAGCCCTGAAGGGGAAGACCCTTCACACCTAGACCGGGGCTTCTGATCTCCGGCAGATGATATGAATTGGAGCAGTGGGGGTTGGGGGGCTGGTTAAAGATACAGTTGTTCAGACACTGGGTCTGAAACTCAGGCTGAGCTGAGCACCTAGAATGGTTATAAAACTCCCAGGTGATTCTGATGCTCGGGGCAGGAGCCAGCAATCTGGACAGCCCCTCACTAAACTTCGAGCCCCTGGCACATCCCCACTGAATGCCTCAACCTCAAGACCGCTCTGAGCCCTGTGGAGTCTGACACCTTGCTGCCCCTGGCCTGACACCCCACTCTGCCCCAGCTCGGTGCGCCTCTTACTCCTGACTGCTCCCTCTTGGGCTCCACGGCCCCTCCCACCCCTAACAGCCCCTGTCCCTCAAGCTCTGTCTTCCACCATTTTTCTCTTTACAGAGAACTCTCCCTCTGCCTGGGTACCCGCCTGCCCACTGCGTGAGGACTCAGGACAGTGGAGTTCCAGCCCCTGCTTTGCCAGGGGCTACGAGACCTTGGCACAGGTCTTATAACCCGGCCAGGGTCGTTGCATCCAGTGGGCAACACACAGTCTGTTAGATAATTAAAAATATATATGCTCCAAAATATGAAAATAAGATGACAGAACTGAAAATAAAATTTCAATTAAGCGTCTACCGAGTGAAACATTATGTTGATTCTATGAACTATTAAATCCAGCACTCTGAAACTTTTCATCACATTTGAAAACAATTTGGAGGTTAGATTTTCGCACTTTGCAAGAATTCCCAAGTCTGCATGATGACTGCTCAGCTATTACAGCCAATACAGCCAGAGAGTTTCAAAAGTAAAATTATCAAAAACTTTTTTCAGCTCTTTTCTAGCAAGAAAATGTATATACTGAATGAAGGATGTGGGTGAATGTTAGTGCCTGCTTTGATGCTGCACGGGACCTTCAAAAGCAAGAATGTCTAAGACCTCGGAAGCTCTTCGAGCAGCCCTGAACCTTGCTGGGCCTCAGCTCTCTCATCGCTAAGGTGGTCCCGAAGGCCCCGTGGCTGTGGCTCCTTCTCGCTGAAGGTGCCAGCTCATCCCTGTGCACAAAGGACAGCCACCCTCAGAGCCCTGCCTTGCTTTCCAGCTCAACATGCCTGGAATCAAACTTACCCTCTTCACCCCTAAACCAGCCCCTTCTCCAAATTCATTTCTAGCACCAGTCATTCTCCTGACACCTGAGCTTGCGATCTGGACGAAGGGCACCTGCCATCCAGAACTCAGACCCACTTTGTACAAGGAGAACAGGGGGTCTCAAAGAGGCTGAGTCCCTTGCTGAGGTCACACAGTTACTACAGAGGAGAAGCTGGCACGGGACCAAGCCTGGGATGCCCTGTTCCACGGCTCCTGTCTCTGTGTCAGGTCTCTGCCCTGTTAGCACCTGGGGATTAGGCCCCACCACCAGCTGGCCAAGCACTGCACAGGGGGAGAAGGGGGCAGACCCTGCCCCGATAGGCAGCTCCGTCTCCAGACTGCTAGGTGGCATCTCACCAAACCCAAGAGGCCAAACTGGGGGGCACTGGAAGAATGCCCCAAGTGGGGAAGGAGAGCGGCACCACTGGGAACTGGGAGTTTTTACTGGTTGCTCCCCACTGTACCCTCTGCTTTTAGCACAGTATCTGGGACACAGCAGGGGCTCAAAAATGTTTGTTGAATGAATGAATTGAGTCAGAGAGTAATGTAGAGCAGAAAGAAGACAAAGGTTTCAATAGCTCAACCAGAGTCCTCTGGGCTCCCTCCTCCTTTCTCAAGAGTGTCCACTGGGGGGCAGTATGGCGCAGAGGTCAAGAGTGTGAGCTCTGGAGCCAGAGAGTCTGGGTTCAAACCCTGCCTCCTTCACATACTTGCTGAGAGACTTCAGATAAACGACTCAGCCTCTCTGAGTTTCTTTCTCTGGAAGATGAGAACAGCTATTCTTATCATCTCATTCTTCCTTTTACCTGGAAATCAACAGCCCCCCCCACCAACCCCGGCCAGAGGCAACCCTCCCATACGGCAGATGGAGTAACTGAGGCCCAGGCAACCCCCACAGTGCGGCGTGTGCCTCCAGCCTTGGCCCCACTCACGTTCAGCTCAATGATCCAGAGCAGGGAGATGAAAAGCAGGTCGAAGGTGACAAAGAGGCAGAAGGTGCGGCGGACGTCGGAGATGGCCCGGCGCTTCTCGCGAGGCGGCGGGAGGAAACGCGAGGAGAGGCTCTGGCTGTGGGACAGCGACGAGCCGAGGGAGGCCACGGCTGGCAGGCTGCGCTCCAGGTCACGGGCCGGCTCCCCGGACAGCTTGCTCATCCTGGCGGCCCCCACCTCCAGGCAGAGAGGGCCGGGCCTCAGCGGCACGGCTGCGGGAAGACGGGGCGGCTGGCTCAGGTCCTGCATGTCAGGGTCCTGGAGGTCCCGGTCACCTCCCTCGTCCCTTCCCACGCAGCCCCCGGGGACCCCGTTTGCTCCCAAACACATCTGCCCCTCAGCCCCAGCCTAACCCGGTGGGCCAGGGCCCTCTCTGCCTAATCTCCCACTGTGGCCTGACTTTCAGGCTGGAGGTGTCTGGGCATCCCTCTCACTCTGTCCTGCTTCTATACCTGCCATCCCCGGTAAAGTCCTGCAGCCCCACGGTCACCCCTGGAGGCCTCTGGGATCCTCCCCGATGTCTGGGGGCACAGCCTGCTCCTGCCAAGCGCTGCCCTGTGGTTCAGCCTCTGGGCCTGTCAACAGCCTCTGGGCCTGCCCCCACCCCCAGGAGAAGTCAGTCCCAAGCTCTGTTCTTTGTTTTCCAAGCACAAAGCCACATTCCCTCCCAGCAGCCAGCCCTACCCTCCCACCCGCTAATCCATGGCGACTGGGAGGGACTTCCTAGAGCAGAGTGCTCTGTGCTGGGGGCGGGATGGCGGGATGACATCTTCATCTCCAGCTACGTCCCCACCACTGCCACCTCGGGCCCACCCAGCACGGCTCTCTCCCAGCGCGCCAACTTGCTCCTAGTGGACGCGTCTCCAGGCTTCCTCTCCCCCCGCAGCAACCACTTCTCCACACGACAGCCAGAGAAAGCTTTTCAGAACATGAATCAGATCCTGCCATTTCCCGCTTACAACCCTTCAAGGGCGCCCCACTGGTCTGAGGATAACAGCACCCTCCTCGTGATGCCCTCGCAGGACGTGGCTTTGCCTGGCTCCTCTTACCACTCCTCTCACAAGGCACGGGCCCCGTCTCACTACGACGGCCACCCGGGCCTTCTAGGTCCCCACACGTGGCAGCCCGGTCCTGCCTCGGGGGCCTTAGACCCAGCTCTCTGGGCTGGGTGGAATGTTCTCCCCAGTCCTTTCAACGGGCAGCTCCAAAGCCCTCTCCTCAGAGCCTCCCGCCCTCCTGTCCCCAGTCCCAGTTAATTTATGGGGCTTTACCTTCTTCAGTGAACTCTCACCATCTGAAACCATCTTACTGATTGTTCTGCAAACTCCACGGTGCAGGCCTTTATCTGACTTGGTCCCTGTTGTCTCTTAGGACCTAGCACAATGCTGGCACTTAACAGGTGCTGAATAATTGACTGTTGAATAAATGGCTGACCCAGAGGGTCTCCTGGCCCTCAGCTCCACGCTACATGGTAGAGAGGACCAGGGCAAACCCAGCCGCTACCCAAGCTTCACCCAGAGCTCCAGTGCCCACAGAACGCTGCGCCCACGGGCGTGTTTCATGCCCACACAGGGCAGGATGGTTCCTCCTATTCTTCAGATAAGACAGCCAAGGCTCCGAGAGGGTGAATGGACTTACCCATCCTTTACCTGCCTGTGCAATCATGAGGCTGAAATCCTCATGAACCCTAGAGACAAAAGGGGCCCTGGAGCACTCCCTCCCTGCCATGCAGGCCCCAGGCCTAAGGTCTCTGCTCTGCCAATTTGCTGGCGGGGGCCCTCAGAGACCCTGTCCCCTGCGCGGGGGAAGGAAAGGTTTAGTCTAGAGCCAGAGAAGAGCTGATGCAGTGTGGTGGGGCCTGAGTCTCTGGTACCCCATCAAGAGTCTCCCTGAGTATTCTCACACGCCAGCACCAGGGGGCAGGTCTGGGGGCCAGTGGAAGGGGAGCCCTAGATCTTTGTGCTTGATTCTGGGAAGGCAAGATCTAACTAGTCTCCCCTCCAAATTCGCCGTCCCCTCCATACCTTTGCTATGTCTGCTACCTTCCACGCCCCACTCCATCTACTAAGTCCAAAACAAGCCCCCCCCATATGTGGCCAGCAGGGGGCTCTGAGCAAGCCGGCTCACCCACCCCTCTGCCTCTGTGCTAGTGGACCCAGAGCTGACTGTTCTCAGCACAGGCACCAGCCCAAGGCCATCCCCCCACTACCACACTCTTGGGATCCCCATGACAAGCTCACCTGGAGGGTACTGAAGGAAGGCTGGGCCCAGCTCTGGAAGGTGGCAGTCAGAGGAGGGGATGTGACAGGCCGCAGGCAATGGGACCCCCACAACGTCCATCAGCTGGACCTGGTGCCAGACTACACACTCAGTGCATCCCTCACCGAGACAGGGCCGCAGCCCCAGGGCGGGTGACATTTGCTTGTCTCTAATAGCCCTCTTGTCTCCTGCCAGACCTGTCTCCATCTCTCCTCCCCCTTTCTGTCTCTCTCACAAGCTACCTCTCTACCTTTCTTTAGAAGTGTCTCTGTACCCTCTCCCACATCCATCTTTATTTTGCCCCCTCTCTGGGTCTTCCTCTCCATCTCTCTCCCATCTGTGAGTCTCTCTCCACCCCCATCAGATCAGTCTCTCTCATGTTTCTCTCTCTCCTCTTTTCTACCTGCCTTCCCCCTCTCCCTCTTCCCTATTTCATGGCAGGGCGCTGTGACTTCCCCACTCCCAGTCTGTTCCCGGGTCTGTCTGGCTTTCCCCCTGGCTTTCCCCCTCCCTCTCTGGGGACAGGACTTGGGTGGCAACAGCTTGGGTGTGAGACACACTCAGAGTGGCAAAAGCACTGACACTGACACACCCAGATATCCCTGTGGAAGCGAGAGACAGACGGGGGCTGAGAGCAGAGGTGCTGGGGGAGCCCGGGCGAGCTGCGGACACAGGGGTGCGAGGGAGCCGACCCCGGGAGCTCTGAAGCAGGGGTGGGGGCGGCTGGCCAAGAGGCAGAGAGAGAAGGGTTCTACATTACCCTCCCCCAGGAAAGAAACTCCGGGTCCAAATAAGCAAGAGCTGGTAGAGTAGAATGGGCACTGGTCAGGAGTTAAGACCTGAGCCCCAGTTTGAGGGCAGCCACTAACCCTGAATAACTTTGGGCAAGTCCTTCTTAGCAAACCTCCGTTTCTCTATGTGGGAAAAAGGTCCATGGTTTAACTTAAAACGAAACAGCAACAAGAAAACCTTACTTAGAATCTCAATATACGGGAATTCCCTGGTGGTCCAGTGGTTAGGACTCTGTGTTTTCACTGCCGAGGGCCTAGGTTCAATCCCTGGGCGCAGCCAAAAAAAAGAACCTCAATATGGAAAACAGATAAAAGCAGGACTGTATGGGCCCCGCCACAAGACGCGGCCACAGAGAGCCCCACCGGTCAGCCTTTCCTCAGACTCCATCCACGGTCACCCCTGAGGCGCCTCCTTGGCTGTGGTTTGAAAATAACTCATTCAGACGACTTCAAAAGGCTTTTGAGCTCCCTCCGACCACCTGCCAGTCTAAGGGGTGAAAGCCACCTTGGCCTGGAACTGCCCTGACCCTGGAGGATGGAAGGTGGCAGCTGCCGGCAGAGCAGCTCGGCCTGGCCTCCGCCCGCCGCCCCCGCCCTCCTGACGGGGGGAGCAGGAAGGAGTGTCAGGAGGCTGGAGGCGGCAGGGCTGTCACCCAGCCCCCTGGGAGCAGCGCCCCCTGCCAAGCCCACCACCTGCTGTCACCGGCCCTTCCCAAGCGCCTTCAGAGGCGTGGGGAGTGGAGCAGCCCAGGTGGCGTGAAGGAGTCCGCCGGGGCTGGCTGCAGACTTGACACTTGATGTGTTTGCAGAAGCTGAGCCGCTGAGGCTTGGGGAGAGTGGCGGGGAGGGAGGGGAAACTGGAGGATTTATCATCCTCGGTCTGAAGGGAAAGGGGTGGGGAGGAGTGGGCAAGGCAGGTCTCTGGGCCCAGGGAAAGCTCAGGCGGCAAAGGGGAGGGGTGGGCCCTCACACCCCCTCCCAGGCCTTCTCTTACTCGCCCCAGGAAACACTAGCCCGAGCGCAGCAGGAGCTTTGGGTGGGTCCCGACCTGGCAGACAGCAGCAGGCAGCTGGTACCGTGCAAAGAGAACTGGACCCTGCGGCCAGGGCTCAAGTCTCAGTCTGCCCTCACCAGCCGTGCGACCCGGGGCAAAGAGAACCGTTCTGAGACTCGGTTTCTTCAGCTGCATTAAATAAAGGGAACGATAATATACTTAATGCCATAGAACTGTCCACTTGAAAATGGCTGAAACGGTAAATGTTACGCTGTGTATGCTTTACCACGATAAAAAAGGCAGCAGTAATTGCCACCGCCTCAGGCTGGCATTTATGTACGTGTCGGGAGAAGGATGGCAGGTGCTTGGTCGGTAGGGGTGGAAATGGAACCAGCAGCTGGCAAGGCCGTCCAGGTGAGAGGGAGATTAAGTGGGGTGCGGGAGGGGGCGGGGCTTACACACTACAGTAGTAAAATCACCCCCAAAGGCCTGAGTTCAAATCTGAGCTCCACAGTTCACCCGCCTGGTGACCCAGAGCAAGCTGTCCAAGCCTTCAGCCCAGGTTCCCTCATCTTGCGCACTAAGGGCCCAGCTACTGCAGCTCCAGGCAAATGTGTCTCCCCAGGGAGGGGCTGGGGCGGGAGGTGGGGGGCTGCCCTGGCTCCCGGCTCAGGCTCTGGAGCGGGGGGCCTGGGACTGATCTCTGACACTACCCCTTCCCACTGGTGCCTGCTCCCCCCACCGCCGCCTCCCCCAGGGTCCAATTTCCACGGTTCTTAGGTGGCAGGGGCACAGACAGGGTCCTTCCCAGGCCTCAGTCACACCCCAGGCCAGAAGCTCCAGCCATATCTCGGCAGCTCCCGGCCGGCGTTTCCTGGCCAAGGCAAGTCTGCAATGTGAGCAATGTTCCTCCGTCCCTCACTCAGCAAGCCTCCAAGGCTGCACCTGGAGACGGGGGATACCTGTATTGAGCCTGGGCCACCTGGCGGATCTGAGGAGACAGCGGTGCGTGGGGAGCGCGTAGGACAGCAGCTGGCACCACAGAGTAAGCGCGCCATAGACGGTAACCACGGCCGCCAGGCCACCACGGCTCCCTCTGAGGTCCTCTCACCCTCTCCTCTGCCCAGTTTCCCACAGAGCGCTGGGCCAAGCCGCACAAGTTCCAGCTAGTGTTCCCTCCACCAGCTGTGCTCTGTGACCCCGAGGGGACGGAACAAGTCTCACCTATATCCAGAAATGATTCTCACTTCGGAGCAGTGCGGCTCCTCCAAACCCTCTCCCCAGGCTGAGGGGACAGGAGACACGGGCTCAAAACACATCCCCCACGCTGCACTGCTCAGGAAATGCTGGCACTAGCCACGGGGGCTTCCCTGAGGGGTCCCTAACTCAGCACGAGTCAGGAGGAATCGGTGAAGCCAAGAAAGGACTGGATGTCAGGCCAGGAGAAGATTCAAACCCTGGATTCCCACCTTACTAGTCACTGAACCTCTCTGTGCCTCAGTTTTCTCCCTGTAAAATGGGGGTAACAGTAGTACCTACTTCTTGGAGGTATTATAAGGATTAAGTGACTTATTACACATAATGGCCCCAAACAGTCCCTGACGCAGAGAGATCGCTGTGGAAGGGTGAGCTAACATGACCCCCGTGCCTCTTCTTTGGCGGAAACACAGCCTCGAGCTCTGACTGCCTCTGGGAGACAGGTTTCAGGCCAGGGCTGGGGTTGCTCTGGATCAAGCCCCTGTTAATGCCCAGGTTAATGGAGAACCCACAGGGGGGCAGGAGGCAGAGGTTCTGCGTGCAGAAGAGGTTGGCCTTGGCCTGTGTCCTGCTGCTGGCCGGCCTGGGCGGAAGCTGGCTCGGGGACGGAGGACAGCAGACCGAACAGGCCTGCAGACCATCCACAAGAAACAAATCTGGGCTGGCAGTGGCCCACGCTGGCCCCCTGCAGACATCCTCTCCTTTACTCGCTGCGCCCGCTACCAGGAGCTGTGGAGATGAGGAGACTGAAGCTCGGAGAGGCCTGCCCACAGCCCCCCAGCCTGGATGGGGCAGAGCTGACCCCAGGGGCACGTGGGCTTCCCTCAGTGCTGGGCTGGGACCCGGTGAACCCAAACGTGGCTGCCTCCTGTGCTGGCTGGGGAGCGAGGTGTCAAAAGACCCCAAAGAGCTTAACAGCCACCCAGGCAGGGCCTGTGGAGAGCCCAGTGCCCTCCGCTCCACATCCGAACGGTCAACAAATCCTTCAAAATCCAGCCAGTAGCTGCCACTGCTCACCACTACCATCGCCCTGCCCGAGCCACATCTCTCACCTGCTACCGCTTCCTGACCGCCTCCTTGTCCTTGTCCCAAGTCTATTCTCAACGCAGCAGTCAGAGGGATCCCAGTAAAAGTCAGACCACACCTCCCAATGCCCCAAACCTCCAATAGCTTCCAGCTGCCCCAGAGTAAAGGCCCAAGTCCCCACCCTGGCCTGTAAGCCTCCTCTCCCCCCGGCCTCCTCCCCTGGAACCCTCTGCTGCTCCAGCCACACCAGCTCCTCACTGTTCCCTGGACACATCAAGCATGTTCCCACCCCTGGACCCTTGTTCCTGCTGTCCTGTCTGTTCCTCCCCTAGGTCTCTGCAATGTCCCCTCCCTCCATTCTGGTCACTCTGGTCCCTTTGGAGAGGCCTTCCCTGAACACCCTATTTAGCTCCACCCTCCACCCCCTTACCCTGCTTTATTCTTCTTCACAGCACACATCACCCCAGACATATTATATGTTTGCTGGGCTGTTTGCTGCCTGCCTTCTTCCACTGGAGCAGGGACTCCCATGCTCTGTCACTGCTGCGAGCCCAGTTCCCAGAACGGTACCAGGCTCACAGTAAATACTCACGATATGTGTTGAACGACTATTTCTACCCTCTCCTGCAGCATCACATGCACAGGTGCACGTTCCCGCCCAGCCCTGGAGGAGCGGCCCCACCTGTCCAGCCTCTCCTGGAGCTGGACTCCACCCTCTCTTGGTGTTTCGCGCTGCCCAGAGCCCCGGCACCTCCTCTACCAACGGGCAAGGGGGACTGGTTTCCTGGGCACCCTCAGGCAGGGTGGCAGCTCCCCTCCTCTTCCCTGAGCCCCAACTCACAGAGAGAAGACTGGGTGAGGAGTTAAATCCCTCAGATAGCAAGGGTCCCCAGCACTCTTCTCTTGCTGGGGGGTTGATACCCCTCCCCCAATACTCTCCAGATCACTGGCTGCTCCCAGGACACACCATGGCCAGCTGGTCTCCCTTCTGTGCCTTCAGTCCCTCTGCTTCCCCATTCTGGAATGACCTCCTCCCCCTGGGGGGAACTCCAACTCTTCAGAGACCAGTTCACAAGTCACCTCCTGGGCAAACCTCACCCTCAGCCTCAGGCTTCCCCAAGCCCAGGTCTCGGGACTCTACCTCAGCACTTCCCTCCCAACATGCTAGACTTGAGCCTCAAAGTCATCTCTCCTTAAGTCCTTGAGGCCCAGTCACGGTGTCTGGCCATACATGGCACATATCTAGTAGGTTCACTGGCCTGTGGATCTGTAATGCCTACCCTGGAACAAGGGAAAGGATGTGAGTTTGGGGGTTGGTCAGCAGACCTGGAGTTGAAAGCCCAAGGCCATTCTTTATTAGGCTTTGTGCCCTTGACCAAATCACTGAGTCTCTCACCTGTAAAATGGGGATGGTAGAGTGCCCACTCACAGAACTACTGAAAGGATTAGAAATAACACCTGCAATGTGCCTGTGTTTAAATAACAGTAGCTATTACTACTATTAGGGGCCACAGTGTCAGAAGCAGGGCCCTGGGCCGGGCATGTGTAGCATGGCACTCTGCCCAAACTGAGGGTCCATCAGTACTGCTAGGTGGTCGGATGGGCCCTGACCTCAGGGAGCTGCTCACCCAGGATGGTACACATTAGGCTCTCCTGTAGTTCAGGGCTCAGTGGCCCATGCCATCAGCCTCGACACAGTTGGCTTACTGGCACCTACTCTGCCCCATCCAGAGGGCTTGGGAAGTTCCCTGGAGAAGTAGGAATTTAAGGAGAGGAGGACACGGCAGCAGTGACAAATAAGATATCAAAGCCCAAGCCAGGCTCTGTTTCTCCCTTCCTGCTGGGGAAGTAGAAAGGGTACAGTCAAGCCAAGAAACCATATTCATCACTGTACACTCCCTACCCCTCCCCAGCCCAGAAGGCTCTGACGGTACAGTTTACTGGAAAATCCTAACAAACTGAGATCTACTCAGCCCTCCAGTTCCCTCTACATGCCAGGCCCTGTTAATGTCAGAGATGCCCCCTGCTCTGTGATTCTCTGACCCCTGGCCTACTCAACGGCTGGTGAGTCAGGCCCCACCCGACTCCTTGGTGCTGTTGGATAAAAATGGAGGCTAATGAGGTCAAGTTCTCAAGGTCAGTCTGGAAAGAGCCAGTGATCTTCCAGGGCGATCTCAGTCCTGTCAGCCTACTTGAGGGAAGGGCTCTGCAGGGGTGGGGGTGATTCAGCATAGACTCCTCCCAGCACCAGCTCTGACCAGACAAAAGCCAGGATCAGCCTCTTCCCAGGCAGGCAAAGTTCAGAGGGACACACAACGGGCCAGATGGGATGCCTTCCTTGTCCCTTATCCCACTGATGTGGCAGCTGCCCCTTTGAGGGCTGGGAGCCTGAGGCAGTTTCTGGGAGACAGCTGTGGACCTGGAGTCAGAAGATGGTTCCTTAAGTTCCTGCTGAGACACCTCCCAAGTCTCAGCTTCCTTGTCTGTAAAATGGGGCCAACCATCTCTACCGTTCAATGCAATAAGTGTGAGCTGTCAAACGTACAGGACTTTTGGTCTCACCCACGACCCCCTCCTCCAAACAAGTCTCGGTGTGGGAGAGCTCAGTTTACCGCAGCACGAGAACTGAGAGCGTACGGCGTGCCAGACACTGTGCTGGTCCCTGGGGATATTCAGGGGCTCCGGGTCTGGTGAGGGAGGCTGACAGATAAATGTACAGTGCCATGCTGTGATCAGCACTTTCAGGGAGGAACGAACAAAGGACCGTGGGCTCCCAGAGAAGGGAGCATCTGACCCAGGCCAGAGTGGGTGAGGTCAGGAAAGCCACAGGGAGGAGAAGCCATTTGACTCAGGCCTCCACATCTACCAGCTGGAGGCAAGGAAGATGGGCATTCCAGGCACTAACAAAAGCCCAGATTCAGGTTTAAAGCACAGGCCCGGCCCACAGGCATGCATGCTGACCCTACCCCAGGGACCTGTCCCCAAACACGGGTACCAGGCCTCCAGACCTCCCCAGGGCATGGTCCCTGCAGGGGACACTTCTTCATGGGGACACTTCTTCATGGCCAGGTGAGGAAAGGAATCCCCAGCCTTGGCAGCGGAGACTGCCTCTGCCCTCCTGCCCACTTCAGCCCCCTCCCCTGCAAGAGCTCTCTATTCAGAGGAGCCAGCTCTCCATTCTCTGAGCCCACCCTGGTCTCTACCTCCCTCCGGTACACTCATTCTCTCGCTCTAAGGCCCCTCACTAATTGTCAGCTCCTCTGGAAAGCCATCCTTGGCCTTTTTCTTGCTTGGGTTCCCAGAGCTCTGTGCACATTCCTCTAGAATTAATGCTTGCCATGTAACATTTATCCATTTCCAGATTCATTTCTTGAGCAGAAATGACAAAGAGTCATTGAGAAATGACAAAGAGTCATATTCATTGACAAAGACTCAGGCTCTGGGGCTCTGGGACAGAATGAGAAGTAAGCCACGTCAACTGTCCTCAAGCACTTGATAAAATTAAAAGTTATACCCACTGCCCTATATTACTCTCATGTAAACAGTAATAGCTAACACTTATTTATTGAGCACTCATGTGCTCTCTGTTTAAGCCCTAAACATACACTATTTCATTTAATACTCACAATAACTGTCAGGTAGGCACATTACTGTCTCCATTTGACAAATGAGGAAACCGAGGCAGTGACTTCATCAAGATCACAAAACAGTATCGGAACGCAGGAAGTCTGATTCAGGAGTCTGTATTGTCAATCATCATGCTATTACGGACGGGTGCTGCAGGGACTCAGATGGGGCAATATTTAGCCTTGGGGGTGGTGGGGGCAAGGTGATCCAGAGGTGATACTGCCTGAGCAGAGCACTGAAGGACAAGCAGAAGGTAGCCCAGCAGGTAAGAGGAGGAGGGGCTTTCAGGCAATGGGGCTGGTGCATGCAAAGGCATGGAGACACAAAAGGTGTGGACAAGCGCATCCTGCAATGCCATATTATTGGACCCTAGGGTACACATAGGGTAGGGAAGAGGTCAGGTCATTGAGAGCTCTGTAAATTGTGCTAAAGATTCAGTCTTTCCCATAGGCAGTGGGAAACCATCAAAGGGTTTTAAGCAAGGAAGTGACATTATGAGATGCGTTTCTAAAGGATCATAAGAGGCACTTCCCTGGTGGTGCATTGGTTAAGAATTCGCCTGCCAATGCAGGGGACACGGGTTTGATCCCTGGTCCGGGAAGATCCCACATGCTGTGGAGGAGCTAAGCCGGTGCGCCACAACTACTGAGCCTGCGCTCTAGAGCCCACGCACCTAGAGCCGGTGCTCCGCAACAAGAGAAGCCACCGCAATGAGAAGCCCTCGTACCACAACGAAGAGTAGCCCCCACTCGCCGCAACTAGAGAAGGCCCGCGTGCAGCAACGAAAACCTAACGCAGCCATAAATTAATTAATTAATTAATTTAAAAAAAATAAAAGGATCACAAGAGTTACAGTTTGGAGGCTGGGTTGCAGGCAGCCATGATTGGAAGTTGCTGGGAAGTCACTGCAGTCATCCTGGTGAGAAACACATCAACAAGGGTGGTAACAAAAGAGTTAGAGGCACAGGACCAGGTGTGAAGCATATTCAGGTCACCTCTTACATATGCGAATTGAGAAAGAAGAGGAAGTATAATTCTCAGGTTTCTGGCTGGGATGGGGTGGTAGAGAAAGAATGAATCTGCAGGGGAAAAGAGCAGCAGTTCAAGTTCAGACGGAGTGAGTGGCAGCTGAAGTGGAGCTGTACACCTGGTAGCTGGATGGCCAAGTCTGCGGCTCCAGGGAGGGGCACTCCGCTGAAGATGTAGATCTGGGCGCGTTTCGGGTGTTTAGGTGGTGTAAAGCTGAAGCCATGAGAGTTGACGAGACCACCCAAATTCAGTGTACAGAGTAAGGGACTGGGCAAGAGAGGAGAATGTGAAACGGTACTTCAACAGTCAGAGAAGTAGGAAGAAAATAAGCGGATGCTGACGCGGAGGAAGCCAAAAAAGGGGGAGAGAGGCACGTATCAACTACTTCAATTACGAGTTAGTATGCACCTCTAAGAACTCAAGAAAGATACTAAAGGGCCCTTTTGATGTCAATTAGGAAGTCATTGACTGCCATTTCCAAAGGAAGTTGAGGGAGACCGGACGACAGTGAGACGCAGACCTACAGTAACTTGTAGATATTTTCTTTCTCATTCTCAGGCCCTGACTCCTCCCTATATCCAACTCCTGCCCTTTAATACCCAGATACCGCCCCCTCGCTTCTCCGCTCACAAAGAAGAGGTAGGCTTTGGAGGGCGATCCGGGACGCCCTTCCCGGGCTCTCTCGAGTGGGCGGGGCCGCGGACGGTCATTGCCCGAGACCCTCGAACCCGGCGCGGGGTGGAGCAAGGCCAAGCAGAGGAAGGGGGCGGAACCCGGGGCGCAGGGGGTGTGGGAAGGGTCGGACGGAACCATGAACGGACACCGGCTAGAGTGGCGGGATCTGCTGGCAAGACGTAGCCCTCGTACCACCACCCGGTCCCACTGACCTCTCGCGGACCCACCTGCTGCATGTCAGCCACGGCCCCAGTTCTTCTTAGCCCCAGCCGCAGCCGGGCTCCGCGGCCCCAGGAGCGCCTCCGAGAGGAAGGGGATCTCCCAGCGGCGCCACTTCCGCCACTGAGTCCGCCCCCGAGAGCGAACGTGCGTAGGACTGCAGCCCCGCCCCCAAGCCCTCGGGCCCCGCCCACAAGGGGCGGAAGTGGGGGCTGCAGCTAAAGTTAGGCCTGAAAGGATCTTCCTAACGGTAGGGGAGTTGGAAAGAAGCCCAGGGGCATCATCCTTATTGGGCCACATAGGCCTGGCACTGTGGAGAAAAAAGGGGATCTTCCTGAGGGGAGGCCCGTGGGGCTGGGGGACAGGCCCTTTGGAGGGATCCAGTTACTCTTGAAGGACTCCTCTTTCCCCCTCTGCCTCTTTCAGCCATCCCCAGCAGGATCTAGAACTCCTGTGGTCCTTCCCAAGAGGGCTCGGAGCTTGTCAGCAGTCAAGGCTCCAAACTAGAGGACTGGACACTAGGGTCGAGGACCTGACCCTTGGATGACCACCACAGGGTAACAGGGAAACCTGTTACCTCCTCCCTCTCCTTTCCCCTGAAAGAGAAATCTCAGCAGTTATTTACAAAGATTTATTACAGCATGGGAGCGGTTCAGTCCTGGAGTCAGGGAAGAAGGGAAGGGGGCAGAGCAGCTGGAGGACAAGGAGAGCCTGGCTCCCGCACCATGTGCCCCCCTAAGGACTTATACTAGGCGGCATTCCTGGCATCAAAGCACAAACAAAATGCAACAAAGCAGCCTCTGCCAGTGCATCTTCCAGGCACCCAGGCTGGGGAGCAGTTGATAAGGGGAAGATTTCCAAAATGTCGAGGCTGTGGAAAGGATGCCTGAATCCTGGGGCCTGGTAGAAGCCAGTGAGAGGGGTGGTGACTTGGAATTCCCCAGGGGATAGAGAAGTATCTATGGGCACTTAAAGTTCTCAGTACCCTCTTTCCCCAGATCTTAGGGTCCTGCCCTGTGGGTTTCCTGTGCCCAGGGGAGAGGATCTGGGGAGTAGACTTGTGAAGGATGAACCTTTGTCCCCCATTTACTGGATTTCCCAATGCAAGCTCTCTCACATCCCACCACCCACTGGGTGAATGGGGGAATGACTGGCAGGGGTAGGCATCAGGCAGCAAGTGCCCAGGGACTCTGGGCATCAGCCAAAGGTGGGCAGACAAGCAAACACAGACCAGCCCTAGTCTTCTAAGTCAGAAGCCGCAGCCCTAGCAAGTGAGGGGAAGGGTACAAAGTAGGGTGGGGCAGAGTGGGTTTCTACGGAACAGCAATGCCCTTGCCACTTCTTCTGGGAGATGCAGGGCTGGTGCCTATGTGCCAGGTTCAGGGTGAGCAGGGCGCTGTGGCTCCTCCCCAGGTTCTGTAAGGCAAGCAGATGGACTTAGGGTCTGGCCACGCCCACCAAGATCCCAGCCCCGCCTCCCCAGCCCCTCCCCCCCCCCCCCCAAACCTCACCATTTAATGCCGGGTCTTCCACTTGGTCCTCAGAGCTTCCGTCTCTCTGGGGCTCATCCAGAGGAGGCGGGCGCTCCCAGGGACCCTCCAGACCTTGGCCACAAGTAGTCTTCTGCCCAGCTGGGGACAGGAAAGAAGGGATAAAAGCACAGGCTCTGAGTATCCATCTGGCTGTCCTGGAACAGGAGCCGAGCCTCTCAGCTGTCTGTGGCTAAGCTTTCTGAGGGTATCGTGGTATAGTGGAGAGAGCACTGGACTAAGACAGCTCTTGCAATGACTAGCCATATGACTTAGATAGGTCCGTTGTTACCTCTTTGAAGGGGATGGTAAGAGGGAAATTGTGTAGACTGCCTTAAATAAGATAATAGTTAATACCCTGCAGCCCAGCGCCGGCACCTAGGAGCTGCTCCAAGATTGGTGGCAATTGATATTGCTCCTTGGTCATCTTGTCGTTTGACCCACTGCCCTGCTGCTTTCCTAAGGGAGCAGTCTCCTCTCATCTCCTCTTCACCTGTTCTGGGGGGACCCAGTGGGAGTTGACTCACCTCTTCCAGCTGGAGCTTTTGCTCCCATGGCCGATGCCCCCGCTGCCAAGGCAGAGAGGAGGCCCACGCCATTTTTGGGGGGTGCAAGGGATGGACACTTCAAGCAGGAGTGGTTGGCTATTTTTCATCCCCATAAATAATGGCACCAAAATGTTTGAGGTGCACTGGGAGGGATAGATGTGGCTGGCCTGGGCCTAGAAGAACAGTCCTGGGAGGGCTGAGATCTTCCTGCCTAGGAATTCTCTGGGCCTTGGGACTCCCTGTGGAGATTTTGGGATTTGGGGTCTCTAGCTCTGAGGCCTTCTGTGTAGGTTTCAAGCCCCTCCCTGGCCCCTCTCTTCCCAGGCAGCTGGGGTTGGAGCTGCAGCCAACGCAGTTGGTTCTTGAATCCTACATTCTCCATCTAGACACTAGAGGGCACCCTCTCACCTCCAGCCTAGGAAATAAAAAAGGGGAAAAGAGCCACAGGTTCCTGGAGAGGACTTATCAACCAGCCCTGTGCCTCCCGGCAGAGACCACATCCTGTGTTCAGAAATGCAGGCGATGGGGGCACTGGATACTCTTAGTCCACTATCCCCCATCTCCTTGCACCTCCCAACTGCCGTGGATGGAAAGTCCTTTCTTGGGTCTAGCCTCAAACCTCAGGTGGCCTTGCCTTAATTCTTAGGGAAGAGAGGAATTATTAGAGGAAACCTGATTGGGAGAAGGACTGAGTCAAGGATGGGAACAGCCCAGGTGTCAGGTAAGGCTGAGTGCGAGGCATCCTGTGGGATGAGAGAGTGGGGAGGCCCTTTACATGTGTGAGAAACTGTGAACCGGGAGGGGGTGTTCCAGGACACTCAAGGGGGATCCCACCTAATCTGTGGGGGTGGAACCCAGGCTTCACAGCCCGTTCAGCTTACCAGACCCCCTGCTGCCCTTCAGGATTTCAGCCTGGCTGTCCTCCTCCTCCTCCTCTTCTTCGTCATCCTCTTCCTCCTCCTCTTCTTCCTCTCTTGGGTAGCCCAGCTCCCGCAGCTCCCCCAGCTCATCCTCCTCCTCTGAGGCCTGGTTCTCACCCACGTTGCTGATGGACTGCAGGTGAGACTCAGCAATGCGCTGCACAGCTGGCACAGGGGGACCGGGAAGGCAGGGGTCAGCCAGGCCCAAGAAGCGGGAGAGGCATGTGGCCCAGTCCCCAGCCTCCTTCCTGTGGGCCTGGGGCAGAGCTAATCCCCCACGGGGGTCTAGTTCAAAAGCTAAAAGCTGCAGGTCAGCCTGCTGGGGGCCAGACCAGGGCAGAAGCAGCAGGGGGTAGACTCTTGATCATGTTTGGCTCTTAAGCTGTCCAAAGATGCTGCTCCCCCAGAGGCTGGCACCAGGCAGCTCCTGCCAAGCCGGACAAGACCAGGCGGGTACAGCAGCAGCTTAACATTCCCTGGCTGGGGAGCTTGTCCACCAGCTACAGCCCCTGGAGAAGGCACAGGGCCTGTGGGCCAGGCCCTGGGGGATTTGTCCCTTTCAATTTCTAGGGGAGTGCCCAGCCTGCTTAGGGCTCACTGCTCACCCTGATCCTGCCCACCACCCCATGCTGGGCTTGGTCCCCACTCCCTGGCACTGCCCCATTATAGATGCTACCCCACACACCTCTGCCCCAGGCTCTAAGAGGTAGGAACAGTTCTGAGGCTAAGGACATAATAGTCTGCAGCCAGTGAAGTCCATGCCTGGGGATGCGGCGTGCCCAGACGCAGCCCCCACAATCTTGACCCACATCCCCAAGCTTCAACTCCCTCTGTGGTGACCTAGAAAGCAGCGAACACCACCCACCACCCCCCCCAACGCCACCAAGGCCTGCTGGGATAGGACCTAGCAAGGGAACAGTGTGGGCAGCTGGAGAGAAGTTTCCAAAAGATGGAAGGGACTAAGGGGTTAGGAGAAAGGGGCCAGGGCTGGGGGACTCTGGGAGAATGGCAGGGGTTGAGGGGACCCTGGGAGGAGTGGCTAGGACAGAGGCAGCAGGGAGGCCAGGAGCTGGTGGGATTTTAGAGCATTTGGGTCACTAAACTCAAGGCCCAGAGACCAGGTGCCGGAGAGCTGGGACCTGCAGTTGCTGCAGCTACTCCTTGCTCCGTAGGCAGCCCCTCCCCTCAGAAAGCCCAGAGGGGGCAGATCCAGGCTGGAAACCTCCAGTGGAGGGAGCAGGGCACCGCTCTCCTGCCAACTCAGGGACAGGCACAGAGGGTGCATTGTGCCTGCCTGCTGCCCTGCCTTGCCCCGAGCTCCACCCGGTGCCTCCTGCTGGCTCTGGGCAAGCTACCCAGGCAATAAAAGCGCAATAAATTACCCCTCCCTGTCCTTGGGGACACGGCAAAGCTTCACCTTGAACCAAGTGTGAGGGTTCGGCCTTGGAGAACCCCCCTCAAGCCAAGACTCAATGTCCACCCTTCCTTGGGGGCCCTGAGCTTCTCCCCCTACAAGTCCCCCACCCTGCCAGATGCTTTCCCTGCCCAGAAAGGAGCCAAAGCCTATAACACAGTGCCCTGCAGGTTCAGAAGGGTCCTCTGAGCGTTGGGGAAGGGAGGAAGGGAGGAGAGGAGGTGGCAGCTCGAGCAGCCGGGGGAGGAGAGTTCAGTTCTTCAGTTCGTGAGCCACAGTGTCAACAATAGGTGTGCACAGCCCTGTGCTGGCGCCCCGTGAGCCTCCCGCGTGCCTCGCCTGCCTCGTGCCTCGCAGGGCTCTCTGGGGTCTCCCCCTCATCCTCCCAACTGTCTCCTAATCCCTCTGTCTCCAGCTCTGGGAACCTGAGTTCCCCCCACCCAAGTGTCCCTTTTCAAGCTCCAAGGTCTCCAGCACAGCCCCCGCACCCCTCTCCTGGCCCCTTTCCACCGCCCTGCCTCTCCCCATTCAGACCCTCCTTAAGTTGCAGCCCAAAGGGGCCACGGGGGTGGGGGCACATTTCTCGCCATCTTTTTCACCCCAGCCCTCTGCCCCTTGCTCACAATCAAGAGTCCAAGGGTAGTTCTTCCCTCTCACACGCACTTGCCCCCAACCCAGCCCAGGATGGGGAGGAGAGAGATTTCTCATATTCTCTCCTGAGAAGATGCCACCTCCTCCCTCATGCCTGCTTCGGGGGCTGGCCTTCCCCACATCCCTACAGGTAGGAAGTCCTTCCAAAAGCTGAACCCACTGCCCGCTTGCTATCCCTGCATCGTCCTGTCCTTGAGGAAGAGAAAGGGCACCTGCCCTTCTCTCCTCTCTCCCCAGTCTCTCTGCTCCCAACCGTGGCCGGCAGGCTGACAGGTGCACCTGTTGACCTTGGCCGGTTACTGGGAACTCATTAAACCCACCCTGGAGGGAGCGCTCCGCACACCCTTCTGGTTCCCTCCCTCCCAGCCTCCGTGGGAGGAGGGGCTGGCCAGGCAGGAAGAGCCTCAGGTGGGAGCTGAGGTGGGTGTAGGAAGGCATCTTAAGGCTTAGTTAGGAAGAGACCCTCCCCACACCCCAACCTGTCCCACCTTCTCCTCCAGGTGTATCTCCCCCAGCTCCCCCTGGAAGCCAAGTCTCCAGGCCGGCCCTGAAGACCGCTGTGATTTCACACCTGCTTCCCTTTGCACACCTTCCTCCCTCTCCCTGGAATGCCCCTCCATGCCTGGCCTGCCTGTGGAATTTTTATTCATCCTTCCCATCCAAGCTTAAACACCCTCTCCTCTGTAACTCTCCCTGACCCTTTGAGGTGAAGGGCCCCAGGAGGGCTGAGGCCAAATCTTACTCTTATGTTTGCCCAGCGCCCACCAGGGGGGCCTGGCATACACTAGGTGTTTGATAAGTGAGTGCTACAGGAATGACTTGCCTTTTGGTATAGAAAGGAAAAGCAGGACCAGAAGCATCAGTGTGCAGACCTGTGCAAATGGCACGGGAATGGGAGAGGAGAGCAAGGGGTGCAGCCCAAAGAAGGTGCCCCTCGGGGAGGAGGAGGGGGAGGTGGTCCAGTGCTTGCTTGCAAAGGAGGTGCAGAGCTGAGTCTCTTTATGTTGACGCCTACTTGTTATGTACCTCTTTTCTTTCAACCCCACAACCTGATTTTAAGACCCATGCCACCCTTTTCAGCCTCTGGGCTCCTTCTTTTTACAAGGCCAAATTAAGAAAGAATTGGTCTCTAAGTAGGGATTGGGGTGGGTACACAAGACTGTCCCTCCCCACCAACAAAAGCTCAACATGTCACACACACACCCAATGTCAGCCCAGTTGCAGGGCTCAAGGGGACAGCCCAACTGATGGGTGGGGGACAGTACCTTTCAGCGAGGGGGGTGTGTAGGCACAGGGGTTGGCTCTCTTCGACTTGAGGTGGTGCCCCTCTCCTGAGGCTCTCTGCTGGGGAAGTGCCAGGTTAAATGGGCTTACAGAGGCCCCTTTCCTTCACCCTCCCTCCATTCCATCCCACCAAGGCAACCTGGGCAGACTGGTCTAGCCTCTGTTCTCAGGTCCAGGCCCAGGCACTGCTGCCCCTCGGGTCCTGCACCTCCTGCACTGAGGCTGAGGCTAACTGGTGGCTTTGGGACGGGCTCCATAGCCATGGCCTGGCTCAGAGCAGGACCCTGGCTTCTGGAGGCCCAGCCTGAGTCTGAGCAGAGGAAAGACAAGGGCAGAGGAAAGACAAGGGCAGGGTGCTGGTGGCACCCTGGCACCAGGCACTCTCACTGAGGTGCCAATTGATATGCTAATGTCCTCCTGGGTGGCACGCTGTGTTAGCTGGGAAGTAATCCCCTCCACCCCATCACAAAGGGCCCTGGCATCCCTCCTTCCAGCTGCCCCTGGAAACTCACCTGGTGGGGTGAGGCATCCTCCTCTGAGGGAGGCCACCAGTGAACCGAGCCAGGAAGAAGAGGGAAGAGGGAGAGAGAGAAGAGAGAAAGAATCTGAATTACTTTCCCCAAAGGCTCAGTCTCTGTGCCCTTTCCCTCCTGGTGTTGGGAGGTGCCTGGTCAATAAATGAACCCAATGGAGCTGTGCTCCCAGACCTTAACCCCCCCATCTTCTGCTCAGTCTCCTACTCATGGGACTTTGGCAGGGGCCTCAAGAAGGCATCAGGGTTAGGATGGGGCCAGGACTAGGGGGCAGGGTAGGGGCCCACCTGGCGAGGAGTGCTCTGAGAGCCGGAACAGCATGGCAGGGGTTGGTCTCCTGCGCCGGATCTAAGAAGACAGAGAAAGAGATGGGGGGGTGGGGGTGGGGCAGGACAGACACCTGCAGCCCACTCCCCACCCCCTACCCAGGCAGCAGGGAACAAACAGTGCTTTGGAGTCCCCAGGGAACCTTTGAATCAAAGACTGTCAGAGCTGTAAGGAACTCCATAGCTCACCCAACCCCCTCATTTTACCAAGGTGAAAACCCAAGGCTCAGAGAGGTTCAGCAAAGAGCTCAAAGTCACACAGCATGCCAAGGCAGGGAAGGGACAAGAAAAATGCATCACTGGCTCCCAGCTGACGCCCATCCCACTCCATGGCTACTCCAGAACTGCCACCTCCCTTTCTGTCTTCCCCTACCAAGGCCCTTCCTCTCTCATTTTTGAAGGCATCAGACCTCAGGACCTGAAGCTGGCTGTGGAAGATGCCCCATGGGCCATGGCACCCACATGGCCCTGCCTATCTAAGGTCAGCTCAAGGGCTCCAGGGAAAGTGGATCCAGTTGCAGAGGGAGGCTGAGCCTGGTACTGCAGGCACCTCCAACCTCACACTGAGGCTCAGGTGTGGGTCTGACCCCCAGACCCACAGGGGCCTGGGGGTGGTCTCTGGGGGCCTGGCTCTGGGTCCCTCTAGCAGTATTTCTCAGGTTGCAGAACTCTTCACCCAGTCCTCATAAAAAACAAAAAGTTGCCATCCTTGGTACATGAGCCAAGCTGAACCGGGGGGGTGGGGGGGCGCACTGAGCACTCCTAGTGACTCACCCCCCTTCCCCCCAGCTTGGCAATCAGACCAACCGTCAGTTAATTAGGTCCCCTCTGAGCTCCAGGGAAATGTACAAAGAGAACCAGGTGAATTAAGCTGAAACTGCCACCTCCCTCTGCCAAGCTCCCAACACTGCCCTCCAGACCAAAAGCTGCTTGGGCCGGGGACCCAACCTGCCCCCATGGCCGCCTAGCTCTCCCCAAAATGACTTGGCTCCACTCTCACTGCGCTGTGGGGTGCCAGCTGCATCTCAGCAACAAGTGAATGGCTAGGTTGCTGGTGGGGGGCAGAACCCTCTTCTCTCCCTCCATCACATCCCACCCCCCACCCCCACCTCAAGCCCTTGAAGGCCTCCAGTCCCCAGAAAGGCTGTCCAGAGAACTCAGTTGTCTGTGGGAGGACTTCTGGCTTCTGTGATGACTGGTCATCACCCCCCCCTCCCCCCCATGTTGCCATGTTGTGGCTCTGTCTAGAGGTCAGAACAAGGTTCTGGCGACCCCAGCCCAGGCACGCAGGGTGGAACTAGAGAGAAAGCCAGAGCGTGGGGCAGCTGGGCGGAGGCCTGCTCTGTGTCATAGGTCAGTGTACCATGTTTCTCACATCTGAGCGGCACCAGTGGTCCGCGTGGAAGTGTAGGGAACGAGGACACTGTGCAGGGTCCAGAGGACCGTCTGCCCTCCCCGGGGCCGCCCGGGATTCTCCCGCCCCGGGATGAGGACCGAGGCCCCGGGGAAAAAGTTGCGCGAGTCTGCAGCGAACTTCACGCGCTGCCCCGCGTCCCCGCCGCGTCCGAGGCGGGCCCGGGACTACTTCGCCCCCGTCTCCCAGGCCACTTCAGACCCCGGAGCGCAGAGGAGCCCGGGTGCTTAGCTGGGGTGAGGGGGGCGCCGCCGGGGCTGGGGCGCAGCCCCCTTACCATCTCCACCTGGCGGGGGTCGAGCTGGCTGGGGGGCGCGGGCACGGAGAACTGGATCTTCTTGCGGTCCTTGGGGTCCATGGCGGGCGGGTGGTCGGTGGGCGGGGCGCGCGCTGCGGGGTCCGGGGCTGCGGTCCAGGCGCGCTGCTCAGGGCGCCGCGGCGACAGCGGGCTGAGTGCGGCGGGGAGGAGCAGGAGGGCTGTTCACGCACAGATAAAAATACCGCGCCGGCGAGGGGAGGGGGCGCGGGGGCGGGGGGCGGCCGCCTGCTCGCCTACCCCGCCGGGCTCCGGGGCTCGACCGTGCCTCGGTGCCTTCGCGCCCGCACCCTGGGCTCCCCGGCTCGCGGGTCTGGGTCCCTGTCTCTCCCCTCCTTCCCTCGCTCTCTCTCAGTGTCGCTCCGCCCTTCCTCTATCTCCCTTGCTCCCTCTCCGCATGTCTGTCTCTGTCGCTGCCTCGCTCCGGCTCTCCGGGTCTCACCCTCCGGCCCCAGCCTTGGGGTGCCCAGCCCGTGCCCTCAGCCTGGGCCTGGCGCCCGGGAGCTTGGTGGGAGGACTCAGGAGACAGGGGCCAATGAGCGCCGAGGAGCGTGTTCTCCCGGGGCCGGGAGGAGGGCGGGGAGTGTGAGCCGGGACCCGGGGAGCGGGCTGGGGGCCCCCTGCCGTCTCCCCAGAACTTGAAGCTGCATTATTGATGGAGTCCAGCAGGGAGGATAATGCGGGCAGACCGAGGGGAGAGCGGCAGCGGGGACTCTGGCTTTAACCCCTTCCTGGCGCGGGTACTTGGAGTTTCACGGGGAGGCCGTGAGGTCGTGGAGAGAATACCACCAGCCTGCCACGCTGTGAATGGGGGTGTCCTAGAAAGCGAGTGAGCGTGGAGCGGGTTGTGCGTGGGAGGACACGTGTCAGTCATCATGGCAGGCAGTGTGTGAAAGTGAGTGCCAGGGGCCCTGTAGTGCCTATAGCTAGGGAGTGTGTGTGTGTGTGTGTGTGTGTGTGTGTGTGTGTGTGTGTGGCGGGGGGGTGTCGGTGTGGTGAGAGTGTGTGCGAGTCTATGTGAGTAAGTGTGTCAGAGTGTCAAGGATGCGGGTGTGAGTGGCAGGGTGTGGGAAGACTGTGTGTGTGCGGGGGAGGGGTGAGGTGGGGGAGGATGTCAGAGGCTGTCAAGGTGATGGGCAGGCTGTGCCAGCTGGGGGGGTACTGTATCCACAGCTGCAGCCTGTACAGTAGCAGGGGATGAGGCCGTGATCCTGGGAGCACTCCCGTGGGGGGCGGGGAGCGTGTCCCTGCCGTGAGATGTCCTGGATTCAAGTGCCTCCCCAGACCTAACATGGGGGAGACAGAGCCAGCCCGGGGAGATAGAGTTGGGGGTGATGGGGGCCAGCCTGTACCAGTCCACGTGCCATCACGTGTGTGAGTTTGGTGCAGGAATAGAGCAGGGGGGAGAGGTGTGTGTGTGCTCGTTTCTGAGGTGTGAACCTCTCTCTCTCTGCAGAGGCGTTTGTGTGTGTCTCTGGAGGGGAGAAAGGGGAGGAGATGGCCCTGTGGTTTGGAGTGTCCCTGTTTATCTGTCCAGGTCCCAGGTATCTTTGTAGGAACCGGTGTTTCCCTCTGCGGGCATAGAGGCGAGGGACTGAATGCCCCTCTGCGGTGATGAGAGGGTGTGTGTGTAGACGTGTACATAGGCATGTGTCTTCCTGGGGCTCTGTTTGTGCTGGCTCTCTTCTCTCCTGGTCACCCTCGGGCCTGGAACAGTCAGGCGTCCCCCTCCCCCCACCCAGCAACTTTTCCACTCCCAGCCCCAGTGTGCTGGGTCCTTGGCAGAGCAAGAAGGAGCAAGAGGCCAGAGGAGTCTTGTGAAAATGGGGTCAGGGGCACAATGCAGTGCCCCAGAGTCAGCGCCCACTCTGGGGGTGACAAGAGGGTAGCAGAAGGGCAGAGGTTTGCCCATGGGCACTGGAAGCCCTGGCTGCTCAGCGCCACTCCCCCCAACCCCCAGGCCTGGCTCAAGTCCCGCTATGTTTGTTGACTTTTATGCTTATGGGGAAACAGCCAGATGCTGGGTTGCTGGCCCAGGGGTGTGGGCATCTCTGGCAGCCTTTGGCTTGGCCCAGACCCCTCCTTCAGCTGGGTTACGGTGGGGGGTGGTAACGACCAGTTTGGCAGTGCACATGAGGAGGTCCTGGGAGTCGGAAGGGGCACAGGAAAGGCATGGCTCAGGCAGTAACCTGAGTGGCCACTGGGCTAAGGTGAGGCTGAAAGGCCTGTGGCTTCCAGTGCTGGGGAGGTGGGAAGGTCCTGGTTGGGAGGAAGGGGACAGAGGACAGCTGGATGGGTAATGAGAGGACAGGGACAAGGAGGCATCACTACCAGTGGAACCTCAGAGCCCATCCGAGCTGAGAGGGCCTTGGGGAACACAGCGGCTCAGGCTCCTTTGACTAGGGAGGCTTGTTCATAGAGGTTCTGCCAAAAGGTTTGGAGCTCTGGGTGGCCCTGAATCAGGAAAAATTCCCCTGACCCAGGCTGGGGCAGCTGGGGACGGAGACTCTCCTCTCTTGGCTAAGCTTGGAAGATGGGGTGTTCAGGGATAGAGGGGAGGGTCTTTGCCCTCTTCCCCCAACCTTTGCCCAGGCACCCACAGCTCTGGCTGCTAAACCCTGGAGCCAAGAGGGACAGGGGAACCTCGCTGACAGAGGAACAGTCACAAGGGACAGACAGGAAGGAGGAGGAAGGGAAGGAAGGATGACAGAGACAGGAGGTGAGAGAGAGAGAGGAGGGGGAGGTAGGAAACATCGGAAAGAAAGAGCGAGAAAACACATGTGAGAGATGGAGAGACAAAGGGGGAGAGAGAAAGCCTCACGACAGAGAGAGGCAGGAGACAGAGATGGAGAGAGAGTAAAAATAGCTCAGCATTAAGATAATTGCAGCTCACAGCTCTGCCCTCCGTTAGGAATTAAATGAGGTTTTATTACTTTGATTTTTCTCTCCTGGATCCTACGCGACTTCTCAAGAACTTGGGGAAAAGTTTTTCAGGTGGGCGGCCAGGTGGCGGGGGCTGCGTGGGTGACAGAGGAGGAAGGGAAAGGGACTTCTGGGAGGGGGGGTGTGGGGGGGAGGTGCGGGCAGGGGCAAGGAGTGGGGAGGGCCCGGTGAGGATGGGGGAGCCCAGCAGGGGCTGGGGGAGGTGGCCAGCTTCAGGCACATCCCAGAGGGGCTGAGAAGCAAGGGGCCAGGGTGACCTCCATTTTCTTTGACTTAGAATTAATCATATGCAAATGAGATGTAAAAATAATATGCCACTCCTTGATTATTATTCTTGAGTTAGAAACACAGGCGTTTGGGTCCAAGGAACAAATTCAAGACCTTGTTTGACTTAACTCCCATTGAACTATGGGTCTTTCTGCTTGGACTGACAAAGTTTGTCATAGGGTGTCTATTAATGTATAGTAGGTCTGAGCACACTATTTTGAGCACGCTGTTTCTCCTCACATCATTGCCTCTTGCCTGCCACATTGTCCGGCATACAGGAGGTACTACATTCACCTTCTCTGGAAGTGTGAAGCCTTTGTTCTCTTTTGGGGAGGTGGGGAAAGAGTTCAATCGTGAATTTTCCCTCCTTTCTTCCAAGCAAGATATAGTCTAGTGGACAACATAAACTACAGAGTTGGACAGACCTGGGTAGGAATCTTAGATCTATAACTTACTGTGTGACCTTAGACAAATTCTTAGCCTCACCGTGCCTCAGTTTCCTCGTGTCTCAAAGCCCACCTTACATGGTACCTGTGACGATTCGAAAAACTGAAACTAATGAAGTCCCCAGCCCAGTGCAGGGCTCCCCGGTCAGTATTCAATAAAGGTTCCAGCTTCTCTAGAGCACTAGGAGTGCAGTTCCGAAAATAGCCAGAAGGTGGCGGAGTCGGCCAGTGTTTGGGCTGCTGCTCTGCTGGCACTGCGGGTCTGTAGCTGGGCATCACACCCCTGACCTTGGCACCACGGAGCTGAGTCAAGCTGGCTGTGTTGGCATGTGACAGCTGGAAGGGAGGCCCCCGGAAACCGCTGGAAGCAACCTTAGAGAAGCCAGGGAGCATTAGCTGGGCACTCTGGGGCATCTTTCCCTGCCGCTGCTGGTGGGGGGCGGGCGGTGGGTGGGATGGAGAGCGGGAGGGAGAGGTTGGGGATTCCAAGGCCCGCCTCTGGGAAAATCCGTGGACACCGAGAGGAAAGGGCAAAGGCACCCTCAGTAGGGACACTGGTGACACCAGGACAGGTGGGCAATCATCTGAGACACTCATTGACACACATTCATTCATTCATCCATCATCCAACCCTTTGCCCATTCATTAAATTCACATTGGGTGCTTTTTCAAAAATCAACTCTATTGAGTTAGAGTTTATATACAATAAAATGTACCAAGTTTAAATATAAATTTCTATGAAACATTTCCATACAACATGTGACCACTATCAATACAGATACAGAACATTCTCATTAACCCCAAATGTTCTTTGGCCCCATCCAAGTCAATCTCCCCTCCCCCCTCACTGGATGTATCATAACTCTTAGCACACTATTTTGAGACATGTCCTACCCACTATCTGTCTTTGCATCATCACCTGCCTGCCATAGTGCCCGGAGTACAGTAGCACTACATGCTGTAGAGGGGATGGATTGAGGAATGAATGAATAGATAAATACATGAGTCATAGAAATCGGCAATGCGTGACGTATATGGAGCATTTACTCTGTGCTGGGCACGGGGCTAGGCCTTTTATATGTATTGTCTCATTTAATCCTCATTAGATTCACTCCATTTTACAGATGGGGTAAATGAGGCTCCGAACTTCTGCCCAGAACCTGGGTTCAAAGGCAGACCGTCTGACTTCAGAGTTCTCACTCATACTGCTGCCTTTAATACATTCATGATGGGCAAGTACAAGATCGCTTGCATACACTGAACTGGGCTTCTCTCTTGCTCAGAATTGGAGCGGGTTTCTCTCTCTCTCAGCCCAGTTTGGACCAACCTGGGTGGGAAGCAAAAAAATCAATGTGCGGAGGCTGCCCTCTGGTGGCAGACATGAGTACAGCGGTATCTGTTCCCTCTGGCGCCCCCAGGTGGGATGCTGTTGAGAAGAATGAGCAAGCCGGCAGCCCACAGCGGGGGCAGCCTCAGCCCCGGACACCTGGAGACCCCCTGCTCTGGCCACTGCCTGGTGCCCCCCGAGGTGCCAGCTGAGGCTGCCCCCGAAGAACGCCAGCTGCCGGAGCCTGCCGCCTCCCACCCCCTCCACCAGCCTCACACACACTCCAATCCCGGTCCAGTCGGCTGCTTCCATTCCCTGAAGAAGAGGCCCTAAAGTTAAAACAGCTGTTAATTTATAAACCAATTTTTCCGTGACTGCTTAATAAATCGCCAGCAGCTGCTCTGCCCCCCCTCCTGCCCAGGCACCCGGCCCCGAGGGCTGCATGGAGAAGCTCAGAGCCGCCAGCCTGCCCCTCCTGCCTCCTTCCCCCAACTCCCCAACTTGCCCCCAATCTCCCAGGAACTGGACATATGTGGGGGAAACCCCAATGAAACCCAGCTTCTCTGGGCTTCAGTGGAGTGGAGAGGGGAGGATGATTTTTCTGCAGCCCAAAGGCCATCCCTCCCAACGCCCTAAAACCCCCAACCCAGGACTCCCAGACCCAGAGGGTGGGTGTCAAAGGTATTCTTAGTTCTGGGGGAGATGAAGTGTTCAGATTCCCTAGAGAAGTTCCCCTGAGCAACTGGGAGGCAAAGGGACCCTGGACTCATCCCTGAGCGCACTGGAATCTCAATTCCCATATCAGGGTGGTCCCCCTGACAGATGGTAACAGACTCACTGACCCTGCTGTTCTCTCAAGGGTGGGGCTGGGAGGCAGCAAGGAATGCTGGGATAGCATCCCCGCTCTGGGAAGATGCCCACACACACTCATCCCCAGGATAGTGAGAGGAGGGGTCTGGGCCTCCAGAACATTCACTTTGCCCAGCTTCCACTAGCATATAAAAGGCACCATGGAAATCCACGCGGGGTGGGGGTCTTGTGAATGGCAGACATGAGGCATGTTCTTTGCATCTGCAAGTTCCAAAGGCACCCAGGATGAAAGGCCTGCTGCTACTGTGTTCCCTGGCTCTGCTGGGCAAGAGTCAATCCAGCCATGCTGGACTTCCCTAGTGGCACAGTGGTTGAGAATCTGCCTGCCAGTGCAGGGGACACGGGTTCGAGACCTGGTCTGGGAAGATCCCACATGCTGCGGAGCAACTAGGCCCGTGAGCCACAATTACTGAGCCTGCGCGTCTGGAGCCTGTGCTCCACAACAAGAGAGGCCGTGATAGTGAGAGGCCCACGCACCACAATGAAGAGTGGCCCCCGCTTGCCACAACTAGAGAAAGCCCTTGCACAGAAACGAAGACCCAACACAGCCAAAAATAAATAAATTAATTAATTAATTAAATTAAAAAAAAAAGAATCCGGCTGCAATGCAGGGGACACGGGTTCGATACCTGGTCCAGGAAGATCCTACATGCCGCGGAGCAAGTAAGCCCGTGTGCCACAACTACTGAACCTGCGCTCTAGAGCCAGCGAGCCATAACTACTGAGCCCGCGAGCCACAACTACTGAAGCCCGCGCACCTAGAGCCCGTGCTCCACAACAAGAGAAGCCACCATTATGAGAAGCCCTCGCACCAAAACGAAGAGTAGCCCCCGCTCGCCGCAACTAGAGAAAGCCCGCGTGCAGTGATGAAGACCCAATGCAGCCAAAAATAAGTAAATAATTTATTTATTTTTAAAGAAATAATCCAGCCATGCCCCTGTAGACACAAGGAGCTCAGTAGGAAACGGGGAACACTGTGGTAAAGCACACCAGGTCAGAAGATCAAATCCCGGTCTCCCACCTACTAGCTGTGTGACCTTGGGCAAGTAACAACTTCTCTTTCCTTCCTCGGTGACTCCATTTATAAAATAGGGATAATAATTACAGAACTCTTGTGAAAATTAGACAAGCTGAGGCACACGAAGTACCTGGCACATCGTAGGTGCTTACGGTAATGTGACAGTATTATCTTTCTCATCCCCCTGCTGGAAAGAGCAGAGACTGGATCTCCTATCTCCCCACAAGTAGCAAATCTTGGGGTGGGGTTGCTCAGGAGACTTCCAAGGGTGGGGGCAGGTAAGTGTTCTGGGGACAAAACTGAGAAAAAACCAACCTGGATTTCTGAGTTATATGGTTCTGACTGGGTTCTCTCACTCTGGGCCCTTCTGTTCCCTCCCATTCCTCCACCCCCCAACCTCCTCCTGACTCAGGTGGCCATGGCCTTTCCCCAGCCTGCTTCTTGGAAAAGAAGGAAAAGCTTCCACGTGACTCCATCTCCTGGGAGCCCCACCTCTCAAGAAGAAAGTTCTCCCCACAGTCTGTCTAACTGAATTCCCTTCCATTTCTTCTCTTGTTCTATTAGCTGTCATGACCCTTTCCTGCCCCACCCCCAGAGACCTGCTGGCCTCTGCTGTCATGCAGGCTGCAGGCCGGGAGTGAGCCTGACTCTGCTACATCCTCCCTGTGTGCCCAGAGCAACTTAGTCAACCTCTCTGAGCCTTGGGTTCCCCAGCTCTAGAATGGGGAGAATCCCAGAACCTACCTCCTGGGTTGTCATGAGGGTTGAATGAGACACTGCCCATGAAGTTCTTATCCTTAGCACAGGGCCTGGCTCTCAGCAGGTGCTGAGGACATAGTGGCGGAGGGAGAGGTGGCAGAGTGTGGTGGAAAGAACCCGGATGCCAGAACTGGACTGTCTTGGTTCAAATCCCACGCCACTCCTCACAGCTGAGTGACCTTGAGCAGGTTGCTTAACTGTCTAGTGCCCGTGTTTCTCCATCCATAAAAGGGCCTGTGATAGAACCTCCGTCACTGGGGGGTTGTCAGCCACCTAGAATTCTCAGAACAGGTCTCCGGCTAAATAAATGTTCCCCCGAATTAACAGTATTGTGAGTTGCTGTTACTATTATGGGCCCACTAGAGCACTGACCTCCTTTAGGCCTTGCCCCACTAGGGGCTTGTTGATGGCAGAAGGTTGCAGGGTGAGCAGAACCAGACTGGAGACCCTAGTATTGGGGTTCCTGGCTCAGGACAGGCCCGCAGGCTCCACTTCCTCAGTGTTCCCACCTCTGACATCCCCCCACAACCCTCTACCTCCCTGAGTCAATGCTCCTGCAAACTCTCCAGCCCCCTCCCTATGCCTAGGTCCTGACTACCTCCTAGAAGAAGAAAACTGGGTCCCAGGGGCCCACTCAAGCCTAGGACTGCTCTGCCAGGGTGCCAGCTGGTGCCCACGGAGGCGGTGCTGCAGTTTGATCATGTGGAAAGGGAAAGCTTGGAGGTACCCCCAGCCGTGGTGGCCCCCGCCAGAGATGAGACTGGGGCTCCCAGGACATCCTGGAGGCTTCCTTCCCCTGGGGACAGGCTGGGGTGAGAGCTAAGCTTGTCTTGTCTGGTGCCTCAGTTTACTCAGCCATCCTGGAGATGGAGTCTTCATTTCTGTCTCCCTGGGGCCCCAAAGGCCTTGGCATTGGCCTCTCGCAGCTCCTTGCCCTCTTTCCTTTCTTAAAGAAACCGAGCTCAGCCTCCTCCTCCCGGCCCGGATTCTCTCCTTAGAAGCCACCCAGGAGGACCCTTAGCCCGGAAGGGGAGGGGAAGAGCCAACCCCGTGCTGGAGATCGCCTCTGCAGGACGTGGGGCTGCACCTCCAAGCCCGCCCAGGGCCGGGGTCGCCCCGCGCTCCGCGACCCTGTCCCTTCCCGCCGCCACTGGCCCTTTAAGAGCCTCTCCGCGCGCCGCCGTCCCGGATCAGCCAGAGAGACCATTAAAATTTTATGCAGAATGAAAATGGGCCAGGTCTCCAGCTTCCTCGCTCCCATCCAATGATTTATTACTCGCAAATACCACAGAACTAATTAGTATAGTAATTAATTAATACGCATTTGCATATTTGCATGTGCAATTAGTGCAGTGGAGTGATTACTGGGAGAATGAGGGGCCCTGGATTGTCAGATGTGAGGGGGAAGTGGCCTGGAAAAGAGTTAGTGGGAATGAACTTTGCAGGGAGCGCGAAGGCCGGGAGGGAGGGGGAGGCGAGCGGGGCGAGGCCGGGGGCGCCGGGGCTCTGGGCCACCTCGCGGGGCGCGGAGCGGCCGCGCAGAGCAGCGCAGGTTCCTGGCCGACCCGCGGCCACCGGACGCCGGTCGGGGTCGTGACCCGGACGCCCCCGCCACGCCCGCGGCCCCGCCCCGCCCCCGCCGCGTGGCACAGCTCCAAGAGAGCGCCTGATTGTTATGCATTGTGTTTCTTGTTGCGAGCGGAGCCTGGCGGAATGGGGCTGGCACAAGCTGTTTCCCTGCCACGCGGCGGTGGCACCTTAAAGGGGCAGCGTCCTCTTCCCGCCGCCTCCCGGCCGCCCCCGCCCCCGCCAACCCCACCCCCCCAACCCCAGTTGGACCCCCTTCCGGGAGGCCACGGGCGGCCCGAGCCGGGCTAGAGGCCAGAGGGCGCGCGCCGAGGCCGCCCAGGAGGTGGCGCGGCCCCAGGGGGCGCGGGGCACGTGCCGAGGGAGCCTGGCAGGCAGGAAGGCAGGCTTCGAGCCGGGACCCAGCGGCCGGGGCGCTCCAGGCCCTCTGCCCGGCACGCGGCGGGGGTGAGGAGGAGAGAGCCGGGAGAAAACCAGGGTGAGAAGGACAAGGAGAAAGAGTGGCAGGGGCCCACTGGGTGCCAGGTGCTTCTTCATAGGACACCGCTTTGCTTCCAATCTTCACAAAGATTCTGTGAAGCAGGGCTCCTTATTCCCATTTTACAGACCGAAAAACAGAATGGGTGGCCGGCGGCTAGTGATCAAGTAGTAAAGCTCGGTTTCCAGCAGGTCGGTCCATCCTCAAGTGCTCAACGTGGAGCCAAGGGCCAGAGGAAAGAGTGACATTTCCTCAGGGGGCATCAGGGAGGACTTCCTGGTGAAGGAAGCACCTTACTGAGCTTGCAAGGGCGAGAAAGGCACCTCCTGAAGGAGCTGAGGGAAGAGGGATACAGGGTGGAGAAAACCCATGTTTGATGTGACTGCCCCTTTCCCTGTGTAGAGAGACCCCCCCCACCTACCATGAGTAGAACTGCAGAGACCCAGGCCAGGGCACTGACTCCCATTACGTGGGGGCCTGGATAAAAGGCAAACCCTTGGCCCCAGATCCTCCCAGGGTGCCCTCCTTTCCCTCTCTATTGTAGAGTCTGCTGGTCCCACAGTGTGAAGATAACCCAGGTTTCAGAGAAAGGAACACTGTTTGTAAAAGTGAGTAAGAGATTGGACTCAGAGTAAGGCAGAGCTTGGTTCAAATCCAGGCTCTGCCACTTACCAGCCATGTGACCTTGACACAGTAACATTTAAAAAAAATAAATTTATTTATTTTTGGCTGCGTTGGGTCATCGTTGCTGCCTGTGGGCTTTCTCCAATTGCGGAGAGCAGGGGCTACTCTTAGTTGTGGCGCGTGGGCTTCTCATTGCGGTGGCTTCTCTTGTTGCCGAGCACAGGCTCTAGGCGCATGGGTTCAGTAGTTGTGGCTCACGGGCTTAGTTGCTCCGCGGCATATGGGAATCTTCCCGGACCAGGGTTCGAACCCGTGTCCCCTGCATTGGCAGGCAGATTCTTAACCACTGCGCCACCAGGGAAGTCCGACATAGCAACCTTAACCTCAACCTCTCTGTGCTTCAGCATCTAGTCTTTAAGTGGAGGTAACAGTAATCCCACATCCGAGGTCATGGTGAGAATCAAATAAGATTGTGTGTGTGAAGCCAGGGCCTGGCACAGATAACACTGCCACTGTCATTATTTCACTATTATGGATTACAAAACATTAAAGTATTACAGAGAGCTCTGAGGCCCCAGGGACAGGAGGACCCCAAAGCGGTAATCAGGGTCCTAGTTTCTAGTCCCAGCTCTGTCACCACTTATTGTGTGAAACAAGGCATGTTGCTTCCCCTCTCTGTGCTGTGGTATCCTTATCTGTAAGGTGGGGCATTGGGCCATGAGGCTCCTACCCCTAGACTGTTCCCTTCCCTCCCCAGGCCCCCCTGACCCCACAGGGTACTGAACCAGGGAAGTAAGGGCTAAGTCTCATTCACGCTGTCTTGGGCTCCAGTCTCCCAGGGGCTAAGCCAAGAGGTCTCTGGTTAAATTGTGACCTCCTGCCCTGGCTTTGCCCTGCATGCACACCCCCGCCGCCCCATGCACAGCCCTTTAAGGCTGTCCTCCTGTGAGTACCAGCACCACTGCAGCTGTGGGTCCTCTGTGCCCACTGCCAGCCTCAGGTGCCCCATGCACTGTTACTGGGCTCAAGGGAGGCATCAGAGAACTGTCCGGTACCAGGTACCCAGAAGTCCCCAGCCCAGATCCTTGGTTCTGATTTCCAGGGGAGGAAATCAGGACATGCCCAAGTCATGGGCAAGTTCAAAGCAGAGCCTGCCTGGAGGAAAGAAACCTGGGATGCACACCCGTCCTGTGCTCTTCCCACTGCCCTGCACTGCCCCATCAGGCGCCCACTATCTGCCATCGATCAGGACTTAACCACTCCAAGCGCACTTCATAATCACTGCCCTTTTGGTCCTCCCATCAGTGCTGAGAGAGACAGCAGGTGGCACTAGCCCCATTTTACAGATGAGGAAGCAGAAGGTTACATGATTTGACCAAGGCTGAGACCCTGCTAAGTCTGGTGTTCTTTTGACCAGCTCGAGCTCCCTCTTCCACTGACTGCCCTCCTCTGCACACCCGTGGAGGGGCAGGGGCAGGACATCCCAACTGCTCACTTGGAAAACTGACAAGAAAGGCAGAACAAAGATGCAGTGATGAACAGAGCTTCAGGAACAAAGTTTTGTTTTTAATTCTTTCTTTCTTTATTTTTGGCTGTGTTGGGTCTTCGTTGCTGCACGCAGGCTTTCTCTAGTTGCGGCAGGTGGGGGCTACTCTTCATTGCGGTGCGTGGGCTTCTCATTGCAATATCTTCTCTTGCTGTGGAGCACAGGCTCTAGGCACGCGGCCTTCAGTAGTTGTGGCACATGGGCTCTAGAGCGCAGGCTCAGTAGTTGTGGCGCAGGGGCTTAGTTGCTTCGCGGCGTGTGGGATCTTCCCGGACCAGGGCTCGAACATGTGTCCCCTGCATTGGCAGGCAGATTCTTAACCACTGCGCCATCAGGGAAGTCCCAAAGTTTTTTTTTTGTTGTTTTTGTTTTTGTTTTTTTGTTTTTTGTTTAAGTTGATCAGGGCCCTGAGGCAAAACCAGCCATACCTGGATGGGGCAGTTGCTGAGGCAGCACTTCCACATTTGTTAGCTCATTTGATGCTTAGCAGGCATCTTATTGTAATTATCATGCCCATTTTACAGAGGGGAAGGCTGACGTTCCATGTCAGTGCGGGGATTGGTAGGGAGGCTGAGGGGAAAGGAGGAGGAGCTTCCCCTAGGCAGGTGTCCTGCCCTGGCTGCAGCCTTCAGTTTCTGGGCAGTGGCAGGACGGACCTTTGTCACCACGACCACTTATTGAGGATATTGTATGTGCCAGGCTCTGGGACCAGTTCCTGCCTTCCAGGTGGGAGAGACCCATGAGGCAAAGGTCATGGCCTGTGTCTCCGTAGAGGTGTGCAGAAGGCATTAGGGAAGTCTGGGGAGGGGCATCTAACCCAGAGAGACTTCCTGGAGGAGGTGTTGCTTAGGCTTAAAAGGTGAAGAAAGTGGAGAGGGTGCTCCAAGCAGAGGGGACAGCCTGAGCAAGGGCTCATAGGCATGAGGCTCGTGAAAGCTGAAGGAGTTTAGAGTGGCTGAGGGGCAGAGTTCAAGGCAGGGACAAGCGTCGAGAGAGAGCTGCGTAGCAGCCAGAGCAGGGTGTCCCTAAGGAGCATGGCCTGATCCTAGGGCTGGTGGGGAGCCACTGTAGGTGCCTGAGTAGGGGAATGTCACGTTCAGATTTGACTTTTCAACAGGATGAACAGCCTCGGTCCTATGCGGGAAGCCAGAGGAGCAAGGGCCTGTGGGAAGTCAGAGCTTCCCAGGGGAAGAGAGCCTGGGCCAGGTCCATAAGACAGCAGGGTTGAGATATTGGGGGGTGGCTTTGGGGAGTAGCGTCAGCAAAGAAGAAATGGCAGTGGGAGTGGGACTCAGCTGTGTCCCTGGACCTCATCTCCCCTCCCCTCGGGGAGTTGCCTTTACCCCGTGCAGGGAAGGTGTGGGGTAGGGAGAGGAAGGAGAGGGGCTCTGAGCCGGCTGAGAGGTGTGCGGTCCAAGAAGGGGGTCTACAGCTGGGCAGGAACCACCCTGGAAGGGGAGGCATTTTGGGCCTCATGTGGCCTCAGAATCTGAGCTTGGTGCCCAGGGAATGGGGGTCGGGCACTCCCAGGCTCAGCCTCCATGCCCTGAGCCCTCTCTCTGAAAGCTACTTTGAGGGGAACCTGTGACCCCCGCATCCCAAGTCCTCCTCCCCACACTGAAATTTGTGCAAAAGGCAGGAGGGGAGTCTGGGGGCTCAGGGATTGACCCGGGGCCTTGGACCTGACTGCTTTAGAAGAGTCTCTGGAGAAAGGCTCCAGTACCCCAAACCCTATAAATCAGCCAGGCATTAACGCAAGGAGCATTTATTGAGCACCAACTCTATACAACTATGTGAAGCCCCGGACTACTGAGATATAAGGTAAGTAGTCACCACAGTCAAGTCAGGGAGACATGGGTAAATGGTTTCTCCTAACAGAGGGTGGTAAGTACGGAAGCTGCCTGGGGAGATCAGGGAAGGCTGCCAGGAGGAGACGTCCAACCAGGAACCCTCTTGGTGAGGAATGAGAATGAGTTTGATGAAAAAAAGGACTCAGAGGCCAGAGCCTGTCACGGAAGGAGCTCTTTTCAGAAGAACAGGGCTCAGAAGCCGGAAGTCAAAGGTTATGGGGCACAGGTCACTGTACTTTTGGAGCAAAGGACCAATCCCAAGGGTGCTGGCTTTGCTGGAAGACTAGTGGGTCTCCTCTATCGGCCTTTGTCCCAGGTTAGGGGGGTGTGCAGCAGGGGTCTGGCCCAGGACTCTCAGCTCATGCCTGGAGCGGCGGGCATGTGCCCACCTATCTTTGCGCGTGGCACCTAGGCCCAGAGCGGGAGCCCAGGGCGCAGGCAAAGGAAGTCGCAGAGAATCCTGGTAGTGAGCTCTGGAGGTCAGGCCAGGAGGTCAGCACAGAGGAGGCGGGCTACACCTCACTGGTCCTCCCCCTCCCCCTCCCCAGTGGCACCACAAGGCACGCAGCCGCATATCACCCGTGCCAGCCCTCACCTCCCGGCAACGTCGCCGCATTCTCAGCCACGCCATCTGGCGTGCCCGCCGCTCCCCAGAACACTGCAGCGGGTGGGGGGAGGGGGCAGCGGGGCAGGTGCCCACCCCAGAGCCAGGAAGAAGCGGCAGGTCCCCTCCCCCAACGTCCTTTTGGACTTGAGGTGGGCAGGGGGCTGGGGAAGAGGGCGGCAGTTGCTCTGATACTTCAGGAGGAAGCTTCGAGCATCCGAACTGCTGGAAGAGTCGCCGTCTGGGCAGCGCCAGCCTGCCCCCTCCCCTCCCCCCTTCCCCGCAGCACAGCCGATGCGGCCCTCGGAGGATCCCCACATTCCTGCCCTTCCCCTCAAGTCAGAGGTGGGGGCGAGCAGAGCAGTCCGCCCCCTCCTCGCCCTGCTCCTGCCCTCGTTCTTCACCCGCCTGCCCACCCCCCGGGAGAGGAGACAGAGGGCCGCGGCCGGGGAATGGACGCCTGGGTTCTCACCCACCTGCTCCTCGTGGTCTGGCACTTTGGTGGGAAAGGAGATCTCCTTCTCCGGCACAAGTGCCCCCACCAGTCTTATTTGGAGCATGGTGCTGGTGGTGGTGGTGGCGTCTGGCTAGGTGTCCTTTTTGGGTGTCAGAATGGAACGCGGGTTTACAGATTTGTGTGTGGTGTGTGTTTTTTTTTTTTTTTTTTTTTTTTTTGGTTTTTGGTTCTGTTTTGGGGTTTTTTTGGTGAGAGCAGTTTTATAGAACATTCTCCTGTCCTCTGAGCAAGATTACCTAGACTGCTCAGGAATGACCTATCCCTTCCCTCTCTCTCCCCTCTACACCCCCAATGCTCCCCCCCAGGACCTCCGCCTGCACAAAATGGCCGCCACCCCTCTGAGGCAGCCATTTTAGGTGCCCAGACTGTGGCCTCCCCTGGGATGGGGCTATGTCTCCATGGGAACCTCAGACCCTCAGCTCCCAGCTCCCTGGATGGGAGTGGGCAGCAGAAATGGGAGTCTTCCCGACCTGGCTGAGGTGCCCAGCCTTCCCCTTTCCCTCTCAGAGACCCAGAGGGGACCAGGCCCCTCACCAACTCCCTTCCCCCAATGCCAGGGGGAGGAACAGATGGCATCTCTGGGTGTCCTTCTCCTTCCGTCTCCTTCCTTCCATTTCTGGCTCTTTCTGTCTCTCCATCACTGCATCTCTGCATCTCTGGATGCACAGAGCGGAGCACAGACGTCCCTGTATGTTCATGCTTGTGCATGTGTATGTGGACACGTGTGTGTTATACCTCTTTCAAGCCCATGTCTAAGGCGGGCCCATCCCACACCTCCCTCTGTTCCAATTTTCCCCTGTTTTTTTTTTTTTTTTAATTGTATCTTCTAAAAAAAAGTTGAAATGTGTCGAGTGAGAAAAACTTGTTCCATTTTTCTGAAGGAAGAAAAGACAGGGGCAGCAAACAGACTGAGAGGGCTGAAGTTCTCCACACCCCAAGGTATAGCCCCCTGACCCCTCAGGCCTCTTTCTCCGGGAGTCTGAAAGGAGCTGAGGTCATTCCTGACAGGAGATAAGGGAGGGATGGAAGAGCCTCTGAAGGGCTCCCCTATGCTGAGGAGGTCTGCCTCCTGCCTGGAGCAGAAAGCAGAGCTGGTAGGGGCCTGTGAGGCTTCACCCAGGCCCCAGTGTCCAAAGGAGAGGGCAGGGGGTATCTTTCGACCCCAAGGAAGCATTAATTCACTTACTCATCCATTCATTCACCCATTAATTCAACAAAAACTCAGTTCTCATGTAGACAAAGCATTCTGAATGTGTATGTGCAAGAAATTAATAGCATAAAGCATGTTACAGTTTACAAAGTGCTTTAATAAAAAGGAGAGTGGGCATTTATTGAAGGCGCACTCTATTGCTAGCCCTGTGCTAAACCCAATACATGTACTATCCCATTTATACCAACAACAACCCTATGAGGTGTAGCATAATTGTCCCCATTTTACAGATGGGAAAATCAAGACTGAGAGCCATTATGTAACTTGCTCAAGGCATTCAACATTCTTTAAAGCTGGTAAGTAGGGTGGCCAGGAATCAGAGCCCAAAGCATGTGCATGTAATCAAAATACCATGTGACTGGGGGGCTCAAGAAGGGCCATGTGTCAGGATTGAAGACCCCCACCCTCTGTAAAGGGACAGGAAAGCCTTTGAGGCTGTGCCCAAACATGGACAGAGGCCTGGCCAGCACCCCTGAGTCTCTGCCCCACCTGTGGCCTAGCCTTTGGCCCCTCTCTCTGCCATGACCAGAGTGCCCCAGACCATGGGTGGGAGCCTACCTTCCCAGAACCAGGATGTATGAGTGGAGGAAAACTTACCATTGGTTTCTCATCCTTGGAGACCCCTGAGGCAGACTGTGTGACTGTAGAAGGAGCACTGGGCTGGGAGTCAAGTCCCTGGATTCTAGACCAAGTTCTGCTCTCCACTGTGTGGTCCTGGGCAAGTCAGTTCCCCTCTATGGGCCTCTGTAGGAGGAAGGTTTGAGGTGCCTTTTGGTACTTGGTCCTGGCTCACGCAGTGCCAGCCGCCCTTCTCCAAGGCCTCCTTGGCCATCATGCGTACCTCTGTTTAGAACCTAATTCATTCTACCAGGCATCAAATCAGTGTCTTACCATCCCGAGACCCCTTCTGGAGGTCCTAGAACCTCCAGAACAGAAAACTGTTCCTGTCCAGATTGAGGGTGAAACCCCCATCTTTGCACCAACCAGTGCTTAGCACGTGGTTGCCACCAAAGTGCATGTGGTTAAAGTATAATTGAAGTTGTCTAAGCATATGGAAGCTGGAGGGTGGGGAGGGATAGGAAACGTGGGTCTGAAACACACGAATGCCTGAATAAAGGTGTAGAAAGGTGTAGACAAGGGTCTCTCTACACCTGGTTGTGATTACCTGCTTACACACATGAATCTATTGGAGTAGGGGTGTGTATCCATTTTCTGCACCACAGAGTGAGGAACACGTGTGTGTGTGTGTGTGTGTGTGTGTGTGTGTGTCTAAAGCTACCTCCCTCAACTCGTGCCATTTGCATCTGTGTCTGGCCCAGGGAGAGGGTTGAAAGGTGAGCTGTAAGGTAAAACAGCAATTTCCTACCTTCCTTATCAAGACACCTGTCTGACCTACCTCCCCCTGGTCACTCTCAAGACTGCTGGAGTTGGCTTCAGTACTTGCAGTATTTTTTTGCAGGGGGAGGAGAATGCTTGAGCCTCTTCCAGGAACTTTAGGCAATTCCCAGCTCAGCCCCCTCCTCCCTCAAATAAGCTAGTCAGAGGCCAGGAGACAAAGCCACTGGTGGGATGGTCACTTGTCTAGCAGGGGGAAAGTATGTTGGGCAGGGAAGGGGGGGAGAGGAGGGAGAAGTTTCTGGGTTAGGAATCCAGACTGAGCCCTCTCCCACACCCCCAGATGGTGGGTGCATTGGCTCATCCCGAGGGTTCCTTTCCATTCCCATCCAAACCTACATATACCCCTAAACACCCAAGGAAATCTTTCCCATCAGCTGACGCCACTGATATACACACATGTCCCCACAGACACACACACGCCCATGCAAAGGCACAGACATCCAGGCAAGTCTTTCCTTTCCTCTGTCTTTCCCTTGGTTTGAATTGCGTTCAGCCACATATGTTGTGTGTGCGTGAGGGTGGGTGGGGGAGGGGCAGACAGGGATGAGGGATGGCACGGTGCCAACATCTACCTATGGGGCTTAGGCCAGGAACGCCCCCCACGCCCACCCTGGGAGGGGGCCTCAGCTGTCCCTTTGTGACCGAGGGGATCCTCCTGGGGGTCGGGGAGGGGGTGGAGGCAAACATAGAGGTCCCTCCTCCAGAGCCGAGGGTCTGGTCCCTGACCCACCTTTGGGGGCCTGCAAGGGAGGAAATGGACAGAACAGGGCCCTGGACGGAGCATAGAATTGGGGACATCAAAACCCCCCAAGTTCCAGCCTTACCACCCCATTGTTCCCTTGTGGGGGACTCTATATCCAAGGGGGGGCAACTCCTCCTACCTCCCTCTCAATCCCTGCTTTCCCTGCGTTGGGCGGGGAGGGGAGGGAGGCAGAGATATTTATTTATTTCCTTTATTTATTTAATTTTTTTTTTTTTTTTTTTTTTGGAGTAGAGAGTGACAGATGGCGGCGGGTCCCGGGGGAGCCGGCTCTCCCCCAATGCAGACGCATGCCAATCACCGTCTCTCATGTGATAGCTGCTGCCCGTGACGTGCCAAGCCCATATGGCCTGGCATAGAGGCTGGTACCCCGCCTGGTAGAGATGCCACACTCGCTCCGCGGTTCGCATGGCGCTCTGAAGACGCCGGCGCCTGCCGCCTTGAGGAGCCGCTGCCCCCGCTCCCTGAAGATGGGGGAACAATGAAATAAGCGAGAAGATTCCTCTTCTCCCCCCTCTCTCTCTTGCCCCCCTCCCCCCCCTCCCCTCCCCTCTCCCCTTGACTCCTCTCCGAGGTAAGTTGTCCGAAAGGCAGCTAGATCTGACCCGCCGCTTGGGGGGTGGGGGGCAGCTTCTTCGGCCGACAGGAGGGTCCCTAAATCCCCCCTTCCCGGGACGATGCCCCCTCATGGGGTGGGCATCGGAGGCGCCCAGGGTTCCCTCTCCCCTAGGGGCTGCAGCTCAGTGGGCTGAGGAGGGAGGCGTCTCTGCCTGCGATGGGCTTGGGGAGGAGGGGGAAAGCAGGGTCATGGGGGGGCGTGAAGAGGCTGAGGTGGGAACCCCCCCCCCATGGTTGTCCCGGAGGAACCTTCGACCTTTCCCGACCACCGAAAAAAAGAGAGAGAGAGAAGCAAACAAACAAATTTGGATTTTTTCCCATCAATCCCGAAATACAACGAGATCTGGAGAGCCGTGTGGGAGGGAGGCAGTTTAAAGGGGGGAAGGGGGTCCCTGACCGCAGGGGAGACGGACGGGGCTCGCTTCTCTCAGTCTCCTCCCCACGCCCGGCTTTCTCAGTCCTCGCCGCCCCGAGCCGGCTCCGGGAGCTGGGGACGCCCGGCTGGAGGAGACGATCCTCCCGCCTCTGGAACTGGGGCTGCGGGGGTGGGGGCCGAGCCGAGGGCGGCGCGCGGCCAAGTTGCAAATTGGATTAGGGAGTGTGGGGGTGAGAGCCACGGGAGGGCGGGGGAGCCGGGCGGCGGGGCCCGGGCCGCCGGAGCCGCCGAGCGGGGCAGCTGCCCCACCGCGGCCGCCCAGCCTTCCTCCACCGCCGGGAGAGAAGAGGCTTCCTGGCGATCGCGCCGCCTCCCCCGGCGAAAGATCTGCTCCCTAAAGCCCCTGTTCTGTCCCCGACCACACCCGGAGAGGACCGGCGCGGGGAGCGGCCCCTCGTTCAGGCGAGGGGTGGAGCCGGGGCCCAGCGCCGGAGAAAGGGCCTGTGCCGAGACCCCGGGCGGGCGGCGGGGCTGGGCTGGGCTGGCTCGGGGTGGGGCAAGCGGAGGAGGTGGGCACCCAGGGCCCCCCGGGCGGGAACCCGCACCGGACTCGGGGGTGGAGGCGGGTTACGGGGGTCGGGATGACCCCAGCGTTCCCCTAACTCTGTGCTCTCTCCTCTTCCCGCCCGCCGGGCGCCCTCAGGCACCATGCTGACCCGCCTGTTCAGCGAGCCCGGTCTCCTCTCGGACGTGCCCAAGTTCGCCAGCTGGGGCGACGGCGACGACGACGAGCCGAGAAGCGACAAGGGCGAGGCGCCGCCGCCACCTCCGCCTCCGCCGGGGCCCGGGGCTCCGGGGCCCGCCCGGGCCGCCAAGCCCGTCCCTCTCCGTGCTGACGAGGTGCCGGAGGCCGCGCTGGCCGAGGTCAAGGAGGAAGGCGAGCTGGGGGGCGAGGAGGAGGAGGAAGAGGAGGAAGAGGAAGGGCTGGACGAGGCAGAGGGCGAGCGGCCCAAGAAGCGCGGGCCCAAGAAGCGCAAGATGACCAAGGCGCGCCTGGAGCGCTCCAAGCTGCGGCGGCAGAAGGCGAACGCGCGGGAGCGCAACCGCATGCACGACCTGAACGCGGCGCTGGACAACCTGCGGAAGGTGGTGCCCTGCTACTCCAAGACACAGAAGCTGTCCAAGATCGAGACGCTGCGCCTCGCCAAGAACTACATCTGGGCGCTCTCTGAGATTCTGCGCTCGGGCAAGCGACCCGACCTGGTGTCCTACGTGCAGACGCTGTGCAAGGGCCTGTCGCAGCCCACCACCAACCTGGTGGCCGGCTGCCTGCAGCTCAACTCGCGCAACTTCCTCACTGAGCAGGGCGCCGACGGCACGGGCCGCTTCCACGGCTCCGGCGGCCCATTCGCCATGCACCCCTACCCGTACCCGTGCTCGCGCCTGGCGGGCGCACAGTGCCAGGCGGCGGGCGGCCTGGGCAGCGGCGCGGCGCACGCCCTGCGGACCCACGGCTACTGCGCCGCCTACGAGACGCTGTACGCGGCGGCTGGCGGCGGCGGTGCGAGCCCGGACTACAACAGCTCCGAGTACGAGGGCCCGCTCAGCCCCCCGCTCTGTCTCAATGGCAACTTCTCGCTCAAGCAGGACTCGTCGCCCGACCACGAGAAGAGCTACCATTACTCTATGCACTACTCGGCGCTGCCCGGCTCGCGGCCCACGGGCCACGGGCTGGTCTTCGGCTCGTCGGCTGTGCGCGGGGGCGTCCACTCGGAGAATCTCTTGTCTTACGATATGCACCTTCACCACGACCGGGGCCCCGTGTACGAGGAGCTCAATGCGTTTTTCCATAACTGAGACCTCGCGCCCGCCCCTTTCTTTTTCTTTTGCCTTTGCCCGCACCCCTGCCCCTAGGCCCCCCGAGCGCAGGGGCACCCCACCTACTCCGGCGCGGGGCGCGGGGAGCGGGCTGCCGGTCCTGCCGCTCTCCTAGGCAGCGCGGTCCTCTTACCTGTGGGTGGCCCGTCCCAGGGGCCTCGCTTCCCCCAGGGGACTGCCTTCTCTCTCCCCAAGGGGTTCCCTCCTCCTCTTTCCCAGGGAGTACTTCTACAGGGACCCCTCTTTGGGCACTCCCTGGAGATCCCCCCCCCAATTCCCAATCCCTGCACTTAGGTTTTCCCTTCCCCTTTCCCCCTGCAGGCCCAAAGGCTTTGGTAAGGGGGCAGCTGAGCTGTGGGATACTGTTTTCCCCCTATTATTATTATTATTATTATTATTATTATTATTACTAGAACAGACACCGAGCTGCCGGGCTCCCCCTCTTTCTTGAAGAGGGCAGAAGTCAGGGCACGGAGCCTGGACCTGGAAGCCCTCATCATCCCCAACCCCTAGTCTAAGCGTTTTGTGATTTTAATTTTGGCGGGAGGGAATGTGGATTGAAGGAAAGAGAGAGGCCAAGACAATTTGTAACTAGAATCCATTTTTTCCCTTTTCCCTTTTTTAAACAAACAAACAAACAAACATACAAAAAAAAAAAAAAAAAAAGCTAAGAGGCGACGGAGGCCGAACGCAGAGTCCGGATCGGAGAGAAAACGCAGTAAGAACTTTTAGAAGCAATAAAAGGCAAAAAATACTACTACCAATAATAAAAAGACACAAATATCTATGCAAGGAGGTTCTGACTGAGCCTAGCGGCCCGGCCCGGCCCCGGGATGCTCCCCCCCCGGCCCGCGGGCCGCGCCGCCCAAGCGCGGATCTGTGCACTTTGGTGAAGTGGGGGCCGGCGCTGCCCCCTCCCCTCCCCAGGTTCTTACAATCAGTGACTCGGAGATTTGGGGCCCCAGTGCCACTGCCCTCCCCCGCCCCGTCCCCGTTGTGCGTCCTGCTGTTTTTTAAAAATCTGTTTCCAAATTTGTATGGAATGGCAAACTGTTGGGGGGGTCGGTTTGGGGAGGGAGGGTTTGCATGGAAGACATACACGCACACCACACCGCACGCACACGCAGCCCCGGCGCGGGCGTCCGGGGGCAGAGGGAGGAGAGCTCGCCGCACACCCCCCCTCCCCGCAGGCAACTCTGTCCCTTCCCGGGATGAGGGAGGAGACCGAGAACTGGAGGCAGCCCCGCCCCTGCCCGACTGTGCCTCGGTGGGCGCCAGGCGCCCGGCGATTTCCAGTGTCTGGAGAGGGGGTTTTTGTCCGAGACATCCTCTTGGCTCTGGCTGGCAGGTGGGCAGGGAGAGGGCTGAGGGCTCCTTCTGGAGACTTCCCAAAAAAGGGGGCAAAAGGAGAACCTCTTCCCACGGGAGGCAGGAGATCAGGCATCCAAACACACGCTGCAAAGATGCAAACCCACAGGCCACGCACCCACACACTCACCCACACACTCACACGCAATTTTACCTTCCTCTTGTAGTGAAGATGAAACTCCCGTCGGACACCCGAAGTGCATTGCGTGTTTCTGTTCAGTTTAATGACGATTAATAAATATTTATGTAAATGAGATGCAAAGCCGGACCGGTTTCTCACGGTGGCCTCATTTCATTCGGGGGATTGAGCTAGGACTCCGGGTGATGGAGAAACAGAGTCAAGTGACTGTGCAGTGGCCATGTAGAGGGACCCTGGGCATTCCTGGGTAGGATTCCCACACTAAACCCACTCCCACCCACCCACTGGGCACCGAAACAGCTATACTTCTGCCCCTCCCAGACCTTACACAGACTCACACACGCCCCCAGCACAAAGCATTGCACTAATCTCATTACACTCCTTCAGTTCCCAAACATGCACGCGCACCTCTTTTGAAAACAAAATATCTTTTCATCACTGAAAAATGACCGAGTTGGGAGCAGTCGGTCATTTTACAATGCTCTGCTCACTGGTGCAAAAAACAAGTGTGTAGAAATGAAGAGACAACCATTTGAGCCAGACAGGGGTGTTTTAAAATAAAAAACAAAAACAGAAAACTATAAGGTTATGAGGATGAACTATTAATGGGAGAAGTCTTTTCAGTCTTAAATTTGAAATTTCAGTGGACTCAAGGGAATCAGCCTTTTTCAGCCTCAGGAATGCTGAAATTTGTAGGGGTGTTGATGAAGTTGGAGGAACACCCCAGAGTTCTATGAGGGGACCTGAGTCTAGGAGTCCACCAGGTAGACAGAGTGGAGCTTGACCTAGCCGCAAGCTTCCCCTGACAGGGCCTCGAGAAGCCCTGTGGTCTACACAGGGACAACCCCCTTCCTGCCCGGTGCAGCTCCCGGTAGAAGGAAGCCCTCAACTTAGGCAGACGGAGGAAGGGCGCCTCGGAGGAGCCTTCGGGCCCAAGCCGCTTCCCCCTCTCAGGCAAGATAGCCCCAGAGTTCTCTTTCTCCGAGCCTCAGGGACAGAGGCTGCTCTGAACTGAATCTCCGGAAAGAACCCCCCCCCTCCAGACATCAGTGCCCCCTGGAATATTTGGAGAGGGGTCTAAGTCCCAAAGGCCCCCCCCCATCCCAAAGCCTGAATACACTTAGCAGTACCAGGACCAGACTGTTTCTGACTCTGCTTATTTAAATTATTTTTTCATAAATATTTCTGCTCGTTTTAGAGCAGAAATGGGCGTTGTAGTGTTGAGTTTGCTGTTTGAGGTCAGGCACGCTGAGGCTTTTAAAGGTTGGATCCAAGACCCCAAAATGAGATCACCGTGACAAAGGGGGAAAGGGAAAGGTAGTTGAAGAAGGACTCCCGAGGTGCGAAAGGGAAGATAGGATTATACTCTCTGACCCTGAGCGCGGCGGCTCCCCTAAATGACCATCCCGGTAGAGACGTGGCCCTCCTTCCTCCACCCCGGCATGGATGGGGCAGAGCGGGGACCGGGCTGGGAGCTGTCCGCTCCCGGGTGCTGACTCTCGTCCAGCCTCGCGCTTTCTTCCTGCCCCAGAGGCAGGCTGAGCTTCCCTGGCTCTGGGGAGTGCCGCGCAGCGTGAGGCCCTTCCCAATGCCTGGCCTGCCGGAATTCTGGGCGGAATTCTCCCACAGTTTTCGGAGAATTTCACTGGAATCCTTTCCAAATTTCACCGCCTTCTCTGGAATTCTCATAGGATCGCTTCTCTAGCGTGAGATGTAGAACTGGGCCTTTCGTTCTGAGGATTTGCCCCTGTCAGTGGTCTAAGGGGGGGGCTCTTATAGACCTCTAAATCACCCCTATTCTTAGGGGAAAGAAGTCGGCCCACCTTCAATCTCCCTCACTTCTTGCATGGAGTATGGACCAAAGTGAGAACCTCAGACCCAAATCTGAAGGAGTCAGGTCTGCTCATGGCATGGGTCATGGCCTGGCAGGGGCAACTGGAGAGAAAAGGAACTCGGTACACATCCCGAGGCCTGAGTCTTATCCTGCCCTAAGAGCAAGGTTAATTGGGATTCCCTCCCATTCAGCTGGTTTCCCAGAACGCCCTCTGAAGTCCCGGGCTGGGTGGCATCCAAGTGGCTTGGGGCCCGACGCAAAAGACCCCTCCACGTGGCTCCCCGGGCCAAACCGCAGACTCCTGCGCTTTGCTCTTCCACACGGCTCGATTCTGTTTTTGAAGCCGGATCCCAGCCCTTTCCAAGGATGCTGACGATTCTTGGGCCGCTGTGTCTGTGGTCACTTCGGGCGGATGGAGTGCCCTGGGTCCCTTTTGGGGTGGGGATCCCTAGCGCCTCTGCTTCTTGAGAAGCCGGCGTCCTCGTGAGCCGCCCTTTTCCCAATTCCTGACCCTTCCCCCACCTCTCTGCACTCCGGCTGCGCTCTATTCTCCCATCGTCCCCCTCCCCAACACTCAACTTCCCTGGCGAGATGGCGAGATGGCGAGATGAGCAGGAGAAGAAGATGCGCGCGGACACACGGCCCCAAACTCCCCCTCGAAGGCCTTTTTCTCTCGCTGCTCTCCCGCTTCTGCGCACACACTCGGAGAAGCTCCAGGAACAGAAGGAGGTGTGTTTTGGGGGGCGGGGAGGAAAAAAGGGGACAGAGCGGTGGGAGGGAGAGGGCAAGGAGAGAAGTCGCATGCCCTCCCTGCCCTAGCCTGAGCAACGGGATCTCCAAAGCAGGAACCAGCCGTCTCAGCTCAACCCCTGGGCTGCCAAACCGAAGGCTGGAGCCGAGATCAATCCGAAGGGCACCCTCCTCTTGATTTTCCCACCCCCGTTCAAAGTCCAGCATTTGGAAATGACTGGGAAATAGAGATGTCTCTGAGTCCAGGCCATTTGTACATCAGGGGAAAGAGAGGGAAAGCACTACTGATTCTCCCCTCTCCGTTTAACCCTATTTCAGCCAGGGTCTGGACCCTGACCCCCCAGTGAACCTCCAGTGAACCCTCAGCTCTGATTTCATCACCCAGAGGGACAGCTCAATAAATCACTGAGTACAATCCAGGGAAACTGAGCCCCATTGGAGTCAGCAACAGGGAAGTCCTGACACACCCTAGACTCCACTGTCTTGTGTTTACTTCTCTCTTTTTCCCTTTTATGGGAAAGTCCACAAGCTGGGAGATGCAAGGATTCCCCCTCAGAGGTCAGAGGTTTCATTCCCTCTTGGGCAACCTTTTCTTCCTCCTCTTCCCCAAAATCTCTAACCTGAAGTTGCCTGCTCCTTGGAGGAATCTGTTGATTTGAGGGAACATTGAGACGGAGGGATAGTTCTAGATTCCACAGTTTAATTCTCAAGGAAGGCAGGAAGAAAGAGACAGTGGAGGCCAGGCCTGACCAGCCTTGGCCTTGACCTCCGCTCCCAGGCCCCCCATGTGACAACAGGGGTGAGCACAGGATTCCACACCTGACTTGCCCATATGTGCTCAAAGGAGAAAGCTTTTTCTTTGGCTGAGATGTAGGAGGGGGCAGACGGGCCTTGGCTGTCACAACAGGCTTCTCAGCTCACAGCCCAAGACACTGTCACTTTTCTTTCTTTAGGGCTGGGTGCCCAGGTGCTGGCCACAGGCCCAGAGGGGAGGTGACGACCTGAGCAGTGAAAAGTCTTGAAAGCCTGCTCCTTTTCCAAATCCTGAAGTGGCTTCTCCCTTTCTATTCCTCATTCTTTTAAAATTCTGGACAAAGTTTTCCTGGTTGAGAAACGGTAAGAAAGGGCACAGACACCTTGGGAGGGTCGTTTTGCTCTCTGAAATTTTCTCCACCCTAAAGCAATGGGGTAGGGGCACCCCCCCCTGCTCAGGAGTGCCAGCATGAGAATGCCCAGACCAAGCCTGGGCTCACAAGCAGGAGGGCAACCGGTTTCTGGGGGCAGCTGCCAGTGAATGGGAACCTCAGCCTCCTAGTGTGGGGAGAGGAAGCTCGGGCACTTGGGGTGGGGGAGAGGGCGAGGGAACCCCTAGATGCTGCCTGTGCCAAAGGAGCTGGGGCACTGCGTTGGGTGGAGACGCTGCCCAGATGTGCGCCCGGATGTGCTCTGGTGCTGCCCACTTGCCTGCCCGCTCCAGCGCAGGAGCCCAGCGCAGCCTCCCAGGCCGACTGAGGTTGCAGGGTTCCAGAGCCGAGAGTGTGTGCCTGGTGCTCCGTTATTCGAACCTTTCTCTGGGCTTCCCTCCACTTCTGTCTACGTCTCATTCCTCTTTTCGGAATTAATTGAATTAGGAACAGGTCTTTCTGGGGCGCTTCCACTTCCCGCCCGAGGCTGTGCTAGCCAGGAGGCCAAGGCTGCGAAGTCAGGTCCCGCCAGGGCCGAGGGAGCCCCCAAACCCCTTTGGGGACCCGCGTGCCAGTTCCTACCCTCAGCCAAGTCTTCGCCAAGGGCACAGCTGGGCGGGGTCTGGGCAGTCCGCCCGGCTTGGGACATCTGTTCTCGCCAGAGTCGCATTAAAGGCGAGAGGTGGGCGGGGGGTGCTCAGAACCAACCCCTCAATCCCGAGTCGATGCCTGCTTTCTCGACCGCAGGCGGAGGCAGCAGGGGACACTGGACTCGCCGAGTTTTTTCTCTCCCCTTGGGAAAAGCGAGCGAATCGTGTGGGGCAAGCAGGGATTTCTCTCTTGCCTCCATCTCTCCTGCTCCTTAATCAGATGCCACGTCCGGCCTCACTCCTGGAGGGCAGCAGGGTACTCATGCCCTGCGGGAGGTGCCCGGGAGTCCCCGGAGGCGCCGGCGCCCGGGATACCGTGGGCCGGCCGGATGCGGAACGGATCCCGCTTGCAGCGAACGAGCGCTCGGCTGGGCTCTGAGGCAGAGGCCGGGGCGCCGCGCAGGGGGTGGGTTAAAAACAACTCAGTTAAAACAGCGAAAACACTTGGGTTTATATTGGGGGGAGGGCGGTGCTTTTTAAAAAAATCTGAGAAGAACCACACAGCCCCTAAGCAAAACCAAAACAAAATCCTTAACTACTGATCTCTTTGTAGCAAAAGACAGAAAAATTCCTCAAACACTTCTCCCTTGGTGCCTCCACGAAAAAAGCTCCCCGCTGGCTAAGCCCGGCGCCTGGACACCCCTTCACCACCCCAGCGCCCTGGCGCTGCGCCCAGGTCGCCCCCTGCCCACCCTTCGCTCGCGCGTTGGTGCCAGTCTGTGCCACTCAGCCGGTGCCCGGTGCCCGGTGCCAGGCGCGGGGGGAAAGCGGGGAGGAGCCGAGGCTCCAGCTTAAATTCCATGGCATCTGTTCATTATTATACAGTGAGGATTTTTATATGGACAGCTAAATTAAAGACAGATTTTTGCCAGAATTGCAGATCCCATAAAAATGATGACACAGGATGGGGGCTTTTGCTTTAAAAAAGAAAGAAAGAAAAAATCTAAAAAACAATCCAACAAACCACAACCCAAACCCTTCCGTGCCCTCTCCTCCGACATTGTGGAGTTTCTTTGCCCCCTTTGCCTGCCTCCTCTTCTTCCACCAGCATGGGCTGCCCAGGGAGAACAAAACCCCAGTGGCCCTTCATGCCCATCCTGCTCACAGATGCCCAGTGACCAACCAGGTCGCTCTCACAGCCGCGGGGAGTGGGGCGGGGCGGGCAGGCAGAGGTGGAATAGCCAAGTCCACCTCGGTGTGGAGGGTCAGGATGGGAACTGGAGCTGGGAAAGAGTGCCAGAAAGGGGCAGGAGTCAGGGGGCCTGACCTTTCCACATTCCTAAGTCAAAGGGCAGGCTGCATTTTGGGCTGGTTGCCAAGGCTGGGGACAGCCGGTGAGTACCAGGCATGCGGGGCCCTCCACTCCAGGGCACCAGGCAGTGCCCAGGTCCCCCTCTCTAATGGAGAAGGTGATCCAAAGATTGGGCACTGGGCACAATTTGCCCTGGAGTGGGAGTTCTGGAGTTTTTAATTTCAGAGATTCTAGACGACTGGAACCTACACCCTGGTGATATTCTAGAGCTTTGCAGGGATTCAGAAATTCTGGGTTCTGGGTCAAGGGAGCAGACCTCCCAGGCTCCAACTCTGGAGCTCTGGTTGCAACAACTCTAGTTGCATTGACTTGAAGTTCAGGGATGCTGCTGTAGGGTGCTGGGGGAGGCTGGAAAAGTCTGGGCAGGCAACCAAGGGAGGATGGAAGGAGTGAGGGCCGCTCTCAGGGGTTCAGACACGTCTCCCCAAATTAGTGGGAGCCTTTCTTATTTTTCTTTCATTCAGTTTTTTTTTTTTTTTCAGGGAAGAAAAATATCTGTGGAGTTCTGTGTCCTCCAGACAATTGCACGGTCTGTGTCTGTGTCTGTGTCTGTAACTGTCTGTGTGGCTGTCTGCTCGTCTCCCTCAGATTTGGAGCTGACAGAATTCATATCAGGAGAGCGGGCACAGGGACATCTGCGTGCGGAATGGCTGTGCCTACTCGAACCTGCCAATCGCTCCTGGCACGAGCCGGGTAACAAATGCCTGTTACCTCGGAATGCTGGCGGGTGGGGGTGGGGGCGGGGGAGGGCGCCTGGCACCACCCGGCTGCCAAGCCCTGCCAAGGCCCCCGCCTGCCCTCAGCGGGTCCCGCCCCGCCTTCCCCGAGTTGGGGGTCCACGGAATTGGATTGTTCGTTAATTAGCAGTGATTAGAGAATTTGGGTGTCTCTCAGCCCGGGCCGACCAGCCTCCTCAGCCTCCCTAATCTGGAGCCCCCTCCCCTCCTGCCCTCCCTCCATGTTCTCCGGATAAACTCCGGGTTTCTACTGAGGGCGGGCGGGCGGCCAGCTGGGGATGGGGTGGCTCACGGAATGCAGGGAAAGGGGTCTCTGGAGGGAAGAATTCCGCCGAAGTTGCCAGGAGGTGTTTCTGTCTCGAAGCGGGAGGCTCTGTGCGGAGGGGGTCTGCATAGACGCGGCTGGGCTGTGGGGTGGGGCAGAGAGACCGTAGATCGCGGACAGAGGACCGTAGAGAGACAGGGCTGAGGAGCTGCGGCAGAAGGGAAGGAACGAGAGAAGGCAAGAGGCCGGGCCGCGCCGCCCCGGTTCCCTCCGCGCCAGGAGCCTCCGAGACTCGGCCCAGCCCGCTGCCGCGCCCCCCGTGGGCCTCTGCCGCCCCTCGGCCCAGGCCTCCGGCCGCGCTCCCCGATCCATCAGCCGGTTCTGCTGTCGGAGGTGGGGGAAGGGAGGGCGCCACACCACAGCCGGTGCCAGCTCGGGGTGGGGGGGGGTATTGCGAGGAGGGGCGGAGAGCACATCTAAAATTCCGAGACATCTGTTCACCCGGGGAAGAGACACCGGGCGCAGGAAGGCTGGGCGCCCCACCCGCGGTTCTGCCCGCGGTTCCAGGGGCGGGACTCCCGACCCTCCCCGCATCCTCAGCCAAGCCCCCACCCCCAGCCACCAACGCTGGCCTGCACAGGGGGGAGGAGGGGGCGCCAAGCTGGGGATCGGGCTGGGGGTGTGAAATTCAGGAGCCGCTGCGCTACTGGTGGGTCCTCAGAAGGGGGGACTCAGGGCCCAGGAGGGCTGTGTGGGGTGGAGGTCCTGCAAAGGAGGATGTGGAAGGATGTCTGTCAGACTAGACCCCCTCAGAGCACCCACAGACACCCTCCACATACGCACATACACGCAGACTCAGAGACCATGCACGCTCAGATACGAATGCTCCCCTTCTTGTAAGCACGCATAACTGGCCCCCTTCACACTCAATCACTTATTCATTCAAGCAGTTTTACAGATACTTGGTCTGTGCTGGGCCTGGGCTAGATAGTGGGGACGTACCTTCTTACCCAACAGGAGCTGTGAGCACATTCAGATACCCAAGTGCACAGGCCCTCACACTGCCCTGACACTCACATAGATTCCTGGTGGGAGGGGGACCTGGAGGGAGGAGGTCCCAGGGGGCAGCACCATCCTCCTCATCATAAGCAGCTTCCCCCAGGGGAACCCAGGGCGGGGTCTGGGGAGCCCCAACGGGGGGCTCTGGACCCACTGCCAGGCACCTGTCACCTTCTTACCTACTCCTTATTGGTGGGAGCCCCTGCCCCCAGGTTTTCCCTGAACAAGCTCCAACCCCATTGCCCATCAAGCCTTGATGACAACCTCTCTCTTTTCCTGCCTTGGCCTGGCACCTGCCCCTCCACCTGGGCTGCCCTAGCTGGGCTGACAGAGGCCAGACCTCTCAGCTGGGAAATGTCCATGTGGTTGCTACTTAAAAACTGATTTATGAGGCCGTGGCGGCTGCGGAGGCTTGGCCTGCGGTCCTGGTAGTAATCAAGGGCATATGCCCATCTCGCCTGGCACTGCCCAGCTTGT